>NC_062222.1:69538292-70217876 GCF_902686445.1 Sciurus carolinensis | reverse complement strand
CTCCATTAGCAGAAAAATAATTTCATAAGCATCTTATATTTGAAGCATTTAATAGAATGATATAAAGCAGGAATAATGTATATAAAATTAATACATTTCAGTATTAGTTTGATTTTTATCAAATTTAATGAAAGCTTGCGAAAATTCATTCTACCAAAGGTGAAAAATATGACAAGTGTGAAAACTATCATAATTTTCATCAAAATGTCAGCAACAAAGATGGATGATTATTATTTTTCAGTGTTACTTCAAATCCAAATTTTTGGAGAACATAATCATACTAAGAACAATGTTCTTAACCAACTTAGTAAATCCATGGAATGGAAATGAACTTTGAATTGAGGGTGGTGCAAATATTATTCACATTGTGTCCAAATATATTGGAATCCTCTACAAACTAAAATAGAAGTCTTAGGTATGGAAATTTACAAATATTTTTAAATAAATGTGCTTAAAATAACTTCATTACAAAATTTTGGATAGAAAGTTGACATTGAATCAAAAAATAATATAAAGATACTTCAATGTGACCATTGCTATTTTCTCAGTACTTCTCTTAATTTTGATTATAAACTTTAAGTATATATATATATATATATATATATATATATATCCTCCAAACTATGGATGTGGGTTTTTTGAAAATCACTTGGTAATTATTAATTATGTATTTAATAAATAGAGCACTCCAATATTTCAATTTTCAAAATGGCTATCATTATAAACAAAACTTGCAAATAGAATATTGGAATGTGCTGGAAGGAACTGAAACTGAAACAATGAGTAGCTAAACCAATCAATTCAAAAGAGTTTTCAAACAGAGCATAAAATTTAATTTTTAAATTCTATAATTGTGCTTTGGAATATCTTGTTAGAGTAATCTCTTGACAGAATTATTAGTTTTAAAATATGTTCATATTTTACATAAGACTTGATGGTTTTTTGATTCTGAATATTTATATTCTATACAGTATTGAAATGTGAGCTTAAAGACCTATCATTTTTTAGCATCTGAATTGGACACACCATTCAAAAGACCATGAATATAGGCGATTTAACAAGTTCTGCCTTATAAATTACTTCTTGGATAAAGAAACATGAATGAAAAGAAATCAGTATTTGAACTCAAATTGTTTTGTGTTTCATTATAAAAATAAGTTAAAATTGAGAATATTTTCAATTAAACAGAATTTGTTCTACAAAGTTCCTGAGACCCTGTAGAGAGTATTTTTCAAATAAAAATGTTATACTTTATATTGAATCTATCAATATTTTAAATTTAGTAGACATAAAATATGACTTTGATGAATCCATCAAAAAATTTTAAAAGTTAAAAATAAGATCATATTGAAAGAATGACTTCTTTAGAAAAATACCAGTAAAACCATATTATAAGGCAGAGAGAGCTAAGAAGGTTCAAGTGATTAAAATACATGAAAATATATCAAGAATAATAATTTTTCACCATGTTTTTTTAATATTTGGGTAATCAATATATATTTTTCATTTTTTTGTACTTTTATCTTTTAAGAATAAATTTGTTTTGAAAAATTTCAATAGCAATATTTTTCATTCACTAATACACTTCAGTGTGCGCTTGCACTGTCAAATTTTTCTCAATTTAGAGATAAATGCAATGACACCTACCGCTCATGGATATTGTTTTTTGTAGTTGAAGAGGCTTTTGCACATTATCACACCATGAAAGAGGCATAATCAAGGAGATGTTCTTCCAGGGTTATGGCTACATTCTCACCTTTGACCATTCCTGACAACACTATTCAAAGTATCATCTATATTTAATCATTCCATTTCAACAAGATTCTTCTTATAAATAATAGCAATACCTAGATGATGTCATAATTAATTAAGTAGGGTTAATTAATTAAGTAGAGTTTATTGAGTGTGTCATCTTTATTTGTGCAAGTAACTCAATGGTGAAACAGTGACTCTCAAAGTAAATTTGCTGTAAGATTATGCTATATTTAAAATTAATGACACAAGATAGTAGGATGTTCCTTTGGCTCACAGGTTGGAACTATTTCTTGATACCTATAAAATGGATGTGATGCATTAAGGAAGCCACAGGAATCACAAATGGTTTCTGCACAGAGAACATATAATTATGATAAGAATAAACTTCATTGCCCAGTTGTCTCTTTCTCTATGCTTGTCTTAGTAGTGTTTCTAGTTTTATGATTACCCTCCACTGATGCATCACTGCTAAAAGTGACTCCCAAAATCTCTTGCTTCTGAAAAATGTAAATTAGTTATTTTCTATGACCTGGACTTTTTTCCTTTGTGTTGTTCTGTCCCTCTGTCTACTGATTTACTTTTTCTTTATTCACTCTTCTTATTCAAACATTATTTAGGCCAATATTTATAAAATTGATATTCATGAAATTATATGTATCATTTTATTTGCACTATAATTATGATATACTTATCATAATATTGCCTTTTATTGCTCTTTTTCTATCCTCACATTTGTTGTGCTCATTTCCATTGACCCAAATCCTAAAGGACTTATATGTTTATCCCCTATATGTTTATTGCATGAAATTATATTGGCTATTTCTAAGTGTTTATTTTCAGAGCTTTAAATATGCTAGGAAAAGGGCATTGTATAAAATAAATAATAAAAGCTACATCATCTAAGCAACATATATTAATGCTATATTACTTGAGAGTATATTATTAATGTGAATATTATATTAATCTATATTACGAAGACTTTATGTCTAGCTGAGATCTTTCTCTCAAAGGTCCTGACTCACATATACAACTGTCTACTACCCTCTAATTGGATGTCTTAGAAATGTCTCAAAATTAATATGCCCAAAGGTGGACAACATTCGATTTTTCTCTTTAGTTGCAAGTTGTTCTCCAATCTTTCCTGTAGGTACCATTTCTTCAAATGTAGTGGTCATATTTACTTTTATCACCTCCTACCCATAGCCAATCCATGAAGGAGACCATTTTTACTTCCAGTGTATATTTTGTAATTGATCCACTTCCTTCTAACTCCACTTCCAACACCATGTGTCACTACATGTGTTCCTAAATGATCTTACATTTACTCTTGCATCTCTAATCCATACCTCCCATTCTTGTGATCTCTATCCCTGACACATTATTCTGTGAGAATCCTGTTTTGTTTTTTTTTAATACATAGCACTTATTAAGAAAATGTCTTGAGTGAACAGCATGGACAAAATAACTAATAGAATGAACTTCCTAAGATTTTTAGGAGGATTAAATTGGTTTAACTTTTTACAAACTCTATTCCACTACATGATAGTTAAGTCCCTGGAAGAAAGGGGCCGCTTTTAGTGTTTATCACTTGCATTGAGATTATAGACAGTGTCTAGAATATAGTTGACCCTAAATAAATGCTAACATAGCAAACTAATTGATTATTGAATTTTTCCAAATGGTAAAGGAGAGTAAATTTAGAGTTCTCAGTTTCTATGGACATGACTCAAATTTTCTTTAATAGTTTAAGTCATACAATTCATCTTGAAAATTTACATAAAGTTTGCACTTTAATCCCAAATGTATCCATGTTTGTTTTAATATAAAATCTCATTTCCCTATCACATTTCACCTTCTCATGAAACTTGGACTCCGAGAAGATACCCTGTGTTTGTCATGTGCTTTGAGTATTCCTGCTCCACTGCAACTGTAGTTCCCTGGCTGGCTCCCACTCTGAGGCACAGACTCCAACTTAAAAGTAGATTAACCAATAGAATGTTTCTTTTTACCAAAATTTTTTCTCCCCCCACCCAGTTGTTAATATGCCATTATACATAAATTGATTTTTATATGTTGAACCAACCTTACATTTGTGGATTAGATGGTACTTGGTCATGATGTATAATAGTCAATGAACATTTTGTTGAAGGAATAGGAGTGAATCAGATAAGCTACTTGGAGACAATTTGCATATTCTATACAACACTAGTTCAAATGAACTTTCTTCTATCAATTAGTTTTCCAAATCTCAGACTGATTTTATCAAAGATCAACTAAATTCATCCTTACATTAATAGCTATTGATGTGAAACACAGGTAAATGCCAATTGTGAAGAATTAGCATTAAATGCTAATTCTACATTAATTGCTAATTCTAGCTAAAAATAAATGAATAAACAGATAAATAAATTATATGTAGGCAATTTTTATGTTTGTGTAAAGATATTCAGCTCATATTCCTAGAAACAGGAATTTGGTTTCTTCAAGAAAGATTTATCATTTATACAGCACATGCTTACACCTTACATTACTAAAATCATGGGTTTCTAAGTTTTATGCATGCAATATTCCTGTAAAATAGGCACTCTTATTATTTAAGTAACAAAATTGAGCCTTAACAATACCAATATTTATTGGTTCTAAGCCCCTTTTTCTCCCAACTCATTTGTTTCTAAATTTCTTAATACTTTACTTGTACTAATTCATTTGAAGTATTATGATAATCTTGTTCTTTTATTATACTTGCAACTGTTCTGTAAATTTGAAGTTGTTTCAAAATAAAAGATTAAATATCTTTGTTATAAAAATAAAGGAATATAACATACACTTGAAAAACTAACATAACATATCATATGACTGGTGTTAGAAGATCTCCTAATTTTCCTTCAGTTTTTCTAAGACTTATTAGAATTTTCCACATCTTTATTGTCTCTATTAGTAAAGCAAAAAACAAAAACAATAACTATCCAAGCCATGCCACTAATATGACAGCATTATTCTCATTACAATGAACTCTGAAAAGAAACTGTAACTGCTGGAGGAAAACATAGGTGCAACACTCCAACATATTGGGATAGACACCAAATACTTTAATTGGCATTTCGAGAATACACAGTGGAATTTCTTTGCACAGCTACCTAAAAAGTACTGCACCAATCAAATGAGAGTATTGATTTTCCTCCTAAATGCATGCCCTCCTCTTGTACTCTACTCTCCACTTTCTTCCTGTTGACTAGTGTCATTAACAACAAGTTTACTGACACCAAATGGATTTCCTGACTGGTTTTAGCAGTCCTCCTCACTGCATCCTGCTATTGTGGTTTTGTGTGTGCTCAGTTTAGAAACATAAGGCAGCAAACACTAATAAGCACCACAATGGAGAAGTGATTGATTTATTTATATACTCTGTTGTGAAGCAGCTTGAATCTAAAGAAAGGTCAGGATGTACAATATTCATTTTAACCTTAACAAAGATTACTTTCTCATCAAAGTCCTTTCTGTGTCATTGGTAAAAATGAAAAGGTTTTGTATTTATAAGTGTGTGTGTGTGTGTGTGTTGCATGCTTATGCATATTTTTATTAATCATCTTGTTCTGAGACATATAACCACTACATAGGAGAAACCATCTGAACACTTACATTATATTTCCTCCAGGATTATGAAGGTAAGACCTCTCTTTGTCTTTTGGCTAAGCACTATAAGGAGATGGAATTCTCCTGTATCCTTTCTTTTTTTTCTAGGGCAGAGTGGTTTGGATCTAACCAAGGGCCTGCCACATGCTTAGAAAACACTGCGGCTACATCTCCAGCTGTGCTGGTAACATTTCTTTTTAAATAACGCAGTTTTGAAAAATCAAGTTCATTTAAGTTTTTTTTTGTTATCTCTTCATTCAACAAAAATTTATTTACTTTCTACTCTGTCTTTCTTGTTTTTGTTTTACTTACTGAATGTTTTTATTTTAATAAAATAAAATACTTCACAGAGGTTATATTTAATGTTAATGAATCAGTCATATGGAATCAGGCAAAAATTCACACTTTGGAAGATACAAAAAGAGTATAAGTTAATTTCTTACACTCAAAGAACCGTAACATATTGAGGAGTACAAGATAGATGAGTTGATATAAACTTGAAGTATTAGTTCAAAAAGGAGGAGATAAAATACTAAACAGTGATGGAAAGTTTGGGTTTTAAGGTAAAAAAGGAGGATGGAAAAATGCTGGAGAAATGTTTCTTAAATGATGAAATGCAGTGGGATCTACTCACAAATATAAATTGGCTTATATAGCTAAAACTGTGCACAGCCTTAAGGGGACCTTAAGGCCTTGAACTCTTGTCCTCATGCAATACTCCAGTCTGGGCTTTCCAATTAGCTGGGATTACAGGTGCATACTACCACACCCCACTCAATGAGTCGGACTGAGCCAGCATTTGAGTTTTTCCAGGAAGGAAGAGGTGGAAATCATGAAAGTTTACATATGAGGGAGTAAGATCAAATGGGCTCACGTAACAGTCCACAGATAAAGGAGTATTGGAGGTGGGGAGCTTGCTGATGTTCATGACAGATGGCTGTAATTTTGCAGTGAAATTGAAGAAAATTCATCAGGTAAGAGAGAAGAGGAGGGAAAAAGTATTGAGGTTTTCAGGGAAGAGTTGAAGTGATAAAAGTGTCCAATAGGATAGTAGGAATGTGATAGTCTCACTCTGTCTTGCTAGATCTTGAATTTAAGAGACAGTAGTCAACATGGAGTTTTTGTATTTCTCCAGCCTTCAGCTATCCTAGTGCTGAGAAGTTGGGGTTCTGTTTGTTTGTTTGCTTTGTTTCCCCAAGGACACAAGGTCTTGCATTGTGCCTAAGCTGGCCTTGAACTCTTGTCCTCATGCAATACTCCAGTCTGGGCTTTCCAATTAGCTGGGATTACAGGTGCATACTACCACACCCCACTCAATGAGTCGGACTGAGCCAGCATTTGAGTTTTTCCAGGAAGGAAGAGGTGGAAATCATGAAAGTTTACATATGAGGGAGATTATAGTACAAGGAACAAGCTAAGATATGTAAAAGAGGAAAATAAGTCCATGAGAATTTTCAGGAACAGAATAGCTATGGCAAATTGTAGATTCTAGTGAAGTTGAAGTATTATTGAAAATAAAATACTAATACAAAAACAAAAATCTTGAGCTTTTCAGATAGTTAATTTAGCTTCATATTATAGTTAAAAAACATATATACATGTGATAGGCTCTGTGTGTCTTGTTTGTTTTGTTTTTATTATCTAGCTAGCAGGAATACAGAAAGTTTAAGCCAAAGAGAAAGATAGGAAATAATAAACATGAATTATCACTGCAGAATGTGGGATTCAATTTGAAGACTTAATAGAACCCAAACAATATCTCAAAATTAATATATCAGTTTTGAAAAGCCCAGCTCAGAAGGCCTACTTAGCTAGGGATTTATCTTAGCATCCATAGGAGTTGTTGTATTTTTAAAAACAAGAACTATAATTCTCCTCCAGTTTCTACCATAAACTACAGCTTTATTGCAGTTTCAAGGTAGGGGGAAAAAAGGGTCCACAAGTTTATGATCAAATTACTGAGAACATGTTGTGCCAAAAATGCAATTAGTCAACTGTTCCAATATAAATCCCATTTATAGATCAGTAAGTAATGTAAAATGGTAATGTTAAAAAGTGTTCTGTTTGACACTAACTGTTTTTAAATCATGTTATTTATGAGACAATGCAAATAGCATTTTACATGAATGCTGACATGGACTATCAAAATACACATTTAAATTATGAAATAGGACTTCGAAATACTGACTTGGAAAACACAGCCAATTAAGATTTGTAAGAGCAATGAATACATTGAAATGTGTGAGATCAGAAAGCCAATATCAAATATGAACTCAAAAGAATACCAACTTCAAATTTAACTCCAAATTCATCTCATCTCTAATCTGCCTCTAGTCAGCAGATGAGAGATTGTCCTGGTCCATGAAGTTCCTAAATGAGTTATTAACCAATTTATTTAATTCTTGCTACATATATAAAACTTGGATATAATTCTTCTGTAACTATATTACTGAATCATGTTGAGTTCAAGCATTGAGTAATACAGTAGCTATTCTTCTAAATGTATATTACCCTTCATTGAATGTTGAAAAGAAAACCCAAACAGAACACATTGTTTCTACTGGGAAATATATCTAACCAAATATATTTATGAAAAACAACAATTAATATAACTTTTGAAACTACAGATTGACTATGTTAGTCACCAGTAACACATTTTCAAGACCCATATTTAAGTCAAACTGATTCATTTTGTTACACAGTTCAACAAAGGTTTACTTCTAATATTTTCTGATCTTAATCTCACCTCTATTTCCTTTAATTTATAAATGATATAAGATTTAAAGCAGCAAGCTATATACAGTTTACATTTAAATTTTTTAAGCTCACACCAATCTCTTTTTATCACCTTCTCCTGGTTTCAGGAAGAATCAGAGTGAATGCAGATGTTTTGAGAAATGACTAAGGGGAAATTAAGTTGCAAATACATTAATTATGTTTCACAGAGTTATTTTATGTTTCACAGTCATTTATGTATTTAAATTATTGTAACTTTTCCCAGTGTAGATATGATTTATAAGAATACTGGTACCATGAGGTCCAGACACATGGTGCCTAAACTTCTCGAGAGGAAGGAGCAGGGACTTAAATTATATCACTATATGAACAGTGTTTGACAATGTAAGTATGTTAGTAGTGATGGAGAAAGTTTAAAAATGTATGAAGTCAGAAGGTATTCTGTGGATAATGTTTTCCAATATGAAAACCTATATATAAAATAAACTAGATTTTCCTGAATTCTATAAAAGTTCTGAATATGTATGTGACATTACCAGCAATAAAAATATCTTCTAAGCTATAAATAAGACAAATTTTGAGCAACCACAATGGAAAAGAGATTGAATTTTCTTTCTCTTTTCTCTATGTAGAAAAGGTAATGATATTATAAAATCAGTTGCATATGGAAAAATGTTCAAAGAGATATGTACTACAAAAAATATAGTAAAAGGGGTATTTTATCAGATGACTAATAAAAATATCATTTTGCTGGATTTTATAATTCTATGGTATTTATTCATTTTTTAAATTTGTGATTTTTATAATTTATTTTTAATTCTAAATAAATAATTCGCTTTCATTCTTTATATTTGCCACTTTTCTTAAAGAGGTTCCTGCAATTTTTATAAGCTATGGTCCAGTCATAATATCAATTTTCCTGTCTGTAATATAAATTTTTACATATTCACAGCTAACACAGTTTTTTAGTGTACATAATAGGTAGAACAAAACTGTTTTATTCTTAAAGAAATATGCCTATAGTTACATATTTGAAGGACATTTTGAACTATGAGGAACTTGTTTTGTAGGCACTAATATATTATAAGAATCCTGGAGACCTACCCAGAATCTTGTTTTCAGATTTGGGGAGTGAAGCCAGATATCTTGCTTGTGCTTTCTTCAAGAGTCAGTCCTTCTTGAGAGCATGAGAATTAAGTTGTGGAAATATCTCATTTCAAATCTAAACATGAGACTACCTAAGACATATTCTACTTGTAGATTCTCTGCTTGAATGCATTGATTGCTTATAAATAATGACTCTGAGGTTAACAAAATACTACATAATCTTAGAATGGGAAGAAAACTTAAGAAGTTATTTTATCTAACATTATATTAATGAAGAAATCCTATGTCAAACATAGGATTCAACAAAAAAGACAGTTCATTGAGGAATTGCTCTCACTGACAGAAGTTCTTCTTGACTGAATCAAAATTCAACTCCTATTAATCCTATGTAAATTCTCTGGAGTCAGACTAAGTGTGCTCATTTATTGACACTGTGACTTCAAATATTTGAAGCTATCTTTCATCTCCCCAAAGAGTCAACCTCTGTTCAAATTAAGTATCATCGACTCTAGTTTCATTAAACCTTACTTTATTCTGCATACTCCTCAAGGAGTATGGTAACGTGATAATTAAATTACAAATTTATAGAGCACAAACTTTACCAGTCAGAAACATATATTCAAATAACTGAATGGGAAAGGTCCTTTATCAGATAAATTTTTAATTTTACATTGAAAATGTCTAAGTCAAACCTCAGTTCATAGCAATTAATAATCAGATTTTGCAAAACTGCATTAAAGTCTACACCTCTTCCCTCTACTCCATTGCAAATATTGCCATACCACACATACACACAAACTTTTTTCCCATTTGATACTTTTGCTTTATCTGTAAGCTGATAATAACATTTCAGTGTTTCAGATTTTCCAAACAGAAGTCAGGAAAATGGAAAATATTACCTACATTGGCAGTAATTCTATATTCTCATCATTCAAAATAAAGGAAATCAATGTACACATTCCAGTTCCAACTGGCTGCAATTTACATGCATGCAAATGCATGAACATACAGATATGTACACATACATATGTGTGCAGGCACACACACTTATACACACAAAGACATGCATATGGATGCAACAATTGGCTGCTAGAGACATGGTAATTACTTACTGGACTCCCAGGTTCTGTTTCCTACCAGATGCATACTAAATACTTTGCAAAGTACTAAAAGATCTGTGCTTGTCAGCAGCAATTTTCAAAAACAAAGAAAAACATGTTATGCATTTCTGTAAATAGAAAATGCTCTACATTTCAGGAGTAAATTTTTAGGTAGAAAGATCTTTAATCTTTGAACCAATACCCTCATTTATTTAGGTATAAGAAAACAGGCCTAAGGAATACAGTTACTTGTCAAAGTCACATAGCTTCTTTGTGATTAGGTTCTATAAGACCCTGTCCCATATTCGAAGCAATTCAGCTACACCAAAACATATAAGACTCTTTCAACATGGTTAGTCACTAAAATTCACTTGATGGAATCATGAAATCATCCCCCAAAATGATATTATTTACCATCAATTTCTAAATAATGATATTAGTATCTTATAAAAATTATGAAAATGATGATCCCACAATGAACATAGGATACCTAACCACCAGACAAGATCCTAAGATACACAGTGCATGCTCAGATGTAGTGACACCAGATAATCCCCTGAGCTTTTGTAAAGTGAGGAAATTACATCCACATCTTTGCCCACAGTGGGGACAAGATTCTATCATCAGCTTCTTTTTCACTCACAACTACTCTTTCTGGCCAAAAAAAAGTTTATAACAACATTTTTGTCTTGTTATAGAAAGAGTATCAGTCATAGCATGCAATAAAGAGAAATTAACTCACAAGCTTAAAAAGAAACCATTTTTAGGCAACATGGAATTAGACTCAGATATTTATAGAGTTCATAGAAGAAAAAAAACCTGAAGAATTTACTGATAGAGATTATAATTTTTTAATTATTTTTGATTCACTGTACACAAATGGGATACGACTTTCATTGCTCTGGTTGTACTTCAAGTAGAGTCACACAAGTTGTGTAATCATACATATACATAGGGTAATGATGTTTGTCTCATTCTATTATCTTTCATACCCCCACCCCAGCCCCACCCCTCATTTCCCTCTATGGAATCCATCCTTCCTCCGTTTTTGCCTTACCCCTCCTCCCCGTTTTGTATCATCATCCACTTATCAGAGAAATCATCCAGCCTTTGGTTTTTGGGGATTGGCTTATTTCACTTAGCATAATATTCTCCAACTCCATCTATTTACCTGCAAATGCCATAATTTATTTCTTCTTTATAGCTGAATAATATTCCTTTTGTATATATACCACAACTTCTTTATCTATTCATCTGTAGAAGGGCATCTAGGTTGGTTCCACAATCTAGCTATTGTGAATTGAGCTGCTATAAATATTGATGTGACAGCATCACTGTAATATGCTGATTTTAAATCCTTTTGGTATAGGCCAAGAAATGGGATAGCTGGGTTAAATGGTGGTTCCATTCCAAGTTTTCTATGGAATCTCCAAACTGCTTTCCATGAGTGTACCTTTTTCCTCACATCCTCCCAACATCTATTGTTGCTTGTATTCTTGATCATAGCCATTCTAATTGGGATGAGATGAAATCATAGGGTAGTTTTGATTTGCATTTCTCTTATTACTAGAGATGTTGAACATCTTTGCATATATCTCTTGATTGCTTATAGATCTTCTTCTGTGAAGTGTCTGCACAGTTCCTTAGCCCATTTATTGATTGGGTTATTTGTATTCTTGGTGTAAAGTTTTTTGAGTTCTTTATAAATTCTGGAGATTAGTACTCTATCTGAAGTGTGTGTGGCAAAGATTTTCTCCCACTCTGTAGACTCTCTCTTCACATTGTTGATAGCTTGCTGAGAAAAAGGTTTTTAGTTTGAATCAATACTAGGTGACTTTAACACACCTCTCTCACCACTGGATAGATCTTCCAAACAAAAGCTGAACAAAGAAACCATAGAACTCAATAACACAATCGATAATTTAGACTTCACAGATCTATATAGAATATTCCATCAATGAGCAAATACACTTTCTTCTCAGTAGCACATGGACCCTTCTGTAAAATAGACTATGTAATGCCACAAAGTTACTCTCAGCAAATACAAAAAAATAGAGATACTACCTTTTATTCTATCTGATCATAATTAGAAATCAATGATAAAAATAAAAAACAGAAACTACTCTAACACCTGGAGACTAAATAATATGCTATTGAATGATGCATGGATAGCAGAAGACATCAGGAAGGAGATAAAAAATTCTTAGAGGTTAATGAGAACGATGATAAAGCATATCAAAATCTCTGGGATGCTATGAAAACACTACTAAGAGGAAAATTCATTGCATGGGGAGCATTCAATAAAAGAAGAAAAAGTCAACAAATAAATGACCTAACATTACAGCTCCAAGTCCTAGAAAAAGAAAAACAGATCAAGCCCAAAAGTAGCAGAAGACAGGAAATAATTAAAATCAGAGCTGAAATCAATGAAATTGAAATAAAAGAAACAAGTGAAAAAATTGACAAAACAAAAAGTTGGTTCTTTGAAAAAATAAACAAAATCGATAAACCCTTAGCCACACTAACAAAGAGAAGGAGAGAGAAAACTCAAATTACTAAAATTCATGATGAAAAATGAAAGACCACGACAGACACAATTGAAATACATAACATAATTAGAAGCTACTTTGAAAATATAAACTCCAACAAAATAGAAAATATAGAAGACATCGACAGTTTCTAGAGACATATGATCCTCCTAAACTGAATCTGTAGGACATACACAATTTAAACAGATCAATTTCAAGCACTGAAATAGAAAAAGTCACCAAAAGCCTACCAATCAAGAAAAGTTAGGGACCAGATGAATTCTCAGCTGAGTTCTACAAGAACTAATACCAATACTCCTCAAAGTATCCCATGAAATAGAAAAGGAGGGAACCCTTCCAAACTCATTCTATGAAGCTAGTATCACCCTGATACCAAAACCAGACAAAGACACATCAAGGAAAGCCCTGATGAACATAGATGCAAAAATTCTTAACAAAACTTTAGCAAATCGCATAAAAAATCATATTAAAAAGATAGTTCACCATGATCAAGTGTGTCATCTTAGGGATGCAAGTTTGGTTCAACATCCAGAGATTATAATTTTAAAATACATGTTGAACAATTTTATAAGCCAACTATAAAAAGAAAAAAATCATTTATATAATACTAATGTCATGAAAAAACAGATAAGCATAATTCACATTTGGAAATAAAAAGAAATGTCAGGACTAAACCAGAACAGAGAATAACCTTTTGTCTATATCAGTGTTTCCACTAGTTCCTTTGTGTGTCTGTGTATGGGCATGCATGTGTGTGTGCTAAAGAGAAAGAGAAACCCAGCATTTATTGAGTATCTAATATGTCACATAATGTATTTTGCTTTACACTTGAATTATAAAATTTAAGCCACATAACCTCACATATCCTGCAATGTTTGTACTATTAAACATTTATCTGTACTTATACAAATAAGTGAAGCTCAGGGAACTTCAGATCACACCTATAGTGGGTGGCAGAGTCTAGGTTGAAACCTACATATATTAAATGTTTAGAGACCACAGTCATTCAATTGCTGAGGAGAAACAATATTTGTATACAAAAGTCTTTACTCATTCCTTAGGATTTTGTATCTATATTTATTAAATACTATAGTATTTATCTTTTTTTTTATTTTTTCACAGAATGGATACGGTCATTCTTATTTAATTATTTATCAGGACCAGAGAGCCCCACATCAAACCATCCTGATAACATTACTTCAGAATACCTCCAGTGAGTAGCACCTCTTTAACTGTTAGAGGAATGTGATACCTTTTGGAAAACTCTGAACAAGGCTGACTTCTGTCTCAGCATGCTCTATGCCAAAAAGTGAACTCTCCCAACTATATAGTACATATGTGTATAAAGTGGGCATTAAATTTCTTTCTTGCAGCAAAGATTAACAATGCAAAATATCCTTCTACTACTATTTAGTTAATGCCTTGACAGTCATTAGATACATATTTGTCTAAAATCCTGCAGACCTGGAAATACAGGCTTGTTGGACACATATCCCAGATAGCATTCTTCTAAGAATGTCATGAATTTATAAGGAAAATCTGAGGTCTAGTAAAGGTAAATGAGATAGCCATGCTGTATAATAAATTCCCACAGACTTAATGGCTTGAACTAGCAATCACTTATTGTCAGAGACTTTTTAGGGTTAGAAATGTAGGCACCTCCTAACAGGATCCTATGCTCAGAATCACGCAATCAAGGTGTTAGCAGGTTGTTGAAGGAACTTTGTGAAGCTCAAGTTTTTCTCCCAAGTTCAAATGGTTGTTGGTAGAATTCAATTTCTTGAGGTTGTAAAACTAAGGTCCCTGCTTCCTTGCTGGCTATCAACCAGAGGCTACTGTCATCTTCCAGGGTCCACCCCAAAATACCCTCACACAAGATGGAGGCCTACTTCTTCAAAGACAGCAAGAGTAACTCTCAATCTGATAGGTTGAAGCCTAATGTAATATAGTCAAAGAAGGAACAATCCCACTATTTTAGCCATATTTTATTGACTAGAAGCAAGTCAGTTTCCACCCTCTCCCTCTGGTTATACAAAGGTTTTACTCACTGAGGTCACCTTAAGTTGTGCTGACTACTGACCTCAAGTCAGAGAGATTTCACAGTGGATTTAGTCATTCACGTCTTTTTTCTCCTCAATAAGTTCTCACCTTATTCAAAACCAATTGCAATTTCTGACATGAACAAGAACAAAGGGAAGCTACCCACCTGGTTTTTAATTACTCAAGACAAAAGATATAAATGGTATAGTTATTATGTTCAAACCACCAACGTAGTTATAAATTTCATCATTTCAATGATCTAGATAATCCAAGAAGATTAGCTACTTTGCTCCCTTCTTTTAGGACTCCAAATCAAGTCATTGTTTTCATTATTATGAAATTTCATATTCATGAATATATATGCTTATATTTATATACACATATATAAATATATATCTCTATGTATAGCCTGCGTGTGTGAGTTTGTAGCAGAAACACACACATACTGTTTCTCTAGAAAAATTTGAAGATCTAATGACACAGGATCTAGAGTTTCCTCTTAGTAATAATGACATCTATCTACTTTAGACAAATAGTTAAGGGACAAAGTTAATTCAGATCCACTCTCATCACAGGTAAAAATCAAAGCTCAATTAAGAATGCATTAGTAAGTGTTCACTGTCTATATTCAACACACCCAGACTTCTGCTGCTTCAAAGGCTGGTTGAGAATGGAAGACAGGCAACTGGCCCCAAAGACACCTGGGAATGATGAACTCCTAGGTGAATATTTAATTTATCTCAAGGTCAAGTCCCTTCATTTAGTACTATCAGAATATTTCTGGTTATTTAGACTATCTGAGATATTCAAGAGAGAACTATGTGATAATTCTCAAACAGAGTCATTGAGGAGAAATGTCAACTGTGAAGATTATGTACTTGTCTCTATTTAGACCAATTACAAAGTGCCATGAACAGCAAAAACAGAAGACAAATTAAAAAAGAAAAATATTGACATTTTATTTTACTGACAGAGTACTATTTTGCATTTACCAGCAATACCAAAAGAAGACTGGCAAAATTTAGGGCAGCACTTTAATGAACATATTACAATTAGAGGAAATTTGGTAGCAATTCATGGTACCTAAACACTTTGTGATTCAAATATTAAATATACTTGTTTTCCAAACTTCTCTGAATAGATTTTAACACAGTGCATTTTTTATTAGAGCTTTATAGTAGTCAAGTTCATCCAGACAAAATTATGCATGCATGGAATTCAATTTCAGTTCACAATCCCCCCTTTCTTCTCTCCCTTTCTCCTTCCTTCCTCCCTCTCTCCTACCCAGTTCTTTTTCCTTACTTTGCTAGACTTCCTTTTGCTCATCTATTTATTTACATTTGCTTGGTTCTTTTTACTTATACATCCAGGTTAAATTCCCTGTGATATATTTATATATGCACATAACATTTTTTCAGAATTCACTCACATTGCCTCCCTTTCCCATCCCTCTACTCTGCCTCTCAATCTCCTTCTTCACTACTGATCTTCCCTGTGTCTTCAAGATATATGTTTCCAGCTGCCTCTCCTCTATTTTACTCAAGCTTCCACATACAAGAGAAAACATTTGACCTTTAAATTTCTGTGTCGGCCTTATTTCACTTAGCATGGTGTCCTCCATTTCCATCCATTTACCTGCAAATGTCAAAATTTCATTCTTCTTTATGACTGAGTAGAATGCCATTGTGTATATATACCACAATTTCTTAATCCATTCATCCATGAATGGGCATCTGGGTTGATTCCATAGTTTAACTGTTGTGAATGGTGATACTATAAAAATTGAGGTGGTTATATTGCTAGAGTATGCTGATTTTAGTTCTTTGGGGAAAATACCAAGGAGTGGCCTCGTAGGGTCATATGGTGGTTCCATCCCTAGTTTTTTGAGGAATCTCCATACTGCTTTCCAGAGTGGTTGTACTAGTTTGCAGTCCTACCAATAATGCCTTAGTGTACCTTTTACCCCACATACTTGTCTGCTTTTATTATTGTCTGTATTCTTGATCATTGCCATTCTGAACACAGAGCATTTTTTAAGCACAGTACTCTAGAAAGCACATGGACATTGGCATAAGGTAATATGTTAAATATCTCATCCCAGCCATAGTCACATTACATGATCTTGGTTGGAATCTGGTTAAAGTACAGGTCTTAGAAGTCAAAGACTGACTAAAAAGAGATCTCCAGAAAGAAAAATGTTTATATTGCAAAGCAGGTAAACCCCACATGTTCACATTTCAAGGAATTCATTTATCATTCACTGGTTCAGTGAAAGGTATTTTAGTGTGTGTTGCTGGAGGAGGTGGCAACTTAGCCTCAAAGAAAACTTTGCTCATTTATAAAATATAGATAATGATGATTGTGACATCAGTGATACTAGATAATACAGTTTCTAGCACAGGGAATGGCACATGGTAGGCACTCAATAAGTAGAAACTCTAGTTATGGATGTCTACACATGTAAGTTAATGTCGTAACATGTTGTGTACTGTCCCATGAGGGCATCAGAGTGGATCTAAACTTGAGTAAGCAACAGAATCACTGAAAGAGCTTGTTTTTTAAAGTATGTATTGCTAAGCCCCAGAATTTCTGAGTTTCTGAGACTGAGATGAGATCCTAAAATTTGCATTTCATACAAGTTTCTTGTGAGGTTGATGCTGATACAGGTCAAGGAACCACACTAAGAAATAAAATGTACATTTATTTAGAGATATCCAATCTGAGTATGAGCCTCAAATCTACCAGTTTTAGGGCACCTAAGAGTTCAGAATTAATGAATCAATGCTATATTAAAAAAAAATGTAGTAAGGCACAGTGGCGAATGCCTATAATCCCAGAAACTTGGAAAACTGAGGCAGGAAAATTGCATGTTCAAAGTCAGCCTCAGCAGCTTAGCAAGGCCTAAGTAACTTAGAAAGACCCTGCCTCAAATAAAGAATAAAAAAGGCTGAGGATGTTTCTCAGTGGTTAAGTGCCCCTGGCTTCAGTCCCTGGTGAAGGAAGGAAGGAAGGAAGGAAGGAAGGAAGGAAGGAAGGAAGGAAGGAAGGAAGGAAGGAAGGAAGGAAGGAAATGAAAGTCAAAAATTTTAATTACTTATATGATACCTGGCATTTATTTCTCTGTTATTCAATTTTCTTATCATAAAATAAGTACTTTAATGATTTTGTGTTCTTTTCTACAATTTTATGTATTTCTAACTATATTATTTGTCTTAGTAATTATCATAAGACCAAAAATAAGAGAAATACAAACAATAATGCTTACCCTGAAAACATTCAAAGTAAAAACCCTATGCCTGGTATTTTTTCTGTCCCCAAAAATTAATTTACAGAGATTAACACAAGTAAATTAAGAAAAATAAGTCAAAGGCACAATTACAACATGTTTCGGAACAAAACGAAGGCTATTTTTTTCTTTATCAGGCAGAATTTTGCATTATTATGTACATAATATCTACTTCATACAGGTATTTTAAAGTTTTTGTATTGTTAGGGTTCTCTGAACAAGGAAAATTGGAACCTGGGTTAAAGAACAGGTCTTGGGTCAAAAGTTAAAAAAAAAAAAAAAAAGAGAACTACAAAAATGAAATATGTTTATATTTCAAAGCAGTTGAGACAGAGTCATCTGTTTACATTCCCAAAGATTTGTTCATCATTCATTCATTCAAGGAAGGCTTTTTCAGTACCATGAGACATCTTGGGAAAACGGGGTGAAGGAGACAGATAAGGTGATTGCATCAGTCTAAAATGTTAATCCATTCATCTGTCATATAACTTATGTTTTATTGTGTCATTCTTGAGAATCAATTGGACCTAATCCACATAATACAGCTGGTCAGGACACAATTTAAAGGGATCAAGAACTAATATCCACACTGATTTGAAGCAGGGCCCACAAGTCAAATTTAGATGTGCAAGACGGCAGATGGGATATCAGTTAGATCTAGAAACTGAAGACTTAAATATTTCACAGATAATAGTTTTCCATTATTTATCCCCAACCTCCTCACAGTTAAAAGAAACTCCCTAGTTTTATATAGACAAGATAATTCAGCAGATAATATATTTTCCAGCTCACCTTGTAGCTAGATTAGGCTCAGGACAATAGATGAGGGTAGAAGGGAAATATTCAACTTTTAGGTCATATTCTTACAGAAAGACCACTTGTTCTCCACTAGATTTTTCTTCTTTCCACAAACTGGAGTGTACTCCTGCAGCTTTGGGACATATAGACAAGAATAATGCTGAAGATTCCTGTCTCTGTGGTAACAGAGCTGCCTTATTGTCTGGAACTACGCAGCAGACTTTAATGGCACAGAGAGAAAAGTTCAAGTCCCTGTTTTTTGTCATAAAAAGTTTAGAGTATATCTTTCTTGTCCAACACAAACATCCATAATTAGATCCTATCTACAAGACCCAAATTTTGAAAGAAAGTGAGGACTTTTTCTCCTGACTATAGCTCCAGTGTCCAACAAAGAACCTGAAACATATTAGGTACTAAATAAAGGTTTAAATTGCATGGAATAGAATAAAATAGATGTGATTTCTGACTTCAAGGGAAATCAGGGCAGTAAGAGAAAATAGACATGAAGCAAAAGTAAAGAATGGTTTTCTTTTACAATATTTTATTAATGCATATTATTCCAAGGGTATGTTATGTTTCATATGGATAAAATTTCCCTGATGTACTTTTAGATAACCAAGGAAAATAGTTGTCAGAAGCTAAGTTTGTTATAGAATATGGTGAAAATACAGAATAGCAATTGTATCATTTGTGACATTACTGTATTCCATACTAACTTACTAATTTTTATGATTGAATACAATAGAAATTAACAATATTTCTATGAAAAAGTACCAAACTACTGGTCTCTTTTCTGCTGTGTTTAAGGGAGTAATTTTGATTTCTGCACGTAAAATAGGTACATACAGACATAGTATATACATAAATAAATTGCTTCAATTAAAGTATTAAAAGAACTTGTGTTATAGTTATTAAAAACAATTTTTATAACAATTATTTTTAAATAGCATTTAAAAAATATATTTCAATACAGAAATTAATTACTTTATAAGGTTATAATTTTATGTTATTTATGTAAATGACAATATCATAATTAATGTAAATAATAGGTATTTCAGTGTTTCTGCATTGTTGGAGCTCTGTGAGCAAAGAAAACTAGAATCTGGTTACTATGGTTTGGATAAATGACTCCTACACACACTGTCCATGCATTTGTTAAAGGCCTGAATCCAGTCTATTGCACTGTTGGGAGGCAACAGAATATTTAAAAGGTGGGGCCTCATGGGAGGTCTTTAAAGTCATTGGGGTTGTGACCTTTAGAGGATAATGGGACCTTAGTCTTTTTATTTTCCTCTTTCTTTCACTTCCTGGGCAATAGGTAAGATATTTGTTCCATCATATTTTCCTGCTATGATATACTGTCACAGACTCAAAGCATGGGACTAATCAATCATGAACTGAAACCTCTAAAACTGTGAGCCAAAATTAATGTTTTGTCTTTATAACTGGATTATCTTGGATTTTTTTACATTAATGGCAAGCTGACTAATACACTGGTTGAAGAACAAATCTTGGAAGTAAAGGGTGAATAAACAGAGACATTCAGAAAGAAATGTGTTTTTATTTCAAGAGAATGAAATACAGAGCCACACATTTATATTCCAAAGGATTATAAAGTAGGGACCATCTCTTTCTCCGTCTAGACAATATTTGTTTATAAAATGCTCCTTAATTTAAAATTGAGTTGGGTCTCAGTAAACCCATAAGTTGAAAATATCATAAATGTATAAATGAAAAATGCATTTAACCATCTAACCTACCAACATCATAAGAGACTATGGTAACACACATCACTTGCCCAGGAAAAGATCAAAATTCAAAATCTGAAGAATCTGAAGTTTCTACTAAATGCTTATCACTCTTCCACCATCAAAAGTTAAAACAAATAAAACAAACAAAACATATATCAAACCATCAAAAGTCAGGGATGTGTATGTTAGGGAGATTAGTGGTTTCTCTCTCTCTCTCTCTCTCTCTCTCTCTCTCTCTCTCTCTCTCTCTCTCTCTCTTTCTCTCTCTCTCTCTCTCTCCCTCCCTCCCTTCTTCCCTCCCTCCTTCCCTCCCTCCCTTCATCCCTTTCTTACATGGTGGCAGCAATGTAAAAGCTTCTGCATGAACCCTGAGATTCATAATTTCTTCTTGATAGAGCAAAGGGAGACAGTGACATGAGTAACTAATGCAGTTATTGCCTTAAGTAATAGTAATTGGCCTCTTTGCCAGAAACTTTGTTTGCTTTTGAGACAAAAGTAACTTAATATAAGACATTAAAAACTTACAGGAGCTATAAAAGAAGTATAGATCTATGAACTTAATTGTATATGTTTGTACACTATGGACATAGTAGCTGAGTCTAAATTTCTATTCCTTATCTGTTACTATATCTATTTAAAAATATTTCAATGATAAAACATTCCTACCAATGAGTTTCACTCTCCTAAAAATACAAAGAAGTGGAAATTTTACAGGAATTCTCTGTGACTAATGGTCTTCTTTAACATTCTCCTACTTTTATTTTCAATTTCTTTTTCTTATTTAGCTACATGATCAAAAGACTTGTTGGTCCATTCAAATTTCTACCTCTATTTGACAACAAAGTAACATTAGTGAAGACATTTCACACAGCATATCAAACATGATTTATTGCAAGTAAAAATAGGTGTTTTTCTCAATTTTGCTCTTTCACAAAGAATTATTGCTTCTTTTTAAAGTTGATCCCATTAGTACCTTCCTGCTTCCCCAGAAATTATTCTCTAATGATTATGATTTCTCTTTCTGGCCTCCAGTCTCTATTTTTTTCTGAGAGTGTCTCAGTTGCTTCCTTTCTTTCCTCGTATCTGTTTCTATTATTGCTCATCTTCTTGGGAATTTATCATTTTCTTGTTATTTCTGTGTACCTACCTGTTTCTGTTTCTCTGCCCCCCTTCCCACTTTCTATCTTTCTCTTCATACATACAACTTCCAACATTCGGCATCTCCTTTCTGATGTAGCAACCAGACCTTCCTTCTATTAAAATATGTAGAGCTTCCTTTATATTTAAGGTTGCAAGTTCTAAACACATAAGAAACTCTTTTTTTGTCCTGCAAACTATACAGAAAAAGGGTCCACATAAGAACTGGAAAGATAAAGTTGAAAAACTCAGATGTAAACCTTGAAGAGGAAAGCATCTAAATGGAATGACAAAGACCAATTTGCCAAATCAAATTATGTAAAAACCAGAGAGTACTTGCTGTATTTAGCATTTGGTGTGTTGGTAACTAAGCAAGAATGAGTTAAGCAGAGTGGTATTCGAGGAAATAGATTCAAGCAAGTTGAGAATGAAAAAGAGATGAAGAGAAAAGGAAGAGTTTAACAGCAATGTCAAGCACAAGCCTATGCTGTGTCAGGAACTGTGCTAAACCCAACAAGCAAGAAATAATTTCTATTGTGTCTTAGCTCCTATCATTTTCTTTTGGTCATTTGTTACAGCAGCTGAAATTATTCTGACTTAACATGTAAGAACTGAAAGATGTAAAGTAGTTAGTCCGAGAAAAGTAATAGTATGTGTTAATATGTTCATCTCTTGACTAGATGGCAGGATCTTTGCCCTTATCTATTCAACTTTATATTCCTATGACATATCATATTTTCTAACATGAATCAGTAACTCAAAAAATATTCATTAAGTGAAAATGAACGAATGAATTGCCTCAGAAATAAACTTTAATTTTATTTGGCTTTGTATTTCTTTAATTCAGGAATATAGTGAATAGAAACACCAACAGTTACATTTTGTTTATTTTGTTAATCCTACTATCTTCTAAATCCAGTAATTTTTGTCACACACACAGTACTGACAAATTAACCCCAACACTGACTTCAGCTGTGTCAATGCCATTTATGTCTGATTTCCAACCTTTTACACTAAATGGTATGCATTCTGTACAATGTGTAAGTATTAATTTATAATGGGTATGCTATCCCTCTTACATTAAGACATCAAAATGTGAAAGGATCTTTTGTTTTTTTTAGTAAATTTGTGTAAAAATCTTGGATTGTGTTTTTCATGGTTCTTTCAGAACTTGCCATATATCTGTGCTATTTAATATTATCAAATCATTTAAGTTGGTATAGTATTTCATAAAGGATTTGGAAAATCAATTATGGTATTATTAGTTCATTTTTTTTAATTGGTCAAAGGCATCATTATTAGAGAAAGTTAGAAGGATTCTAATTATTGCATTAATATATGCATAGAATCATATTTATTTTATATATCTGATGTATTTCATTATTCACTGTCACTGAATTACTCCTGAATTTGGGGAGTCATACATATAAAGATATACAAATTATACTATTGAAAGATTTCATGGGAAAAAATTCAACTTTAGGGGTATTTCCATTATGGACAGGCACTTCTGAAATTGTGTGACCATAAAGATGAATAAATAAGGATCCCTGTCACAAAGAAGATCATCATCTAGTAGCTGACACAGATTTAAATAGAAATAAAAAATACGAAAGTGCCAAAAGAGATGTCATGTCAATGAAGATGAAAGAGCAATTATGTTTGCTGAGCAATAATTAAGGTGAGATAAGGCTAACAGAAGAGGTAACCTTACAGTTGAAACAAGAAGATGAGGAGAAATTTCCCAGGAGAAATGGCAAGCATATCAAGTCTATTCAAGTATGTAGGAGGTGGCTTCGTGTAAATACCAGAGGAAGATTTCAAGATGACTGAAGAGAGGCTCCCAGCACTCACCTCTTCCTCCACAAAAGTGTATAACTGTATTTCCAGGTGAGGGACTGTGGGACAACACTGGCAAGCAGCAAGAGAGAGACTGGAACCTTGTGAAATTCTGAGACCTGACACGACAGCATAAAAGAAACAAAAGACCCAGGCTTTTGCCACCCCAGCTCTGCAAGTGGGAAAAGTAAAGTTTCTCCTTTTCAGAGGTGTGAAAGAGACAGTTCCAGCAAAATCTGTCAGAGCAGATGCTGACAATCCTAACTATTGGGATATTTCGTAATTCTCACAGATTTGCAGCCCACTTAAATAAGTAAATCCACACAACATCCTTGCTTTGGAAAAATATCTCATCTCCCAGCAAACAACCAGGGTGCTATAACCAGGAGACATCTGAAACAGACCTATTGTCTGAATGTGTAGTGCTCTAAGGGTTAAAATCCCTGTGTGCTACTTTTGGGGCCGCAATGACATTATACTATGATGGCTTAGCAGGTAACTCCCTCACAAACTCAACTTGGCCCACCAGAGTGACTGACTTAAACCCACTCAGTGTCCTACACTGCAAGGAATGGGGATTTCAAAATGGAGGGAAATGGAGAGCTTTCCCTCTGACATCAGGGGTGTAACCAGTTGTATGTGGATTCAGGACAGAGCCAAGAATGAAGACAGACACCCATGCAGTTCCCATAACTCCTCCTCTATGCACTGCTCACAGGTGCCTATTACTAATATGGTGGGGAAAGAATACTGTGGTTCCACTGATGACTTGCGCACAGTGTCAGGCTGAAGCAGGCTTGAACAATGCCACAGCCCCAAGTGTTACCCTACCCTCCAGGGCACATGGGTGAAGGACATCTGGAGAGAAACTTTGCCTAGCTTTAGCTGCAACCCATTACCACTTGCTTCCTGGTAAGCACTACAGTTGAAAGAGTTGAGGGTAGAAAGATCTTGGGGGGGCATAGTCCCATCCCCGTGTGCACATATCAAAGGGGGGGCCAAAGTCCAATTCCTGGGCAGGCAACTCCATCGTAGCAGTAGAGAGGAATACCACAGTCCCTGTTGCCATCATAGTTATGCAGTCCTCACCACTGGTAGCCCCTGTACTTTGTCTGACCACACATTGCTATCAAGATGTGAGCACACCACAGAGGGGGCTCTGTGATTCCTACCACTGCTTCCCTATAGGAGGAAGTACTCCACCTGACACCACTGTCTGATTGAAGGACAATTGTTTCATGTCTTACAACACTACTTTTGCAGCCAGTACTAGAGACCCTCAGAAGTAACAAAGCCAATCTCAACAGTGCCCAAGGAGATCCCCATCACCAAATAGATAGCATCATTCCCATTGTAGGAGTAGCCAGTGTGTATCCTGTGTGTACCAGTGGTATAGCTGTCCACACCACAGTTATGTGAACTGTTAGAGTGTTTCCATTCTTGCATGGCCCACAGAGACACTGGGTCTCTCCAACTCCAACATAGAATGCATGGTACTCAAACTCAGTAATCAGGACCAAAGAAGTTACAAGGTGATTACAATACAGTACCAAGCTGAAAACAAAACCATCATTGTATAACAAACCAACAACCCAAGACACATATTTAGGAGAAATATATTTACTAAGAAGGCCACCCCTTAAAGTGGTAGAGAAACTTAATCCAACAGATGCACAAATTTCTGGAAACTTGAAAAAGCAAAGTAATGTGACACTTCTAAAAGATCCTCACTCTCTAGCAACAGATTCTGAAGAAATTTAAATGGATAAATGCCTGATAATAAGTTCAAAATATTGATTATAAAAAAGCTCAATGTAGTCTAAGAGAATACAAATAAACATATATAAAATTAAGAAGATACAGTAAGATATTAATAAGAAATTCAGCAATGAGAGGAAATCTGAAAAATAACCAAAGAGAAATCTTGGAAATGAAATCTCAATAAGTCAAATAAAAAATTAGCTGAAATCCTCAACGACACACTAGATCAAATGGAAGAATGAATATCTGAACTTGAAGCAAGTCTTTTGAAATATCTCATTGAGAAAGGAAGGAAGGAAGGAAGGAAGGAAGGAAGGAAGGAAGGAAGGAAGGAAGGAAGGAAGGAAGGGAGGGAAGAAAGAAAGGGATAAAGTGTGATAAAGAGAGCATTCAATCTCTGGTACCATTAAATTAACAAACATACATATCTTTGAAATACTCAAAAGTGAAAATATAAAGTTTAAGGGAATACAAAAACTATTCAATGAAATAACAGCAGAAAACTCCCCTAATTTGGGGAAATACATGGACATCCATTTATAGGGGCATAGGGAACCTCAAATAGACATGACTAGGAAAGATCTTCACCATAATTTATTATGGTCACACTGTCAAGGTACATGACAAAGAAAGAAATTTAAATCTACAAGAAAAAAGCACCAAGTCACTAATCATAAATTTCTCAGCATAAACACTATAAGTAAGGAAGGTATTAAATAATGTATGTCAAATTTGAGAGAAAAAATTTGCTAACCAGTCAGGCTATCCTTTAGAAATGAAAATGAAATAAAAACTTTTCAAGATAAGCAAGAACTGAAGGAATTTGGCCACCAGACCAGCCTTACAAAAGATGCTTAAAGGAATCCTACATCCAGAAGTGAAAGAAAGGTAACCATCAAGAAATCACATGAAAGTATAAACCTGCAAGAAGAATAGATACACAAAGAGAAACAGATGATAATCAAACATTATCAATAAAGTAAACCATCAAACTACAAAGATGAAAAAGTGAGTAAGGAAAGATCAAAGATTATTAAAAATTAGACAAAAATCAACAAAATGACAAGAATACATTTTTTAAAAATTATTTTGTTTATTTAATATCCCACTCTAATCAATAGATCATCCAGACTCCCCCCAAAAATCAACAGAGAAGTATCAGCATTAAAACAAACTATAGATAAAATGGATATAACAGACATTTACAGAAAATTCTATCCGATAGCTACAGAATACACATACTTTTCAGCATTTCATGGAACTTTATCTAGAATAAATTATATATTATGTGACAAGTCTTAACAAATTCATAAAAATTGAAATCACATCCTATATCTTTTCTAATCACAGTGGATTGAAACTAGAAGCTAAAAACAAAAAGAAGCTTTAGAAATTTATATACAAATGCATATAGACTTAACTATACAACTTTAAATGAAAAGTGGGTCATTGAGGAAATCAGAAGGTAAATTTAAAAATTTCTTGAAATAAATGAAAACGGACCCACAACATGCCAAAACCTGTGGGAGGCATCAGAGGAGTACTAAGAGGGAATTTTATAGCAATTAGTTCCCACATTAAAAAATTCAAATAAACATTCTAATGATGCATCTCAAGGACTTAGAAAAGTGAGACCAAATCAAATCCAAAATTAGCAGAAGGAATACTAAACATCTGAGCAGAAGTGAAGGGAATGAAATAGTGACTAAAAGTGCAAAAGATCAACAAAACAGAGTTGGTTCTTTGAAAAGATAAACAAAATTGACAAACCTTTAGCTAGACTAATGAGAGAGAGAAAGAGATTAAAATCAGAGAGATAAAGGAGACATTACAACTGGTACCACATAAACACAAAGGATCATTAAGGATTATTATTAAAAACTATATGCCATCACACTAGAATATCTAGAAGAAACAGACAAATATGACTTATCAAATTTGAACCAAATTGAACCAAGAGGACATAAAAACCAGAAGAGATCAGTAAGGAATAATGAGATTAAATCAGCAATGAAAAGTAGAATTAAAAATAGAAATCCACAATCAATGGTTTTACTGCCAAACTTTAGCAAACTAAAAAAAAAGAAAAATGGATTAT
The DNA here is from genome assembly GCF_902686445.1 of Sciurus carolinensis. Taxonomy (NCBI): domain Eukaryota; kingdom Metazoa; phylum Chordata; class Mammalia; order Rodentia; family Sciuridae; genus Sciurus; species Sciurus carolinensis. The sequence goes on along the minus strand of NC_062222.1, from coordinate 70,190,286 downwards.
AATTATTCTCAAACTATCCCATAAAACTTCCAAACTCTATGAGGCAGACATTGCCCTGTTACCAAAACGTGACAGGGACACAACAATGAAAGAAAGACATAGACCAATATTCCTGATGAACACACATATAAAAATTCTCAATAAACTATTTACAAATCCAATTCAAGACACATCAGAAAGATGCACACTGATGGAGTTGATTTTTTTCAGGGATGCAAGATTAGTTCAACATGTGCAAATCAATAAACATAATATACATCAACAAAATGAAGGATAAATATCATATGATCATCTCAGTAGATGCAGAAAAAGCACTTGATAAAATTTAATATCCCTTCATGAGAAAAGCCCTGATCAAATTAGGTTTTGTGGGCTCATACCTTAATATAATAAAGGCTATGTAATGACAAATCCATAGCCATTATCATATTGAAGAGGGAAAAACTGAAAGCATTTCCTCTAAGATTAGGAACACAATAAGTGTGTACACTCTCACCACTTTAATTCAATATAGTACTAGAATAATTAGGCAACAGAAATAAACAAAAGGCATATAAACAGAGAGGAAACAAATTACCCTGTTTGAAGATTGTTATTCTATACATAGAAAAACCTAAAGACTTCACCCAGAGATTATTTGGCTGATAAATGAATTCATTAAAGTAGTAGAATACAAGTCAACATATAAAAAATCAGTAGCTTTGCCAGGCGTGGTGGCACACGCCTGTAATCCCAGAGGCTGGGAAGGCTGAGACAGGAGGATGGTAGTTCAAAGCCAGCCGAGGCAACAGTAAGCCTAAGCAACACAGTGAGAACCTGTCTCTAAATAGAAAATACAAAATAGGGTTGGAGATATGGCAAAGTAGTCAAGTGCCCCTGAGTTCATCCCTGGTACCAAAGTTAAAAAAAAAAAAAAAAAAGAAAAGAAAAGAAAAAAGAAATAGGCCATATGATCAAAAGCATTATACAGATTTAGTGCAATTCCTATTAAAATCTCAATGACATTCTTCATAGAAATAGAAAAAGCAATCATGAAATTCATTTGGAAAAATATAGACCCAAAATAGCCAAAGCAATCCTTAGCAAGAAAAATGAAGCAGGAGGTATCACAATACCAGACCTTAAGTTATACTACAGAGCCATAGTAACAAAAACAGCATGGTATTGGCACCAAAACAGATAAGTAGACCAATGGCACAGAATAGAAGACATAGAGCTAAACCCACATAAATACAATTATCTCATACTAGACAAAGGTGCCAAAAACGTACATTTTAGAAAAAATCATCTCTTCAACAAATGATGCTGGAAAAACTGAAAATTCATACATAGCAAAAGGAAATTAAATCACTCTCTCTCACCTGCAGGAAAACCAACTCAAAGTAGATCAAAGACGTAGGCACTAGAACAGAGACCCTGAACCTAATAGAAGAAAAAGTAGGTCTAAATTTCCACCATATCAGCTTAGGAACTGACTTCCTTAACAAGACTCCTAAAATGCAAGAAGTAAAATAAAGAATCAATAAATAGGATGGAATGAAACTAAAAAAAACTTCTAAGCAAAGGAAACAATCAATAATGTAAAGAGAGAGCCTACAGAATTGGAAAAAAAAAAATCTTTACTACATGCACCTCAGAGCACTAATCTCCAGAATTTATAAAGAACTCAAAAAAATTAACACCAAAAAAAAACCCAAAAAACACAATTAATAAATGAGCAAAGCAAATGAACAAACAGAAGAAGAAATACAATCATCCACAAATAAGTGAAAAAATGTTCAACATCTCTAACAGAGAAATGCAAATCAAAACTACACTGAGATTCCATCTCACTCCAATCAGAATGGCAATCATTAAGAATACAAATAACATTTTTTGGGATTGGCTTATTTCACTTAGCATGATGTATGATTACACAAATGGTATGAATCTACATCGTGTACAACAAAATGATGTACCCCATTTGTGTACAATGAATCAAAATGCAGTCTGTAAAATATTAAAAAAATAAATAAATAATTAAATTAGAAAAAAAGAATACAAGTAACGTGAGAGAAGAATGGAGGAACTTTAGATTATGTAGAAGGAAATGAGGGAGTGGGATATGAACAATGTTGAAATGAGACAGACATCATTACCCTATGTACATGTGTGATTACATGAATGGTATGAATCTACATCAGGTACAACCAAAGAAATGAAAAGATGTACCCCATTTGTGTACAATGAATCAAAATTCAGTCTGTAAAAATAAAAAATAAATAATTTTTTAAAAAAGAATACAAGTAATAAATGCTGGTGAGGATGTAGGGGAAAAGGCATACTTATATATTGTTAGTGGGACTGCAAATTGCTGTAACCACTATGGAAAGCAGTATGGACATTCCTTAGAAAACTTGGAATGGAACTACCATTTGACCCAGCTGTCCCACTCCTCAGTTTATACCCAAAGGACTTAAAATCAGCATACTTCAGTGATGCAGTCACATCAATGTTTATAACAGCTCAATTTACAATAGCTAAACTATGGAACTAACCTAGGTATCTTTCAGTAGATAAATGGGTAAAGAATATGTGGTATATATACACAATGTAATATTACTCAGCCCTAAAGAAGAATGAAATAGAATTTGCCAGTAAACGGATAGAACTGGAGAATATTATGCTAAGTGAAATAACCCAATCCCAAAGAACCAAAGGTTGAATGTTTTCTCTGATATGCAGATACTAATTAACAATATGGGAGGAGGTTAAGAATAGAAGTATTTTGGACTAGACAGAGGAGAGTGAAGGGAGGGAAGAGGCATGAGAGTAGGTATGATAGTAGAATGAATCAGACATTATTACCCTATGTACTTATATAATTACATGACTTGTTTAACTCTACATCATGTACAATCAGACGAATGAGAAGTTATACTCCATTTATGCATGATGTGTCAAAATGCATTCTACAGTCATGTATAACTAATTAGAACAAATGAAAAATATTTTTTTAAAAAAAATTTGTGTATGATTACATGTATGATTACACAAATGGTATGATTACACAAATGGTATGAATCTACATCGTGTACAACAAAATGATGTACCCCATTTGTGTACAATGAATCAAAATGATATAACATATTTATATCATTACCAGAATGATATAAATGTTGTAGGCACCAGACATTGAACTGTGAAAGATTAAAAAGTCAAAGGGCAAAGAATATTTTTTAAATGCAAATATTTAAAGGGTAGAGAAAGATGACAAATTGAAGGGAGGGGTGAGGGTAAAGGAAGGGTGGTTGGGTAGGATTGATACACACTGAATGAGTGCATGGAAATGTCACACTGAATTCCATTAATATGTGTAATCAATATGTGTTATTTAAAAATACCAAAAGTATGAAAGTGGCCAGCACATTTGGAAACAATGACTAGTATGCCATTATAAGATATTTGAATTTTATTTTGTAAGCCTTTATCTTCTGTAAACAGTGGATCAAGGGACAAAGAGATGGGGGTAGCATCAGTTAACCATTCAGGAAGGTAGTCCAGATGAGTAAAATGAAGACTGGCCTGGAAATTAGAATGTAGGGATAGAAACAAAAACAATTAGACTCAAACCTAAAAAGAAAGGAGGTAACAATGACTTCTTTATACCTAATTGTGGCAATAGTGATAATCTTGATCTCAAAATAAGAAATATGTAACAAAGAGGAAGTTTGGGTAGAAGATCACACAATCATATTGGGTGTGTTTAATCTGAGTTATCTGTAAACGTTTCTGAAGGAAATAAGAATACATAAGTGCATAAGAAATGAATATAGGGACTAAGAGAAGTAAATTTTAACCAGAATGATATAAATATTGTAGGCACCAGACATTGAACTGTGAAAGATTAAAAAGTCAAAGGGCAAAGAATATTTTTTAAATGCAAATATTTAAAGGGTAGAGAAATATGACAAATTGAAGAGATACAAAATTCTTAGTCATACAGGTAGGAGGAAATCTGCAAACAGCTGGTTTCTACCCAGTCTAACATCACTTATTCTAGATTCCTTCCATTGTTCCAAATCTCTTCCACTTTGATCCAAGCTCTGGCCTAGTCTTGGTATTTGCCTCCATGTCTTGTTTAGATTTAGAATTAGGATTTAGGATTAGCATAGGTTTCTCTGGCTCCAGATTCAAGTATTGCCTTTCACAACTTTGGGTGCTTTTATCCCAAAAGACATACTATAAAGGCTAGTACCCTACAAACCAATCCTTTGGGACTTGGACATGACCTGGGCCCAGCTGAAAACAATGATACCTATCTTGCACTGACTACTAATCACAGTCAGGCACTGTATTAACTAATTTATCTAACTTTAACAACTCTACATACAGGTTTCTTCTAGCCCCAACTGAGATCATACGTAGACAACTTCCTATATGCTGCCTCTCAACATGCTGATGAGTTCATCCAATTCCAAACAAAAGGCAGAGGTTAAAAATCATTGACTTGAAATTCAAAGATAGGCAAAATTCAAGAAAAATTAAATAGTTAACATTTGCAAGCATTACCTAGAAATGGGAAAAGAAGGCAATGGATTAGCCACCCAGGAGGTCGATGATACAACATCTAACTTCAACAGTGGTAATGGTAATAAAATTGGGACAGTTTGTGAAATGAAAACTGAATATATGGAGGTGCTAAATTCAGATTATTCTACCAATTAGTTTGATAACAAAGGAAGAAGATGAAGAGAGGTTGTTCAGGGGCAGACACGTTATAAATACATTTTCTTTTTTAGAAATTGTGAATTTGTCCAGTGGTCTTCTACAGTCAGAAGAGAAAAAGCTACAATTGATAGATTACAAGAACAACTAAGAGGTCCCCGCCACCCCATGGGGAAGAGATTGAATCACAAACACAGGTGGGTAACCAGCCTGAGGGTTCCTTCTCATAAATGAACTCACCAAGCAGGGAAGACTGCAGATGTCAAAAAGGAAGAGGAAGGGTAAATTGAGAGTTCACTTACTTAAGACCATTTGTTTGCTCTGGAAAGTAGGAGCAAGCCCTGTGGCAAAGAAGGGGCTGGTGAAATGGAATTGGGAGCTTGCACTTAATTTGTAGAAGGGTTTAAGAGCCACCCTGGGGAATGAAATAGGAAGCTAAGGAGACAAACAAGGAAAATGGTTGCTGAGCAGGATAAAGAGTCCAGCTGAGGATGAAACTCAGAATCCTATAATGTAGAAAATCAGTGTGATTATAATTCCTCCAGCTGGGTTCAGCCTTCCAGCAGGAGCATAGAAAGCAGCCAACTGAGCTGATCTGGATGAGGGTTTGAAAAACAGCTACAGAGGACAAGGAGATGAGAAAATAGAAAGCATTTGACAATCTCTCTAATCATTCCTCATAGTTCCAAGTTCAGGTAAGAAAAAAAATAATCCAGCAGGGGAGTGACAGGCTCATACAAGGGGGAAATCTTGAAAGACTAATATACATAGTGAGAGGAAGCAGGTGGGAGACAAGGGATGATGTTAATGTGAAAATAATTTAACTTCTTATTTTTCTCTGCTCTTTAATTCTTTCCATCTCCTTATGTGTCTTAAGTGAATGTTTAACATACTAGATCTATTAGATAATCTCTACACTAATTATTTTTCATCATATTTTTTTGCTAGGTATTGAGTTTTCCTCATTAGTCACTTGAAACGAAGTTCATTCATTCGGTATCAGCCACTACCCATGAGGTCCCGGTGTGTGAATTAGTGGTACAGCACTAGCATGTGTGAGGCACTGGGTTCTATTCTCAGCACCACATATAAGAAAATAAATAAAATAAAGGTCCATAAACAACTAAAGAAAAAATTTTTTAAAGAAAATAAAAGGCATCTTTTCTGGGTGAAGGAGGCTATGCACCAAGGTCCATTTCTGGGAAGATGGGGAGAAGGCTAGAGTCTAGTACCCCTAACCTCTCTCATCTATCTGCTCTTTGGCAGGAGACACATTTCCCGACCACAGTCTGCTGTCTTGGATGAACCTAAATAAAATGTTTTAAAAATATGCTTAGGGTGATATCTCCCTGTACTGGGAGTGAAGTCTTGGTTTTATAAATGGACATATTAAAATCTTCTGTGGCAACAGTTTTAAAGATAAGAAGGGAATAAACAAGGAAGAGCATCGCTAAGAGAAACCTGAGGTGCATGCCTTTAACAAAAAGAAACCCCAGGTCAAAGGAAATGGCTAAATTCCCTTTCTGAGGGTGATTTAAAATGCTCCCATGGAATACGGAAGCCTAAAATGCAGTGGTTCAATGCTGGATTCAAAACTTTTGACACATAAAGTGAAAATCACTTGACAGGGTCAAATATTTTACATAAATTTAAATCCCACTGCAGGAGAGAATCTGAATCCAGGAGTAGAAAACAGACAAAGGGAATGATAGGGCTGTCACTCCATCTTCCAAACTAAAAGATATCCTCCTTTGTCCTTGGCTCCCACATTCAAATCTGTGCTAAGCAAGGCAGCTCAGACTCTATAAACAGAATGTGATGCTGTAATAGACCTGAGGCATGACTTGGTACCTTCCCTCTGAGATTTATAAAAAGCTCCTCTAAGTGCTGGTATCTTTAGTTACAATATTTATAACACATATGCTCCTTTCTTAAAAAACAATCCGCCTCATCTACAGATGGGATGAACAGGTCTCTTAGAGAATAATTCCTGGAATCTAAGGAAAACCAATTGTCATCTGTTATTTAGTATAATTTAATTTAACTGATGAAACTGCCACCTTTCTGGGAGGAATTTTGGCTTTTCCAAAATGCATTGGATAGTGCAGATTAAGCCTTTACATATCTCGATTCAGGGTTTTTTTTTTTTTTTTACTATAACCCTGGATATACTTTAATCCTAACAATTAGTTGGGATTTATGTATCAAGCAGAATAGTACAGGAACTATTAACTGATGCTATTTTGGAAATGAAAATATCAATGTCGTAGAAGATAGGTCATAAAAGAAGTAAGAATCAGTATCACTGAAACATTTCATCTTTGAGACTGAAATAGAAACTGAAAAAAATAGCTGAAAGTGTTTACTAATTATTTCTTCTGATAGAAACCTTAGTAGTTATACCAATAAATGATTTAGAGGGAAGCCAGTTATCTGTAAATGAATACTTTTTTATGGAAATTTAAATGACTATTTTTCACCTCTGCTAAGAAAAAATGGGCTACAAATTCTTGCTGTCAGTTTTTACTAAAGGGATTTAAATTAATTACAAATTCACTGAAGAATGACAGAACTCAGAATAAATGTCCATTCCAAAGCCAAATATAATTTTTAACATTATGTACTATCAACCCCACCAGCATCAGTTATCATACTGACATTTATTTACACATAAGAACTCACATACCTTATGGTTAGCACACAAAATATTAATTTTAAGCATGTTTGTGTGAATGCTTTTCTTCCTGAGAGCACATTGCCATTGACTTCTACCCATTATTTTTCAAAGCACTGCATTTCTTTGTGAAGAAAAAAAATGAGAAATGATATTTGCATGTCTTACTCATCAGTTGAGAAATATGAAAATATTTGAAACCTGTGCTAAACAAAGGGGCCAAGAAGAACAGAAAATGTGGAAGAATACAGTAACTTACTCTGTCCTATTCCACTAGTCCACCATTATCTCTTGTAAGTATAAAATCTGTATTTGAAACCCAATGTTCCTTTTTTCAAGAGGGTTATAATTAAGGATCTAAATTGCAAAATAAATGGGAAATAACAGTGATGCTGAATGTGCTGATATTCCAGATGTAGATGAGAGGGTAATCATTTCCACTGGTCAAGGGCTAAATGGAAATGTGTAATTAAAGCTGCATCATTTAGGGTAATGGCTCATTAGAAACTCTTAAGAAGAGAAATGTTCCACAGGAGTTTGAGTGATGTTTCCAGAAACAAAATAAAAAAAAATCATTTGGGGCCCATTGATCAAGTCTCTTTTATTTTATTCAGGAAGTCTGATGCTTTGGAAAACATTCTACATGATTTTACCCGTCTCTGTTATTATACATCAACCTCTTAATCATGAAATACTTCCTTCCAAATTCTGTGCTTAAAGATGGGTCCATGTAGTCATATTATAGTTTTAAAAACTAATATTTAAAGTATGTATTATAAATAAAATTGGAAGCTCAAGGTGAAAATAGAGAAAAAAAGCAGTTTAAATACTTCTTTGCCAGACTAAGTATTAACAAAATTATTTTATTAAATTCCAAGGTTATAATCTAATGATTAAGTAACAGTTACAAATCAGGCATCTTCCCAGGTCACGTATGCTGATCTCGTGCAATTTTCCATTGTTAGAAAAGTGTAACTTAAGGCCACCTTCCTTGAATCTACTAAAAGTCAGGCATTTTTATATGTGTAACTTGTTTTGTCCTCTCTGGAAAGGCGTGTAATATGAGATAATATTGTCTCCATTTTATTGATGAATAACCCAAGGTTCTGAGCACTGAAAGTTAAGTGCTATCATTGATAAAGCATAATGGAAAACTCAATTGTAGGTTTGTAACTAAAATGACCAAAGATGATAATATAAGGTATCTTGAAGTACTATTTTCTATAATATTAAATGAGCAAATAATTTTCCAAATTCTGAGGACTTACTCAATTTTCATTCTACTATTCATCAGAAAGAAATATATATTGAATATATTTCTTTCATATACCCTAACATGACAAAGTTTCAGTCTCCTTTGTTCTGGTATATAATGACAGATATTCACTTACCTTTTCTAGCCATTTTGTAAATGTATGTAATTAGTTCAAGGGTGATTAAATCTGAGTGCAGATAAAGTAGCTCAAATTCATCATCAAGATGGGAAAAGTTGCTGAAAGCATTAGTGAGTCAATAATGACTTTTTTAAATAAAAATGATCAGATTAAAATGAAAGGAGTTTCAATAAAACACGTTTTTCAAAGCATATGGAGGCTATCACTGCTTGATTCCACAGTGATTGTTCCACAAATATAATTGTAGCATATTTGAGCATTTGAATGAACTCAGAGATTTTTTCGTTTGTGTTTGGACAAGTGTTCTATCCTACCCATAATAATTCTGCCTACTAGTATTAGTACTGCATAGAAGTGTAGAGGTAAAGGAGAAAACTGCTCCACAATTGAAAAACTTAAAATAAAACAAACTACAAAGCACCTCTCCTTTCTACATCCTTAGCAGAAGAGCATCTGGGAAGAAGTTTTGATTCTGATATCACATTACTAATAGCCTTAAAGAAACTTACTGCTGAGGGATGTGTTAACCATTTCTCCCCCAAGTCTCTTACATATTAGATGTATGGTAACCAATTTGGAATTGTAAGAGATGCAGCGATGAAATTAGCAGACTGTGCCTACTGATTCCAACAACAGTTGTCATAGTTATGAAGATCATAGTCAGAAATTTGTAATTAGATGTCTTGATTGCTATCCTTTGTAGGACACCTTTTAATGCTCCTCCTGACTTTGTTTTTTGGATCTTACCTATTAAATTACTAATAATGTCAACAGCATCATTTAGAGAGTCCACTGTCAAGTGATGGTCCATATAGGATATAAACCTCTGGAACAACAACAGACAGATCCCTTCTCCAGTAGACTGGACCAGCTAGGGAGAGAATTTCTTGAATCCCAACAAGTCAGGAATAACCACCTACTGTCAACTTCGAAGCAGATATGGAAGAAGAGGACCTCCAGCTGCTTCTCTAAAAGGAATTTTGGGATCATGTCTCTTAGGGAAAGAATTAGGTAGGAAATGGTATCAGGGGAAGGGCTAGAACCCCTCAGCCCCACCTAACATCTTCCTATGGGGGGACACTGGGTCATCTTGAAGTTAAAGGGAAGAAGCTAGACAACTACAAGAGAATTCAAGAACCTGAAGGGAAAGTCTCTGAAATTGGGCATGCACAATGGCCTGAGGGACTGACCTCAAGTTTAATTGTTGCTAGTTAACATATTATTAGCATTGCAGTTTGCTAACCCTCTCTGCATTTTTTGGCAGTGAGGGGACTTAGGCTTGGGCAGTAGAGAAGAAATTAGGTCAAATTGAACTGTCAGTCAAGAGGCCGATCAATCCCAGATCCACCCAAAGGCTAAGAGGGAGAACTAGCACAGCCCAATAAAAGCAAGCTACACCATGTAGATGGGCCCTTGAGTTACTTCACAACTTGGCCCACTCTGTTCTACCTAGGTGAACTTGCACTTTCAATAAACCTTTACTTTGCTTGCCAACCTCTTGTGTCTCACTCAATTCTTTGTTGGGGATGCCAAGAACCCGGACCCAGGACCCCTTGGGGACCCTTGCCAATAACATCATCACATCTTTCACATCTGGGTTTTTTTTTTTTTTTTTTTTTCATCACTTTAAATCCTATTTTGGGGGTAAGTAAGATTTAACCACTTGTATTTTTGTAAACACATATACCAAGATAATATATAGTATCAGACTCTGGGCCAGTGAAGGATCCACTAGATAAAATGCTGTAAAATAAAAAAGTGATAGTGTGATTTCCTGAATGTTTTTGAGTCTTTTCTCCCTAAGGCAAGGGCCATAAAGAGACAGACACATATTTTTAAGCCAAAAGAACAGGAATTTGAAATTCTCTTCTGCTCTCTCACCCATAGGTTGAGTAAGCTGCTAGAATATTGCTACCAAGTCACTAAAGTCACTAGCATCCACTTATCAAAAGGTAGCGATGAGATAAGTCATAAGCTCTTTTTCAAATATGAATATGCAAACAGCTTAGGTTTTGCTGAACATGCCTAGCAATTTAAATCTTAGATTGCTTATCTGCATAGGGTTTCCTTACTGCAGACCACTAATTGAAGGACATCTACTAGAAAAGGTTTTTCAGATTTTTGTGGAAAATCAAAAAAGTATATATCAAAATATTACATTTATATATATTTAAAAAATATATATCATGTCTATCCAACTAAACTAACTCTTTGGTTTGGTAAATATATATATACATAAATATATATTTATATATATATAAAATGATAACCATATATTGGCTATCTATGCATGCACATGGATATATATTTCATTGATGGTAAACTAAATCATTAGATTATTTCCACAGCATTTTATATCTATAGTTCTTTCAATTTTGGTTAAATATCATCTGCTTAATAATTGGCATTTTAGAAAAATTTAGTTAAAATAACATGATCATCTTATTTCTAAATATCTAATTTTCAAGGTATGATTTTTTTATAATAAGCTACCATAATTCTGTATTTTTTGTCTATATTAAACTTACATCCTTGCTAAAAATATCCTGCTAAACACCATCTCACAAAATTGGATTAGGACCACTTTTAAGCTGATTTTCCACCAAGAAGGAAAAAAATGTAATTTTTTACATTCTGTCATTTAAAACTATACAATCAGCTTTTTCATATAAAAAGCAGACCAGACTTGAAGAGTCTTCTCAACTAAACTTAGCTGTTGACTTTTGTCATCACTTTTGCTGTCAGTTTGAATCATCTTTGGAGAAAGAAGTTAGAAAACAGAAAGTGTTCCTTGGCTTGGCAGAGAACAGCAGGATGGAAGTGCAAGCAGTCAATGAAATCCTCACTGTTGATTTCTTCCTATGATTGTTTTTGTTTTTGTTTTTGTTTTTTTTGGTGTAGGGCTGGAAGTAGGGGAAAACACTAAATGTGACACTCTCCTGATGATTGTAAAAGTGTTCTGAAATGATTTGTTCTACTGGCTCCTGAACGGTTGTTAAAAACTCATCTTACATACAATTCTCTACTTAAGAAGTTGTAGTTCTCACACAGTGAAGCAGAATAATTCTCTTTGTTTCTATTCCAATAGATAATCTTTCTTTACCTCAGAGATACAAACAAAAATTTCATTTATTCCAAAAGATTTCATTTTAGCTTATAGTTAATGGTTTCCAATAATGACATCTTTGCACTATCATTCATGGTAAATAAAAAAATAGTAGTAGTCAATTTCATTTGAAGACATTATAGTATTGCCCTTTCCCCTTTGTTAAGTAAGTAATAAAACAGTTAAAAAAGGGAAAAGAAATAAAAAGACCCAGTTACAAGCTAATGATAACTGGAATGGTAGAAATAAGACTCCACTTTAAGCAAGATCAGAAATAAGACTCCACTTTAAGCAAGATCAGAAGTGAGTGATTCTGTGACAGAAGTACGAATATGCCAACATTTATACTTGAGAATCTGTTGAGAATGGTAACAGAGGATAGGAGAGCAGTGACTGAGACTGGGGTTCTCTGATGACCCCATGGCTGTGACATGCCTGGTGCTTGGGAATGTTTCTGTACAAGGAAGGACAAAGGATGCTTAGCTGCTGTGGCAATATCCTGCATGAGGAGGCTCTGTGCAAGAGTCCTATCAGTTCTGACCTATATCTCAAGCACACAGCTCCTGGGAAGGAAGGAATTCTTATGTTAGACAACCACAATGTTTTACCAGCTCTGCTTCTCTGGTTCCTGTCCACTTTACAGTAACTTTAAACAATGGACTTTCTTGAAAGCTACACAAAGCTCCTAACATTGCACTTTGCAACTGTGGATTGCAACAGTGAAAAAGCTACATAGATGTCCTAGTTTCTGTAACTTTCCTGAATACAAAGAATAATGGTTGCATAGTCTTTCACCTAATAACGAGTCATATATAAATAAATATTGCTGACATAACTCTTTAGACCTGCATTTCCATCAGAGAGCAGAGCTCCACCTGATCCCAGCTTAATCTTCAAGATCTGTGTCTGTGAATCTTTATTTTCCAATCCCCCTTCACCCCTTGCCAAAGCTGAGAGTTTGGTCCCACTGGTCGCGACAAGATTCAGAATCTTTCTTGCATGGGTGCATGCACACACACACACAATTTTATAGTAACACTTGCAAAAACAATTTTTTGATGACATCTCTTTTGCAACTGGTTGCTCCATGTTTTATTCCTGGTTCAAATAAAATTCAATTAAAAAATTAAATAAAATTAATGAATGGTTAGCTTCAGTTTGTCCCCTAGAGAATCCAATAATTTCCCAGCTTCCAATTTCAACCACATTTGAGATTGACTGGTGGTGGCAGTGGGTACAGCTTCTGAGTTGTGCACAGACAGAGGAAAATGCCATGAAAATAATTGCTTGGGGAACCTGAGGAATATAGAGAGAGATCGATCTTAACAGGAGATGGTAGGGGAAGTTGTTGAGTAAAGCATGCCCCAAATTGCTGGGCTCAGAGGTGGAAATTTAGGTTATGAGGTGAACCAGGGTCAACACAGCAGGAATCATTTTTAAGTAACTATGGGGAAGCAAGCAAAGAAGGTAGATCAGGAACTCATAAAGGAAGTTGCCAACCTGACTCAGTAGTCATGTACTGTGGGGGCCAGAGCATGCTGGACCAGTATGACTGAAACAGAATTGTGCCCAGGTGAACCAGACTTGGGATACCAAGGAAGCAGAGATACCCTTGCTGCTCAAATCCCTTGTGAGCTATTGGGACAATGTCAGTAAGCAGCCAGATAGGTTCATCTTCATGTCAGGTTTGATCCTGGGTAATTCGCATCCATAGTGGTGAATGTGAGACCTGTGGAGGTTTAAACTTCTCACTCTAAAATTTGAATTTATAGGAGACGCCTGAGACCCAGACATCCAGCAGAGATCAGCATCTCCCCAACAACAGGGTGTGGATCAAATCTCAAATTCCCACCAACAGATTTCCAAAGGTCAGCCAAGACTAAATCCCAACTACTGGAACCTCCACTTTAGAACTCTATACCAGCCCCACTACAGCAGTATATACCACTTATTAGCATTCACCAGTCTACCCCACCCTATACTATAAGGCAGGAAGCTAAGAATTACTACAACCAGCTTTGGCTCCTAACAACAATGACTGGCAGCTTGGTGAGAAACACAAAGACATTGAAATTAATTATCCTTGACCCCAAGGTTACAGAGTCCATAAATAAATACAAAGGATGAAAATCAATCCTTGCCAAAAGTTTTGACCACCTTAAAGTATGCAAGCCCTTTACTTCTCATTAAGAATTTTTAGGGCTGAGAATGTAGCTCATTGGTAGAGTTCTTGCCTTGCCAACACTAAGGCCCTGGGTTCAATCCCCAGCACCGCAAAAAAAAAAAAAAAAAAAAAAAAAAAAAAATTCTATTAAACAAAAGAATTTTTATATTTCTTAAAAATTTTAAATTAGAATTTTTAAATCAAATTAAAATTTTACTTCTTTCTCTCTGTGTGACTGTGGGGATACATATATATCCCCCACATATAATTTTACTTCACTTTAATTGCTCTCTTCTTCACCTATTTATTATATAGCCTCGGTTTAACTTCAGAGGGGTACAATTTTGCGTGAATTTAGTTATTTTGATCTTACATTTGTTTGTTTGTTCATACCTTGATTTTTCCCCTCTTATTGCCCCTCTTCATTCTCTCCTGCCATTAATAGCTGAATTTTCTTGTTCCCTTTTTCTCTCTTTCATTATTTTATTACCTTTAGTTATTTTTTATTCCTCCTTCTTTATAGTCATCATTGGCTACCTATCTCCTGCTTCTCCTCTGTTTACTTTTTAAATATTTCAAACTTTCTCTTGCTTTCCTACCCTATTTTCTCTTCACTTAAGAAAATACAATTCCACTATGTGATAGAATCATGTAGTCTGTGTAATTCCTATCTCATTCATGTTGTTGTTATTATTAATAGTATGAAATATAATAGACACCTGCTGTTTAATGTCTGTTCTTGTTCATGGTTTTTGTCTTTTCGTTTTTTGGGTGCTGAGGTTAATTGCTAACCTACCGTTCTTATACAGGTGGTAATTAATGCTATACATGTCAAAGTAGATACTAAATAAATATTTTAAGGCTGTACATCTGTTGCTAATATCATTACTATTCCTGGTTTGACCCATCTCTACTAGGGGCTGGAAATTAATTGGGATACTTCAATTTTTGAGAGTAGAGAGTATTGCTGGTAAGCAATATTCACAACTCACCAGAGTAATAGCAAAGCTCCCTCCACACAAAAGCTAGCACCACTTGGTCCTCAAAAATACTTCAACATAAAACCTAAGGAAAGACCAAACCAACAACTGGGACAAAAGTAGGAACAAAAAGAAGAGGACCTCATGTCCTTCTTCTGGACATCTTTTCATACATAGAAACAGAGAAGTCCCTAGAATAAAAATATAACTACACTCAAATGAACAATCATATAAAAGAAGAAAGGTAATTAATCTGAACTGATGCACAAGTCAAGACCCCTGAAGATGTAAGGAAACAGGCAGACAAATCTCTCCTCAAAATTTATAATCCCCCAACAAAGAAACCCACAGATACAGAACTGGATGAAATTCCAGAGATGAACTATGAAAAACTGATTATCAATGAACTCAACAAAGATCTTAGGAAAAAGAAGAACTAGACAGTTAAAAAAAAAAATCCCAAATATATGAAACTCATTAGAAGGCTAACTAACTAAATGAAAATCCAGACAGAATTAAATAGAACAAACAAACCAAACTGTCAGGAAATAACAAACATCTCTCCATAATAACCCTGAATATAAATGGTCTCAGCTACCCAATTAAAAGACATAGATTGGCTGAATGGATTAATAAACAAGATCCAACTATATGCTGCTTGCAAGAGACTCATCTCATAGGCAAAGACATCCACAGGGTGAAAATAAAAGGGTGGGAAAATAGTCAATATAAATGGAGTCCAAAAACAAGCAGAACGAGCTATTCACATATTTGAAAAAGCATACTTTTTCAAAAAGTATTAATTTTTTAACAAAAAATAATCAGAAGCAACAAAGAAAATCATTACATACTGGTAAAGGAAATTATCCAACAAAAAAAAAAATAATGATAGTAAATATATATGCCTTAAATGTCTGTGCACCTAATTACATAAAAAACTTCTTTGACATTAAATCCCAGATAGATTGAACAATACTTAAATTAATAATGTATCATAGGAGAAATCAAGAAATTCTTAGGAACAAATGAGAACAGAGATCACATATCAAAGTATCTGGAACAATATGAATACAGTTCTAAGAGGAAAATTTATAACATTGAGTTTCTACATTTAAAAAAAATAGCAAGATCTCAAATAAATAAGCTTATGCGCCACCTCAAGACCATAGAAAAATAATGAATTAATGCCCAAATCAGTAGAAGACAGGAAATAATTTAATTCAGAGCCAAAATTAATGACATTGAGAATAAAAGACAGCAGAAAGCATCAATAAAACAAAGAAATGCTCCTCTAAAAAGAAATAAAATTGAGGGGCTGGGGCTGTAACTCAGTGGCAGAGTGCTTGCCTATCATATGTGAGGCACTGGGTTTGATCTTCAGCAGCACCACATAAAAATAAATGAAAACAAAGTAAAAGTTAAAAAGAAAGAAATAAAATTGAATAAATCCTTAACCAAATTAAGCAAAAGAAAGAGAGAGAAGATCCAAATAAACACAGAGGTGAAAATGGAGATATCATCATAGATACTTCTGAAAATTGGAGGATCATTAGAAACTATTTTGAAATTTTATATTATGAAAAAATGGAATACCTAGAAGACATTAAAATTTTCTAGATGAATTTCTATGACCTACCCAAACTGATCCAGGAAGATAAAGAAAACCTAAAAAGGTCAATATCAAGTAGTGAAATCAAAACAGCAATTAAAAGCCATCCAACAAAGAAAATCTCAGGACCAGATGAATTCTCAGCCGAGTTCTACCAGATCTCTAAAGAAGAACTAACATCAGTCTTTCTCAGATCTTTACATGAAACTGAAAGGGAGGAACTACTCCCTCCCAAAATCATATTCTATGATACTAAAACCAAAGATACACCAAGGAAAGAAAACTACAGACCAATATTCCTGATAAACATAGATGCAATATCTTCAAAAAAAATTAGCAAATCACTTTCAAAAACAAATCAAGAAGATAGTACTCTATGGTCAAGGGGTGTCAGTCTGGGGATGCAAGGTTTGTTCAACATATGCAAGTCAATAAGTATAATTCATCACATAAGCAGAATTAAAGACAAGAATTATACGATCATCTTAATAGATGTAGAAAAGGCCTTGGTAAAATAATTCATGTTAAAAACACCGGAGAAACCAGGAATAGAAGGAACATGCCTCAACATTATAAAGGCTACATATAACAAAGTCAACATCATACTGAACAGAGAAAACTGAACATGATTCCTCTAAAATCAGGAATAAGACCAGGATGTCCATTCTCACCATTTCTATTCAATTTAATTGTAACTCTAGCCAGAGCAATCAGGCAAGAGAAAGAAATTAAAGGGATATGGACAGGAAAAGAAGAAATCAAATTATATCTGTTTGCTGATGACATGATCCTATATCTAGAAGACCCAAAAAACTCCACCAGAAGACTTCTAGGACTGACACATGAATTCAGCAAAGTAGCAGGATACAAGACCAACATTCATAAGTCAATAGCTTCCTTATACACCAGTAGTGGTTTTTCAGAAAAATAAATCTAGAAAACTGTTCCATTCACAATATTCTCAATAAAATAAAATAAAATATTTGGAAATTAATCTAACCAAAGCGGTAAAAAAACTCTGCAATGAAAATTATAAAACACTGAAGAAAGAAATTGGAGAACTTAGAAAATGGAAAAACCCCCCATGTTCCTAGATAGGCAGAAATAATATTGTCAAAACAGTCATACTACCAAAAGCACTATGCAGATTCAAAGCAATCCCCATCAACATACCAAAGACATTCATCAGAGAGCTAGAACAAAAGTCCTAAAATTCATTTGGAATAATAAGAAACCCAGAATAGCCATAGCAATACTGAGCAAGAACAGTGATGCGGTAGGCATCACAATACCTGATTTGAAATTATTCTACAGAACTTAGTTTAAACAAACAGCATAGTATTGGTATCAAAACAGACATAAAAAACAATGGAGTAGAACAGAAGACGCAGATACAAGCCCAAATACTTGCAGTCATCTGATACTTGACAAAGATGCCATAAATTCATGTCGAAGAAAAGATAGTGTTTTAAATAAATGGAGCTGAGAAAAAAAATGGATATTCATATGTAGAAGAATGAAACTAGATCCTTATCTCTCACCCTGCACAAAAAAATCAAATCGAGGTAAATCAAAGACATAGGAATTAGATCAGAAACTTTGCAAATGCTTGAAGAAAACATAGGTTCAACACTTCAACATATTGAGACAGGCACCAACTTCCTTAACAAGACCCCTGAAGTTCAAGTAATAAACCAAGAACCAATAAATGGGATCAAAAGTAAAATCTTCACAACAGAAAAGAAAATGATTAAGAGCATGAGGAAAGACCCTATAGAATAGGAGAAAATATTTGGCAGCTACTCCTCTGATAGGAAATTAGAATCCAGAATATATATATATAAAGAACTAAATAAGTATCTCTCTCTCTCTCTCTAACACACACACACACAAACACACACACACACACACACACACACACACAATATCAATGAATAGTCAAAAGAATGAAACAGATTTTTCAAAAGAAGAAACACAAATGACCAACAAATACATAAAAAACATAATCAGGGAAATTTAAATCAAAACTACATTAAATTTCATCTCTCTCCAGTCAGGCAATTAACAAGAACATAAATAATAATAAATGCTGGAAAGGATGTGGGGAAAAAGATACACTCATACATTGTTGATGAGACTGCAAATTAGTATAACCACTCTGGAAATCAGTATGGATATTCCTCAAAAAGTAGAAATGGCACCCCTTGTTATTTATCCAAAAGAAGTAAAATCAGCATACTATAGTGATATAGCTACATCAATGTTTATAGTACAATTCAAAATAGCCAAGTTATGGACCCAGCCAAGATGCCCATCAATAGATGAAAGCATTAATAAAATGTGATATATAGATAGATAGAGATAGAGATAGAGATACACACACACACACATAAAAAGATGGAATTTTACTCAGCCATAGAGTGAAATTATGGCATTTGCCAGTAAATGGATGGAAATGGAGAACATCGTTTTTAAGGGAAATGTGCCAAACTCAGAAAATCAAGGTTCAAATGTTTTTTCTTGTATGCAGAAGCTAGGGCAAAATAAGGGTGGGGGAGGAAGAGACGGGATCAGATATTATAAAGATATAGGGAAGATCAGTGGAGTTTAAGAGGAGATTGAGAGGGAGGGAGAAGGAGGGTTGGAAAAGGAAATTTGAAATGAATTTGAAAACATTATACTTCGTGCATATACAAATATACCACAGTGAATTCCACCATTATGTATGTGTATGTGTGTGTGTAGGGACCAGGGAGAGGGAGAAGAGGAGGGAAAGGGGAATGATGACCAAATCATATTGTTCTTTCATATGCATGTATAAATATGTAACAACAAATCCTAGCATTGTGTATAATTATAATGCACCAATAAAAATATGGGAACAAAAGATCTACAGGAGAAAAAATACCTCATCAGGGAGAAGGGTCCTCTTATTTTGGTGTCTATATACATGATAGAGTTTTTGGAAAGTCAAAGATTCCTTTCTGCCTTTCATCTTGCTCTTTGCCAGCCTGAATATGATTTTTTTTTCCCTGAGACAAAAAAACTAATAATCTCAGGAAACTTAAAGGTAAATATTTTGGAATTCAGGTATTTTTTTACTGACAAATTTGTCCTAAAACTGGCTTAAAAATTCACGGATATTTTAATTATTAACAGATGTCTTCAGTTATTATACCAAAGACCAAGGACTGTTTTCATCCCATAAGAAACAAGAAAGAGAAGCCCCAAATATCCTATAAAACATACTATAAAATTCTTAGTATACAGTTTTCAAATTTTTCTGTGCCATTTTGTTAAATTCTTGAGCAAAATGATGTTTTGGATCTACTTTTGAGTTTTTAAGCATTCTACTAGTTTCACTTCACTGGCAGTCCTTATTTTCCATGGAGATTGTTTTTGAAGGAAAAAGAAAACTATCCCAAGAAGTATTTGGACATCTGCACTAAGAATGTTATTCAGGAAAATTTTCTCATGTTTATATTCTGCAGTTTTCCGTCAAAGAAAGGTAGCTAACAATCATTCTGTTTTCTCCATTCCCTAGTAATTTTAGGAGTTTCGCATCAATTATTTTAATATTAGAATCTTTATAATGTCATGTGTATTAGTGTCACTGCCACAACAAATCTTTACAAACATAAATGATTAAACAACACAAAATTATTGCCCTACATTTCTGAAAGACAGAAGCCCTATATGGGTTTCACTGGCCTAAAATCAGATGCTGGCAAGCTGAATTACCTTCTGCAGATGATAGAGGAGAAACGGTTTCCTTTAATTTGGGTTAGTGGCAGATTTCAATGTCTTGTGGTTGTAGGACTAAGTTCTCCATTTTCTTGCTGATAATCACCTGACAACCATTCCCAGCTTCTATTAGTCAACCATCTTTTTTGGCTCATGTTCCCATTTCCTCCATCCTCAATGCCAGAAACAAGTCAAGTGTGTCTTATGTTCCAAACCTCTTCTCCATCTGTTCCTATTGCATCTCTTTGATCCATTATTCTGCTTTCAGGGATTCATGTGATTATATTGGTCCAACCTGGATGTTCCAGAATCATCTCCCAATTTTAAGGTCCTTAATCTTAATCACATCTGTAAAGCACCTTTTATCATACCAGGTAACATAATCAAGGATTCTGGAGATTAGAGCCTATGCTCTTTGAGGTAATCATTATTTTGCCTATCATGCCATGAAAATATTTTGAACCACAAAGAGGTTACCTTATACCTGAACCATAAGAATAAATAAATAATTCACAAATATTAAAATGTATTTACTTGTTTATCTATTTTAATATCCTTGGCATGAAAGATTTGATCCATTGTTAAAAACACTAAAATATTCTACCTTTCATATTGCAAAATCAACTACTGTTTGATATTGGGAAGACAGGAATTTACTAAGTAAATTTCAACAATAGCCTTGATACATTTGTTAAATGAGATTGAAATTTTAGTGGTCAGATTTAGTAAGTACACTAGCAGAAGTGCATTCATGTCAACCAAGCATCAACACTGAACATAAACCAGTTGTCAAAATGAAGCAAAGCAAATTCAAATAGTTTCATGAAACTTAAAATGCAATTTTGAAAAATATTGAAAATTATCCATTGTTATACTAAAATAACATTGCTAATATTTTAAATGAATGAAATGGAAGCTTAAAATAAAAGTATTTTTAAATGTTTATTTCATCATCATCCTCATCACCCCATCAAACTTTTGTGCTTTTAAATAGAATTAATAATTAACATAGAAGTAATTAATATAACAAATAAATATACTGCATAAATAAACATTATTTATAAATATATAAATATGTAGGGCATATTTTTTCAATTTTATGTATTGGTAGGAACCTTCAAAATGATTAAAAATTATTATGCTAAAAACATTCATCCTAAATGCATTTTGTTACCACATGATATATGTAAACTAAAAGAAATGCATATTGATTAACCTGATATCATTACTTTTACAAGCATTTTGTAATGGCTTAATCAGATCTAAATTTGTCATTACTTTAAGTAGCCCCTCAAAAATGTCATAAAATTAGTAAGGAGCCTAGAATCTTTCCATTTGGAAACGCTAGGCAAATGTTTTTAAAATGCAACTTCTTTTTAGATAGGTAACTAAATTTTAAACATTGAACTTTAAAAGTCACAGGAACATTTGAGGTATCATTTATCCCTCTCATATATATAGGGGGATTTATTTACTGTTATCTTGAGACAGCTCTTCATTTCTTCCTGTGAAACATACAAAGAAAAGTTTCTAAATACATTAGCAACAAGTAGAAACCTCTGGTTCTCTTGATTTCTTTGTGGTGTTGCATAATGGATTTTTTTTCTGGTGATCAGAAAAACATGTCACAATTCAAGTTGTCCAAATTGTTAGCATGTGGGAAATAAGTGACAGATAATACTCTATTATAATAGAAATAATTTTATTTCTATTCAGTGGAATGTATTTTCCCTGTAAAGTCATGTTATTTATTTATTCATGTTTTATTTGTGTGTTGGCATCCAGTAGATGCACACAGTATGTTCCCTTTAAAGGCATAACTTAAATTCATTCCACTTACCAAACTATTCCCTGAGCCCCAGAGCCAATAGGCTTTAAATTCTGGTAGCGCTTGAGAACCGTGAAGGTTGAGTCTCCCACTTCCACACTGTAGAACTGGTTGTCCACTTTGCTTTTGCTCATGTTGTAATGTTTGGCAATATATGACACATCCACTTGTTTATCAAATCCCTGTTTAAAAGAACAACAAACACATAAGAGTAGTGAATGAGTAGAGTCATAAAAGATGCAATAAAAAAGCCTATTTAGGTTTTCTGTTTTTTTGTTTTAATGATTACTAATACTTAGCCACCTGTCATCTAGTTCAGGTAGTTCATATAGAAATAGAAAAAATGTGTATTATCTCATGCAAGACTACCTGGTATAAAAGTGTTTTAAAAACACAAATAACTTTTCAATATCAGAACTGTTTAGGGCTGGAGTTGTAACTCAGTGGTAGAATGCTGGCCTGGCCTGAGTGAGGCGCTGGGTTCAGTCCTCAGCACCACATAAAAATAAATAAAGACATTGTGTCCATATACAACTAAAAAAATTTTTTTAACTATTTAAAGTAGAATATACTGATATTTAATTCACACATTCTTTTCTAAAGTCTTTCATTGAAACTATTTATGAGGCAAACACATATTGAACATATGTTGATCTCTGAGACTATTCTAGATGCTTGAGGATTCAAGTTAATAAGATGGTGATCACTAATTGTCTATTATAGTAGTCATAAGAGGAAGGACAAAAGAATATATCCACAAACCTTTCTCAGAAAGAACTGAGACACAAACTGATGTGTCCCTCTAATTACTTTAATTAAGTAAATTTGAATTAAACTGTCTTGACTTCATTTGTTCTCTTTAATACCAGGAATGCCATTGTCCTTCATCAGTCACTGAAAAAGTTTAGTTCAAATTAACCTTATTCTAAAATACCATATAACACTTTATTTTTTGAAAGGCTATATTTTAAATATCTCAGTTGTTGCATTTTCTGTTTATTTTTAAGAGAAGCTCATGTGTAAATCATATTCAGTCATTGAAGAATTTGTCCTTGAAATCTTGAATTACTATATAGATAATGATTCCTCCTTAAATATATAATGTAAAGGGCCATTACCCATGACTATTAACTACTCATACATGTGCTTATATTTTACTTTATGACATAAATAGTAAGAAACCTCACAGGTTATCAACCAGCCCATCTCTTGTGGCACATACCGCTGAATTCTTACACAATAGTTACCACAGAAATTGAAAACTTGAATAAGTCCTTGATTCTCATTAGGGTTGGCATTAACACATTGGGGGCATTTGAGAGGTTTGTGGCTTGTTTTAGAATCCAACAATGATAGCAAATATGGCTTGTATTTATTTGCTTTGTCAAAGAATGCTCTTTGCTTTAATGAGTGGGACATTCCCACACAGCGACTAACTTCACACACACCTCACAACTTTTGAAGGTACTGCCAAATCTTTAATGAAAAACCTACCTGTAATATTTTGAGTCCAAAATTTAAACCAAAGAATTTTGTATGATTTTAATATACACTAACTTTTCTGAAAATCTGATTCTTATATAATTCAAAGAAGATTTTTAAATCTCCTGACCCATGAATTTCTGCGTTAGTTATGATACTATTTTCCTTGGAAAGTTTTGTCATTCCATCTCTAAATAAAAATCTTAAATGGAAGTACCATCTAATTTTCACTTAACTCCTTGGAAAAGGACCTATACAGCATTGGTAAGTAAATGAAGAGAATTCAGTGAGGACCATTCAAACATTGTAATAAAATTTACAATTTCAGTATGAGAATCTTGAAACCTCATATAAGTGAGGCAGAGGTGAACATATAATACACATGATAGATACCAGTTATGGTTGGGTCAGCCAAGATAACAACATTCAGTATAAATGCACACAGGCCTCAAAGAATAAAGTGGAGTACAGATTAGAATCCTATGTTGTTTGTACAGGAAGCTGAAAATTTGGGTAATTCGCAAATGCAACAACAAAAGACCTGAGATCAGGAAGGCAGTCTGTGAAGCATGGAACAGGAAATTTAAAAGGAATATTAAAAATCAGGGCCAAGCAAGCCTCTTCAAGAAGACAACAGGGGTTAGAATGTAAACAATTGGTGTGGACAACAGCAGAAACAAGAACATTAGTATTTAAACAATCCTCAATTTCAACCCCAGTACCAGGAACGGCTCGCCACAACATGGTCCATTTCTACTCTAGGCTTGTTGGCGGTGTGAGTAGCCAGACTGATTAAAATCCTACTTTATTCCTAAGATAAAAAGCAACTGGACCTAGAATATCAAATGCTGTCATCTGCCTGCCTAACAGTGTGGGATACATGAAACGCCTACCTTGCCATTTGTCATATTCTGAGGTGTCTTTACAGTCCTTAATATTCTGGTTATCCACAAAATCCTTAACACAAATCAGGCTCATCAAACATAGAGAATCCCTTTTCTTTTCCCCCACGTATTCCCTTCTCTGTTGAAAAGTGACTTTTCTGAATGTGCTGCATGTGTGTGCTAATTACATGCCATGACCTTTGTGTTCCACACTCCTGTCTTAATGCTATATTTTGGCACCACCCTCCACTTTTGGACTTGGTTTCCACCTTTCTAGCTATGGTCTCAGTCATCAGTTTGCATTTGAACCAACCTACTTGTGCTCTTCTAACACTTCAATACTTATGCAAAGAAACCAAGGAAGTTCAATGTCACTTGAAGTGCTCTAACAGACATTCTATTTAACATTTACAACTGTTTAACCCAACAAATTCTAATGATATGCATATGGTGTGCCAGTTACTGGATTTGGCACTGAAGATAAATGAAAACAAGATAAGATCCCTGTCAAGCATGGAGACAGACAAGTAAGTAACTAGTGAAAATATGGATGATATATTCTGTAATAAAATAAAGGTGCTGTGTACAAACAGGAAGTAGCAGCTCACTGCTTACATTCGTTCATTATCAATAATTAAATTACTTTGTATAAAACAACTTGTATATGCCAAATACTAGTATAAAATTGGTAATATTTGAGAGGAAATTTTATTTGTGTTTTCTCAGACTAACAATATCCCTGGACCACCATTCTTACTGGTTCTTAGATGAGTGGGCATCTGTACCACTACAAATCATGGACACAACACCCTAGATATCCAGATTTTCTAGCTATAGGTTCTGAGGATCTGCAGATTACTAGCTAGGCAGTCCAGATGATTCTGATTCAAGGATATGAGTCTCTGACTTTGAGAAAAACTGTATTGTCACAATAATTCTCAAAGTGGGTTCTCCCTAGAATATCAGTATGAGTATTCCCTGCACCTATGGAATCAGTAATTCTGGGGACAGAGTCAAATAATTAGTTTTAATAAGTGCTCCAAATATTCTGATACATTTTAGAGCCACACATTGGAGAGGAGGTAGAGTCTGAAAACTGTGAAACAGACGATACTGGAAATATTTCTATTGGAAATATGTAGAGAATGAAACACAACAGAATTAATATTTCGGTACCTGCATCTACATCAGGGTACATATGTAGAAGCTCTCAATACTACTAAATTCCATTGTTCATGCATAAAAACTGAAAACCAGAATCCAAGAAAGGACTACATGATAATAGAGTAAATCATTTCATCTCAGCAATTTTTTGTATACCAGTGTCCAGTACTTTTTTCTAATGAATACCTAAAACAGGGTTTTTCATTTAATGGAGATGCTATATATGGACTTGGTTATCCTTTGGGTCAGTGATTAACTGAAATTGCATAACTGATGCTATAAATCAGTGGTAGATCACTTGCCTACCATGCAAGACCTTGGGTTCAATCCCCAGATCCCCAGAATCAGCAAAAAGGTATTGCAAAACTTATCCACAAATTTCAACAATAAAAAAGTTTCTACTCAAAAGAGAAACAACAAAAGTTATTTAAATGAAATGCCCAAATCCTCAAAACATTTTCTAAAACAAAATAAAAATAAAAAGTTTAGTTATCATTTATCTTGATCCCAGAGCATATAATTTCTCACAATGCTATTGTACTTATTATTATATTTTATAAATTCATACACACACACACACACACACACACACATTATCTATACCTAGTTTTGATTAAACTTTAGGTAAAATCTAGAAGTTAGAGAATACATTCTTGAAAAGTATCTCAATGCATTAGTAAAGTCTATCTTAATTATATAAATGGTAAGACTGGAGATAATAGCACTGGAAATTTTCTTGGATTGATGTCATAGTCAAACTTTAATGACAAGGATGTTGTGTTGAAGAGCTTCCCCCAGATCCCATCTGTGCCCCAAGCTCATATATCCATATTGAGTTTTGAAAAGTTTGGAACATATTTAATAGCATATACTTTATTCTTTGGCTCCCATGCAGTCTTCCTTGTCATAACTATAATGTTCGAATACAAATTTTTATCTACAAAATGTGCCTATGAAAAATGCTTTAGGGACATGCTGGGAAAATATTATCAATACTGAAAATAACATCTCTCCAGTTATGATTTAGTTTTTCCTGAGTTCAGGCCATAGGACTCAAGATAGTTGGGGTGATTTAGGCGAATAACCAAAACTTCATGTTGAGAAGACATGATTAGCCAATAGTTTAGGGCAGAGATAATGAAGTTTTAACATGGAATAGAACTAGCTTGGGAGGGGGAAAGCTTATAAAACACAGATTTCTGAGTCTTTCTCCAAAGTTTCTGATTCAATAGGACTACGATAAGGGCCAAGGATTCAGGCAACATCTTGAGAACCACCATTTTAGAAAAAAGTATGTAGGAGATGTTATCATTCAAAGAGAAGCAATGGGAGAGGCAAAACCTAGAAGCAATGTAGATCAGCAAGCACACAATGGATGTGGAAGTTAAAAACAATGAATGACTCCCTTGATGTCAGCTTCTCCTTAGCAGCCACGTTCCCAGTGACGTGTTTTTCCATCCTGTGCATATAAATCAGTGCCTGACCAATGTTTTTTTGGTGAGCTCATGAAAATAAGCATTTCCTTATCCATTTGTATTAAATTTACACAAAAAATTGGAGAAAATTACAAAACCTATGGGTATTTATAAATGTTCACTAAAATGGAAAATATCTTTCTGGAAAATAAAATTAATATGTTGAGAGTTAATTATAAGGAAGATATTATACTTTAGAAAATTACAAACCACTGCAGTGGTAACTTTTAGAGATCAATATTTCATTGATTTAAATTATTTTAAATTTATTCTTCTATTTAATATTAACCTTATATTTAAATATTTAAATGACTTTACAGTTATTTCTATTTTGGATGTAATCGAATTTTCTTCGCAAAAATTCGAAGCAAACTCATTTCCTCCCCATCCTCCATCTGCCAAAAAAAATAATTTTCAAACTAAATTTAAAAAAGACTTTATTGCTGCTGGCATCTTGGTAGACAGAAAAGAAATTCGAATGCAATTTGTTCTGTGAAAAGGCTGCATTTGTACAGATCTATAAGAGAGAGCATTATGCAATAAGTCCCTATCATCAATTCAGTTGCTAGCCTATGGCTAAGGAATTTTGCAAAGAAAAATGCCCCACATTACTGATCTTATCCTGCAGGTATCCAAAGTCTTGGCTGCACTTTTCTCAAATATAATAACCTATATTCTAGAAGCACTCCCTCCTCATTTTCATCTGGGGAGGACATCCTCTGCTAGTCAGTTCCTTAGTAGAAAACATTGAGATTTAAGAATCTTTAGAGGTTAAGCTTTCTTAGTTTCTTTTGAATGATATAGCTGAAAATAGTATTGACCCTGGATATCAGATCTATGCTTAGTGGCTGTGAAACCTTGAGCAAGTCATTTTATTCTTTCATTCATTGATATATATATATATATCCCCTGTATGGTTCCATAAAGGATTTGTGCAACTCACCATAAAAATATAGGAACAATAAACCATTAAATCCCGTTTTGAGAACATATGTCAAATAAAGCAGGCTGAAAGATGGCAGTTTTACCAGAAGACTTGAGTTATGAATATCTACTGCTTTGAGCACAAAAAGTTATATACTTCCAGAAAGTCAAAGAAAAAAAATAATGACAATCACCACAAAACCACAGTGAGTGGCAAGGTTTGGTTCATCCATTTACTAAAATGTATCATATTAATTCATAGGAAATTAAATTTCACTAGCACTTAACTTTTGGAAGAATATATTCAATCATTTCTTATGTAACAAGTCTGGAATCAAACAAAAGTCAGTAGATATAATACATTTTAATCAAAGACACAGAAATACGTTTTATGACTTCTATGATGTTAACTCTCAGTAAGGCAAGGGAAGAAATAAAAGTGAACCAGTTTTATTAGTTAACTACTACAGGTGTACTCTGTATTCTGTTAAACACTAAAACATTTCCTTATCAAAACATATGAGAAAAGTAGAATGCAGAACTGTTGCTTAATTGGACCAAAATCTTAGAACTATTAGTCAGTGGTACTGATTAAAATGAATTAAACTTTGTCCATCTCTGTTCCTTTTTACTAAACTCTGTACTAGGATCAGCTAACATCATTTATAACAGTGAAGAGTTTTTCTAATGATGAGGTGAGTGAGCTACAGAAATAGAATTTAGAAAATTAAGAGAGATTAATGAAGCACATCTTTCTCTACCAACTCCTATTTTTATCAATTATCTGAACCTAGAATTTGAATTTAACTATACATTAAACAAATTTCAGGTTGAAGTAAACAATCTTGAGTTGGTGATAGAAAGTTGGATTTTCAGAGCTACCACAAAATGTAAAGAGTCTCATTCCATTCATTTGTTCAATATGTATTGATCACTTACTGTGTGTTATGCAATATGGAGGGTGCTATGTATAAAAAATTGATCTCTCTCAATAAAATCTTCAAGATGAATTACCAAAAAAATACATGTTCTGAGAATTAGCCAGCCAATCTGGATATTCTTTTGGTGTTGCCATTTGCATACTAAGATCTTTCTGCCCAAAGTCATGGTTCTACTTTTGATGCAAATGATATTCTACTATTTATTCTAAAAAATTATGACCATTAGATTGAGTTGCTTCAAGATGCCACTTGAAGATTACTGTAGAAGTCAGCAGAAACAATACTTGCTATTCTATTTCTTGTGGCAGAAAGGCATGCCTTCAACCCACTTTAAATCTGGATCAAATTATTTACAGATGAGTTTTAAAGGGAGCCATTTGAGACAACTATACTTAATGACATTTAGGATTAGATTTTGTCTGGTCAAGAGCCCATTTTCCTACTCTGTTTCTTAAAGTGTGACTCTCTAAGGAGGATTACATCCTGAAATCTATTTCACTTTCATATTCATTATCCCAGAGATGGTTACTCTGTAGAATCAAAGGGTTATAAAAAAATCAATCATGCAACAAAAATTTTGAAACTCAATTTAGGTTTAATCATTATTTGTAACTATGTGGAGAAACACTTTAAGAGTAGCCAATAGTTGAGCAGGCATGGTTTCTTCATGTATTAAGAAAGAAAACTAGTACTTCTTGAATCCTCCCGGGTGCCAAGCTCATACTAACATTAGGTACTGTGCTGGCTGTCGAAAAATCATTTCATGTAAGAATGATCATTCTTATTTTACAAGTGAGAAATTCTAGATGGAGAATTTCAGGAATTGGTAAAACTTTAGCTTTTCATCTATCTGCACAGCTTAGAATCTTGACTGTGGGCCCTTGGGCAAGTTCTATTTTATAAGCTCTACATAAAGCTCTCTTGGAACAAGGTTATAGGAAACTCTCAAAGATTATTGTTGCTATAGTTTTTATAACTATTATTAGAGAAGTTATACAACATTTAACTAATTAGTAGTTTTAGAATATTTTTTGATAAAAATTGGACTAACTCATAAGCCATAGTGCTAGTCTAAGACACTGTACCGCTGCTACATATAATAATCTACATATAATTAACAGGGTGGAGGATGATCCAGTAAGAAAATTTTTTTTTTCTTTTCTGTTTCCCTTTGTGGTACAGACAGTGTTCTATGGATATCTATGTGTTCCACTGCATTTCCCAGCCTCCCTTGCAGTGATGTTGAGGTCATGTGATCAATAGTAGCCCATGAACTACTTGCAGAGACACCAGAAGACAGCTAACTGCAGAGAAAGTTTAAAAGTGATGCACCCCCACAACTCATCCCTTTCCACATCTGATGTCTCAACCAGCACATTACCAGAGAGCAGGAGCTTAAATAAATTCCTGAGTCACAGGAAGGCCAAAACCCCAGTTCTTGAGTCTTCAGATAGATGAGGGTCCTTGTTAACCTGAACTGGATTCTTATGACAGGAAATAAACTTTTGTTTTAAAAAGTCATTGAGATTTGGACCCTATCCAATATTACTCTAGCATGCTTTATTCAACAAATATTTACTTTGATCTTACAATGTACTGAGCATTGTTCTAGGCAATAAGAGTGCAAAGCTTAATATTAAAAGTACCTTAGAGGATCAAACATGGAATGTTGGCTTCAATATCACAATTATCTAGCCTATAAATTAATCATACTAAATTCTACACTGTTTGGTCTTCACATTCCCAGCCTATCTCTAATAGAGATAAAAGCAATGTAAAATAGGTAATAAAAGCTGGTGTTATACAATAAAGATAGGGTAAAAATGACCAGGCCAATAAACAGTATTTAATTTTTATAAACTTTCTTAGATTAGAAGAGTAGAAAGTCATTTAGGAGTCAAAATGTTTAAAGTGAGTACCTGTGTTTTACAGACTTCACTCTAAAATATGTCTGTGTGTTTTAAAAAAGAAAATTAGAGTTTATTAAATGCTAAACTCAAGAATTTGGAACTCTAGTGCTCTGGGTTTTTTGTACACAATAAAGAACATTATTTTTAAAGATTATATGATCTATTTATCATTTTCATTCCATTATCTGCAAAATTATAAAAAAAATCTAATTGATACCTAAGTTTAGCAGTTCCACATGCAAAAATCTTTGTTTTTTATCTCCTTAAATGTGTACTTTGAGCTGGGGGGTATAACTCAGTGGTAGAGCAGTGTCTGGCATGTGCAAGTCCCCAAATTTAATCCCCAGCACTACAAAAAGAAGAAAGAAAAAAATGTCCTATAGCACTTTAACTTTTCTGGGAATGTGCTAGAGATGTATAACCAAATAAACATTTACTTTTAGAAAAGATGAAGAAAAGAAGAGTTGAATGACACCTTTCAGATTAGAATCATTTTAAGACTCAAAACCAAAGTGGACCTTCTTAACCTGTTGAAAACTTGCAGCCTTTGCCCATCATGCCCCCCCCCATCCCCAGCCTCAGGTAATCCTTGGGCAGAAAAGCAGAAATTATCACTTAATATATATTTTCAAAGCCTTCTATCAGAAGAATAATACAATTAAAACAGTGTATTAAAGAATTAATTGATTACTTGAGAACATAATGTAGACTAAAGTGGAATTCATAAGTTAGTGCTTCTCTTGTAGAGCATGACTGTAGATTAACCATGGACTAAACACCACAGATAATTCTAGTATGCAGTACAACCCAACCATTTAGAAAACATAAGCAATAACTTCAGTTAATCTGATTCATTCCTCAACCATAGCAACTTGTAACATCAAACTACATTTATATTCAACTAGAAGTAAATGTCTGACCCTTTGGTGTTTCAGGAAAAACCTAGCACATACAATGAACCGATACAGAAAGCCTCATCATTACATAAATGAACATTTAAGAACTTCAGATTTTCTTAATTAATTATGAGCCACATAACTAAATCTATTCATTAGCCAAGATAGCTATTTAATGAATCTTTAGAAAAAACTTCCTGGAGTATAAAACAGAAATGTAGCACTAAATTTACTCTTAAAATTTTGTTACAGCCATCTTTCCATGTGGCAGCAAGAAAAAAAAAAATGTCAAGCAACACAAAATATTCATCCATGAAAAGAGGTGGACTATTACCATAATAGTACAAAAATCTCAGTGATTTTTTTTTCAGTATAAAAAATGTACCATAGGGGCTGGGGTTGTGACTCAATGGCAGAGCACTTGCCTAGCATGTGCAAGGCACTGGGTTTGATTCTCAGCACCACATACAAATAAATAAATAAATAAAGGCTCATCAACAATGAATAAAAAAATTTTTTTAAAAATGTGCCATGTTTTTATGATAATGTTTACACTGTCTTTGTTTAATAAGTTATTTCTGGTCATGCAAATAATAGCATACATATTTATTTTAAAAAATCAATGCAAAATTACATACTATGTATCAAAGCAATTACAGAAGTGAGCCAGTCAAGTTTCCTTAAATAATACATGGGAGAAGAAAAATCATTAAAACAAAAAGTTATAATAAAAATTTGCCTTTCCATATTATGTGAAATACTAAAATTGAAAGGGAAAGGATTATAGTATTATATCTCAAAATTACAACCATTCATTTAGAAAACACCAATGCCTTTAAATATTTCCACTGCCAACATACTGCTACTCTTAAATTGTATTTATATCAAGTGAAGAGTCTACGTGAGTTTTTGGAGAGTGGCAGACAATTCCTCCAAAAATATAAATTGTACAAACCATGCTGTTTATTTCACAAATCATCAAAAATTATTTATCCATCAGATTATTCAGGTTTTTCCTTTGCCTTGTTCTGCCCAAACACATTTTCCTTTGATGCTGTATTCCCCTTGTTGGTATAAAAGTCTTTATTCCACCTAGGGTGGCCATCCAATGAAGCATAAAAATTTTAATTGGATATTTTCAAAGCTTTTGAACTAGAAACATCACACGCTCATCAAATGAAATAAGTTGAGCAAATCAAGTTACTTTAAATTCAAAATGCCTCTACAGCAAAAGAATTGCTTTTTAAAACCCATATAATCCTGGAATCAGGTTTAGTGGCATTTTAAAAATGCCCTAGATGCTAATAATCAGAACATATCACTTAAAATGAAACTATTCCATGGACATTCCAGACATCTTTTTTTAATGAATTCCCTGGTTTGCTAGTTTCCAGCTTTATAAAAGGCTCTTAAAAGCTAAAACAGCCTATAAAACATTTGCAAATTATTTTGAAATTTCCAAATATTGAAGGAGGAAAATACTACCAAAAAACAGAAAGGAATCAAAAGTGATCAGAAATTTTGTTCAAAAGTAAATTTGCATTTATTTAGAAAACCTATCATTTGTAGCCAGGAAAATTAATATGTATGTACACATAGTATTTTTATTATCCAGACATTAAAGTAAGAAAATAAAATGTAATTAACTAGTCATCCAGTAAGGCTTTATATTAATTAAGAAAAATATTGCTTTCAGTAGAAAAATTCAACATCCTTAATGTTGGCTATCATATCTTATAAGGCATGATGCCAAAAAAGTAGGTAGAATTTTTTAAAAATTGAAGAACAATGTTGACTCTAATAACTCCACAATGAAGACTGTTGTGGGTTTATATTTTTTGTCATGTCCTCAGTAATATTTTGAACCTTACATACCACAGCAACTTTTAGAATTTATGTAAAAGTCTTTTTTTGCCCTTACTGACAATCAATAGCATCTTAGACTTATTTCTATTTAATCATTGTTTTTGATTCTGAGTTAAATTTAGTTGTTATTTCAATCAAAACACCACACACTAACAGAAGATATTAAAAAGTTCATAAAGGATGTTTCATCATAAAGCAATGATAAATGTTTGAGGTGAAAGATATGGTAATTATCATAGAATATTATCATCACATAATGTATACATGTATCAAAACATTACACCTGTATCACATAAATTTGTAAAATTATTGTTGATAAAAATTTTTAGGAGGATTCAAGATGGTAGACTAGAGGGTGACTGCATCTCCCCTTGCTCCAGAACTCAGGATTCAAGAAGAGGAGGTATTGAGAGACTCGGAGGGACAAACATAGAGCCACGGGGTGTGTCTCTCCAACCGGGTGAAGCTTGGCCCCTGGCAGCAAGCCCAGACAGGGGCAGCTTCTCGGAGCAGGGCAGGGCAGCTAGAGTCTTCCCCAAGCAGCCCTGCTCCCTCCGTCGGCAGGCGGGGTCCACAGCCAGCTTCTCGGAGCAGGGCACCCAGTGAGAGCCTTTCTGCACAGAGCAAACCCCAAGCCCTGGACCCAGCGGCGGGCCCCAGTCCGCAGGTGGCTTCTGGTCCAAGGCAGGACAGCGAGAGACTTTCCCAAGCAGTCCCGCTCCCTCCAGCGGTGGCAGGTCCCGTCTACAGCCAGCTTCTCAGAGCAGGCCCGCCCAGGGAGGATTTCCACACAAAACCAGCCCCCAGCCCTGGACCCAGGAGCGGGATAGGGGCAGCTTTCTTTGGAAGCACTGCATTATCAAGCTCCTCCAAGACTTCAGGCTACTGAAGGCTGGAAGGTGATATACTGGAAATCTAAAGGGACACTATAAGCCAATAGAGGAAATCTGCAAATTCTCAGAGTCCCACTGATATCTGACCAATATGAGAAAACAAGGGGGCTCTTCGGTCGTCTGCCATGCTCTTCGGTCGTCTGCCATCCAGGAGCCATCTTGGGACTGCTGGGTGGTGGAGCCTTTGAAACTGAAACCCAGATTTGTGAGGTACTGGAAACCTTCAGGGACACTATAAATCTACAGGGTAGAAACTGTACTACCTCAGATCCCCACAGCTAAATGGGAAGACACACAAACAAAATAAAAAAAAAAAAAAGGGAATAAAGCACTCCAAACAAACCAGGATGCTCCAATTATAGACTCCATTGACAAACCAGTAGAAGAAATGTCAGAGAAGGAGTTCCGAATATACTTAGTAAAACTGCTTCACGACTTTAAGGAGGATATAAATAGTGAAATCAGAGCTATGTTTCAGGAGAGGGAAGATATCTTAAAGAAAGAGATAAAGATCCTGAGAAGAAATCTAGAAGAAATCTTTGAAATGAAAGAATCAATAAACCAAAATAAAAATTCAATGGAAAGTAGCACCAACAGAGGAGACCACTTGGAAGACAGAACTTCAGGCAATGAAGACAAAATATATAATTTTGAAAATAAAGGTGACCACACAGAGAAAATGATAAATTGCGTGACGTTCCCTCACCCTGACACAATGCCTAAACAGCAGCTGCTGAAGCCAACTGAGTGGAGCTACTGTGACTACTTCTGGGCTGATAAGAAAGACCCCCAAGGCAATGGCACCGTGGCAGATTTCGAACTGCTGCTCCAAAAGCAACTGAAAGGCAAACAAACGCAGAAAGAAATGTCTGAATTCATCCGAGAGAGGATAAAGATTGAAGAAGAATATGCAAAGAACTTGGCTAAGTTCTCTCAGAACTCGTTGGCTGCACAAGAGGAAGGCTCCCTGGGAGAAGCTTGGGCTCAGGTGAAGAAGAGCCTGGCAGATGAAGCAGAAGTTCATCTCAAGTTCTCCGCCAAGCTTCACAGCGAGGTAGAGAAGCCCCTAATGAACTTTCGTGAGAACTTCAAGAAAGACATGAAAAAGTGTGACCACCATATTGCTGACCTCCGCAAGCAACTCTCCAGCCACTATGCATCGGTGGAGAAGGCCCGGAAAGCCCTCACAGAGCGGCAGAGAGACCTGGAGATGAAGACCCAGCAGCTGGAGATCAATCTGAGCAACAAGGCCGAGGAGGACATCAAGAAGGCATGGAGGAAGTCCACACAGGCTGGTGTTGACCTCATGTGCTGTGTGGACCTCTACAACCAGGCCCAGTCCAAGTGGTTTGAAGAGATGGTGACCACCACTTTGGAGCTGAAGCGGCTGGAAGTGGAGAGGGTGGAGATGATCCGGCAACATTTGTACCAGTACACACAGCTGCAGCACGAGACGGACATGTTCAACCAAAGCACAGTTGAGCCTGTGGACCAACTGCTTCGAAAAGTGGACCCGGCCAAAGACAGAGAGCTGTGGGTCAGAGAGCACAAAACAGGCAACATTCACCCTGTGGACATGGAGATCTAGACACGCCTGTGTGGCCCCAGGGGTCCTGCCCAGGAGAGGGGCTGGGTGTCCCATGGAGAGGAGATGGTGTCTCCTGCTGGGTGAAGCTGCCCTCCCACCCACTCTCCTGTCCACTGAGGAGAGAGGAGAGAGCTGGCAATTCCAGAAGGGTGATCTGGATGGTGCAACTGGGGGATCCCAAATATTCCCAGGCCAAGAACACAGACCTGCAACCCTGCCCTTGTCTCCAAGACTGAAGCCCCCAAACCCCATGCCATGCTTGTTGCTCTGAGAACAAACTGAGGCTGGAACTTTGTGGTCCCTGCTGAGTTCCATAGGGGTGGCCGTCACACACTTGTGCCCTTGGGTGCCCAAAGGCCCATCCTCCAACTGGTCCCTTTATCTCCTTAGGGGCTTCGGAAGATCAGGGGAGGGTCACCTCTGCCTCCAAGCCAATGTCAGGATCAGACTCAGGAACAGAAGGCTCCATCAGCTCAGCCTGCACCTAGAGTCCTTCACAGCCCTCTATTTTTCTCATTGTATTCTGGGAGCCCAAATCTAGCTTTTCTTGGCCACTTTTCATCCCCATGAGTCTTGGGAAGGCCTGTTTTCTGTCTTCCCAGACCAACCCTGCCTAGAGAGGTCAGGATGGAACTACCTCATTCGGCAAATTAACCCCAAGTCGGAGCATTGAATCATGGTTCCTGTCAGACCAGGCATTGTCTCTGAGTCTCTGGAAATCCCACTCCATCCATTCCTCAGCTGCTTTCTCAAGGTAGTCCCCAACCTGCCACCCCTGCGCAGTCTCACTAGAGGGAGCTTTCCAAAGTTCTCAGCCAGCAAGGCCTCCTTCAGTTCTGTGCATGTCCAAAGGCTTTGAGGGATGGAGATACCAGCTCACCTCAGAAACCAGATGGGGTCTGTCTGCCATGGTGTCCTGTCCAACACTGGGCTACCCTGACCACCACTCTCCTGGGCTGCCCACCATGGGCTTAATGGGGCTGGGTCAGTCCCATATGAGAGACAGATTAGGGCAAGTCCCTTTGTCATTCCGCATATGGCTCCATCTGCTTATGCATGATGGGGTTTGGACTGCTGTCCCTTGTATGGGCACTGCAGACTTTCATGGCCATAGGAGTTCTTTGCTATCCAGGTGTGTCCCGCCACCTGGGCCTCCAGCTATGCTGAACTTTCCAGAGCCCTATGCTAAGCCCTCCCTTGGTGCCAGCACCTCCTTTCCCTCTATCCATCTTCCCTGGAGAAACCTGGGCCAAGTCTGATTCGGGAAGATTTTCAACACTGCCCTGGGTTCAGCCCGTCACTTCCTTCCTCTACTACAGCAAACATGATCACCACGTTAACCTAGAGAATCAGCCTGAAGGGACTGGGAGAAGAAATTGACATAGTGAGCAAGGAACAAATTCTAGCCAGAAACTCATGCTCTGAGGGTCCATCTTTCTTCATCTTTCCATCAGTGGCTTTGGATTGACCCTTCCATCTCCCATGGGGGCAGAATTCTATGAGCACGATTCACTGATCTTTCCCTCAGTGTTACATGCTAATAGTGGATAACATTAATGTTGAATCTCTTGGCATCTCTTCCATTGGAATTGGAATTGCTTTCTCATAGTTTATATTAGAAAGATGTCCAATATACTAAAGCAAACCAAAAAAAAAAAAAAAAAAAAAAAAACAAGGGAAGAAAATGTCCCAAACAAACCTAGATACTATATCAATAAAACCCAGTGACAGCACAGCAGAAGAAATGTCAGAAAGGGAGTTCAGAATGTACATAATTAAAACAATCAGGAAGCAAACAAGGAGATGAAAGAGCAAATGCAGGCATTGAAGGATGAGATGAAAGAGCAAATGCAGGCATCAAATGTTCGCACGAATCAACAGTTAAAAGAGCAAATACAGGAACAAAAGATCATTTCAATAAAGAGTTAGAGTTACTGAAAAAAAAAAACAAACAGAAAACCTTGAAATGAAGGAAACAATAAACAAAGGTAAACACTCCATAGAAAGCATAACCAATAGGATAGAACACCTGGAAGACAGAACCTCAGACATTGAAGACAAAATATTTAATCTTGAAACAAAACTGACCAAACAGAGAAGATGGTAAGAAATCATGAACAGAATCTACAAGATTTTGGGATTTCATGATAAGGCCAAATTTAAGAATTATTAGGATTGAGGAAGGCTTAGAGAAACAAACCAAAGGAATGAACAATCTATTCAATGAAATAATAGCAGAAATTTCCCAAATCTGAAGAATGAAATGGAAAACCAGGTACAAGAGACTTATAGGACTCCAAATATACAAAATTACAACAGACCCACACCAAGGCACATTATTATGAAAATACCTAACATACAAAATAAAGACAGAATTTTAAAGGCTGCAAGAGTAAAGAATCAAATTGCATTCAGGGGGAAACCAATAAGAATATCAGCAGATTTTTGAATCCAGATCCTAAAAGCTAGAAGTGCCTGGAACAACATTTACCAAGCCCTAAAAGAAAACGGATGCCAACCAAGAATCTTATACCCAGGAAAAATTACTTTCATTTTCACGATGAAATAAAATCCTTCCATGATAAACAAAAGCTAAAAGAATTTACAAAAAGAAAGCTGGCATTACAGAACATTCTCAGCAAAATATTCCATGAGGAAGAGATGAAAAACAATGATGCAAATCAGCAACGGGAGGAACTACCCTAAAAGAATAGCCAAATAAAGGAGAAACTAAATCATGTCAAAAAACAAAAATGAGTCAAATGACTGGGAATACAAATCATATCACAATAAT
The DNA here is from genome assembly GCF_902686445.1 of Sciurus carolinensis. Classification (NCBI taxonomy): domain Eukaryota; kingdom Metazoa; phylum Chordata; class Mammalia; order Rodentia; family Sciuridae; genus Sciurus; species Sciurus carolinensis. The sequence continues at coordinate 70,151,263 of NC_062222.1, read as the reverse complement.
AACCCTGAATGTAAATGGCCTGAACTCATTAATCAAAAGGCATAGACTGGCAGATTGGATTAAAAAGAAAAATCCAACAATATGCTGCCTGCAAGACACTCATCTCATAGAAAGAGATACCCACAGACTAAAGGTGAAAGGATGGGAAAAAACATACCATGCACACAGACACAGTAAAAAAGCTGGAGTATCCATCCTCATTTCAGATAATGTGGACTTCAAGCCAAAACTAGTTAGAAGGGATAAAGAAGGACATTACATACTGCTTAAGGGGAACATTAATCAGCAAGACATAACAATCATAAATATCTATGCCCCAAACAGTGGCTCATATATGTACATCAAACAAATCCTTCTCAATTCCAGAAATCAAATAGACCACAACATAATAATACTAGGCGATTTTAACACACCTCTCTCACCACTGGATAGATCTTTCAAACAAAAATTGAATAAAGAAACCATAGATCTCAATAACACAATCAACAATTTAGACTTAACAGACATATATAGAATATACCATCCAATAAAGAGCAAATACACTGTCTTCTCAGCAGCATATGGATCCTTCTCTAAAGTAGACCATATTTTATGCCACAAAGCTACTGTTAGCAAATACAAGAAGATAGAGATACTACCTTGTATTCTATCAGATCATAATGGATTGAAATTAGAAATAAATAACAGAATAAAAAATAGAAACTTCTCCAACATCTGGAGATTAAATAATACACTATTATATGATGAATGGATAACAGAAGACATCAGGAAGGAAATTAAAAAGTTCTTAGAAGTAAATGAGAACAAAGACACATCATATCAAAATCTCTGGGACACTATGAAAGCATTACTTAGAGGAAGATTTATTTCATGGGGCACATTCAACAAAAGAAGAAAAAATCAACAAATAAACAACTTAACACTACAGCTCACAGCCCTAGAAAAAGAACAGCAGACCAACACCAAAAGTAGTAGAAAAAAGGAAATAGTTAAAATCGGAGCTGAAATCAACGAAATTGAAACAAAAGAAACAATCGAAAAAGTTAACAAAATAAATAGTTGGTTCTTTGAAAAAATAAACAAAATTGATAAACCCTTAGCCACACTAACAAAGAGAAAGAAGGAGAAAACTCAAATTACTAAAATTCGGAATGAAAAAGGAAATATCACTACAGACACGAGTGAAATACAAAATATAATTAGAAGCTATTTTGAAAATCTATACTCCAACAAAACAGAAAACCTTGAAGACATCAACAAGTTTCTAGAGACATATGAATTACCTAAACTGAACCAGGAGGACATACACAACTTAAATAAATCAATTTCAAGCAATGAAATAGAAGAAGTCATCAAAAGCCTACCAACAAAGAAAAGTTCAGGACCTGATGGGTTCTCAGCCGAGTTCTACAAAACCTTTAAAGAAGAGCTCATTCCAATACTTCTCAAAGTATTCCATGAAATAGAAGAGGAGGGAACCCTCCCAAACTCATTCTATGAAGCCAATATCACCCTGATACCTAAACCAGACAGAGACACATCAAGGAAAGAAAATTTCAGACCAGTATCCTTAATGAACATCTACACAAAAATTCTCAACAAAATTTTAGCAAATCGCATACAAAAATATATTAAAAAGATAGTGCACCACGATCAAGTGGGTTTTATCCCAGGGATGCAAGGTTGGTTCAACATCCAGAAATCAATAAATGTCATTCACCATATCAATAGACTTAAAGTCAAGAATCACATGATTATTTTGATAGATGCAGAAAAAGCATTTGATAAAATACAGCATCCCTTCATGCTCAAAACACTTGAAAATATAGGGATAGTGGGAACATTCCTTAACATTGTAAAGGCCATCTATGCTAAGCCCATGGCCAATATTATTCTAAATGGTGAAAAACTGAAAGCATTCCCCCTGAAAACTGGAATAAGGCAGGGATGCCCTCTTTCACCACTTCTATTCAACATCATCCTTGAAACTCTAGCCAGAGCAATTAGACAGACCAAAGAAATTAAAGGGATACAAATTGGAAAAGAAGAACTCAAACTAACCCTGTTCGCTGATGACATGATTATATATTTAGAGGAACCAGGAAATTCCACCAGAAAACTTTTAGAACTCATAAGTGAATTCAGTAAAGTAGCAGGTTACAAGATCAATGCTCATAAATCCAATGCATTTTTATACATAAGTGATGAATCTTCAGAAAGAGAACTTAGGAAAACTACCCCATTCACAATAGCATTGAAAAAAATACAATACTTGGGAATCAATCTCACAAAAGAGGTAAAAGACCTCTACAATGAGAACTACAGAACACTAAAGAAAGAAATTAAAGAAAACCTTAGAAGATGGAAAGATCTCCCATGTTCTTGGATAGGCAGAATTAATATTGTCAAAATGGCCATACTACCTAAAGTGCTATACAGATTCAATGCAATTACAATTAAAATCCCAATGACGTTCCTTACAGAAATAGAGCAAGCAATCATAAAATTCATCTGGAAGAATAAGAAACCCAGAATAGCTAAAGCAATCCTTAGCAGAAAGAGTGAAGCAGGGGTATCACAATACCAGATCTTCAACTCTACTACAAAGCAATAGTAACAAAAATGGCATGGTATTGGTACCAAAATAGACAGGTAGATCAATGGTATAGAATAGAGGACATGGACACAAACCCAAATAAATACAATTTTCTCATACTAGACAAAAATATGCAATGGAGAAAAGATAGCCTCTTCAACAAATGGTGCAGGGAGAATTGGAAATCCATATGCAACAGAATGAAACTAAACCCATATCTCTCACCCTGCACAAAACTCAACTCAAAATGGATCAAGGACCTCGGAATCAGACCAAAGACCCTTCATTTTATAGAAGAAAAAGTAGGCCCACATCTTTAACATGTTGGCCTAGGATCAGACTTCCTTAACAGGACTCCCATAGCACAAAAAATAAAAGCAAGAATCAACAACTGGGATAGATTCAAACTAAAAAGCTTTCTCTCAGCAAAGGAAACTATCAGTAATGTGAAGAGAGACCCTACAGTGTGGGAGAAAATCTTTGCCACTCATACTTCAGATAGAGCACTAATTTCCAGAATATATCAAGAACTCAAAAAACACTACACCAAGAATACAAATAATCCAATCAACAAATGGGCTAAGGAAATGAACAGACACTTCACAGAAGAAGATGTACAAGCAATCAACAGATATATGAAAAAAATGTTCAACATCTCTAGTAATAAGAGAAATGCAAATCAAAACTACCCTAAGATTCCATCTCACCCCAATTAGAATGGCAATTATCAAGAACATAAACAACAATAGTTGTTGGCGAGGATGTGGGGAAAAAGGTACACTCATACATTGCTGGTAGGGTTGGAAATTAGTGCAGCCACTCTGGAAAGCAGTATGGAGATTCCTCAGAAAGCTTGGAATGGAACCACATTTGACCCAGCTATCCCACTCCTTGGGCTATACTCAAAGGACTTAAAATCAGCATACTACAGAGATACAGTCACATCAATGTTCATTGCTGCTCAATTCACAATAGCCAGATTGTGGAACCAACCTAGATGTCCTTCTATTGATGAATGGATAAAGAAAATGTGGTATATATATACAATGGAATATTACTCAGCCATAAAGAATGATAAAATTATGGCATATGCAGGCAAATGGATGAAATTGGAGAATATTATGCTAAGTGAGATAAGCCATCTCAAAAAACCAAAGGACAAATGATCTCACTGGTAAGCAGATGATGACACATAATGGGGGGTGGCAGGGGGGCAAGAATGGAGGAAGGAAGAACTGTATAGAGGGAAAAGAGAAGTAGGTGGGGTGGTGGGGGAAGGAATAAAATAACAGAATGAATCAAACAACATTACCCTATGTAAATTTATGATTACACAAATGGTATGCCTTTACTCCATGTACAAACAGAGAATCAACATGTATCCCAGTTGTTTACAATAAAAAAAAGAAAAAGAAACATCCCCTTGCTGAGATTTAATACTTGGGGGGGTCAGTGCAGTGATAAAGTTTGAAAAAATGAACATATCAACTAAACAACCTTCAAAAAAATTTTTTAAATATGTGATAGAATTAGTATAATTGTTAAAGACCATTAGCTCCATAATAAAACATAATAAGAGTTTCCTTTCTGATAATAAATTGTAAAGGGTAAATGAAATAAAACCACAATATTTTTTTATTTTGCATAAGACATTGATAAATTTTAATTGTGTTCATTTATGGGGTATGAAATGATGTTACATGTATACAATGTAGAATTATTTAATCAAGATAATTAACACGTCCATAACACAAAGGATATGGGTTGAATACGTGAATGGTGAAGTAAATAATCAATCAGCCAATGCTTAGACATCTCTCGATATTCAAGACATAAGGACCCATAAGAAGTGTCTGTGCAATAGTCGAAAGGAAGGCAAGCCTTAACTCAGACCCTTTTATTTCTAGTCCTACTTTAACATTTGATTTGTTGATTTATTAATTTGAATCTTCTGTGTCTCAGACTTTCTCAATAGCAGGAAAATCACTTTAACTTATTCATAACTAATCCAAGCAACAGTAAACATTGAGACAATAACTGTTAGATAAATATTAGGTTAATAGTGATTTATGCTTAGCACAATAACCGGTACATAATTAAATCTATGAAAATACACTTGTAAGATATAGAGATGTTGAGAAATTGATTCAATTTTGAAAAGCAAGCAAACAAATTGCTACTTGGCAAGTGATTTTCTACTGTTTTATTTCTACTCTTTTATTTGAAAGTATTTATTGAACATTTATTGGATTAAGGTAGAATTGTGGACTTGAAAGCCAAAGATGAGTGTGCCTTGGTCCTACCAGAAAGACAGTAGCATTAAGGGGGCAAATACAAGACTGCAAACCTAATCCTAAGAGACACAGGATGTGATAAATGCTGCAGACGCCAGTGGGTGTGTATGCAGTCTCCAACGCATATTATCTTTCTGTAAATATATTCCCTGATTAAAACCCTGACTCATCTGTTCATTACAGCAGAGTTTCCAAAAATAAACCTGTTCACAGATTTTTTTTTTTTAAATTCAGAGTGCAATGTGTATCTCTATTTCTGTTCAATGGAGAAAAGAAGGCTAAGGCAGCCTACCTATTTCTCAAGAAGATCAAGAGATGTGATGGACTGACAGATCTGGCTCCATGAGAATGTTATAGGCCAGACAGACTCCATTTTGCTCTGAGACTCCATGTTATGTAGGAAATAAGCTTCTCCCATGGGAACACCCCGCCTCTGTCTCCATCATCAGTTACTTAGCGTGACATGTTTAGCAATACAAAAATGACAATTCTTATGTAATGAAAAATTGTTCTCTTTTGATTCCTATTGCTCCTAAACAATGTACATGTGAACAGTGATTGTGTGGATGTTAGCAACCTTTCTTTAGTTTGTACCTAGGTGAGGGTCGTTTTGACCCACTTTCCCATCTGTTGATGATCTCATTATGTTAGTTTGTAATTTTGAATCATAGCAACAGACACTTATGATTGATGTGATTTTTTGGTATAAGAACCCCTACAACCCTATGGTCAGGGCTAATAGCCATTTTGGGGGACATTGTGTGAGAGAGACAGTAGCCGACCAGCTTAATAAAGACTCTCAAATTTGTACTTCTCAGTGATGATGGGTCTTTTCTTAGGTTGCACCCCATAACACTTAAAATTAGGTTATTTTTTGGGAAAGGATTCATACATTTACCAAAGATTATTCCTTTATTGCCTAAAATTACAAAGAAAAATTTCTTCCTGGACTATAATGAGAAATCAGATTCTGCAAAACCTTCTCGTTAGGGTTTTTAAAACAATAACAAAACTAATAAAAGTAACTAAAAAAGTTGATAAATCCCATGTACTTCAAATAGTTCAATTAAAAAATAAGATTAAAGCTAAAGAGAAAATTTTTAAAAAGAGGATCTAATGAAAATAGAAGAGAGATCAGTGGAGTGGAGGTAGGGGATCAAGGGGGAGAGAAAGGGGAAAAATGGGGAATGAAGTCAACCAGATTATGCTGTGTGCACATATAAGTATATCACAATGCACTCCAACTTTACTTAAGACCAATAGAGTAGAGGAAAGAGATGCGGGGAGGAGAAGAGGGGGAAAAGGGAAGTTTGGGATTGAAATGAAGCTATGTTCTATGCATTTATGAATATGTCAAAATGAAGCCCACTGTATGTATAATGCACTATAAAAACATTTTTGAAAAATGGTTTTAAAAATTCAGATGAAAGCTATTATAGATACTGTATATACTTTGTGTTGATATATACTATATAGTAATTTTTATTTTCTTTCTTTCTTATATGGTTTAGATGTGGTATCCTCCAAAAGCTCATGTGTGAGACAATGTAAGAAGCCTTAGAGGAGAAATGATTGGATCACAGCCTTGACCTAATCAGTTGATTGATCCCTGATGGGATTAACTGAGTGGTGACTGTAGGCAGGTGGGGTGTGGCTGGAGGAAGTGGTCATTGGGTGCGTGTCTGTGGGATATATATTTTGTATCTGGAGATTGGAGTCTCTGTCTCTGCTTACTGATCATCATGTGAGCTGGTTCCCTTTGCCACACTCTTCTGCCATGATGTTCAGCGTCACCTTGAGCCCCGAGGAATGGAACCTGCTGTGAATGGATTGAGATCTCTATAATCATGAGTCTCCAAATAAACTTTTCCTCCTCTAAATTGTTCTTGTCAGATCCTTTAGTCACAACAGCAAAAAAGCTGAAACACTTATTGTTTCTTAAGGAAAAAAGTAGAAATAAAATAATGAATAAAGCCCCAGACTGAGTCAAGAGTCCTTGATTCTGAACACATTTGATCACTAACTAATTTTTAACAAGTTACTGAAAGTCTGTGAATGCTTTCTGTGGAGCAAAAGTTAAAGAACAACCTAGCCTAACTGGTGATCAATTTAAACACCCCAGCATATAAAGGACCTGTGGAATACCCTATGAAATAAGAAGTTTCAAAAAAATTTTTGAAAGGGCATTAAAACCAATAATTTTGCCTTTGAAATTAAATACACTATTTCTTTAGATTTCTAAAGCAGTAAATGAGACATTGGGCTACAGGGGAAAAAAAAGAAAACTATTATCAAAATTAAAATTCTACATGGGAAGAAAATAAGATGCTCTGGATTCACAACTGGAAACATCTTGCTTGCTATGATAGTTCTAATTTTTAAATGTTACATAATGTATTTTTTCTATATATCAAAAGCTCATAGTAATCAAAGGAACTAAAAAAGTTTATGCTTCACTTCTCTGGTTTCCTTTTCTTTAAAAGGACTCTTACTTGAAATACACATTCTGTATCTATACTCGAATGCTAGGTGTTCGTTTGAAAAATAACTTCCACCCACACAAAGCCAATTTAGATTTTTTTAAATGGCTGAAATTTTAACTGATAATTTTGAGGTTTTAAAATATGTAAAAATGAGTTAAAATGAATTTAGGTTTTTGTTGGTTGGTTGTTTTTTAAAGTATTAATGCCCATAGTAAATGGTGAGGATCATAAAGGCTAAGGAAATAGCTCACACTCATATAGCTTGCAAGTGGTAAGGCCCAGACATGCAACCCAGAAATTCAGACCTGATCATTTTCCATCACAGCAGATCATAGTTGTAATTGTTGACATAAAGAAAACACATATGGTTCATTCTTTCATTAAGTATATAACTGGCTAGAGCCTAGCCTATGGGTGCTGCAGTCCAGCAGTGAATGACAGACAAAATTCTGATGATGTCCTGGTAAATGTTGACAACCGGCTAGGGAGAGGAGAGGGTAAGAAGGACACTCAGTTCTATTTGCTCATTCCTGTAATGTAAAACCTATTATGACAGCTTTTGAGCTACCATACCAATTCCGTGTCGGGAGGAGATACGCACATTTATTTCTTGTGAGCCTGTGTATGTCGGTTCCAGCAAGGCACTGAAGAAAACTCCCTCCCAAGTGCAAAATGCATTCTGGCAGAAAGAGAGAATCAACACTCCATACCAGCAACATGTGTGTCAGACGCTGGTAGTTGTTATGGAGGGGGAAAAAGAAAGGCAGGAAAGTTGCATAAGCAGTGTGGGGTAGGAAGGGACAATTTTAAATAGGAGAGTCAAAAAAGACTCCCTTGAAAAATGACATTTGAGCAAAGTCCTGAAGGTGGTAAGGGAGGAGGGTCAATTTGATAATAGAGGAGAATAATTTAAAGGTTTGGGTATTTGTTAAGAATTTGTGGTTTTTCCTAGTGAGATGGGAAGACATCAAAAGGTTTTTCTGTTTCGTTTTGTTTCTTGTTAAGGAGTGACATGATCCCACATTTTTGAAAGACCACATTTGGTGATGTTTTGAGAAAAAACGTATTTCAGGGTGGAAGCTCTCAGAATAACCCAGGCCAGAAATAGAGGTAGCTTGGATCAGGTGAACAGTGTTGAGAATGGTGAGGAGTAGCGAAATTCCAGATACATTTTAAAGGTAGAGACAACAGAATTTACTGAGGGGTAGCCCATAAGATATTTTCAAGAATTGTATTCTAACTGAAAAGATGGAATTAGTATTTGCCGAATGGGAGAAGACACTGACAACAGCAATTTTGGAAGAAATATCAGAGATTCTTTGAAATGGAGATCGTTAGATATGCCTATTTGACATCTGTTTGGAAATACAGAACCAGGCTTATATGAGTCTGGTTTCAGGAAGAAGTTTGGTTTGGAGATAAAATTGTGTGAGAATTCAAATACCAATAATATATAAAGTACTGGGACTCATTGGAAGCACCAGGAGAGTGAACGAAATTCCATTTAAAAATTAATTATCTGTTTAACAAACACTTTCCTGCACTGTTATCAGTGCTTTGCTGGTATAAACTCTTCGAAATTATCCTAACAACCCTGGAAAGGGGGTAGTGTTATTTTTCTCTTATTCTAACTATTGTTAAGAGTTAGGCAACAGAAAACGAACTGAGCACTACCTTGTTATACAGATGGATATTGGAGATACTGCATTTGGGACTCATCAACCTGTAGGATAAGACATAATGTGCGCTTCAGCTATTTAACATCAAAGCACAGAGAGGTTAAGTAATTCATCCACATTCGCAAGTAAATTGCTACTAATTAGTAGATCTAAAATGTCCAACTAAAACTCTCTGGATCCAGAATTCTGTTTGAGAAGAGAAATTGTCTAAAGGTCTGAGGCTTCAGGCATTGTAACATTTAGAAGTAGAGGAATGAGACAGATCATTGAGTCTGATTTATAGCAAGTAACACATTTTATTTTTTCCTACTAATTCTGACTATGCTCAGGGAGAATAGAAAAAATAGAAAAACAATGTTTTGTTTGTCTTTATGCTTTTCTATACTATACTTTCTGTAATAAGCCCATAATGATTCTAGAATCAGGAAAGGTTTTATTAAAATAATAGAAATAGCAGTTGCCTTTTAAACCTCAATTCAATGGAGGCATGTCATTCTCTACAACACAGTTCAATGAGAAGGAACAATGATAATGGTCACAGAGAGACTGAAGTGAAATCTCTGCTTGAAGTGTGAATGGGTTTAGCATGTAATTTGTTGTCTGAACTAGAATAATTGAGAGTAAAAGGGAGAACTATCAATTACACCATGATAGCAGGTTTAAGTAAGACTACTGCAAACATACCTACTGCAAACATACCAGCACTCTGGGTAGCCTCTTAAGAATTGAGTTTGTAGGAGCAGGAGGGTACAGATTCACGTAGTTCATGCAAATTACCAACCATTGTTACTGTCTTCTTGCTGTTCCTTGTTGATTATATAGGCCTTTATTGATCACTGTTGTTTAGATTTTTTCCTAGCTATTGATGAGAGGTAGGTATCAGAAAACAAACTGAGGACCACCTTAGTCTTGGTGGGTATGGAAGATACTGCATTTGGGATGCATCAGTCCTTAGGTTGAGAAGGAATAATATGAGCCTCAGCTATTTTGATTATAAAGTCTTATTTCAAGGATTTGGAAAGAAATACTAAATATTTTAAGCATTAAAGAAATCACATAAAAAAATCACTTTACATGAGGATTAAATACATTTTTCCAATTGCTTAGAAAGAATTCTCTTCATTCCTTTTCTAACTTAAATGAACTGGAAAAGGATAAACATCAGAGTATCCACTTATACTTCCTAAGCTACTTTTAATATTATATAAGCAAAACTTTGATGTGGAACATATAAACAGAAAGGAAAAATGGAAATACAAGGGAATATACTGTACCTTGTTTTACCTGTAAGGAACACACACCTGACAAAAGGCAATTTTCACATCCAAGGTTGGTTCACTGCAGTAGTATAAGAAATGGAGGCTCATAAATACCTGGAGGGAAAAAAATTAGGCATGATTTTCCAAATCAATGATTTTTAAATAAATTTAATAGTATAGATTAATATGATCTAAATTATACACAAGGAATCATGCACAACATATATTCACCCTAATCCCCATTCAGACAGAACCTGGTAATTTTCATGATTTATAAATTTTAAACAATAAAATGTGGTAAAAATATTCCATATTCTATTATGATCAATGTCATTATAATTACAAAGATAAAATATGAGACCATATATCTCTAATAAGCTAAAGCAAAGTATATCCTTTTATATAGCACTTTTATGTCTAGGCATCTGATTAAAAAACAACTCGAACATGCTCAACAGAATATATATGGAAGTTTATTATAGAACAAAGGTACTGGTAGTAAAAATGCAATTTATAATAGAATTCTATGAAAGACTTGAGATAATTGAATTAGATCTTACAGTATTATTACAGATAAATTTTTCAAACTTGAGGTTGAGTAGGGAAAAAACAAGTTTGTAGAAGGTGTGAAGATCACTATATTTATATAAACTTCAAAAATATATAAAATTATACTACCTATTTTTTAAGTTCATAAAACCACAGAGTAAAAAAAAGGGTCAGTATGTCAGTATCTGTGTAATCTCAATCAAAGTATGAAGAAATCATTATATTATTTTCTGTATGTTTGAAATATACCATAATCTTGCAAAGTTTAAAGTTAGAGGAAAGAATCAACTAATGAATGATGACAATACCAGATTAAATACCAGATCATTTGGGAATAATGCAGCTGCAGCAGAGAAACCCACCTGAAAATTTTATTCAGTTTCATTAAACATTTATTTTGAGAAAGACACAATTTTATGAGACTAAAGCATTTTAAAACTAGTATTGAGGCAAGACTTTTGTTTCTGGCAATATGATTAACTAGATGTGTTGAAAATCACTCTCAGCACAAAATTTCTAAAAATGTTAGGTGAATATACAAAATATTTAAAATGCATATTTAAGCTACCCAAAAAGGCAAGAAAAGTTCTTAGAAGCTGAAAGCAATGTAGAAGAATACATGCAGAGAAGTAAATGAGCTGAGGCTGCTGCATCTTCCAGGCCATCTGCTGATGTCTGATGACTAAAACTTTAATTTTTTTAAGGAAAACATGCAGAGTACAAGAAACAAAGCTTCCAAGTACCTATGGTGGGAAATTTGCTTTGGAGATACTTGAATAAACCTTACTAGAGGTAGTTTAAAACAATCTTTAGAAAAAAGCAAAATAATACTTAAAGGAAAACCTGAATTGTAAGAAATGTGTTTTGCGTTGGAAGTTGATGTGTATGTGTTTTCAATTTAAGGAAGGGTGAAAGGATTCAAATATATAAGACATGCCTGAAAAAAAGAACAACGTGGTGTCTTGAGTGTGGAGGAAAGAAATTCTGTATCAGAATTCAAGATGTATTATAAAACTGTAGTAAGTATAGATATTATTACCAGTAAGTATGTGGGATTGATACAGAGATAGACTATCAATGAATAGAACAGAGTCCAGAAACAGATAAACGTACACAAGGAAACCTGATTGCATTAAGGTCTGTATTGCAAACATCTGAAGAAAGAAGAAACTGTACATTAAATAATGCTAAGACAACTGGTCATTCATACAGAGGGGCAAGGGAGTAGGTCCCTATTGAAGGACAATTCAAGGGTCTCTTGCATTTTTGCATGACTTATAAACAGAAGTCTTGGATGCTGTTTGTTCTAGTCTCCCTTCTCATGGATGGTTACAGAGTAGACATCCCTGAAATATATAGATAGTATATTCCTCTGGTACAAAACACAGGTTTGGATTTTTAAAGGAAAACGTGCAGAATAAAAGAAACAAAACGTCCATGTACCTGTGGGGGGAAGTTCACTTTGAAGATGACCTGCATAAACCTTACTACAGAAAGTTTTAAACAAACTTTAGAAGGAAGCACAATAATAAAGGAAGATCTGAACTGTAAGAAAAAAAATGTTTTGCATTGGATGCTGATGTGTATGTGTATATACGTCTCCAAAATAAAATAAAGATAAAATGTTTCCCTGAGACAAAAGATAGGCATACTTACTGTCCATCATAGAAGACTTATATTATCTAATTTCAAGGTCCCTCTTCTATAATGCAACCCATTGTGTGTATAAAAGTCACCTGACCTTTCTTGCATCACCCTGTCTGTGGCTTATGGAACTGGTATGAATGCTGACATTCTAACTGCCACTATTGCTCTAAGTAACAAAGATCCTTGTTATGATCCAAGAATCTTGAGAATTTAAAAGTACCATAACATCTCAGATTCTTCAGTTCTTGATAATCTCTACCTCACATTATACAGAAAAAATAATTCTAGATGTATTGAAAACTTCAGGAAAGGTCAAACTTCATGTATTAATAGAAGGAATATAAATGAATATCTGAGAAATATATCATAAATAGCATAAAACATGCTAAACTGTAAATAAAATTATTCATAAAATGAACTATATTAAATTTAATGTGAGAAGATATAATAATGAGATTCTAAAAACTGGGCCACAATTTGGAAAATACATTTGAAATATACAACCAGGAAGAATTTATTCAGAATATATAGTTCTTTAAAAATCCAAAAGAAAATAAATCAAAACACCCAGCAGAAAAATGAGCATACATATATATGACAGTTACATAAAATAAATGAAATTTTAAAAAGACTTATAAACATATATGTAAATTAAAATCAAATTGAGGTACCATTTTATGCAAAAAAAGAGGTAAAAACTGAAAAGCATGATAATATTATTTTCAAGTTTGTTGATCTTGTGGGAATATTAATACACTGCTGATATTCATGAAATTGGAACTGAGTTTAGGGGGAAAATAGTTACTTAGTACACTTTCACATAGTATATTATCCAATAATTTTGCATTTATACACATATTCCCAGAGAAATTCTTGTTTTACTACCAGGTTACATGTACAAGAAAGTTTATTAGGACATTTCTGCAATAAAAAATTTTAATAATAAATAATAATAATAATAAACAACAAACACCAGAAGAAAAACCAGATATTCATTCATGGAACAATTAATAAATAAATTTTGGTATATTCCTTTAGTAGATGTTATGGCTTGAATGTCCCAAAAGCTCACATGTGAGACAATGCAAGAAGGTTCAGAGGAGAAATGACTGGGTTGTGAGAGTATTGACCTAATCAGTGTATTAATCCCTGATGGAATTAACTGAGTGGTAACTGGAGGCAGGTGGGGTGTGGCTCGAGGGAGTGGTTTTTGGGGGTGTGGCTATGAGTATATATTTTATATCTGGAGAGTAGAGTCTCTCTCAGCTTCCTGATCACTATGATGTGAGCTGCTTCCCTCTGCCACCCTCTCTTGCCATGATGTTCAGCCTCACCTGAACCCCAGGGAATGGAACTGGCCTTCTATGGATTAAGATCTCTCAAACCATGAACCCTCAAATAAACCTTTCTTCCTCTATAATTGTGCTAGTCAGATCATTTAGTCACAGCAGCGAAAAAGCTGACTAAAACAGTAGAATACCATATAACACAAAATTGTCAAGTAGAGTAACAAATATCAGCATGACGAAATCTCATAAACATGGCCAATGAGCAAAAAGAAGTTATGAATTCCACTTATGAAAGTTTGAAAGTACACACAATAATATATTACTTAAGACTTAAGTTTTACGATCATAAAACTACAAAGAAAATAAAGCAAAATTCAAGAGACTGGGTAACTCTGCTTGGGAGATGAGAAACACCACTGGGCAGGGGCATATAGGGATTTCCAAAGGAGTTAGTTATGTTTATTAAGCTGGATGGATAGGGCTGTCCATATTCGTCACATTACATAAACCCTACACATATGAATATATACTATTTGATATGGCTAAAATATTTCGTATAAAATGGTTAGATAATGAAAGGAACCAATGATTTTCCAGGCGTCCCTTGACGTTGTGTATGCGTGGATGACTGGAACCAGAACACTGGCAATAGTCTCTACCAGGGGAATGCTCTGGAGGAGAAATGCTGAGGAGTGTGACAGAAGGACAGGAGGAACCAGGAGTTTTATGATGACATTAGAGTACTGAACTGCAGAATTCCAGAACTTTTCTCCTTTTCAGTTTTCTGTTATATGAGAAAATAAAACTTCTACATGGGAAAAAAAGGGACAACAATATGATCAGTAAATAAAAAGCAAAACAACAAAAGAAGCAATTTACTTCTCAAAATTTAATCAGATTATTTTATTGCATTTACAGGAGATTCTACGTACAATCTTTGCCAGATATTAATTTTTAACTTTTTTTAAAAAATTAACTTAGTTTTGATTCCTGTATAATTTAAATACAGCACAATGTTAATTCTTAAGTGTCAAGGCTGATGGGTTTAGATAAATGAATATGTCTGTGTTGCCAACATTCCAATGGAGATAAAGAGAAGTCTGGAAACTGCGTGACCTTATCTCAACAGTCCTCCCTATTCTCCAGACAAAAAGTTGTTTTAACTTCTTTCACTATAGATGGATTCTGTCCTAAAACACAAAAAGAATCACACAGTATGTGCTCCTGCTGGGTTCTTTTGCTCAGCAAAATGTTTTTAGTATTCATCCATGTTGGTGTATGCATCAGCAATTGTCCCTTTTAATCACTAAGACACACTGTCCTCTTTATAGGCACTCTGATTTTGGATAATTGAGGTATTTCTATTTTTTGGATATTTTTAATAATGCTGTAATTATCATTTATGTGCCTGTCTTTTCAATAATATGTTTTCATTTCTCTTGGGAAAAAACAGAGAAGGAATTGATGAATCTTAAGATAGGAATATGTTTAACTTATGAAAAACTGCCAGATCCATTTTCAACTATGGTATGGTTTGGATATGGTTTGAGCTTATTCCTCAAAAAGTTCATGAGTTGAAAGACTGGTCCACAGTGTAGCCCTGTTAAGAGGTGATGGGATCTTTAAGAGGTGGGGCCCAATGGGCGATAATCAGGTCATTGAAGGCACAAACCCTAAAAAAAAAGATTAGTCTTGTAGAACCCCAGTTAGTTCTCATGATAGTGAATTGTTATAAAAAGAACAGAACTAGCCCATTCCCATGCTCCATCTTCCTGCCTAGCCTTGTGGTCTACCCTTCTTCCAAGTACTCCATTGTGATGCCATCTGCCAAGAGTTCCTCCCCAGAGTCAAGGCAATGCCGCTGACATGAAATTGAACCTACAGAACTATGAGCTAAATAAACCTCTTTACTTTATAAAGTATCTAGCCTAAGATATTTCATGATAGTAATATAAAATGAACTGATACAAACCCCTGCAGCAGTGTAAGAAAATTCAGCTGCTTGACAATACTGCCAACATTTGATATTATTGATTTTCTAAATTTTCATGATTCTAGTGTATGCTTAACAGTATTTATTTTTGGTTTTGTTTTTATTACTCTGATGACAAATGATATTCAAAGAATGTTTGCATGTGCTTATTGGCTATTTATTTATTTTCCTTGATCAAGTAGCTTTTTTCAAATCTTTTGTTTATTGAATGATGGACGATGGGGGTGAGATGTTGTTTATCTTTTTGTTATAAAAGGGTCTTTTTATATATTCCAAGCAAAAGTCCTCTGTCAAAGATATGGATTAAGAATATTTTCTCTCACTCTATGGCTTTCATATTCACCTTATTAATGTTGTCTTCACATGAGCAATATTTTTAAAATTTTTATGAAATTTGTTTTATCATTTATTTTCCTTTTATGATTAGTTCTTTACTGGTTTTCTCAAGGTATCTTGGTGTACTTCCAAGTTCTTGGAGCTATTCTTCCACTTTTTTTTTTTTTTTTTTGAAGATCTATATTGTTGGTTTTACTCTTAGGTTTATGATTCATCTCCAATTAATTTTAATATATTATTTAATGTACATATTGAGATTTTCTTGTTTCTTTATGGATAACTAGTTTGTTCAAGCATCTTGGTGAAAAGACTTTTCTTTCCATATTCAGTGGCCTTGCTGCCTTTGTCAGTAAGGCGATGAATTATACATGTGAATCTCTCTCTGGACTCTATTCAATTGATCTGTTTTCTATTTTTTCTCCACTGTCATGATTACTGTAACTTTACAATAAGTCTTAAAATTCAGTAAGTCTCCCAAATTTGTTTTCCTTTTTTTATTTGAGGGACTATTCTAGGTCTTTGTATTTTCATGAGGTTTAAAATCAGCCTGACATAAAAAAGCTTCTGGAATTTTAATTGGGACTGCTTTAGAGTTATAGCTCACATTTAGAAGAACAAATGTCTTAGCAGTATTTAGCACCTTTATCCATAACTCTTGTTATATTTGTATTTATTTTTGTACTATTTCATTTCTCTCAGGAAGGTTTTATAGTTTACATATATGGACCTTACACATTTTATCTCAATTCATTCTTAAACATTTATTTCCCAAATGCTTAGTGTTAAAAATAAAGTGGATTTTTTTCCAAGGGAGGTAGTAGGTATTGAACCTAGGGTATATATTTTATATTACCACTGCATTATATCCACGGTCCTTTCTATTTTTATTTTGAGACGAGGTCTCACTGAATGGCTGAGGCTGGTCTGGAACTTGTAGATTGTCTTGCCTCAGCCTCCTGAGTTGCAAGGATTTGGGGCATGTGTCACCACACCCAGCCAAAGCTATTTTTGTAAGTGAGCTTGTAGTTACAACATTATTGAATTTACTTACTAAATCTAGTAGATTTTGTGAATTTTTAAGGGAAAGAAAAAGCTTGTGTACTGAAGATAGTTTTTACTTTTCCCTTTTCATTATGCTTTTTCTTACCTAATTGCCTTATCCAGGCTCTCAAGTACAATGGTGAATAGAAATGACAAGAAGCTCCTCATCTCTGCCTTTTTACAGATGCACTAAGTCCATTTGCTTTTAAAGTAATTACAGATGTTGAGTTTGTGTTCTTTCATACTATTTGTTTTCCATTTTTTTCAGGTATTTCATATTCTATTTTTGCTCCTTCCCAGCATTTTTGGAAGAATTGAATATTTTTCTGCTTTCCATTTTATTTTATTTAATAACTTGTCACCTTTTTATGTAGTTACAGACTTTAAATGTGCATTTTTAATTTCTAATAATTTAGCTTCAAATATTGCCATTATTTTTGCTTCCAATAGAAAATTGCATTTTTAAGAATTACAAATAAGAGTATTTTATATTTACTCACATATTTATGTCTAGTCTTCAGACATCTTAACATTCATTCTTAGGCATTTGTGGGTTTTGGTGTTATTATAAATGATATTTTTATTTGTTTTCCATTTTCAAAATGCTCATTTCCAGCACTGAAAATGTGTTGTTTATTTGTTTTTTCACTGTCAAGCAGTATGGATTAAATGGGTGTTATGGTTTCTCATGTGTGAGACAATGCTAAGAAGGTCTAGAGTTGAAATGATTGGATTATTAGAGTCTTGACCCAATCAGTGAATTAATTCCCTGACAGTATTAACTGAGTGGTAACTGAAGGTGGGCAGGGTATGGCTAGGTGAGTGGAGTTTCTTCTCTCTGCTCTCTGATCATCATGTGTGCCGCTTCCCTCTGCCACACTCTTCAGCTATGATGTTCTGCCTCACTTTGGCCCCCAGGAATGGTGCCTGCTACCTATGCACTGAGATCTCTGAAACCAAGTCCTCAAATAAAATTTTCCTCCTCTATAGTTGTTATTGTCAGGTCTTTTAGTCACAGCAGTGAAACAGACGACTAAAACAATAGGAAAGTTTTCTCCAAGTCATTCCTGAATCTTTCCCTTAGTCTTCTCACAGCATTTTGTCATATTTCAACTGTGAATATTGTATAATACTGTAGGCTGTTCATACATCTGTTCCATAGAACATTCTGACTTTCTCAAGGAAAATAACTGTTTTATTTATATTCACAATCCCAGGACCCAGCACTATTCTTGGAATATAGTTGATGTCAAGCAAAATGTTTATTGAATGAAAGGAGATCTAAACGAAAAAAGTTTCTTTCCTTCTCTAGCACAAACCTAAGTATTTCATTATCCCTCAAATTGAGAACTGTAGATTTTTAATAAATTTGATGTTAACAAATCAGGACAAAGAATTTATAATAGTGGATGAATGAGAGTCCAATAACAACTGACCTCAGAAACGCTACCCAGCAGGGCTGTTTAAGTTCTGTACTGCTAAGTGGGCATTCGGGAAATAATAACATCCAGCCCACTACCTGAAATGAGCAATGTGTTTTAATTTTTAGTAATGAATGATCTTGCCATGGAAAGCAAGCATTATGACCTCTCGTGGGTTGTCTGACAATGACTCCAACTGTAGCACCTTGGCATAATAAGTCCCTAAGTCACAGCAGAAACTTCTTGCTCCACAAGGAGACTTTAAAAGATAAAGAACATTTAGTGTGATAATTAGTGAATAATAGGTAACTCATTCAGTAACTGTATTTTATTTCTTCATAGCATGACAGACAGGATTTGGCATGACTGCATAGAAACAGCAGAAATGGCTACATCATTACCTTCATAATGTTCTAAAGTAGAATTAGTAATAATATCTTGGTGCAGTATAGGACCTGTGAGTAGCTTGAAAAGGAAGGAGATGATAATTTGTGGAGTTTAGTGCTTTCAGTTACTAGTGATCTTTCAAGAAAAGTACCATATGTACATTCCTTGATGTGTGGTATGCTGAATTTCTCCTTATTACGTACACACATGAATTAATGGTTACTCTGAACAAAGCAATAGGTCAAGTTGTACAAATAAGATACATATAGAATTTATTAGGTTGGCTTGATGCACAGCAGCTGCCATTAAAGAAATGTAACTATAATGTATTATAATAACTTAGATCAATACTTAAACTCTTTGTATGTAAAATGCACCAAGTAAATAAGAAGAGGCTTAAGAAGCTTCGTAAATGCAAAACAATCAAATTGTGTGGGGCAGCTCTAGCGCTCATAGTTTGTCACTAAAATATAATATAAGCAAGGAAAAAAACCCAACTATTAGTTATTTTAAAAGTTTAGGATCCAGCAGTTTTCAAGTTAAATTGGTATACAACAAATTCATTATTTATAAATAAATTTTATATTTCTTACATAACAGACTTATAAATAACTATTATAAATGACTCTGTAAGCATATGTGTGGTATAAGAATACAAATCACTGTCAATTACAAAAAACAATATGCTCAAAAGGATTCTCCCTACTGTATAAAAAAGACAAAATGAAAAATAAGTATTCCTTGAAACTAGTACTTCTCTTTTCAAAGGTTAATATAGAAAATGGAATTTAAACTTAATTAAATTCTCTATTAAGAACTATGTATATGCTCACTTTGTTTAAATCCTTAGGTAGATGTGCTGTCATTTAGAGCAGGGGTCAGCAAACTATGGTACGTCAGCCCAATTCAGTTGACTATCTGTTTCTGTAATAAAATTTTATTGAAACACAGTCACATATTAGTCTTTGTATTGTATATGACTGCTTTCACAGTAAATGGCAAAGATGAGGAATCATAACAGGGATTGCATGGCAGGTAGAGCCCAAGATATTTATTACCTGGCCCTTTATAGAAAAAGTTTGCCAACTTCTGATTTAAAGCATTTTAACCCAAGAAGATTCAGAAGAACATTATTAACCTCAACATAAAAGCCAAAAAAAATGAAAATACCTCTAATCAAAATATATAAATATACAAAATACTTTCTAATAAGTAATATCTCCTTCAAAGTTTTACATCTACAACTTAAATATTTCTTAAAATATTGTTCATGTAACAAGTTGGAGAATTTATTAAATTTGATTAAAAGAAACTGATTTGATAACTAAATAATAGTATAGTTTTCAATTAGTTGGAAGAAAATTACCTAACGTTAGGATTGCCATATAGGAGAGATACAAGCACAAAATAAGTTAGATAATAGAAAAGAATATTCCTAGTGCTATAAAATTTCAACAGTATAACCAACACACAAATATTGGAGGTGTAAAGTATGAAAATCTGAACAGAGACAGAGAGGAACCTTGGAAAGGAGGAAACCTCAGTCTGCAAATCCAGGCACATTTGGGAACTTCTGAGGCACTATACACAAGTTGTTAGTATTTTCTTTTTCCCAGCATTGATGAGATTACTGTAACCAAGAAATTACATTGCAGTAATTTCTCAGTTCTTCAACTCTCTTCTAAATATTAGATATTATGAAAGGAGTAGAAAAAGGTACTGGGTCATAAGACATGTAGTCTGTTTGTGATGACCTGAAATTGCAATCCCCTCAGTTTTTTTTCTGTTCTTGCTATCACAGGATGATCAGGAGTCCAGGATGGAATGCAACAGGAAGTCAACACAAACTCCAACAAAGGTAAAATCCAAAAGATAGTGAAAAGTAATAGAATTCAAAAGTCAGTGAATACCACATAAGGAAAAGAAAATAAAAACATTGCGTAATGAGCAGTCACAACTAAACTACAGCACAGAAAAATTGAGAAGTATTTTCAAGTAGTGGGTATATATATATATATATATATATATATATATGTATGTATATATATATCTCAAGTAAATTTAAACAGAGAGAGCTGGTATCCTCCTATATTAATAGTGACCAAAAAGCCTATAAGGCAAAAAGCATTACTACAAATAACAAGAATCATATATAATGATAAAAAGGGAAATTTACCAGGAAAACAAAATAGTCCTAACTTATATATACCTAATTGCATTTGAATCAACATATATGAAGCAAATGTTAACAGTGTTATAAGAAATTAGAAAGGAAATTGAAAATCTAACATCACAGTGGGATTTTTAACATACCTTTATTAGTAATTGATAAATTAAGCATAAAAATTTAAATATGCAGAAGCATAAGCAGCCTTTTCTTTTTATATAAGCTATTATAAAATTACAAAAAGGTGAGAAATTCTTCTATTCATTTTTGAAGGTTGGTAAAGTATTTATATAAAGAGTATGAAATGAGATAATTGTAGTAGTCTCTCTTATGAATATACAGGTAAATTTTTTAAAAATTATCAACCAAAATTAGATGTCAAGAAATATAATGCACAAAAACCAAATAGGTTTTATCCCATGTATGCAAGAATGTTGTAAATTAAGAAATAGCTAGAAAAGTAATTTAATACATTCATTTATTGAAAGAGGAAAATTATTATGGTCATTCAACAGATACATATAGAAAATAATTTGATAACATTACAAATCTATTAATGAGGAAAACTCACAAGCATATATAGCCAACTAGAGAAAAAGGAAATTTTAATAATTATGTAAGAGTTAACTATCAAAAATTTATAGCAAGCATCTTAATTACAGTTGAAAAACCAAAAAGGAAGAGGGTGACAACTAGATGATGGAAATAGAGGAGTTTTCCAGCTCCACTCTCAACCCTCCACAGAAATCCAACTAACAACCACAGGCGAGAATACCTTCCTGAAAATTCCAGAGCTCAGCTATAAGGCTGTGCCCCTCTGAAGGGCAGAATTACAAAAACATGTGATCTAACCATTTGAGGAGTGGTCCTCTGATTGCATTGTCCCTCTCCCAAGACAGCAGAAGGCTGCATACAGAAGATTCTCCTGGACACCCAGTTTCTGCAATTGGAAAATTGTGTTCTTTGTAATAATGATAAAATTAGCAAGTTCTTAGGAGACTAAATAATGGGGGGAAAACTCAAACAAGTATGATCAAAGAGGAAACTGTGGAAATACAAAGGATTATAACAATCTACTATGAGCAGTTATGCACCAATACATTGGATAATATAAAAGAAATGGATAAATTCCTAGGCACATACAACCTACCAAGACAGAAACATGAAGAGGTGCAAAATCTAAACAAACCAATATGTACGAAATTTATCTAAGTAGCAAAACATTTCTCATCAAAGAAAAGTCCAGGACCAGAAGCTTCACTCCTGAACATTTGAAAAGCTACTAATACCAATTTTCTCAACCTCTTCCAAAAGAATCAAAGTCAAGGGAATATTTCCAAAATAATTTTATTAATTTTATGAGGTCAATGTTAACATAACTGCAAAACCAGATAACACACAAGAAAAGAAAATCACAGGTCAATATCCCTGATGAACATAAATGCAAATATCTTCAACTAATATTATCAAAGTGAATTCAATGATGCATTAAAATTATCATTCACCAAAACCATGTTGCACTTATCACAGGGATGCAAGAATTGTTCTACATATGGAAATCTACAGATGAGATACACATCGCTAATAAAATGAAGAATAAAAATTATATTATCATTTCAATGAATGCTAAAAAAGCATTTGACAAAATCCAACATCTTTTTGTGATAAGAAAACTCTCAACAGATTAGATATCAATAGACTATTCTTCAACACTGTAAAGCCTTCATGTGACAAACTTGGAGTTAACATTATTCTAAATGGTGAAAATCTTTTTCTCTAAGATTTGGGACAAGATAAAAGTGCTCACTCTCACCACTTCTTTTCTACATAGTCCTGAAATTACTAACCAGAAAAATTAGGCAAGTAAAAGAAATAATAGATACCTTAATAGGAAAAGAAAATTGTTTCTGTTTGCTAATGACAATATCTTATATTTGTAAAATTCTAAAAACTACACCAGGAACACCATTAGAAATTATAAATTGAGTTAAATGCCAGGATACAAAATCAACATACAAAAACTAGTGATGTTTGTAGATATGTGCTATCTGAAAGGAAATTAAGAAAACAATCCTATCTGCAGTATCAACTAAACATTACATAGTTAAGTATAAATTTAATCAAGGAAGTAGAAGAATTGTAAACTAAAATCTGTAAAACATTGAAGAAAATACAAGTAAATGGAAAGAAATCCCATGTTCATGGATTAGAAGAATTAATCATTTAAATATCTGCGTTACTCAGACTTCAGTTGCTGTGACCAAATAACCTGACAAGAAACTTAGAGGAGGTAAATTTTATTTTAGCTTACAGTTTCAGAGATGTTCGTTCATGGCGGACCAACTCCATTGCTCTGGACCCAAGATGAAGCAGAACATCATGGTGAATGGATATGGCAGAGGGAAGCTGCTTAGGACATGGTGGTTCAGAAGCAAAGAAAGGGAAGTGGGATGGGACCATAGGGAAGAGGAATCCTTTCATACTATACCCACAGTGACCCACTTTCTCCAGTCATGCCCCGCCTGCCTACAGTTAACACCTAGTCCGTCCAAACTAGAATGAACTGATTAGGTTAGAGTCTCATAGTCCAATCAAAGTATTCCTGCAGAAGCTTTTAGGGGACATCACATATCCAAATCATAACAATGTCCAAACTATTCAGAGAAATCTATAGCTTCAATGAAATACCTACAAAAATGCCAATGTCTTTCTTCATAGAAATAGAAAAAGCAATCCTTAAACATATATGAAACTGTAGACTTTTAAAAATCTCAAACAATGAAAGCAATCTTTTTATCTCTTCTTCTTATTCTTTATTTCATTATTTATTTATTTATTTAGCATTCTGGGGATTGATTCTAAAGGTGTTCTACCACTGAGTACATCCTTAGCCCTTTTTATTTTGAGACAGAGACTTGCTAAGTTGTCTAGGCAGGCCTTGAACTTGGGATCCTCCTACCTCTACCTCCTGAATCACTGGAATTATAGGGATGCACCACCATCCTGGTTCAAAACAGTCTTGAGTTAAAAAAATAAATAAATAAATCTAGAGGCATCACACTCCCTGATTCCAAAACATATTATAAAGTGATTATAATCAAAATAGTAATACTGGCACAAAACAGACACTTCAATCAATGAAATAGAATGCAAAGCTCCAGAACAAAGGCATACATTTATAGTCAAATTTTTGACAAAGGTGCCAATACAAGGCAATGGAGAAAATATTGTCACTTCAAAAAAAAAAATAAAGTAATAAGAGAACTGGATAAGTTGCAGGAGAACATAATTGGGCTCTGGTCTCATGCCATATACAAAAATTCAACACAAAATGCATGTAAGTCATACTTAATAGACTTGAAACTTGAAAACTGCTGAAAGAAATCAGAGGGAAAGGTCCCCAACATTGGTCTAGGCAACATGTTTCTGTATATGATCCCCAAAGCACAAACAACAGAAGCAAAAAATAACAGCTGGGATTACGTTAAACTGAAAAGCATTTGCAGAGCAAAAGGAAGTGTTAACAAAATAGTCAATCCACAGAATGAGAAAATATCTTGTAAACCACACATATTGTAAAGGGTTAATATCCAATCTATATCTGTATAACTCAAACAACTCAATAGCAAGAGAACAAATAACCCAATAGAAAAATGGGTAAAGGACCTGAATAGACATTTCTTGAAAGAAGCTTGTTTTAGTCGGCTTTTTTGCTACTGTGACTAAAACACCTAGCAAGAACAATTTTAGAGGATGAAAAGTTTATTTGGGGGCACACGGTTTCAGAGGTCTCAATCCTCAAACAGTAGGCTCTATTCCTCAGGACTTGAGGTGAGGCAGAACATAATGGCAGAACAGTGTGGTGGAGGGAAGTGAGTGGCTCACATGATGATCAGACAGCAGAGAGACTCTCCTCACGCCGTACAAAATGTATACGCCAAAGGCACATCCCCAATGACCCACCTCTTCCACCATACCCTACCTGTTACCACTCAGTTAATCCCATCAGGGGATTAATTCACTGATTGGGTTAAGACTCTCGTAACCCAATTATTTCCCCTATAAACCTTCCTGCATTGTCTCACACATGAGCTTTTGGGGGACACCTCACAACTAAACCATAACAAAGGCATATATAATGGCCATTAGGTATTTGAAAAAATTCTCAGCATCACTAATCATTAGGGAAATGCAAATTAAAACCACAATGAAATGTTGACAATTTTGTGGAGAAAAGGAAATGCTTGCACATTTTTTGTTGGGAATGTGAATTAGTTTAGCCTCTTTAGAAATTTGTAGGCTCCTCAAAAAACTGAAAATAGGACTGCTATATGATCCAGCAATTCCACTCATGGGTATATAGCCAAAAGAACTGAAATCGATCTCTCAAAGTATCCATTAGTAGATGAATGGATGAAGAAAATGCAGCATGCATACATAATGGAATACTATTCATCCTTGAAATGGGGGGAAATCCTCTCACCTGTGACAACCTGGATGGATGTGGAGGATTATGTTAAGTAAGAAAAGCCAAGCACAAAAAAGGCAAATACCATATGATGTTACCCACATGTGGAATCTAAAAACTGTTCTACATGTAAAACTCATAGAGGCAAAAGAATGGGTAGCAGAGGCTGGGAAGGATGATGGGGAGGGAAATATTGGAGAGTTGTTTCTCAAAGGTTACAAAGTTTTAGATAGACAAGAGGAATACATCTTGTGATCTATTGTACAGTAGAATGACTATAGTCTATAATAGAGTGATGTGTATTTCAGAGTAATTAAGAGTAAATTTCAAATGTCTCACCATAAAAAATGTAAATGAAGTGAAATATGTTATTTATTTTTACTTAATCATTCTGCATTGTGTACATATATCAAAGCATCACACTATACCTCTTTAATGTACCCAATTATGTCAATCAAAATTCTATTAATAAAATAAATAAAGTGAAGGCATTCCTTCTCAATACTTGAAAGACATAAAGATATCTACTATCGCGGTTTCTATTTCATAGTACTTTATAAATGAAATAAGGGAAAATGGCATAAGAATTTAAAAAAAAGAAGAAAGTAAATTATTCCCCACTAAAGACAAT
Organism: Sciurus carolinensis; assembly: GCF_902686445.1. Classification (NCBI taxonomy): domain Eukaryota; kingdom Metazoa; phylum Chordata; class Mammalia; order Rodentia; family Sciuridae; genus Sciurus; species Sciurus carolinensis. Next base: position 70,125,023 of record NC_062222.1, on the reverse strand, counting down.
GTAAAAGGCTTTACAACAGCAAACTCTTTCTAGGATACAAGTCAGTAGTTTCTAATAACACCCAGTGTGGGCAAGCATGTGAGGAAATGGGGACTCTAATACATTTTTTTCCTCATCTTTATGATTTGTGAAGTTAATAAAATATTTCTTGGGTTAATGTTAATGGTTCAACAGATACTACCCATTCAAGTCTCACTATCAATCACAAAAGCTTATTGTCCAGATAAAGCATCCAATTACTCTTTGCCCAGTTAGAACTTTTTCTTCGTTTCTCAATACATTTTGTCATTATACCTATCAAAGGGTATACAACTCACCATATCAATTACTGCAACAATCTCTACATACCATCACCACAGCCAGCATCCTACACACAGAACAAACTCTCAGCACGGACATCCTGACAGTCTGCACATCTGTTCTCATTTCTAGGTTTCAGTTGTGTATGTATGTAAGTTATACCTGGTCTTGTTTCCTGAATAACTACCAGAAAGAAATGGTGATACTTTCTTCCTCTTTAAAAGGTCAGATTTGTAAAGCTTGGAGTATAGTGCCCATTCATAGTAAGTGCTATGTATGTCTTTATATATACAACTTAATAGGTAAGTAAATTACATTTGACATCACAGACAATGACTTAATGTGGATTGCAAGACCAAAGAATAAAAATAACAAAGAAATGATGTTTGCAAAGTTATTTTGATTTTTACTCAAAATTATTTATAATATGAATAGTCATTCTTAACATTGACCTCATTTTAAAAAGAAAATTCATTCAAATTCCCATCACATTAATTCAATGAAGAATATATATTCATTCTATAAACATTTATTGGTATCCATTCTGTGTCAAGCATTATACTGGGGGCTTTGTGAATAAAAATGAATAACTCAAAGATATAAAACCAAAATCAATGCCTTTAAGGAATTCCCATTAAATTAAAATATTGTACATGTATAAAGGTTTATCTTTTAAATCCTAAAAGTTCAAATTTTTCTATTAAATGGCTTTGTGATTTGCCTAAGAATGGACTTTAAAAAATGTTTATTATAATAGAAAGGTCTAATAATAAACCTTAAGCTAGAAAAGGAAATAAAACTTTAAGAAACTAATTTAAAAGGCAAAATGAAATCTTAATTCCATTGAACAAGTAGTATTATTGCTTTAATTATGCATCCTCAGAATAACTAGGCCGATAGGGGCTATTAATTAGGTGAAATGTCAACTTGTATCCTAGAGAGGTTCTGAACTTGCATGAACAAATCCATCCTGTAAATGATGTGGAAAATCTAACAATATAATGAGAAGAATATATTCAGAGGTCACTCTATCTTCCAGTCACTTAGCAACGGAATTGAAGTGAAGAGAGCAAGAGGGAAATGATTTGTAAAAATAATTAAACATTAACTCTGTAGTAGAGATAAGTGAAAAGGAGGCTGGAAATGGAAGCAGCTTTATCCCCGGGCTCCAGGCCAACTCTTCTTGTAGAGAGGAATTTATCACTGCACAAGGCCCAACTTCTTAAGTCTTGCCTCTCTTCTTTATCCTTACATCTCTCTGCCCCCAATAAACTTCACAAACAAACACACAAACCTACAGCCTCTCTTATTGCCTCCTTCATGCTTAGAACTTCTGGTTTTGAGGGCAGATTTTTTGTGACCAGTCCCTTTCTGCAGGCATAATGAGCACACATCATCTTTTACACAACCAAATCTTTTTAAATTCTAGAGTAAATCATGATATTAAAAACATGAATCACAAGTGCGGTCAGACACTGATTTCACTTAGTAGCAAAAAGGCTTTATTTTAATTATTGTTATTAGAAAGTACTATATAGAATGAAGGGGGAAAAGAAAGATTTGGGGGATATTTCCCATTAAAACTACTGTTATGGGGCTGGGACTGGGCTCAGTGGTAGAGCACTTGCCTGGCACATGTGAGGCACTGGGTTCCGTCCCCAGCACCATATAAAAATAAAAATAAATAAATAAATAAATTTTAAAAAACCTAATATCATAATCCAATGTTTCAAGGCAATGTCATAAATTTTCATGAGGTCAATTTTTTCTTAAGTTATTCTTTTAGTCTTCTTGCAGTAGGTATCTTTAAAAGAATATTTCTTAGAAAAATGTTTCCTAGCCAAGAGTGGTGGTGTACATCTGTAATCTCAGCACCTGGGCAACTGAGACAGGAGGACTGCAAGTTCAAGGCCAGCCTCAACAATTAAGTGAGATCCTAACCAATTTAGTGAGACCCTGTCTCAAAAATAAATTTTTTTTAAGTGCTGGAGATATTACTCAGTGTTAAAGTGCCCCCATGTTCAATCCCCAGTACCAAAAAGAAAAAAAAAATGTTTATCAGGCAATAATGTATATAGGTATTATGATCATTTTGAAATAACTAGAAAAGCTATAGAAAATTGAATTAATAACCCTCAATCTTTTAAAGAAAGGTGTTTTATCTAATGATAGCATAAATTAGTAGGCAATTTTGAAGATTTTCTAAAGTAATTGTTTTAATGGAAAACAAATTCTTTTAGAATCTTTAGATAGAATAGCAATAGTCTTATATCGAAATGGCTACTAGAATAAACCAAAGGAAGTTATACTTTATGGGCTGATGATTTCTATTGAAATCATCTTCAGATAAGACTGTTAAATAATTTGTGTCATAAATTAATTGTTTTGATATTTTACTTTCCAAAGATGTGCATATGACTTGAAATATATTTACAATCTTATAACACAAAACTGCGCATATTTTTCAATGCTTATGTTTGGAAATTTTATCCACAACCAATCTATGATATATTGAGTTGCATTAGAGAACTCATTTTAAAATGTATTCTACATAAATGTCACCTATGAAACTGCTTATAAAAAACTATGTAAACAAATAAAAAGCATTTTAATATGGCTCAAGACAAAATAAAATGTTATGCTACATAAACTACTTTAGTTTACTTTCATCTGTGCTATTTCATGATTAGTTGAAATGTCACAACAAAAATAAATTTCAAACAAAGCACTGAATAGCTGGCTTATATTTAGCCATCACTTATTAGAGTTACTTGTGCCAAATGCTTCATCCATAGTATAAAAAAAGGTTAAAAAGATGCTAATTTAATATCTGCAATCAGTGAATTGAATAATCTGTAATGTTAAAAAATAGAAGACCATTATTGGAGTAATGTGACTTCAAAAGAATATAATAATCAGATCAGATCCATCTCTTTTTGAGAATAATAAGAAAGACTTTACATTTTGTTAAGTAGATTGGATGGCAGTAAGAAAGAAGTGGTATTGATGTGCTGACCAGTTCCTCCTTATTTAGTATTGATATATGAAAAGAGAGGAATATTTTCTTTTCCCCTTCATTTACACAGGCATATAATTAATTGTCTGTTATGTAGACATATAATGTATACTGAAGTCCACTTGTTTAGAATTAGAAAAGTATGTTCAAAATTTTACAAATACTGCATTTTTTCTTTTTTAAAAATTATTTTTAATTAGTTATACATGATAATAGAATGCATTTTGGCACAGTGTACACAAATGGAGCATAACTTCTAATTCCTCTGGTTATACATGGTGTAGAGTCACACCAGTAGTGTAATCATACATGTATATAGGGTAATAATGTCTGTCTCATTCTACTGTCCTTTCCATATCCACCAACCCACCCCTCTCCTCACTGCCCTCTATACAATTCAAAGTTCCTTCATTCTTCCCTACCCGCCCCAACTATGGATCAGCATCCACGTATCAGAGAAAATATTCGACCTTTGTTTTTTTGGGATTGATTTATTTCACTTAGCATAATATTTTCCATCCATTTACCTGCAAATACCATAACTTCATGGCATAACTTCATGCCATAACTTCTTCCTCAAGGCTGAGTAATATTCCATTGTGTATATGCACCACATTTTCTTTATCCATTCATCTGTCAAAGGACATCTAGGTTGGTTCTATAGTTTAACCATTGTGAATTGAGCTGCTATAAACATTGATGTGGCTGCATCACTGTATTATGCTGATTTTAAGTTCTTTGGGTATAAACTGATGAGTCATATTAAGGTAGTCAGGTCCTAAGCCAACATAATGAAGATTTGGGCCTACTTTTTCTTCTATTAGTCACAGGGTCTCTGTTCTAGTGTCTAAGTCTTTGAACTACTTTGAATTGATTTTTGTCTAGGGTGAGAGACAGAGGTTAAATTTCATTTCGTACATATGGATTTCCAGTTTTCCCAGCACCATTTGTTGAATAGGCTATCTTTTCTCCAATGTATGTTTTTGGTGCCTTTGTCTACTATGAAATAACTGTACTTATTTGGGTTTATCTCTGTGTTTTCTATTTTGTACCATTAGTCTACATGTCTATTTTGGTGCCAATACCATGCCATTTTTGTTACTATTGCTCTGTAGTATAGTTTAAGGTCTGGTTTTGTGATACCTCCTGCTTCACTCTTCTTGTTAAAGATTGCTTTGGCTATTCTGGGTCTCTTGCTTTTCCAAATGAATCTCATGATTGCTTTTTCTATTTCTATGAAGAATGTCATTGGGATTTTAATTGCATTAAGCCTGTATAACACTTTTGGTAGTATGACCACTTTGACAATATTAATTCTGCCTATCCAAGAACAAGGGAGATCTTTCATCTTCCAAGATCTTCTTCAATTTTTTTCTTTAGTGGTCTGTAGTTTTTATTGTAGAGGTCTTTCACCTCTTTCATTAGATTGATTCCCAAGTTGTTGTTTTTTTTTTTAAGATATCATGAATGGAATAGTTTCCTAATTTCTTTTGCAGTGGATTCATCACTTATGTGTAGAAATGCATTTGATTTATTGGTATTGATTTTATATCCTGCTACTTTGCTGAATTCATTTATTCTAGAAGTTTTCTGGTGGAATTTTTTAGATCTTCTAAATATGGAACCATGTCCTTGGCAAACAGTGATAATTTGAGTTCTTCTTTCCTATTCACATTCCCTTAATTTCTCTCATCTGTCTCATTGCTCTGACTAGAGTATCAGGGACAATGTTGAATAGAAGTGGCAAAAGAGAGCATCCCTGTCTTGTTTCAGTTTTTAGAGGGAATGCTTTCAATTTTTCTCCATTTAGAATGATGTTGGCCTTGGGCTCATTATAGATAGCTTTTACAATAACAAGGTATGTTCCTACTACACCTAACTTTTCTATTGTTTTGAACATGAAGGGGTGCTGTATTTTGTCAAATGCTTTCTCTGCATCTTTTGAGATAATCATATGATTCTTATCTTTAAGTCTATTAATATGTTGTATTACGTTTATTGATTTCCATATGTTGAACCAACCTTGTATCCCTAGGATGAACCCCACTTGACTTGATGTGGTGTATGTCTTTTTAATATGTTTTTGTATGCAATTTGCCATAATTTTATTAAGAATTTTTGCATATATGTTCATCAGGGATATTGGTCTGAAGTTTTCTTTCCTTGATGTATCTTTGGTTTGGGTATCAGGGTAATATTAACCTCATAAAATGAACTTGGAAGGATTTTCTCCTTTTCTATTTCATGGAATAATTTGAGGAGTATTAGTGTTAATTATTCTTTGAAGGTCTTGTACAATCCAGCTGACAATCTGTCTGGTCCTGGGCTTTTCTTGGTTGGTAGGCTTTTGATGCCTTCTATTTCATTGCTTGAAATTCATCTGTTTAAATTGTGTATGTCCTCCTGCTTCAGTCTGAGTATAGCATATGTCTCTAGGAATTCATTGATGTCTTTGAGATTTTCTATTTTATTGGAGAATAAATTTTCAAAACATTTTCTAATTATCTTTTGTATTTCATATTGTCCATAGTGATAGTTCCTTTTTCGTCACCAGTTTTGGTAATTTGAGTTTTCTGTCTCTTTCTCTTTGTTAGTTTAGCTAAAAGTTTATCAATTTTATTTATTTTTTTCAAAGAACAAACTTTGTTTTTTCAATTTCTTCAACTCCTTCTTTGGTTTAAATTTCATTGATATCAGCTCTGATTTTAATTATTTCCTGTCTTCTGCTTTTGGTGTTTATTCATTCTTCTTTTTCTAGGGCTTTGAGATGTAATGTTAGGTCATTTATTTGTTGACTTTTTATTCTTTCAATGAATGAGCTCAGTGCAATGAACTTTCCTCCTAGCACTGCCTTCATAGTGTCTCAGAGATTTTAATATGTTGTATCAAAAATACTGCAATTTTTAACAATAAGCACAATAATATTTTAAGGCTTTTGCTAAAGATATACTCCAATATCATTGTTATGACATTTTTGTCTAACATTTTAGCATTTGTATAATGGCAAAAATCTCACTTTTTTTCTTTTTGTTAAATTTATTTCTGTGCCAATTACTCTATAACTTTTAAATACATTCAGTAGATTTGGTTTTATCTTAATGACCTCAAAATATTAGGAGCTTTTAAAGAAATGGTTTGAGTATACCATAGGATTATCATTTTTATTTTCCATATCATTTTCCTCTACAATGTATGTGTTTGGTAAATTCTGTCTTTCCCCATCTTAAAAACTGACTCAGGCTAATCCAGGGAGCTCACCCACCAAGTCTACTGGATAGAAAGGGAGTGGGAAATACAAGTCAGCTGGGACAGTCAGGGTCCAAATGCCTGGGGGAAAATTTAGAAATGTAGAAACTGCAGTTTGCATCCAGAAAGGCAAAACTGAGAAGTGAAGGTTGGGATCAAATTAAACAGAAAGAATATGGAGATGTAAATCCAAGCAATTGCCTAAAGAAACTACTGGCTAGCATGTCACTAGCTTTTATGGGTCAGTGACTTGACAGATATATTCAAAATGTGGGTGGAAAAAGCCATATTGGATAGCTACTCTCCTTATTTATCTTAAACAGCAAATGAGGTAGTATAAAACTTGCAATAATCAAGCATATTTTTAAATAATAAAACAGGCACATTCCTCACTTATAAAGGATGCTTTGGTACGACACCTAGAACATTCCTTCAGGACTGAGGCACTCGTTTCTCCAGCTGTTGGCCCTTCATCAGAAATAGCCCTTTGCTAAAAGGACCTTCCCTGCCCAAGGTGACACCCCTTCCCCAGTGAACGTGCAATGTAAGGTTTGAAGCCCAAACTCCCACAAATATCCTTCTCTGTATCTAAAGACGTTTTTGTAGGATCATTCCAACTTCACAGACACCAATGGGATCAGCTGAGGTCGAGGTTGCAACTGGATTGCAATTTGGCTTCACCTACTACCCATGCTGTTTCTTACACCTTTGTAGGTCTTCTTCCTAACATCACTCTCCACCAAATCTCTCTCTGGCTTAGAATATGTTTCCCAGGGGATCCAATCTAGAAAAGTTAATACCCAGAAGCAGTAACAGAGACACCAACTTTAAGATGGGATTTTGAAGATGGAAAATCTGTCTGATAATGAAGAATATCATCTCGGATAATTGGTAGAAAAGGCATAAAATGCATCATGTATCAGTGGAACACATAATTTCACAGATGCTGAACTAAGATGGAAATGTAGTGACAAGTGTATATCTCAGACAAGTGTATATCTTAGAGGTTCAAGGGAAGCCCTAATTAAAGTACTACGAATAAAGGATTGTCAAAGAGATGCAAAAAGCCAATCTGAAAGAACCTCCAATAGCCAAATAATTAATGAATCAACATAATTAATATACTCTTAGATTACAGTCCAACATGCAAAACAAATGACCGTGAGTCCACATTGACATAGATGAATTATTAAAGCAATGAGAAAGAAAAGACAGATTTCCTAAAGAACAGTTTCAAATAATGCATTTCTGTCTCCCCTCTAGGAGGGAGGACATTTGCTTCAAATGCAGACTGATATTTTAGCATAGCTGCAATTTAGTAACAGTTGATGATATAAAACTTAGGTGAAATCCATTGCCCCTAATTTTATTTATATATTTATAATATCCTGAGTATATATATAGCAAGACAACATTGTTCCTCACAGAAATGTTTACATTCATTTCACATTAATTTAAGGAATTTGCAGACAGTAACTTTATCTGGACTACCACATTGAGTTGAAAAGAAAGAGCAGAAAAATATTAATAAATTGATTTAGCCAAAATAATTTGCCAAGGGCCTTACTGCTTAATATTTCACTCCATGTTCAACAACAGAAGTCAGTCCTTGTGAGTAACTGAATGGATGATGTTTCAAGTCTTGCTTTAACCATCTCCATTCAAATAAATTGGTATTACAAATAGGAATCTCATGGGAATATTTCTTTGTACCTTTAGGCTTGTCTATCCAATCTAGTACAAGAATTAGACTATTCAGAAGACCAGTACAAGAATTAGACTATTAGAACTAACAAACCTGGTATTATCTGCTGAGACAAAGCTTCTGCCCCAAAATTTCCAGATAAGAATGAAGCAGTTATAAGAAATTTCTTTCAAAAGTGGCCTTATGAGAACTGAACCATTAGAAGAATACTTAGTATTTATTATTATGTATTTGATCATTTTTAATTATCAATGAAAGTCTTTATGAAAAGCCTGATAATTTTTCTGCTGGCTTTACTGACATCTTGGCATAATGCAAGAATATGTTAAAGAATGAAAGGATGTATGACATTATGAAGAAAGGGAATTTGCAGATTATGCATATAGGTATAGTACATACACAGCTTTCTCCATTCCATTCGTATTTGTATTTGTTTGAGAAAGGATTCTAAATTCTGCTTTGCAAAATGCAAGTGGAGTCAATTAGCTCTGTATTTCTCAGACTGGTATCTTGGAACATCTGGAAGGTTTTTATACATATGCATATGTAAATATATAGACATGCATACATGTATTTGAACACTGTACATACAATGGAATAGAGAACAGTAAATTTTAATAGATCAGTTCAGAGTTAATATAGCAATTTGATAATTTTTTTAATTCACTATTTAATCAACAAATATTTACTGTATACCATCTATGTGCCAATTCTTGTGCTGGGCAGTAAAGATTAGCAGTTATTCAAGACTAATACAATTGTGGCTTCTTGGAACTTTGAATTTAACATAAGTCAATCTCTAAGGAGCTACATGATTAGTGAAACCATATTTAGAGAAAACTAAGAAGTTTTGTGTACCTATATTAATCTCAGAAACAATCTTTTAGAAAACAATGCAGACAATTTACCAGGGAGATAAAATTACATTTGTATACATTCATTAAAATGGACTTACATGTATAAAACAAAAATTGAATTAAGTATAGGGAGAAAGTGATAAACCATAAAAACTGCAAAATGATTTGACATTCCTCCAATAATTAATAGATCAAGGAAATAAAAATGTTAAGTGTTTAAAAAATTAGATCAAAGTGATTTTCTGATTGAAAGACACTCTAAAAAGAATGTTAACTCAACTTCTTACCAGTTCTTAGTTGAAGAGTAACACAAGAGTTAATTTTTCTGATTCCATGATTCTTCATGCCAAGAAATACAGGCAATTAACATATAAACACATGACTGAGTGCATTTTTATTCTATTTAAAGTCATTTTGTGTGTTTTTTAAAATATCATTCCAAAGAGAATGTATTTCCTTCAAAGATATCTGTCACTGTTCTTCAAAGTCTGCCATCAAATTCATAATATCCTGAGTAAAAGAAGTCACATAGGTATTTTTTTCACTCAGGATATCTGGAGTAGGTATTTAAATGAATACTTTATTATCCAGATGGATAAATCTAAAAAAAAACACAAGAGAGGATGTTCTTTGTCTGCTCTGAGAAGATTTTAAATTCAAAATACTATAGATAGTCCTAGACTAAAGGGTGTTAGACTAAAGCTCCCAACATATGGTAAAGGTTCAGCTGCAAAATGCAGAGTAAATTTGTTGTAGAAATGCATTTCATCATTCATGTGACAGGGACATTAGCCTGATTTGCTAAAGCATATCCTACATTTTTCCCAGCCTTCTCATCCCAGGCAAAATCAATGTCTTATTCAAATTTGCTTTTTGTTTGTTAAAATCTATATGTACATGAATTATTTTGTAAAATAAAATGTCTCTAACTATAAAATAATTCAATTAACAGTCTAAGTATTATTTCAATTGTGAAATATTTATAAAAAATCAAATGGTTGAATATTGTCAAATGCAAAGACAAACATATTAGCAAACAATATTTCTTAATTAAACCAATTACATAAACATATTTCATCATTGATCATAAAAATAATTTCCACTAATAAAATCATTAACTGATATTACATGTAATATTATACAATTATGTAAAATTATAGATTCATGCAATTATGTTAAAAAAGTACTGTGTGCACTTTGATTGTAGATATATATAATTGCATATGTAATGTTAACAAACTACAGATGTTGGTCTTGAGACCACAATCCCTACTGTCTAAGAAAACTTATTTTGCATCTTTTGAGCTATTCTCCACCCCAACAAGGCTGATTGGGCTATGTTGATCCAAGACAGACAGCTATAATCTCTGTTGTATGGTTTAATACTGTGATCTGGGTTAACTATCATCCCTTTTTGAATATTTGGAATCAGAAAGTTAATAGACCACATAAATTAGATGAAGGAATAAGCTGTGTTGTAAAAAGAAGCTGCAGATGTGCAAGAGGAAAGTCATGATTCTTTGATGCAAACATAATAGTGAGAGTCACCATTAAAATCTATCAAATATTTACTTAATCATCAAAATAACATTATGAAACACAAATTCCTATTTGTCACATTTTACTTATAAGAAAACTGAGTCACAGAGAGAATAAGTAACATATCCCTGCAGGGAACATTCCTCAAGCTTATTTGACAGCAGTCGCTGACACCATGGTTTAAATAAACCTACCAGTCTGGATGGAGAAACTGAGTAAATGGTAGAAACTCGCCATGGATTGTAGGCCTTTGCAGTTACTGAGGCTGAGCTATGAGCTGAGGGAAAGCCTCGCTCAACAGGCATCACAGTAACCTGTGATATGAGTTCACCCACGCTGCCTTGCCTCATGCTGTGTGCTGGAGCTTGCCCTTCCCCCAGTCCTTTGTCTCAGACTTGTTGCTGTACAGAATCACTTAGGGATACTTGGTTTGTTCACATTAGCATGACATATAGCTTACCTATAGGTTGGTTCTGTTGTGTTTTAACAAGTGTCTTAACCTGATTGGATAATGTGCCTATATATGTCTTGTATGATCATAAGTAAAATTAGATCTGTGCCTTCTGAGCCTGGTCTCCAATGTCTGTGTTTATTGGGAGACATTGCTGTCCTCACCCTCAGTGGGACCTCCATCCAAGATAACTACAGATCCCAAGTACCATATTTATGAAAAACCAGGATTCAACACATGGCAATCTGACTCTATAGTTTTTTTTTTTTTTTTTAAGAAAGCTGGATTACAAATTTATGCATTTCCTGTTTTGTTACTTGAAAAACATTATGTGGGTCAAGGAGGCCTACAATGCTTTTTATTTGTTCTAATTTGTTATACATGACAGTAGAATGCATTTTGATATATTACATAAATGGAGAGTATGACTTCTCATTCTTCTGGTTGTACATGATGTAGAATTATACTGGTGGTGTAAACATATATACACATAGGGGAATAATGTCTGATTCATTCCACTATCCTTCTCACCCCCATACACCCTCCCATCTTTTCACTCCCCTCTATCTAATCCAAAGTAATCCATTCTTCCCTAGCCTCCCCCAACCATATTATGAATTAGCATCCTCATATCAGAGAGAACATTCAGGTTTTGGTTGTTTGGGATTGACTTATTTCACTTAGCAGGATATTCTCAACTCCATCCATTTATCAGCAAATACCATAATTTCATTCTCTCTATGACAGAGTAATATTCCATCATGTATATATACCTCAGTGCTAGCAGTTATTAGGGAAGATGGAAACTAAGAAAAATCATAAAAAGATCATGCAATTTCCAGAAAAAAGGGTAATGCTGAAATAAGAATTTTACATATCCAATTCCCTTGACAACCAACTACAATATACATCCTGTCCTTGGCCCCATATGAGATTTCAATATCCTGAAACCAAATATGCCAAATAAACATAATTAATATATGTATTTTGAAAGGGTTAAAAACTATTTTACCTGTAATTCCTTCTAAAATTTCTAGTAACTCACAAATTCTAATTACTTATTCTAGTATACTTAAACTTCAATAAGTACCATTATACTCTCTGAGGGACATCAAGAATCTAATGTTGAAATTAGGGTTATAATTACCAAAATTATAATTAACTATTATTAATTATCAAAGAGGCAAAAAGTTCCTCTTGTGTAGGAACTTGATTACAAATATTTATTTTATAATGTAGCTATTGTCACATTGTTTAGGCTTTGAGGATATAGAAAATAAAATAAAACAAAAACTCCTGCATTTTTGAATTTATATTCTGTTGGGAGCAGGCAGGTTAAAAAAATAAATTAAAAGCAGTATAGTAGAAAGTCAATTTCAATAGGCAACTTCCTGAAGCATAATGGTTCCATACCATAACAACACACTGCAAGGCCAGAGCTGAATTTACTCATCCATATGACCAAAAAGAATACTCCTGTGAGATTTACCATGAAATGGGCCACTGGTTGAGTTTTACATTTGATCTTGTAAAGAACTTCTACACTACAAACTGTGGTCATAGATACACTATGACTTGTAATGACTGTCCAAAATAAGAAACTTATTTATTTATTACCATTCTGGCTGTCTAACTTCCTAGACAAATTCTGCATGAGAACACTGTAAAATTTAGACAAAATTCATTATTTTGAACTAGATTCATAATATAGTAATCAAGATCTATAATGCTCCTAAATGACATAGTAAATCAGTATCATACTACACCTTTAGATCAGAAAATACAAAAATTGAGGATTGAATAGAGCAAGGAGGTTATCTCAAGCATGGTTTTCCACACAAGTGAAAGGATCACTTACATACCATTGACACATCCAACATTTTGTATAAACAGACACATTTAAAACCAAACAGGTCACTCAGAAATCCATAGACAGCTCTTTTCCATCCCCTATGACAGAGTCTGATTCCAGTTTTGAGGTTTGATTGCTGGCAGCTTTCAATCCCTGACCTCCCTGGCTTCTGCCCCACAATTAGGCAAGTTGATTATAAAGCCCAGATACTGATGGCAGGAAGCTCAGAATACACAAGCTCTGACCCATACACAGAAATCATTACTCAGCCCCACCACCAAACACAATATAACCCCAAGCCATCTCTTTGCCCTGCCCTCTCAAGTCATTTTTGGACCTGCTTAGGAACCTGCTCTACTCTCTCCAAGGAAGATTCATTATCTGAGTAATAAAGCCATTTCATACCTTCTTGGTGTGTGTATAGCATCACCAGTCTTGATGTATGAAGCTAATTTTTGGTGTTGGTAGTGGGGGATCCATCTCCCTCTGCAAGGTAACCATAATTGGTACAGTAGAAAGAGTGTCCAGATGATGACCACACACAGGAGTCTTTCTTCTTTTGTTTTGGCTTGCTAACTGACCCTGCTCCTGTTGGAGAACATGCACACAGCCACTGCCTGCTGGTGAACTTGTGCTTGAGCTATGCAACCTTGTGTTACATTTGCTGACTTCTCCCAATCTTCTGTTATGGATTTAACTGACCTGTATCAATAGTTTCACTCTTCTGCACCGAATATTTTGGTCCTGGATTGTGAATTTTGACCTGGACCTATCTTTGCATCTCAGATTAAATCCTGTTTTTTGATTCCAATTTAAGTTGCCACTGACTCTAGGTTCAGGAGAAGGATTCTTACCTGTGACAGTTGGGTTTTTGTTTCAATCAGGCATTGCTCTTTTTCTACAAAGAGATCAAGAGAAAGACTTACATCCTGTGCAACATACGGGCCCTCTGGGTGGTATTTTGTGTGGGGAAAGAGCAGTCGGTTCATGGCATGCTGGGATCACATTCATAAAAACAGATGGCTCACTAAGACATCACAAAATGTTTATGCTGCTGTTGTTGCCTATACTTTAGTCACCAACAAATAGCCTGACTCTCAGGATTCTAAGGAAAATCACCCATGAACCTACTATGACACTTCCAATGGGTTTTAATTCAAACCCAACATGAGCGTAGGATCCTTATACCCAATGGAGCAACCGTTGACATGGGGGAGGCACCTAACTCTGAATATATTGATTTGAAGGTCTCTGAAATAAGACAAAATTTATAAACTGAAGTATATCCAGTAACAGTTTTTTTTAAATTGATACAAGGAATGGAAACTAAGAAACTGAATCAGAGGTAGGTCCACACTTTGACCCAATGGGAAATCTAATTTTACTAAAAGAATTTATATAACAAAAAATAAAAGAGAAATATTAGCTTTTGGGCTAACTACAATTTAAGTTTTAAATTAACTCTAACATCTGTTGAATTTCCCCCATTGCCAAACTATAATCACTTCAATCAATACTGGGGCTTACATTATAGTTGTTCTTGGGGATCCCACTAAATATACATAAACTTTCTATATTCTCTGGGAAGTTACAAAATATAAAATAGAGGCTAATGGGCAGGTCTCAACCTTATCAAAACCATTGCTTTACATAAATTACTCATAGTTCTGACATCCATCACCCTAAAATATCCCAGAACAGTCATGGGGCTCTCTGCCCAAATACATTAAATTAAAATTAAATGAGGTCTTTGGCACTTGGAATTAGCTTGATAAAAAGGGACCACGTAGGCTTTCCCCATCAAGGATTGCTGTAGGTATTACTTAGGGAAGGAGTTACTATCACTGGTGTTCCTCCAGTAACAGCCTGTAATGGTGCGGATATGAGGTGTCCCCCAAAGACTCCTGTGTTAATGCAGGAATATAATCTAATCAGTCCATCCCAATTTGAAAGGGCTGACCAAATAGTGTGACTGGAGGAGGTGGGACACTGCGGGTGTACCCCAGAAGGGTTCAGTTCATCTTCCCTGTGCCCCCTTTACCCTTATCTCTCTACTTCCTGCCGTCCAGGAGGTGAGCAGTGCTTCTTTGCCACATCCTTCTGCCGTGATGTTCTGGCTTATTTTGAGCCCAGAGCAATGGACTCAGCCAACAATGGACTAAAACCATGAGCCCAAATAAGCTTTACTACTGTAAGTTGTTCTTATCAGGTATTTTGATCACAGCAGTATAAAGCTAACAAAGAGCCCAATATGGTCTTTTTTAAACTTAGGAGAATTAATGATTCTTCACAGTTGACTACTGCAACCTTAACCTCACATTCCCATCCAATTGGGTCATCTCACCTGATATTGAAATTATTGACTCCAACCATTCAGCAATTGGTAGATATTTTGCTATTATATAATTGGTTAATATGTTCTCTTCAATATCTATTTCAATAACCTATGAACCAAAAATTGCATTTTCCTTTGAAGAAGCATGATACCCCTTTATCTTGCTACCCATTGGTTACTTCAACAGCCCAGCCATAATGCGCAAGCTTTGAAGGCAAGTTCTAAACTTCAGCTTTCTACAGGAGCACACATTTTACATCATACCATCTTCCCCTAAGGAGATTCAGTTGACATATTTATTCAGGACACACAAACAGTCACAAATGAGCTCATGCAAAGGGGACAGGCCATTGCTTCCTTCATAATAAAAGGCTGCAACACCTTGGTTAAATTTCTGAAAATTCCCTAGTAAGTCAAGGGTCACCTCATCCCTGACAATGCCAAGAAATAGCTGTTGTACCTTAGCACCCACAATGTTAAAACATGTTAACAACTTCAAGAACTTTTTGGAATCTGGAGGTAGAATAGTCCTCATTTATAAATGGATTTAAGCTGTTACTCACAAATAAGCCCACCTTAAATGAAGCCCTCTACAACAGATAGCTTTAGAATCTGTCCAAATTATAATACAACAGGCACTCCCACTGGCTCCCCTTTTCCCCAAGACTTCTTCATTGTAAAAGTTTTAGACACCTCCTCTCTGGCTCTTAGAATGTCTAAATCACCTGTAGTGTCCATAAATTTCCCATCAACTGTAATTGAAGAAACTCTCCTCTTTGGCACCATATTATACACCAGTAGAACAGCATTTTGTGTCTTCCTGAGCCCTGATCCTTCATATCCAGCTACATATTATGCTTTGGGTTGTGGGAAACACACCCCAAAAGCTCAGCACAGTCACTGAGGCCTCCTTGCTACAAGATAGAGCCTGAAACCTCTGGCAACTCCCACCTGCAGAAAGCAGTAGCCTCTCCTATCCCTAACACTTATCTGTCCCTCTTCTTCTGTACTGCATCTGGGCAAGATGATAAGAAAGTCCTTCCACTAGGGCGCGTTTTTCTTTAGTACCAGCAGAAACTTCAAAACACACAAGTTCTGGCCTATGCATAATGGGATACTCACACTGACTTCACCCACTAACCACAATAAAATCCCAAGGAAGTCTCTTTTTCCTGTTTTCTCATGCCACTTTCGAACCTTCCTTGGTACATGCTCTTCCCTCCCCCAGAAAGCCACATTATGTAAGTGATTCACACTCTCTTGGGGCAGGTAGCATCACCATCTTAACATTCAAACAATATTTGTGAGGGTGTGGGTCCATCCTTTCTCTGCAGAAACACAACTCTGTTCCCCATTAATGACTTAAACATGCCCCAGTTTTTATTATAGACTGTTTGACTTATAGCTTTGTTGCCATTCTTTTTTTTTTTTTGATTTTTTTTTTTTTATTGTAAACAAATGGGATACATGTTGTTTCTCTGTCTGTACATGGCGTAAAGGCATACCATTTGTGTAATCATAAATTTACATAGGGTAATGTTGTTTGATTCATTCTGCCATTTTTTCCCTTCCCCCCCTCCCCTCCCACCCTTCCCCTCCATCTATACAGTCCTTCCTTCCTCCATTCCTGCCCCTCTCCCTAAACCCAACTCCAACCCCAACACTAACCCTTCCCACCCCCCCCTTATGTGTCATCATCCACTTATTAGCGATATCATTCTTCCTTTGGTTTTTTGAGATTGGCTTATCTCACTTAGCATGATATTCTCCAGTTTCATCCATTTGCCTGCAAATGCCATAATTTTATTGTTCTTTATGGCTGAGTAATATTCCATTGTATATATACCACATTTTCTTTATCCATTCATCAATTGAAGGACATCTAGGTTGGTTCCACAATCTGGCTATTGTGAACTGAGCAGCTATGAACATTGATGTGGCTGTATCTCTGTAATATGCTGATTTTAAGTCCTTTGGGTATAGGCCAAGGAGTGGGATAGCTGGGTCAAATGGTGGTTCCATTCCAAGTTTTCTAAGGAATCTCCACACTGCTTTCCAGAGTGGCTGCACTAATTTGCAGTCCCACCAGCAATGTAAGAGTGTACCTTTCTCCCCACATCCTCGCCAACACCTGTTGTTGCTTGTATTCTTGATAATTGCCATTCTAATTGGGGTGAGATGGAATCTTAGGGTGGTTTTGATTTGCATTTCTCTTATTACTAGAGATGTTGAACATTTTTCCATATGTTTGTTGATTGCTTGTAGATCTTCTTCTGTGAAGTGTCTATTCATTTCCTTAGCCCATTTGTCAGTTGGATTATTTACATTCTTGGTGTAGAGTTTTTTGAGTTCTTTATAGATTCTGGAGATTAGCGCTCTATCTGAAGTATGATTGGCAAAGATTTTCTCCCACTCTGTAGGCTCTTTCTTTGCATTGCTGATAGTTTCCTTTGCTGAGAGAAAGCTTTTTAGTTTGAATCTATCCCAGTTATTAATTCTTGCTTTTATTTCTTGTGCTATGGGAGTCCTGTTGAGGAAGTCTGGTCCTAAGCCGACATGTTGAACTCTGGACCTACTTTTTCTTCTATAAGATGCAAAGTCTCTGGTCTGATTCCGAGATCCTTAATCCATTTTGAGTTTAGTTTCGTGCATGGTGAGAGATATGGGTTTAGTTTCATTCTATTGCATATGGATTTCCAATTCTCCCAGCACAATTTGTTGAAGAGGCTATCTTTTCTCCATTGCATATTTTTGGCCCCTTTGTCTAATATGAGAAAATTGTATTTATTTGGGTTAGTGTCCATGTCCTCTATTCTGTACCATTGATCCACCTTTCTATTTTGGTACCAATACCATGCCGTTTTTGTTACTATTGCTTTGTAGTAGAGTTGAAGATCTGGTATTGCGCTACCCCCTGCTTCACTCTTTCTGCCAAGGATTACTTTAGCTATTCTGGGTTTTTTATTCTTCCAGA
This sequence comes from Sciurus carolinensis, assembly GCF_902686445.1. NCBI lineage: Eukaryota > Metazoa > Chordata > Mammalia > Rodentia > Sciuridae > Sciurus > Sciurus carolinensis. The sequence continues at coordinate 70,106,748 of NC_062222.1, read as the reverse complement.
TGAATTTCATAATTGCTTGCTCTATTTCTGTAAGGTACATCATTGGGATTTTAATTGGAATTGCATTGAATCTGTATAGCACTTTTGGTAGTATGGCCATTTTGACAATATTAATTCTTCCTATCCAAGAACATGGGAGATCTTTCCATCTTCTAAGGTTTTCTTGAATTTCTTTCTTTAGTGTTCTGTAGTTCTCATTGTAGAGGTCTTTCACCTCTTTTGTGAGATTGATTCCCAAATACTTTATTTTTTTCGAAGCTATTGTGAATGGGGTAGTTTTCCTAATTTCTCTTTCTGAGGATTCATCGCTTATATATAAAAATGCCTTAGATTTATGTGCATTGATCTTATATCCCGCTACTTTACTGAATTCACTTATGAGATCTAAAAGTTTTCTGGTGGAATTTCCTGGTTCCTCTAAGTATACCATCATACCATCAGCAAATAGGGATAGTTTGAGTTCTTCTTTTCCTATTCCTATCCCTTTAATTTCTTTGGTCTGTCTAATTGCTCTGGCTAGAGTTTCAAGGACGATATTGAATAGAAGTGGTGAAAGAGGGCATCCCTGCCTTGTTCCAGTTTTTAGAGGGAATGCTTTCAGTTTTTCACCATTTAGAATGATATTAGCCATGGGTTTAGCGTAGATGGCCTTTACAATGTTAAGGAATGTTCCCACTATCCCTATTTTTTCTAGTGTTTTGAGCATGAAGGGGTGCCATTCTTTAAGAACAAAAATACCATATGTAAGCATTAGATCCCTACTTTGATTTTAGTGATCTGAATGCACTGAACAATGAAACATTCCAAATGTTTTCTTGTGACAAATAATTACTGAATGCAATATAGCCCTAGAATTCTGCTATACACTGAGGATATCATGGAACTTTCATTCTAATAGAAAACACAATCAAGGCCATTTTAATAAATATCAATTTCCATAATATATTCTACATCATAGAAAAATAAAGACAAGTTAGGTGTGGTGGCACACACCTGTAATTCCATCTACTTAAAAGGCTGAGGTAGAAGGACCACAAGTTGGAGGCCAACCTTGACAACATGGTGAGAACCTGTCTCGGAAAAAGAAAATAAAAATAGGGTTGGGGTGAACTTTGTAGTGGAGCACTCTCCCAGCATCCACAAGGCAGACCATTTCCAGAATGAGAATGAATTCCTGAAAAGTCTAATTCAACTGTCCATGAACATTTACCAATATAATTTCAAATGATTATAGGTCCTGCATGTGAGAAATGTATACTCCTAAAGCACTACAAATCCAATTTACCTGACTTCACTTGTTAGCTTATTTTCATTGGATTTGATGAATCGTGTTCCCTGATTTTTGAAAAAACATGGTTTTCTGTCCAATGAGAATGCTTTGTGAATGTCACAATTTGTCTTGTCAGTCATGGTAATGAAGAACCCTCAATGAACCAGAAATAAGAAGGGATTTTCTCACAGTGCTACCCACATATTTGTTCTCCTGGGGATGACAAAAGTATAAATATCTCCTTTTCAGAATTTTAAAACACTTTGTCCAGTCTCTCTAATTTTCCATCTGTCGGGAACATCAAGTACAGTTAGGACCTGTGCTAAAGTACCTTTAGACCAGCTGTGGTGATTATGTATGCCCAAAGCAAAAACCTTCAGAGATTCTCAGAATGGAATTACTCATTCAGGTATAAAAACAAAACATAAAACAGTATCGATATGAATCTGCTGCCCTTACATAAGATCAAGTTCTCTGTCATGCATAATTTGAGCCCTGCCTGACTCTCTAACCTTCTCTCTTGCCTGTCCTCATACTATACTTTGATTTCATAACTCTAATTTGTCTACGTAAAGCACCTGGATTTTATTTTAAACAAGTGTGATAGGACACACAGACAAGTAACTGATCATCACTAAGAAAGAAGTACCTATTCCCAAATCCCTGGAAACAGGAAGCAGTATGCCATGCATTGTCATGTACGGAAGGACCAGGGCTAACCAGGAGCTGAGAAGAGAAAGTGTGGGCCAAAGCCTTTACTGGCATTTTTCTGAGAAGAAATAGGCAAGGCAGGGTATGTATGTTGAGTAAATTTGGATTTCATAGTTTAAATATTTTTGCAGGGCATTGACTACTTGAACTACCTCTACATGACTATTACCTGGTCCTGGATTAATTTAGACCAGGGAGAATACTGGCTTAGTGTTTGAAGAGTTTTGATAAAGGAGATGGTTGGGGCATGGGCTGTTCTTCCATTGGATTGTATGTGAAAAATTCTCTTGAGCAGGAATCAATTTGCTATTTCTGGGAATTAGCTAGCAGTGGGAGGGACAGCTCTCTAATATCAAGGTCCCAAATGTCAGAGAATTAAGAACATAGAAAATAGAGTAAATACAGTGACCCACAATACCATGTTCTTTCTTCCCTGCATTTTTCTCAAGAAATTTTCTCTAAAATCCTCCTCCCATATACTTCTACTTTTTAACTTATTTTTATATTCTAAGATTCAGTTAAGATATAAATTTATCCTAGAAGCTTTGTCAGATGACTCTTGCTAGATTCAGACTGGGAAACTGTCACTTCAGGGTGTTCCCAAAATATCACAGACATAGTGCTGCCATGATTTTTACCTTACAATTATAAATGTCTTATATCTACTGTAATGAACTTCTTGAGAAAGGGAATATCTCTTTTTCATGTTTATATCCTCAGTACCTCACACAGTACTGGGTACATAGTAGGCACTATATGCGTATTTGTTGAATTAATTTAGACAGATTCCCAGGTAAGATATATCATTTCTATCAACCTCACTTTGTTTTAGTTTGAGTCCTTTATGAGCAACAATGACTAGAGTATAGTAAGATTCATATCTTAATTTCTCTTATTTTATTAAGTAACAAGACTATGCATATTTCAAAACATAGTATCATTGACTTACAAATCTACAAATTCCCTAAATTTACTCTTTCTCAAACACAAATATATAACTTTTACTCTATTCATAAATTAAATTTTTCAACCTCCCATTTTCCAGTTAAAGGTTGACCATCAATGTCCCATTGAAAAGACTCTAATTTAGTCCCAATGGGAAGATCAAAGTCACATTTCAGGATCCACGTGATGTTTCATTTCTTCACATTTTCACATTCCCAAAATATATATTCATGCACCATTGAAATACTACCTGCCCACCTACCCAAATACATCTTAAACACCATTAAAATATATTCAATTAGCTAAAAATTAGTTATAATAAATATTAAAGTGAAAATATCACAGCAATACAAGGGTGAGGTTAATAAAATGCATCTATCTTGTGCCAATACTTGAAAAAGGAAGCCCTATTACATTACTTAATGATTTTCAAACAAACCCCTTCAAGAATCTAGAATTTCTTTTCACTAGTACCTGTCTCTACCTAAAAGCTATACAGTTTATATTGCGATAAATTGATATATTATCTGTTGAGAAGGAAATTAATGTTCTTAACATTGTGCTAAAAAACCAAGAAAACAGTTGACTTTTAATTGTGAGCATGGTTTGAAATATTAAATATATACTCTGTAAGATGAGAAATACAATTATTAGGAATTGATTTTATGAAAAAGCTCATGCATAATATATTTTTCAAGTTCAAATTAAAATTACAAATCCAAAGTATGCTTCTGAATTGCCAGAACAGAAAATAATCAGTAATGGTTCGGATAAAAGCATGCCTCACTTTTTAACTTTAAATGATTATAGAATAGCCAAATTCATAGTTTTGTTGGTTATAAAATAATTTCCCATTGAGTACTGTGTTTCTATTTGGAGTTTATTAATTTTATTTTTAAATGGAAGTTTCAGTATAAGAACTGTCGAATTATGAATTACCATATGACATTAAATGGTACCACTTAAAGAAAATAACATGTAACACATATGGAGTTTTGGTATATGCCTCTCTAAGAGAATCTTCAAAAGAATGTGAGGTGCTTATACATATCCTGATAACTTTTATTGGTATTAATTTTAAAAATGGACTACTAATTTTTATCTCAGAAATGTTTTGTGAATATTCTGCTTGCACATAATGGAGAAGCAATGGGAATAATTTATTGCTCTATATCATTATTCAACCTAATACCTAAATGTATCAAAATTAATGTTAGCTTTTATTCTAAGGAAGTTGTACAAGTTCAACTTACTAATTTCCTTAGTATGAAACAAATTTATAAATTATTTCTTTAAAATTATTCAATTTATTAACCTTTATTTTTACACAATTTAAGTTTCAGCAAAATATTACCACTTCGATGCTTTTAATCCTAAAATATCATATACAACATCTAGTCAACATTTTTATCACCTACTTTTATTGGCAATTATAAAGTCTCTGCACTTTTAAATACTTCCTCTGCCTGCGTTCTGTTTTATTAATGGTCTTTTTATCTAGTTGGATAGGAATGGCATTTCAGCTCTGGGAAAAGAGTTCTACAACTCTAGAGCTGAGAAAACTAGAAAACCCTGCTGAGAGAATGTCACAATTTTATTTCCATTTGAAGGTTTCATCAGAAAATATGAATTGATAAACATCAGAATTTTCAACCAAAACCAATGCTAATCAGAAAGTCAAAATTTTAGGAGGGAATTTTTATGAATGTTAATGAATTTGCCTGATTAGTTACATGATTTCTACAGTATGTCCTGTAATTTCACTGTAGATATTTAATATGCAGATATTATTGTAATTTTTAAAGAGCTTTTACAAGTTATGTAGAAATAAGTTGCCAGACAAAATACACAATATTTGAAACATATATAAAAAATAGGACTTTTCATGATCTGTTCTCTCTAGAGTGAAGGCTGACAGGTCATGTGGTTAAATGTCTTGTCCAGGTTCATTTGACAGTCATAGAAAGGCCAGGTCTATTTGTAATTTTCTGAACTCTTGATATCAAAGAAAAGCACAGAAAGTAGAACCATGGCCCTTGACTTTGTAGTTCAATGTGGACAAGGAACGAAACAAAAGGACCCAAGAAACAAAAGCACATATTTATGTAGTTGGGATTATGCAAAATTGTATATACATAATTTAGGTGATCAGTGAAATTAGAATAAATGACAGTTATAAAAGGCCTTGTTACAATAATAATCAAAAGTTATATAGTAGTCATTGTTACCCACAGTTTTTACTTTCCTTGATTTCAGTTATCCACATATGAAAATATTAAATGGAAAAATCCATAAAATAACAATTTATAAGTCTTAAGTTGCCTGCCTTTCTTAGTAGCATAATGAAATCACTCACCATTTTTCTCCATTCTGCATAAACCAACCCTCTATCCTGCATCACTATACTGTGAAAAGATCCTGGAATTAATCTAGGTTATCCAAGTTTCCAGTAGTATAGAAATACTGTCTCATAAATTCAGGAGAATTTTACAATATTAGACTTAAATCAACAATTCATAAGAACTTTGCAAGATACATTTCCTTATCAGGAAAGTTTTTTACTTTTTATTTACTTGATAAAGTAGGCAGTTGTTCTCATGCATTTTCTGAAAACCATGTAGCAACAGTTTAGGGGGAAAGAAAAGAGTCAAGAAAAAAAATCATAATGATCTCCTCTCCTCTACTGTGGTGCAATGTACATTTTCCAAACTTTTAGGATGATCGTATTGTCCTTATAATATAATTAATAATATAGAAGCTTCAGTCATTATGTCTGTTTCCCTCATAATTTAACCTGTATATCACAGAACCATATTCTCATACTGAGGTGAACGAGTCACTGAGCATTTCATCATTTTCCAGATGAAGAAACAGGCTCTCATGTTCTTACTGATCATTCTTATCTGATCAAAAGTGAGAGGCATTTTGAACTTCAGAATTCCTAATTCATCCCAAGAAGTGTGCCTTGTTTGTATATACTTCCTGGTATCAAAAGTGAAGACTTCTTTAGAAGAGACAGCACAGAAACAGCCTATGGAGGACCCATAATGCTCTGTTTCCTGATCGAGGTGCTGGCTACAGAAGTGAGTTCACCTTGGAAAATCAATCAAGCTGCATGCTCATACTTTGTGCACTTTTCTGTATACATATTATACTTCAGTAAAATGTAATAAGATGCCTTCCTACTTTCTTTCTATTGTTAATTGACAGATACCACATAATAGAGGAAAAGTCACTTGTCTTGTACTACTTGCCAAGTGTCATGATTTGTATTGATAATATTAAGATAAACGAGATAAAGATCTGTACCCTCAGCATCTCACAGACAAGTAAATAGTTAGAATGCCGTGAACACAGTGGTGACAGATAAAGAAAAAAGGATTGTGGAGATCTAGCCCCTAAGTCAGCTGGAGTGGAGGTAAAGAGTAAGCTGAAGAAAAGCCTCAAACAAAGAAGACACTTGATTCCTATCCTGTATTAGTCTGGTCCTACTGCTGCAAGAAAAAATATCACAAGCTGAGTTGTTTAAACAATACAATACAAAAATAAATAAAACAATATAAATTTATTACTTTACAGTTCCTGAGGTCAGAAGTCCAAAATTAGAGTCAATGGGCTAAAGTCAAGGTGTTAGCCCGGACAGTTCTTACTTGGAGCTCTAAAGGAGGGCCCATTCCCTTGCCTCTAGATTTCTACTGTAGTCCTTGAATCATGGCCCTTTCTATCTACAAAGCTAATAGCACAGTATTTTCAAATATATCTTTCTTTCTCTGACCTCCACTTCAGTTGTTACATCTCTTTGTTAACTCTGGCCTTCCTGTCTCCCTCTTATAAGAATGCTTTGATTACAGGGTAGTGCAGGAAAATTGTACCATTTCAAGATCCTCAATTTAATCACATCAGCAAAGTCTCTTTAACCATGAAAGGTGACATATTCATAAACTATGAAAGTTAAGATGTGGACATTTGTGGTATGGTGATGGGGAGACATTATTTATTCTACCATGTGTCCTGAAAAATGAGCAGATGTTAGCTACCTGGACAAGACAGAAAAGGATAAGTCTGACTTCTGTACTTTAATAAGGCTGCAGAGAAATGTAGGTCAGATAATAAAGTCATTAATAATATCAAGTTAAGAAGTTTGTGTTCCAGTTGGGCACGGTGGCTCACACCTGTAATCCCCAGTGGCTGGGGAGGCTGAAGCAGGAGGATCGAGAGTTCAAAGCCAGCCTCAGCAACTTAGCAAGGCCCTAAGCAAATCGGTGAGACAATGTCTCTAAATAAAATGCAAAATGGGACTGAGTATGTGGCTCAGTAGTTAAGTGCCCCTGGATTCAAACCCAGGTATCTCCACAAAAAAAAAGTTTATGTTCCAGAAAGATTTCAAGCAGAAGAGTGGCATGATCTGATGTCTATTTTCAAAATTGTATTTTGACAATAATTTTTAATCTAGAATTAGTTTCAGAGGAAGAATATGAAAGAGAAGAAGTTAAAGGGTGGTTACTATGGTTCAAGGAGAGAATCAACTAAACAAACTTCACTCAACACAGGGATATTGCTGAGATATGCATTGTTAGGTGATTTTGTTGTACAAACATGACAGAGTGTACTTGCACAAAAGTAGATGGTATAGGTATACCTATTGATGTAATCACAAAGCTAGTGCATAGCATATTATTTACAGGACATTTGTTTTTTAGAAAGAGGAGGAGCACAATCTAAAATAATGATGATAAATATAGTATAGTATGTACAAATTATCAACATAATCATTTATTATTATTGTCAAGTATTATGGACTGTACATAATAATTGCATGTTCAAAAATCATATGTGCTTTCTTAAGACTGACTGTGGAAGGTTTATTTACACCAGCATAACCACAAGCACATTAGTCATGCATTGGGCTTCAACATTATGATGCTCACAACATCGCTGGACAATGGGAATTTTTCAGGGCCATTTTAATCTTATGTAGCCACATGTATGGTCCACATGTATGATCCATTGTTGACCAAAACGTCATTGTATAGTGCATGACTATAGTGGGGAGATAGAAAGGTAAGCCCAGGCTGAAGAGATACATAGGAAGTAAAATTAATAGAACTTAGTGAGATAAGGATGTGAGAGAAAGTAGGGAAGAAGGTGAATGGTAAATGTGAATCATAACTAAAATTGGAAAAGAAGGGAGCTAGAAGATGAAGATAACAGGTTCAAATTTGACATGTTGAGTTTGGGGTGCCTTCCCTTGGCCTAAAACTATTTTCCCAGATACCCTACCCATGTACCTCCTGCCCTGTCTTGCTGCAGATCTCAACTCAAACACCATGCTCTCAGTGAGAGGTCCCTTATTTAAAATTGCTATCTTCTCCCCACCCCTTCCCCCATCCTAACTCTCTAAATCTTTCTGTCTTATTTTACTTTATCCATAGCACAAACTCTGTAAATTTATAATTTATTTTATTTATGTCCTTATTTATTGTCTGTGCTCCCCTACCTTTCCAGCCTAGGACATAAATCCCCCAGAGGCAAGGAATGGTGACTTTCGATTCACTCCTACATGTGGAACATGTAGAACACTGCCCAGGACATAGCAGCAACTCAATAAATATTCATTTCATGAATATTGTTAGAGTTCAGGAAAGACGTCCAGATAGAAGCAGTGATCCATGAGTTAACTAGTGGAGACTGCATTAGCATGTCCACAGTGCTACACAACTGTACACTTTTCTAGATGTGTTTATAGTCCCTAGCTTGCAACTAGAGAAGCATAACACTTGGAGAAGAAGAAAGTCTGTGTGAAAAAGAAAAAAAAAATGTGTAGAGGTCCTTTAAAAAAACTCATAGAAAATCACCACTTTGTGCTTCTTAATACATTAGCCAGACATAGATAATGTTTCAGTCCAATATATTCCAAGTATACATCAGTCCACATATGTGACAGTCCACAAATATAATAGTGGTCTCACAAGATTATATTGACCCAGTGACAGCATAGCCATCTATAATGACAAAATCATCTAACGACAAGTCTAAGAACTTATCGCCATTAAGTGATGTGTGACTATAATCTGTGAAATTTCAGTACGTTCACACAAAATGAGTTTTTATGAATAACAGAACCAGAAAATACACCAAATTGTGCCAAATCTGTGCAATGAAAAGTATATGAAAGGTAAAGCGACTTTCATTTAAGAAGCTTGCCATTTCTAAAATGGATTTTGAAATATATCACTGCTCATTAACACTTACTTGATCTAATGTCTCTATGCATCACATGAAGAGCCAGTTCTAGAATTTCCATTCACAGATTGTTAACAGCATCCTTCAGCATGAATTAGTGAACTTCCAGCTGAAAAGTCACTCTAATAAAGGCAGTCCCTTAGGAATTATAAAGTGACTTATAATGCTTCTGGCGAACATCAAGGGGGGTTATAAAGCATTGCGTAAAGTCCATATGTAAGTTTTGTGATTCTCAAAAGACATGTTGGTAAAGCATTAAAATGTTCACAACTAGTTTAAAGGCAGGTTTAGGAAGGATATCAAAGGACTGAGCTTCTTATTGAATATCCTTGAATTCTCTGTTTTAAATTGTATCATGTGATCTCTTTCAGCCTGAGAATTTTTGTTTTTAAAACTCAACTGTGGAGACTGGGGTTGTGGATCTGTGGTAGAGCACTTGCCTAGCATGTGTGAGGCACCGGGTTGGATCCTCAGCACCACATAAAATAAATAAATAAAATGAAGGTATTGTGTCCATCTACAACTTAAAAAAAAAACATTAAAAAACCTCAACTCTGAAGTTTGAAAGCTCTAGATTACTCCCCCATCCTTCAGCAATGACAAAATATTTTCTGCTTATCACTTTGCAATAACTAATATTTAGGAATTTTATGCACTATGTGGCTCTATATGTGTATTTTCCCTCCTGTTTATAAACATTAACAGCTCCAGGAAGTCTAGAACTATGTTAATACCATGTACATGCCATGATGCTAACTGTAAGAGCCTCTTATACAGCTTATGTTCAAGTGCTTGGAAGACATGATTTGCTGTGTCCAACTATATTTATGCTTTTATATATTGCAAATTATGGACTAACACACACTAGCACAAGTGTTAATTTCTAATAAGGACAGAATAATTTTGTATTTGAAATTTAGCTACGTGAGCCTAGCACTCAAGAGGGATGTTATATAGATTAGTAAAATAATATGTGAGTGAAGTTTAAAATTGTTGCCTCTAAAACCAGTTCTGCCACCATCTGTATAATCTTGGGCAAGTTCACTTAATTATCTGTGGCCTAAATTTTATTTGCAAAATGAAAGGGAAAGTAAGTAATGTCTAAGAATCTAACTAAACCCGAAAAAATATTAGTCTGAATTATTTTCTAGGTATTTGTCTGCAATGGGGTTGCATATCTACCAGGTTGACTGAATATTCAATCTAAGAAGAAACAGGCAGATATCCTTTATTATTCTCCAGACATAATAAATAGATAATCACATTTTCCATTCTACTATCCCTCCATTAAAAATTTTAAACTCATTTTATACAATGATAGACATTCAAAAGCAAACTGCTAATTCTAAGTTGTTATTAAAGAAAATAAAAATGTACATAATGAAAGTTGTGTTTGCCTATGTAAAATCTATTTCCTGCTTTTGTCTTTTTCACACACCACCAATTTTGATTAAATAAAGAGTTAACACTTAAGTAGTGCTCACAATGTGTCCTTAGTAGTTGCTGTAGTTTGGATCTGCAATGTCCTCCAAAGGCCCTTGTATTAAAGGATTGTTTCCCAAGCATGGCGCTATTGGTAGACAGTGGAAACTTTGAGATGGGGCCTAGTGGGAAATTAGGTCATCCATAGCAGGACACCACTCCCTTTCTCTTTTACTTCCTGGCCATCATAGGTGAGCAGCTTTCTCCACCATACGCTCCCCATTAGGATGTACCTCCTCACCACAGGTCCAAAAACAACGATGCCAACCAACCACGAACTGAAACCTCCCAAACTGGAAATCAAAGTAAACCTTCCCTTTTTTAAAGTTTGTTATACAATGATAAACAGGTACTTTGTTAGGCCAATAGAAAGCCGACTAATACAGTAGTTTGCATGTAGTGATTCATGAAAACCTCACAGTAACCTCATGAAGTATTGTTACAATACTCACTAAAATAAGAAAACTGAAAGCTTGCCTACATTTACAGAGTAGGTAAACAGAAACAGGATTTGAAAGCAGGCAGTGGGGCACCAGAATCTGTGATCTTATCCATATCACCCCACACTGAGCCTGTTTAAGAGAGAAGTTAATTCCTTATATCCTCTAGAGGATCTCCTTACTAGCATACACTATTCAAGTTCATCCTGACCACTTTACCAATCATTAAATGATGTCCCTTGACAACCATAATAGTCCAGGGTAGTGTACAACCTAATGTGACCAATCAAACTAAAGAAAAGGTTTACTGAATGAAAAGAAGGGAAGTTTTCTCCAACTTCAGCTGGATGGAACAGATACATATTATTGCCAATTCTACTTGCAGCCATCTGACAATCATGGGGGAAGCCAGTCTGTGGTCAAAGTCCACATAAAGAAAGAGGAGTGTCCAAAGAATCATTAAGATGAAAAGTTGGAAGCCCCATTTTACTACATTAAGAATTTTGTTTCTCCATATTTTCTTTTGGCTAGGATAACAAATTCGCTGTTACTAAAGCCAACTTGAAACAAGGTGTCTCTCTTACACCAAAATCATCCTGCTAAATACTGGCATAAAGAAGCACCGTATTTACTAATCGTAAAGCATTAGCAATCACTGTTTAATCAAACTCAAGTTTTCTCTCAGCCCGGACTCCAAAAACTGTTGTAATACAACATTTATATTAACTCTCATTTAATTATACCACTGAATATTTCCCTTCTAGGACATTCATTCATGTTAAAGATTTGATAAAGATTTATTGAGCACTTATTCTGTCTCAGGCATTGTTCAGAACCTAGTTTGATGAGATAAATATGTCATGGCCCTTACAGAATTAAAAGTCTGGGAAGAGAGAAAGGCATATAAATCAATTCATTGCCATAATATATGATGGCACTATAAGTCTTAAACTCTACGTGTGTGTATACGTGAGCGTACAGAGAATGGAATCTATTAGGTGTTTTGGAGGACTTTATCAACACTTCACAGGCGAGTTGGGTCTTAAAAGATGACTAGAGTTATAAGAAAAGGCCTTCTAGGCAGTGGGAAAAACATAGGAAGCAGCATAAAACTGTGAACATTCTGGAATTGTTTAAGAATGGCAGAAAGTTCCAAGTGATGACATGCTTCAAAAAATGAAGAAAAGTGATAAAGACACCAGGAAAGGGCAATCTCACAGGGCCTTCTAGTTTATTGTTATCATGTATCAAGTAACTAACACTCATTCACCACAACCACCATTATCCTCTCTTGGGTTAACAGAGAAAAAAAAAAGAGCCAAAGTTGTATTTCTTTGGTCTGTCTGTTTCTCCATTTAAGGACAAAAGCGTAAAGCTTAAGAGGTATACTTTATTATCACAGGGTATTTATTAGCTCCTGATACTCAGGCAACACTGTGGTTACTTTCTTGACATTCATATAATTTCTTTGAGCTTCAATGTCACTTAATTAATTTTTCTAAGGTTGACTTTTACTCTCAGTTTTGAGGTATTATTTGAAAAATTATTTGTCATTTAAATTAAAATGTTGATTTAGCACCTTCCTATAAAGCCATCTTTAATCTTGCAACACAGATAGTTCAGGAAACTTAACCAAAAAACACAGTATAGGCTTTATAAAAATCTCAACTCTTTATTCCATATTTAAACAATATACTTTTAGAATGAAATTATGGCATTTGCTGGTAAATGGATGGAAATGTAAAATACCAAGCTAAGTGAAAATAGCCAAATTCAGAAACTTAAAGTTTGAATGTTTTCTCTCATATGCTGAAGCTAGCATAAAAGAAAAGAAAAGGGGAAAGGAAGAATAAGATAACCCAAAGAACCAATCGCTGGGTGTGGTGGCACAAGATCCTAACAAACTTAGCAAGACCTGTGTCAAAATAAAAAATAAAAAAAGGACTGGGGATGTGGCTTGTGCTTAAGCAGCCCTGGATTCAATACCTGGCACACACAAAAAAATCAAATACAAATTAGTAATAAGCAAAAGGAAATCTAGTAGAGTAGAGGAAGGAGAATGGGAGATGGGGAGATGAGAAGGAAAAAGGGGGATAATGAACTAAAATTGCTTTCCATGTACGTATGACTTGTCAGGATGAACCCAACTACTATGTATAACCATAATGCTCTAATAATAATTTTAAAAATTTAAAAATAAATTTACTGTGCACCTTTTAAGCCCTGGGAATTTTATGATAATGCAACATAAACTAAGTAAACATGAAATGATTTTAAAAAGTTTCAAATGATTAGAGTCAGGAAAATTTTTTTTATAATATCATAAAGGAAAGTTCATGGAAATAATGACTATCAAAGAAGAATATTCCTCAGGTGAGATTCACAAACAACTCTTCCTGCACATTTGAACTAGGAATTGGGGCATAAGTTCTGTTGGATACAGGACCAACCAGAGACAGCCCTGTAGACAGAGGTTTAGAGAAACAAGTTACACACATCAAAGAGCAGGGATGTCATTATGTCTAGAATAAAGAGCAGTTGAGAACAAAATTGACCAAATTATAGTTATATTTTGCATGCACAAATATGTAACAACAAATCCCACTACAATGTATAATTATAATGCACCAATAATTTTTTTAATTTAAAAAGTAAAGCAATCACTATTAGCTTAAAAAGAGCAGCTGAATCATAATTTCATTAAACATTTCAAAAAGAGAATAAATCATAGATTTCAATTTTGAAATGGTGAGAACATGAAATTGCTATTAATAATGACATTACAGGAAATCTAGATTTTGAATAAATTTAGAAAGACCTAGGAGGATCTGAAATAATTTCAAAACAAAATTTAGCACAGCAAAATATGAAATTAACCTGAATCAACAAAATGAAATCACAAAGGAAAAGAAATATTAATAGAGCAAAGAAAATTCTCTTTAAATCTTTGGCCTCTATTACTTCCCTGGTGAGGAGAAATTGATGACTAAGACTGAAACATATATATACATACATATATTACATAATTATGTGTGTATACACACATATATGTGCATCCCATATGCATAACAGTGGCTAAAATAAATAGTTTATTTTTATCATTTCAGATGACATCTGGAGGTGGGTGCTGCAGCATTGGTTTAGTAACTCAGTTATGTAAAGCCAGTCTCATGATTCTTCTGTGCAGGTTCCTGCATCTTCAGAGGATCCTTTAACTCAGCATAACGTCCTCATTAGCTGCTAAAACAAGTAGAGGTGGGCCAGTACCCACCAAATTGTCCCTGTTAGTTTAGAAAATGAAATTTTTTTCTCAACTGACCTCCATTTAAGCAGGGCAATGTAACACTGAGTAAAGAAGGCTGGGAAGAGATTTGGAAAAAAGACATTTCCCAGCCTCTATAGTGGAAGAATCCAGGAAAGAATTGGATTTGGAAATTACCTGAGTCAGTCTGGGTATGCAGGTTGCAGTAACTTATTAGTATATGAGATGTAGTTCCCTTTGCCTGTATATTTAGCTACCAACAAACAGTAAATGGATTTTTATTGTATCAAATCCCATAATAAAGAGTCTTTTAGCCAGCTGCAGTGGTGCATGCCTGTAATCCCAGCAACTTGGTAGGCTGAGGCAGGAGGATCCCAAATTTAAGATCAGCTTCGGCAACTTAGCAAGATTTTCTCAAAATAAAATAGACTGGGAGTATGACTCCCTGGTAAATGGCCTCTGGATTGAACCCCCAGTACCATAGTTGCCAAAAAAAAAAATGTCTTTTCAAATATTTTGAAGAAAGATTTCTAGGCCAGGTGGACACTTTAATGGCATCTGTAGTCAACAACATCCAAACACCTGAGGGAACAAGTCAGAAAAACCACACAATTGTACAGTGATGCCTACACAAACCTCATTCTTGACTATATGGCCAGCAATTGATAGAACCACAATGAGAATGTTAAATAAAAATGCCACATGATTGATCTACAAAAAGCCTCACAGCTAAAAGTGGGGGAGATCACATGAACTTGGGATGGACACAAGTGCACAGAATTAGGGCATCTAGAAATAGTATCTGATGCCTGGGTCTCACAATTTTCCTTTGTCCAAAAATCAGGAAGATGGACTAAATTCTTTTTTAAGGTCTTTTCACAGTAAGTAGTCCAGCTAGAAATGCTGATCTTTAGAAACTTTTGCAGGGACTTTAACACATCCAAGGAACTACCATCACTGGTTATATAAATCTTTCTTGGGCTATAAAGGGTTTTAAATAAACACTTCTCTCTAATAATCACAGAGTCCAGTGGCTGATTTCAAAGATACCCTTGTACTGTATTTATGATCAACTTAAGTACCTATTCAGAGGCCTTAAAACCTCCCAGATATATAAGCTCTACTGCATTTTAAACACCACTAACAGAAGGACATTCTACATCTTTGAGTTATAAAAATAGTTCTTATCCCCATTGAACTATACTCCTGCTGTTAATATTGCCTGAGTCTAGATAATTTTGGAGTGAAAAAAAAAAAAACACATTAGAAAGAGGCAATACCTATCCCATCTTTGAAATGAGAAATCAAGTTATTTCTGAAAATTTTATTAAATTATGTATGAATTTCATAGAGGAGTCATCTAACATTCTTTGTCTATTTTTTTTTATTATGAAACAGAGAAGATGGCAAAGAAGAAAACATTAAATCACACGGTTTTTGGAAACTTAGTTGTGCTATAAACAAGCCATGGACAATGCTTCCTGGGGCCTTAACAATGTACTAATGTCAAGAAAACATGTTCCCAAGGAGCCAGACAGATTTATTTTACCAATGGTCATGAGCCACAACACAGCCAGAAGACATGACAGATTGACTGTGGGAGAAAACTATTATTTTTCCTTTGTGGCCAATGTCGTAACTACTGAAATCATAGCTGGGAAGAAGTAAGCTCAATCATGCAGTTTAAGTACTGTTTTGAACCAATTGGCCAATAATTTTCTCACTGAAATAAAACTTCAGGGGGCAACCCATAGAAGTAAAGGAATTGCCCATCACAAAAGATAGTGGTTCCCAGTTTAGACATCTAAAAATGCTGCTGATTTTTTAAAGTCATTGAGTTAAGATTGCACCTTAAATTCTCAATGTTAAACAAAACCCCTGTGTGAACAGCTTAAAATAAAGTCTCTTCCTGTAAATATTCTCCAAAAGTACCAAAATACTTGCTATGACTGGATTTATTTTTCAACAAAAGATAAACTAACATCCAAATGCAGCTCCTCTGCAAAGATGTGATGTGTAAGTGACATCACCAAGGTAACCAATGTGCTTTATCAGAATAACATGTTTTTGGACTTCTATTTTCTAGAGAAAAACAATGATATATTCTCATTTAAAATACAGTAATCTCATACTGGACAAAGGAGTCAAAAACATACAATGGAGAAAAGATAGCCTGTTCAACAAATGGTGCTGGCAAAACTGGAAATCCATATGCAGTAAAATGAAATTAAACCTCTATCTCTCACTCTGCACAAAACTTAACTCAAATGAATCAAGGACTTAGGAATTAGACCAGAGACCCTACCCTGCACATAACAGAAGAAAAAGTAGGCCTGGATCTTCATCATGTTGACCTAGGATCAGACTTCCTTAACAAGACTCCCAAAGCACAAAAAAATCAAAGCAAGAATCAATAAATGGGATGGACTCAAACTAAAAATGTTTTTCTTAGCAAAGGATACAATCAATAATGTGAAAAGAGAGCCTACAGAGTGGGAGAAAATCTTTTCCACATGCACTTTAGATAGAGCACTTATCTCCAAAGTTTGTAAAGAACTTACAAGACTTTACACCAAAAATACAAAGAACCCAATCAATAAATGGGCCAAGGAACTGGACAGACACTTTACAGAAGAAGACATACAGGCAATTAATAAATATATGAAAAAGTGTTCAACATCTCTAGTAATTATAGAAATGCAAATTAAAACAACTCTAAGATTTCATCTTATTCCAAATAGAATGGCTATTATCAAAAACACAAACAGTAATAGATGTTGGCATGGATGTAAGGAAAAAGACACACTTTGACATTGCTGGTGAAGTTGCAAATTGGTGCAGTCACTCTGGAAAGTAGTGTGGAGAATCCTCAGAAAACTTGGAATGGACCCACCTTTTGACCCAGGTATCCCACTCCTCGGTTTATACCCAAAGAACTTAAAATTAGCATACTACAGTCACACAGTCACATCAATGTTTATAGCAGCTCAGGTCACAATAGGTAGATTGTGGAACCAACCTAGATGCCCTTTAACAGATGAATGGATAAAGAAACTGTGGTGTATATACACAATGGAATATTATTCAGGCATAAAGAAGAATAATATTATGGCATTTGCTGGTAAATGGATGGAATTGGAGAATATCATGCTAAGTGAAATAAGCCAATCCCAAAAAACCAAAGACCAAATGTTTTCCCTGAAAAGGAAGGATGATATATAATGAGGGGGGGGGTGTAAAGTGAGGGAAGAATGGAGGAACTTTAGATTATGTAGAAGGAAATGAGAGGGAGGAGGGAGTTGGGTATGAAAAGTCATGGAATGAGACAGACATCATTACCCTATATACATGTATGATTACACGAATGGTGTGAATCTACATCATGTACAACTATAGAAACAAAATGATGTACCCCATTTCTATACAATGAATCAAAATGCAACCTATAAAAAATAAATAAATAAATAAAAGAAAAAAAAAGATTAAAATGGGGGCCTGGGCAAAGAGTAAAGAAGGAGAAATCACTTCCTGCCCATTTTGCCTTCAGTTACTGTTACTCTTCCAGTTCACTGATTGCAATACACTATGGGTTATAAAATAAACTCACCTAGTTTTTTTAATGTATAGAATTTGAAAAATTTTAGCTTCTGATATCAGTGAATGGAGATTTTTATGAATGAAATTCAGTATAAGGTTATCTGTCTGTGACATCCCTCCTTCTTTCTGACTTCTTCAATTCACCATGATCTTTTAAGATAGGGTACTGAGACAGGGGAAGACACTGCCATATGGAAAAGCTGTCTTTCTCAGGGTGTGCATTTTCTATTCAGTCTGCCCTTATGCAGTTCCAGGACTTTGGAGATCTCAAATATTCTAATTCAAACTACAATCTTATTTTGGATGTCAAATTTCACATCTATATGAATTTTTTTTTAATTCAAAACTCTTAATTTTTTTTTCTGATTGCAAAAATTCTAGAAACATTTATCAAAACTGAATTTCCTTGTTTTGGGGAGGGAAGTGGGGCAGATGTAAGTGTTCCCCCGATTCACTAAGTCCCCAAATATAAATTAAAATCAGTCTCCTGGGTAACTCAGTACTGACTTGAGATTTATGATTTGGAAATTATGTTTGTCTCATCTTAAATATCTCTTTGTATAAATTTTCTCCCCAATAGAATGTAGATTCTTTAAGGTTTGAAATTACATTTCACATATTTATTCATAGTATCAAACAGTCCCTAAAAGTTACTTAGTACTTAATATATAATTTTTTAATGAAAAGAAAAAGTGTAAGCTTGCAAAAAAGAGGGGAATGGAGAAGGCAAATGGGGGAGGGGGAGACCAAGTATTAAACAGGTATGGTATTATTGAATAAAGCATTTATAGGCACCAAACAAAATTTTCTATGTTTAGGAATCTCATGCATAATTAAAACACTAAAGTCAAGACATTTCTTCCATTCTCCCCTATAAGTCATTTTTATTATATTTTGTATACAATAACTTGCCAGTGGCTTTTGTCTCTACAATCAACTAATTTCATTTTAACTGAACCAGGGCCTTCCCCACAGTGTTTGAATGTGTTAGTAGCTTGTTCCATGCTCCAGAAAAGAGTGGAAATATACCTATAATTAAAAATTGGTGGGCTGGGGAGATAGCTCAGTTGGTAGATTGCTTGCCTTGCATGCACAAGGCCCTGGGTTCGATCCCCAGCACCGGAAAAAAAAAAAAAATGGCTTATTTATTTTAGTTGTTCACAGTGAAAACCTATAGAGTTATGGCTATAATGAGAAAATTACAACTAAAAGTTGCTTTATGAAAGTTCCCATTCTTTAATGCACCTATTTGAAATTGACCAAAATTATCAGCACTGCATTTGTTTTGCTTATTCTGAGAATTAAGAGTTCTATTAAAGTTAGAGAAAAAAATTATTTCCCAGACCATCATATAAAATTAAGACACAGATTTCAAAAAGAAGAAATATTTCAACTTATTTAGTAAGTATCTTAATATTTTTCTGAGCAAATAACCACAGCATAGGCAAATTAAAATTACATTTCTATTCAGGCATACATCATTAGATATTTGAACTTAACATTACTTTCCAGTTTCAATGATTGTACCACATCTTTATAACAAGTCATTGATCATGCTACCTCAGTTCCCTACCTGTCATTTCTCACTGTATAGTCTCAGAAGAAAATGTAAAGACATAGAATACTAGCATTCATGACTAGGTAGTTGAAATTCTACTATCTCTAATATAAATTATTTTATTCTGATTTGATCTTTTCCAAAAAGTAGAGTTGAATGAAGAAAAAGCCCAATTTGTTAAGATTTCCTTTTAGGTTGGTTAGGTTATAATAAATTGGTAAATATGACAAATTAAGAATTAATATTCTATTAAAAAGAACAAATTCTGAATCTATATATCATGTGCACTGAGAATCAACTTTCTGGCAGTCCTCTTGAGTCTGACAGAATGTCTTAACCATTATAAAATCTTCCATTAGGGCTCATGTGACCTCACTGCCTCACTCTTTTCCTCCTCAGTGCTCTCTTTCACTGATTCAGCAAAACCTTGTACTTCGTTTGTACTTAGCTCCCTCTTAATCTCTGCCATTAGTGAACTCAATCACCATGTGATTGACCAGTCCAGGACTCTGGCCTTATGGTTCTTGTCCTTCTCAGAGTCACTTACTACTCTCCTTCACTCTATTTCAGGCATCCACATCACCCAGAACGTCCAATTTTGGGAATATTAAAACTCCAATGTCAAATTCATGAAACCACATTCTTTCTACCCCCAGTTCCCTCACACCCACTCAATCTCTTCTTCTGCTATTTAACCTCTCCATTTGTTTCCAATTCAGTAGCTCACTCTATTTAGTCTTTCATTTTCTGTGACTGATGTAAGTGTAATTTTGAATACACACTTCCTAAATCCCTTTGCTCCCATTTTCCCTGTCTATTCATCACACACAACCAGGCAAAAGATCAGGCCTGGATTAATTTAACTATCTATTCATTCTTCTATGCCTAGGCCGATAAAGTATACTAGAGAAAATACACAATACACTATCTTGAAGATGAATGATATGAATAATTCATGAAAAAGAATTCAAGCTTCTGGAATGAGGGTAAAGATAAGCCTCTACCCTTATTGGCTGCTTTATCATTTTTAACAAATAGCATCTATTCCTTACTTTATAGACAAAAGACATCATTTGCCACTTCCCAATGCCAAATTTCTGACAAACAAGTCAATCTTTCCTTATTCACTTTTTACCCCCTTCTATGGTGCTCTTTCTCACATGCCCTCTCTCCTGTGTCCCATATCCTCAGGTGCCTGCTCCTATAAATTGTTAACTCCTGTTTCTCTAACTTCTCTCTTGGTTTTTCTCTTGTCTCTAATTATATTCAAGTCTCTCCCATCTAATAATAAAGTGAGGCAAAGTCTTTATTAATTCACATCTGCCTCTGGATACCACACTATTTTGTTGTTCTGTTTCTTCCTTTCAAGTTGTACCAGTAGAGAGAGTAATCTGTGCTTTCTCTCTTTGTCCCTCATCTTACATTTACTCTGCAACCCAATTTGCCTTTTATTTCCAAGTCTGCTTTTGTCTAGATTAATGTTGACACCAATATTTTAAAAAATCAAATGGAATCTTCCAAATCAGTATTTTATCTGACCTTTCTGAAACACATGGATTATTATATCCTTTCTGAAATTATTTATATAACTCTCCTTTTACCTCCTTTAAATCTTTGCTAAAAGTAAGACTTACCTACCCATACTACCTGATGTAAAATTGCAACACTGACCTCTGCACTCTCGGCATTTCTTACACTGTTTTTGTATTTTATTGTATTACCACCTTCCTTTTAACAAAATGTAAGATTTCTTTAAGTATTATATTTTTGTCTGCCTCCCTCCCATAGCATATAAGCTTATATGCTGTTTTTTCTTATGTATTTCAATGTCTTACATAAAGTAATCACTCAAAACCCATTTGTCAAAAGAAGAGATCTTTTGCTTTCTAGGACAACAGTCTCTCTTGGCTTTCCTCCTAACTCTTGAACATTTATTTCTCAGTGTACTTTGTAGCCTCGTCAAACATCCCTTAACTTTTAGAATCCCTCAAGTTTCCCTCCACAGACTCTTTATATTCACTCTGAGAGATCTCAGCCACTGTTACGGTTTGAATCATCTCCTTCATGTTAGCTACTAAAGTCTCTGTTACTCCAGTCCAAACCTTTCTCCATTTTTAGCTAACTTTCCTCCTAAACTTCTACACTTGGAGGACCCACAGAGAACACAAAAACAACATATCCAAACTCTCCTCCAATGATGCTGTCCTTCAACCTACCATAGACATTAACTCATATGGTCTCAATCTAGATCCATATTTCTGTATCTTCTGCAAAATACTGTTTCTACATTAAGTATAATATTTTCTCTAACATTTACTAGAGGAAGTGAAAATGATACAGTGGATGTGAAAATGAATCGTGGCTTATATAACCAAATTTTCAAACCGCATTGTTCTACACCTTTACTAGTGTGAAAGTGAGATGTTTTTGAGTAGATTAAGGAGGACTTTGAGTCCTCAGTGATACTTCTACTATAATTTCTAATATTCAGTAGGAATTAAATTACCTGGTCTACTTTCAGTAATAAATACATAGAGAATTAAAAACCACCATCTTCTCAGTCATTTGCATCAACAAATGAAAATCATTAAATAGCATTCATAACTTAATAAATGTAACCAAGGTAATCATGTTTCAGAGAAAACTCATGCAATTGTAACTTTGCAGGGTTATTCGGAAATGACAGAGAAAATATCACATGGATAAAATATGCACCATTCTAAATCAATTTTAAACAAATATGACACATATATTGTAGCATGGTAAGAAGAATGCTGACATTAAAAACCAATAACCAGAGTAAAAATCTTATTTCTACTACTTATTGTTTGGTCTCAGACAAGTTAACAACAGCAAACATATATTAAGCACTTACCACCACACACTCACTCTTTTAAAAGTTTTACATTTGACAATTCTCTTTATAATTCTTATAAAGCAAGCACTATTTATTGTGTTCCATGGTTTCCAAATGAACACACTGAGGAGCAGAGATGTAAAGTCATATACTCAGGATCACAGTTTGTTGCTGGCACCATCATGTCTCAAAACCAGACTGTCTGTCACTTTGTGTTTTGAGACTTTGCCATTTGTATAAAAGTAGGAGCTTTGTCTTTAAAAGAGGGGGATTAATTAAAATAACACATGAAAATATTATTAGATAAATTTTAGATCACCAACAAATGTAAGACATAGAACCATTAGTCTAGTAAATTGATGAATTCTAAAAGTGAGGTTTTTTTCTTTATTTAGAATTTGAACTGCATCACTTCCTAAATGGATTTGAGAAGATACTTCCTAGTTTTAGTAAATGATTTGAATTGAATTTCACCTCTGAGTCTTAAGAACTGCTCTGTAGGAACCTTGAAGATAATATTAAATATCCAGTGAAATTCAGGAGAGAACTTTTTAGGCATCCTGTCACATATTTTCCATGGTAGTTCACTGTAGGAAAATACACAACACAAAAGTCGTCTGTATCCTTTATCAGTTAATGGTCAGTCTTTAATATATCATCCTTAAAAGGAAACATGATTGACATTCTAATCACATGATTTTTCTATTTAAAAATGGAAGTCAGATTTTAACACCATTTAACAAAGACATTTTAGTCTCATGAACTCTGAATCCATAATCATATGAATGTATTTTCATTTATTCATTCATCCATTCAACAAACTTCACTGAGTATTTACTATGCAAGACGCTGCATAATGTGCCAGACATACAAACACAAATTAGTCATGATTATTGCCCTCACAGGGCTTACGGTCCAATGGCAAGTATTTTTGGTGAAAAAATTAAAATACAACATGAAAAGATAAATTTTGTGTTCTACTGGAAAACATAAGAAAGTCAGGTCTCCTATGAGATATATCTCAAATAACACATATTTTCATGGCCATGATAATACATATATTATGACACAGAAACACAACCTTTTAATGATGTGACTTGCAAACTAGATCACAGATATGAGCTAATTTCAAGGGCTACCAAAATACAAAACTAGACCTAGCTCGTTGTTCTTCACTTTAATAGTTTTCAACCTCAATTCATTGCATTATCATAAACAGCTCTTTGGAAGAGATTGCTGGGTCATTCTAACAATTTATAATCACCTGCTGATGCAAAACAAAATGGAAATTTTCTTTTTTGAAACAGGAACTGAATTTGTTCCTAGCTTCACTAGGAACTTTAACTGTCCCATACCCTTTGTATATCTATTTCACATTCTATATGATCTAACAAATACTCATTAGAAGCACAATATGTGTGAGTAAGTGGTTAATAGAATCCTTTATCTTTCTCCTTCAGAATCTGACATGCAATTCATTTTCTAGATCTATTCTCTCAGCAATCTCTCAAAGGATGTATGTCAACTATGTTACCAGGCAGTATTCTTATAGTAAAAATAACCTCTGATTGGTTAATTTCATCTACAGTTATATAAATTATAAATAAATTATGAATACCTGATAGGGATACTGTAGCTTTAGACTCTTGTCATGAGGCCTCCCTTTGTAGAGGCAGTAGAAGTCCTGCCCATGGAGGTATACAACAGATAGTTGCTCCTGTTGATTCCCTTCCAAGCCAAGAGAACTTTCATACCTGCTCCATTCTTTCACAATTGAGATGTCACCCAGAGAACCAAAGAGTAGAGCTCTTGGACTTCCTACTGCCTCTAGTCCCATGTGAGCTACTGTAAAGCCTAGCCCAATGGAAGAGCAATACTTGACACTGTTCTGCTAGACAACTGAGGTTCTTACCTCATGCCCTTCTAAGTAAATTTGATGTTATGCATGTGACTTACGGTAACCTGTGAGTCTCATTATTTAAAAGAAACTAAAAGACCCTCTGGCCCTACCATTAGGATTTAAAGTAGAGGAACAGTAAATAATAGAATAACATAAATAATTCATAAATTACCAGAAAGATATTTCTGGTTACGTTTTTAAACACTTCTCATGTGTTGGTACAATAAACACATGCCTGGTATATAACAGAAATTGAAGGATGCTTTGTTGAATAAATAGATTAATTAATTAGTGAGTGAATGAATGAATGATTCTCACCAATCCAAAGGATAAAGAAAGCTTAAATTTCTGTTCTCATGTTCCATTTGATTCTAACTTAGCTTTTTAGTTGTCCCAGCTCTTCTCTTTTCTTGATTTTGAATCAAGTTGTTGATTTTCTGCCTAACATCTTATACTAACTTCCACTTGCACATCCAGATTGCCTCTCCAACTTTCCTCAATCAGC
Source organism: Sciurus carolinensis (assembly GCF_902686445.1). Taxonomy (NCBI): domain Eukaryota; kingdom Metazoa; phylum Chordata; class Mammalia; order Rodentia; family Sciuridae; genus Sciurus; species Sciurus carolinensis. The sequence goes on along the minus strand of NC_062222.1, from coordinate 70,081,978 downwards.
TCTGTGTCCAGAAAATTGACCAGCATGGAACTCATCTACAGACTTTCTTGCTCTCTAGCTTCTGGTTGAACATATGAGGGGCACCATAAAAGGCTGGTGAGCAGAGGATTGGGATTTTTATTCTTCTAATTTCTTCCCTATGGGGTGCACCAGGGTCACAGCTACTTAACATGGCCCTCTCCACCATATCTATCACCTCCAGGTCTCAGGAAACACCCTCCCCTCTCCCCTTAGGCTAACTAGTGGTAATAACTTCCTACTGTAACTTGCTCCATGGAGATCACACCATCCTTTGTTATTTCCCTATATTCCTATCCTCTTGTTTAAGTCAGTCCCTTTATTGAATATTCCTTAAATTACCAAATTTGAATACACTGCTTCTTGCAAAGCACTAACTGAAACATCTTTGTTTCTGCTATCTTTAGAATCTCTTGTAACATGTTTTCTTGCCTAATGACTGTGCTTGCTTCAACCACCAGTCATATGCCACCCTCAGTGCTCCAATTTTTCTAAGGTTGATCCAGTCAAGGTGCAATCACCTCTAACTCTGGGGGTTTCCTTACCTCTTCCTCCAAGACCTTGCCATATTAATTGTTCATCCTAATTGTTCAATCTAATTGTCTAATCTAATTGTTCATCCTCGTATAACTACTGGCACTCATATACTGGCAGGACAAATAGGGATTAATTTTTGTTTTGAGGACATAGCAAACATAGTTGAAGAGCAAAGACTATGTGTGGTTAGAGAATGGTTTGAGTTTTAATGCCCACACTTCACTGATGCCTGAGCAATTCAACATAGATCTGAGCTACTTTTCTGCAAATGAAGAAGAACAGACCTAATCTGAAGATTTAAAAAAACTAAAGATGATATGTATTGATGTTTCACATATAATATGTGCTGAGAAAATATTAATCAGAGTATATCATTACTTACACTACAGTTGTAACCCAAGAGATATTACATAGCACATTATAACAGTTCATTTCCTAAGGTCTGCTCAGTTGAAGAGGTATTAAAATTCTGCTTACTTGCAGAAAGTTTCCACTGCTTATTTCCCTCATAGGAAGTCACAATATCAAATGATTACAGCTATTGATTATGATTGTTGCTTAAAGAGAAAAGCAAATATTTTATTATTTCTACTTATTGCTGATATAAATAAGAAAGTTACATGTTCAGACTTTCATTTCTTGCTTGGAATAAAATTTTTTTTTTAATTTTTGAAATTTGAAGTTAACAAGAAAATGCCATACTAATTCCACTCTGTCCCCCTACCAGTGCAAACACATTATGACAGTCCTCATCATGTGTAATTTTCTTTTAACATTCCTTATTTTTTAAAAAGTCACAGAGATATTTGCCACAGTTGCCAGTCCAAATTGAGAATATGATGGTCTTTCAAAGCACATTCACAGAGTGAAAAAAAAAAAAAAAGAAAAGAAATACAGAATTTTTTCCAAGGCAAATGAGTTTCACACCATAAAGAACAAGAGACATGATATTTCTGTTAAACTTATCCACATGCATTTTGAAATCTTTAAATAGCCCTACCAACTGAATCAGCCTTATATTCTGAATAGCTGGCATGTTGTGAGTTATGATTTTAAGGACTTTAAAATCTCATCAGAAAGGACTATAAAATCTCATCCTTCTTTCTAACCCACTTCAATGATGTCTAAATCTCCTCTGAAAAGAAAGATGCCTGTTATCTCATAATTACAAATAAGTTTAAAATAAACTTGTTTATGTATTTATTAAACTTAAATTTATAATTAGATATTCTTTTTTCCAGTTATAGATAAGTATTACACCAAAGAAGGAACTGACTGGTTAAAATGAAGACTGTTAGCCTTGAAGAGAGATATCATCTAATTCACATTAGTGCTAAAGAATATAAGAATGTAATTCATCAATATGCTTCTTTCTATGAAAATGTTTCCATTCTCTTGGGTTTTGATGGATTTGGAGTATATAAGAAGATACAAAGCATGTTCAGAAGCATTCCTTTGCCCAGTAGGCATTAAAAAAAATGCTGTTATAAAATATATGGATTCAATGTCACTACTTAGCACCCAGGTTTCCTTCCATGCCATGCAACAGGTAAGTGACCTTTCAGGTATGCATCTATATGACTTGAAATCCATTGACTTCATGAACAGAGAAAGGAAAAGATTTTTCAGTTCATTTTGTTTTGTTTCTGGTATATGCACACCAAAGGAGAAGAGATGAAGAATACATACTTAAAAATAAGAGAATGCTGAAGGTCCTAATCAACCCCTTAGGATATATGGAGAACATACCAAGAAATGAATTAAGGCCTGAAGGTACAATAATATTTTCAAGAATCTTTTTTTTTTTTTTTTTTGAAATACTGTTCACAAGCAGTTCTGCTTCAGTATCAAGGGATCAACATGCCACCCAGAGTTGGAGCAAGAGTCATAACTCATTTCCCACTTCTGCTGGATCCCACGTATGCTATGCTATGACCTTGAGGACTAACAACTTTTGTTATTCTTGTTGTTGTTTTTATTTTTGTATTTGTGTTTGTTTGGTACTGGGGATTGAACACCGAGGACACTTCCCTTTACCACTAAGCAACACACCCAGCCCTTTTTAATCTTTTATTTTGAGATAGGGTCTCGCTAAGTTGCTTAGGGCCTCTGCTAAATTGCTAAGACTGGTTTTGAACTCATGATCTTCCTGCCTCAGCCTTTCCAATTGCTAGAATTACAGTGTGTGCAACAACTCCTGGCTAGAACTAATGACCTTCTGAACCTCAAGGGAAAGCACCTTTTACCTCCACATCAGCATTTTTACATCTGACAACAAGGTTACTTCATAAGCAGAGATATAGAATAGCGAGAAGATTTTTTTAAAAAGCAAGATAGCAGAAATACAGTAATCTGGTTTGGTAGCTTCATTGAAAAGAACATATGACAACTTTTTGGAATTTCCCTGAATTGCCTACAAGGTGTAAGAAACACCCAGGAAAGAGATGAGGGATGTCTCATAAATGGAAAAAGATAAGACCCAGTTTCAAAAGGTAAATTGCTGAAAATTCCCATGATTCCTAAAATAACCCAGAACAATCAATAAGATCTTAACCTCTGAAGTCAAGTCACTGGTTTCACAAACACTGGCTGACCCTGATCACTTAAATTTAAATGATATGCAATCACTTGGAAATGAATTAATGACTATAAAATAAATAGTCTTGAACAGAGAAACTCATATCAGATGTTATTTCAGTGTAGATTATCCATAAATGTTTCAATTTTCTTTTGAAAATGAAATTTCCTACTTTTAATTTTTAGATAGATAGCTAAAATAAAATTCCAACAAGCCCCTGAATCAAAAGCCACATCAATGGAGCTACTACAATTTTACCCATTTCCTCTTAACCAGTTATCTCCAGCTATTCCAAGGCTTTCATTCTCTCTATACTCCTGCAAGCTAGTTCTTCCCCTGGAGAAAGTGATCAACCACTTAAAGGCCTTAAAATACTATCGGATTTGAGAGTTGCAGGACCATCATGCCAATACCTTCCCATTTCCCTCAATCAGTGTCAGAAGCCCTAACCTCTCAAGTCATCTATTCTGTCAGGGAGTTCCCCATACCACTTTGGATATTCCCTAATCTATACCCATCTGCTAAATTATCCTTCACCCTGCCCTCTGAAATTCAAAGTCTTTCATTACAAAACTTCTCCTGTATTCTCAAATTATTCTAACCTTTCTTGCTCCAAATGAAATTTGTTTTGTCATCACTGTACTTTTAAATGGTAGGGTTGCCCTGTTTTGTTTTTTGGTTTTTATTTTCTGGTTTTTGTCTTACACTCTACGTATAGCATGTCTAAGAATAAAATGTGCTTCTTTTTTTCCAATACCATTTCCAAGTAGTTTCTCTTCCTTTGTCTTTCCAAAACTCAAATCATTTGAAGTCTGTTTCATTAGACTTTACAATTCATTCCTTTTTCATGTCATGAAGTAATTTTCTCAGTCACTCTCCTTCATTTATTGGTGACTTTAGTACCAACTTATCTTCCTTCCACTGTCCCATTACCATTCTCAATGACTTCAGCGTCCACCACAAAATATGCTTTCTTCTCACTTCTGTGCCTCCCTTAATTTCAATGACTTTTTCATCAGTCTGACATTGTTTTGTCACCAAGAGCTAACCATCATTATAAATGATGATTCTGGCACTTTCAAAATCTCAACTTCAAAACATCTTTTTTGCATGTAAAATTACTCATCTAGAAATCTATATGTTTTCCATCCTCATAAAGGACTTCCAATTCCCATACCTTTGTTCTTTATGAAAACCCCCATCCTACCCCATGAAAACTTTCCTCTTTATTCAGCATCTAACCCATGACCTAGAACTATAACCACTCTCTGATAGGATATACTGACAGATTGAGCATAAGGTGGAAATAAAAGAAAATAAAAGATGAATACAAAGTTTTGGAAGGACAGAGTTGTTGTTTACTGAAATGAGGATGTTATGAGGTATCCCTCAAAATCTCATTTGTGAGACAGAGTATGAATGTTAAAAGGTGCTGGGTGCAGCACATGCCTGCAATCCCAGAGACTTAGGATGCTGAGGCAAGAGGTTTGCGAGTTCAAAGCCAGCCTCAGCAACAATGAGACACTAAGAAACTTAGTGAGACCCTGTCTCTAAATAAAATACAAAATAGGACTAGGGATGTGGCTCAGTGATTGAGTACTCCTGAGTTCAATCCCTAGTACTCCCCCCAGAAAAAGAATGTTCAGAGGTGAAATGATTAGATTATGAGAGTTGTGACTGATAAGTGGATTTATCCACTGGTATGGATTAACTGGGTGGTAACTGTAGGCAGGTAGGGTGTGGCTGGAGGAAGTACAACACTGGGGACATGACTTTGGTGTTTATATTTTGTCCATGGTGAATGGAGCGCGCTCTCTCTCTCTCTCTCTCTCTTAACCTCTCTCCCTCTCTCTTTCTCTTTGCATCCTGGTTTTCATATCCTGAGCTGTTTCCTCCATCATACCATTCCACTACGATGTTCTGCCTTACCTTGGCCCAGAGCTATGGAGTTAGCCGACAGTGAACAGAACTTGTGAAACCATGAGCCACAAACAAGTTTTCATCCTCTAAGTTATTCTTAGTAGTATGTTGGTCACAGTGACAATATAGCTAACTAAAACAGAAATTGTTAACAGGAGTGGGGCCATTGCTGTGTCTAACTTGACCATGGGGTTCAGAAATATTTGTTGCTGGTTTGTGGGGAACATTTTGTAAAGTTTGGAGATGCAACCTGGAAACTCTTTGGAATGTTGCAAATGCAGCTTAATGGACCGTTCTTACAGGAACTTGAAAGACCAGAATGCTTATAGGACTGTGGACAGTAATGACTGGGCTCATGAGGTTTTAGACAAGGAGAACCCTATTGCAAAATGGACTAGAGGCCATTCATGTTACATTCTGGAAAAGAAGTTGTCTATGTTTTGCCTATGTCCTGACATTTCTGTGAGAGTTTATTTCTGAAAGAAAGAAACATCTTAATCTGGCAGAAGAAATTTGTAGACAGCATGGCATTCAGGCAGTGACATGGGTATTGCTGGTGGCTTTTAGCCAAATTTACTGTGACACTCAGGAGCAGAAATCAGAACTGAAAGATTTAAAAAACTTGATCTTGAAAGTGGTAGTAAAACTGGGACTATGGAAGTTGCAGTTTTTAAAGACATTTCTATCACTAAAGAAATGCTAAAGATTTGCCCAGAGACAATAAGAAAGATGGCTTGAGGGCATCTTGGGAATTGGCAAGATCATATCCATCTCAGACTCAAGAAAGTAAAACTAAAAATTTTCTTGAGAAGAGACCAGTGGGGTACCCTTCTTGCACTAGGGGGCCTAGGAAGTTTTTTCAACATGCTCAGTCACCCAGGCACTCAGAGGCTGCAGCCTGGGTCCCTAAGAAGCTTGGTTACTCCTCAAGATGGCAGTATACCTTGACATCAACCATGCGGTGCTGGTTCTGCAATATTACAGAATGCTGGAATTAGGGGATCCTGGAGGCTTCCACCAAGATTTCAAAGGAAGGCCTGGAAGGCCAGGCAAAGTACAGCAGGGTCAGAATCCCTGCAGGCAGCCCCTGAGAAGGTGAATTATGGAGATGTGAGAAGGACACTAAAATTGTAGTGGAGACCCCAAGATTAACAAATGCCTGAAACATGGGACATGATCCTAGGAAAGCTGCAGGAACTGAGTAGAGACAAGCTAACAGAAAGGCCACTTGGGTTATAACCGACAAGGCCAAGTGGTGGAGCTATACAGGTCTTTGAGCAGAATATCACCATGCCATGTGCCCCAGATGCCAGATGTGAAGCTACAGAACTTGTTTGCCCAGCTGGATTTCAGTCTTGCTTTGGTCCTATCCCTTCTTTCTATGCCCTTATTTTTGTGAATGGAAATGTTTAATCTGTACATTTATATATTGGATACTTGTAAATTGAGTTTTACAGGAGCTCATGATACAAGATTGCCCTGAGTTTCACGGAGACTTTGGATTTGAACCTTTGGGCATTTTTGGAACTGTTGAGACTATGGGGATTCTTGGAAATGGACTAAATATATTTTGCCTTGTGAAAGGGTCATGAGCTTTTAGGGGCCAGAGGTGGAATGTTATAGTTTGGATGTGAGGTGTCCCTCATGTGTAAGATAATGCAAGAAGGTTTAGAGGAGAAATTATTGTGTTATGAGACTCTTAATCCAATCAGTGAATCAATGAACTGAGTGGAAACTAAAGCAGGTAAGATGTGACTGGAGGAGGTGGATCTTTGGGACCATGGCTTTGGGGTATATATTTTGTATTTGGTGAATAAAATCTTTCTCTCTGCTTCCTGATCATCACATGAGAGACTTCCCTCTTCCACAGTCTTCCACCATGATGTCCTACCCTACTCCAAACCCTAAGGAATGGAACTATCTATGGACGGACCTAAACCTCTGAAACTGTGAGCCCTGAATAAACTTTTCCTCCTCTACAACTTTTCTGATTGGGTCTTTTAGTCACAGAAGTGAAATGCTGAATAAAACACAGCTCCTTTCAAATTTTAGTAATTTCCATGTTGGAATCCAATGATAAATTTTCAGTCGCAAAAAAGACTTGACAGTTTTTGACATGGCTACCCACTCCCTCCTTCTTGAAAGTATTTTTTCACTTGGTTTTTTGGTTCTTTGCCTAAGGAATCTGTCCCTCTCAGCCTCCTCATTCCTTGCCCTCCAGTGCTGAATAGGACATATCTCAGACTTCAGACCATTAACGGTGAGACACCTATTAGGCATATAAGTGGCAATGTGGAGTGGAAAAAAATTATAGATTATTTATATTTAATTAGGTGTATAATAGCATTTTTTGGATAATTTCTGGCTGAACACACACACATACACATGTGCACACACAAGCACACACAAATTTCTCTCTTGTTCTCTATCCCAGTTTTAATGTCCATAAAGCAATTAAAATGACAATGCTGAAGCATAAATCAAATTATAGCATTTTTGTTATGGTTTAGATATTAGGTGTTCATCAAATGTCCACCACTGTCTCATGTGTGAGACAATGAGAGGTTTAGAGTTGAAATGATTAGATTACGGGAGCCTTAACTCAGTGCCATGATGTTCTGCCTTACTCTGGGCCCTGAGGAATGGAGTTGGCCATCTATGGACTGAGATCTCTGAAACCATGAGCCCTGAAATAAACTTTTTCTCCTCTAATTGTTCTTGATAGGTTTTTTGGTCACAACAGAGAAAAGACTGACTAAAACAACTTCTCTACCTCCCTAATTTCCCTTTACAACTGAAAAAAATCCAAAGTCTTAGCACGGCCCCAAGGCTCTGTATGAATGGTCCCTCAGTGCTTCTCAGGACTCCCGTCCCTCCATCCTCTACTATTCACTGTAAACTCCAGGCACAGTTTCCTTCCTATTCCCTCTCCAAAATGCAAACTTCATCTCCACCCGTTTATTTGAATTTGATGCTATTTCATCTTGACATACTTTCCCCAGATCTTCATATGGTCAGCTTCTCATCGTTCAAATCTTACTTAACTAAAGTCACTAGCCAAAAACCTGTCACTTTCTAACACATTACTCCATTTTTTAAATGCTTCATAGCATATACCAATCAGAATGTGTGAAGGAATTAATAAATAAGTGAAGGAATGAATTGTACTTAATTTGTCTTCTCCACTCTCTCATTAGCAGTAAAATATGCACTTCTTGGGGAAAATGACTACTTCTGGGTTGTTCTGCATTATGTTCCCAATGTCAAAGACAATGCCAAGTCCATGGTCTATAGATACAGTGCTGATTTGTTGGCTGACTTCATAATGTCTACTGGCATTTTTGCACCTTTCCGTGTTCCAAATTTTGGTGATATATGAAAATTAAAGTAATAAATACTTATACTATAAGGTTAAAACATAAATAAGAAAATTACTACATGCAATATATTGTTTTTTGTGCTCCTGTCGACACCTCATAATCACAAACTATATAAATTATGAGAGCCTACTTGTCTATTAGAGTGAGCTATTAGGCTGTCATTATGACATATGCCTAAATTCCTTAATGTTTTTCGTTCTAGTCATTTTGATAAATTCAGGTTTCTCTTTCTAGCTTCACTGCTTCAAATCTCTTCTTGCAGTTAATTTAAATTGCTTCCTCTAAAATCTTCCTTTTTATCACCACAACTATCTCACCACACTCCTCAAATTCTTTCTCCGCCTGACTCCGTCTTAAAAATTCAATTTAGAAAGTGCTTGATACTTACAAGCCCACAGAGCTTGTACATCTTGTCTTAGTATTCAAGACCCACATCTTTATGCCTACTCTCTCGCCTCTGTCCAGCCCCATTCATTTATTAATTCATGCTGTTCTCGCCTCACATTTTCTGTCCAGTATAAAAAGCAAAATTTACCTTTTTAAGAAAAAAATATAAATATGAGAAAATATGTTAAAATAATTTTTCCAAAAAATTCAAAATATTTTTAAAATATTATGTGGTGTAACATTATAAAAGCCATTGAGGCACAAAAATTGAATGAAAAAATTCTAATAAACTCTAATTCAAACTAAAAATTTGTGATCTTACTTTTCAAAAGTTGTTCAGCAATTGGACACATGAAATGAAGAAATTAATTCAATTTATGTTACTTGAGATTTTATTGAATTTCTTAGGAGATAATTCTTAGTTACTCTTTACCTAATACAGGAAATAGTAAAAGAAAGAAAGAAATGAACAAAAATCAGTAATATTGGTATGGAGAATACTATTATAAATTTTGGCACCTCCACCCAAGCTTTATGAAGGCAAAGTATTATTTTGTATACTATAACTAGAATTTTATGCCTAGAAGAATTTGAAAAACTTAATAAAAGAAATTAATTGATATTAATATATTATGTATAATATTCAGGCAGTTGTAAAACATAAAATTAAGGAGGAAAAGCTAAGTCTTAAGAAATCTCAAAGGTATGTATAATCAACTCATCATAATAAAACAGCAAAAGATAGATCAAACATCTTTTGCATAATTCTGTCTGTAAGATGAAGACATTATTCAAACTTCCACTTTCTGGCACCACTCATGATACACTATAATAATTAAAAGTTAATAACTTTAACTCAGGTTAAATCAAAATAAAGTGAAATACACATGATTTCTGATACATACATACACTTTGTAACTACCACCCTAATAAAAATATGGAACATCTACATCATCCCAGAAAGTTCCCTTTGATCCCTTCTAGGCCATCCTCACACCTCATGAGCAATCACCATTCTGAATTCTAGCACCATAGGTTAGTTTTACATATTAATGCTCTTCACAAAATGAAATCACACCATGAACACTCTTGCACCAGGTTGATTTTTCTCAGAATGATATTTTTTGAGATTCATGAAAGCTGTGGATTGTATCAATAGTTGGTTCTTTTTATTAATGGGTAGTATTCCTCTGAAAGACTGTAAGACAATTTGTTTATCCACTCATCTGTTGTTGAAATTTGGAGTTGTTTTCAATTAGTGGCAATTATGAATAAAGTTGCTATAACCATTCATCTACAAATCCTTTCATTTCTCCTGAATAATATCTATAGGTGGAATTACTGGGGCAGAGGTAGGTTTAAGTTCACTTAATAATAAAATGCAAATTTATTTTCCAAAGTGGTTGTATGACTTTAATCTTCCCACTGGCAACATATGAGAGCTCCAATTGCTTAACATCCTCACCAACATTTGGTGTGACCAGTTTTCTCATTTTAGACAATCTAGTGCGTATAGTGAGTATGGTGTTGCATTCATCGGGGGTTTTTGTTTGTTTGTTGAAACTAGGGATTTAACACAGGGGCTCTTAATCACTGAGCCACATACCCAGTCCTTTTTATATTTTATTTTGAGACAGGACTTCACTAAGCTGCTGAGGCTGGCTTTGAACTTGTGATTCTCCTGTCTCAGTCTCCTAAGCAGCTGGGATTATAGGCATGTGCCATTGTGCCCAGCTTCATCAGGTTTTAATTTGCATTTCTCTGATGACTAATAATGTTAATCCCTTTTCAAGGGTGTATTGGTAATTTCTGTATCTTCTTTTATGAAGTATCTGTTTAAGTCTTTTGCCCAGTTTCTTCAACTGGTTTGTTTGTGGTTAAATTATACTGAAAACAAATCCTTTGTCAGTTTTGGTGTTGCATGTGTCTTCCCCTGCATGTGCCTTACCTTTGCATTTTCCCAGCACTGTTTTTTCACATCTTGAAATTGTGATGAAGATTATTTTACCATATTTTCCCTTTATAATTATTTCCTTAGAAGTTTATGCCTGTCACAGGTAAAAAAGACATTCTTCGATTTTCCCAAATGTTTCACGGCTTTAGCTTATATGCATACAATTATAATCCATCTCAAATTAATTTTATAGAGTACAAAATTTTATGGGAAACATGAAAACAGAACATACCTAAAATCAGCACTTAAAAAATAATTCTTTTATATTTTGTCAGCTTTTTTATTGTTGTAGTTGTGGAGGATGTTATTGTTGATAATGTCTACATAAAAATAGTCCAAATAGACATGAGCTAAAAATAGTTCATAGGTCTAGGGAGGACAAACATATACTGACTTTTACCTCTAACCAAATTTTACCTCTTCTGGGGATATTTGCTGAGTAGCCCAAGTTATAGGAGATCTCATAGGAGGTCTTGCATATTCTGGGGTCCATATTCATGATGACTTATTACATTACTCAGGGCTCTTAGGAATTCTAGGCTTGACAAAAGATGTGATCTTCCACATTAGCAGCCATCTGCAAAATGCAGGGCTACCCATCCTGGATAGCAAGTCTATGGCACCAAGGCCAGCCTTCTTTTTAATAAATACACCCTAATGCTCTTTTGTAGGGTTTTTTAAAGTACTACATAATGAAAAAAGAAAAACTAATATCTTAACATATTTAATAATGGAATCATTCTTTTACTAGTTTTTCTAAATCTGCAATTTCTTTTTAATATAGGGCACACACCAACATTTCTGCTTTAGAGACACCACAAACCCCAATGCAATAAAAAGGAAACAAAAGCTATGTGAATGAAGAATTATATCTTGCCCAAGGCATGACAAAAAAAGACAATTGTTTTGAACAGGAAACAAAGCTAAGACAAAACCTGTACTTATTAACAAAATCCAAAATTTCTCAAAATAACAGTTGACAGGTCATCATTTTCTAAAATCCTATAAATAAAATTGACCAGGGAAAAATAGTAAACAGATTTATTCTTACTTTTATAGCATAAATATTAACTGGTTCATGACCCCGCAAATATCAATGAAATGTTTTAGAAAATACAAAATTTTATAAGGCCAGGTACAATGGTGCACACCTGTAATCCCAGTGGCTCTCGAAGCTGAGGCAGGAGGATCGCGAGTTCAAAGCCAGGCTCAGAAAAAATGAGGTGCTAAGCAACTTAGTGAGACCCTGTCTCTAAATAAAATACAAAATAGGGCTGGGGATGTGACTCAGTAGTCGAATACCCCTGAGTTCAATCCCTGGTCCCCCCCCAATATCTCAGAGGGATATGTTAACACCAGAGAATTTACTTACCACCAAAAGTCACAAAGTCTGATTTACCACAATACAGAAAAACTGCCTGAAAGCATCTAAATCTGCTTTCAGAATCAGTTTCACTAATTATCAAACAGCCCTATTGGTTTAATTCAATCACATGTACCATTCTTGGTTTGTTTATTGTACCACTGTCTTCAAGTTACACCTCCTCCACACTCCCTTCCATTAAGTAACTTAGAGGATAAAATCTTGATTTTTTTCCTTATTATGTGTGTTGTTGTTTATGTTCAAGGGTTTTTTTCCTTATATTTTGAAAAGAATATTAGAAAACTTCAGTATTCTAAGCATGGTGAGTCTATGAATTTCAATCAGAAAGGCACTAATACTTATCAAAATATAATGTTCCAATTCTGAGTCAATGCTTGAATGTTGGCAAACAGATTTCTTAAAGTAAAATTTATTAATTTATTAATTAAATGTAAAGATGTATTTCACAAGAATTACTTCTGTTAAAAAACTAAAGAGAAAACATTAGTGTTTTTAAAATTGATTTTATCTTGCTAAAAAATGTTTAAGTTATAGTAATCTTGGTTTTAACTGGAGAAATATAGATTAATACCTTTTGAGATTTTCATGCAATTTGGAAACTCTTTGAATAATTAGATATCAACATTGTATGAAAATATTTACCTTTACCATATTTGATTTTGATACAAGACCGATCTAAAGTATTTCAAAACAGGGAACAAATTGATCATTTTTGTGATTTTTCCATAAAGTCCAAATAACTGGTGCAAAGTGTTATAGTCAAAGAAACAAAATGCAACAACCAGAAATAAGAAGAACCAATGTCTAACCAACTATGCTAAAAATATTTTTTCTCTCATACCTATCAGTTGCCAACTTTGCCCACCCCTCAGCTTTCTCATCTCTCACATTCAACTCTTTCCTCTAGACCTCTTTCCCCACCTTTCTTTCTCTTTATGGAGCATTTCCTTTCCTTTCCCTCATTCCTTTTTATTCCCTGTTTTTCTTTTTTTCTTTTAAGACAGTATCTTCATGCAAGTACCCATCCTTGATTCTATTGTTCAGCCTCTAAAGATTATGCCAGTCTGCACTGTAATTGATTAGGCAAATGAACAGAGAAAACCGTGTCTCCTCACACATTAGGAATTTCTGCCCTGTTACATACACATCACCTCTCCTCAGGAAGTCTCAAGATACTTTAAGGTTCTCATCACTCGAATTTCTTGCACAGTTAGTAGTTGTCTGTCAATCAAACTTGACAGAAAGACTGAGGTTAAGCAATTTTTTCAGTTAAATTGAGGATAATCAGGAATTTGACTTAAGGCTGTCACCCAAATTAAAAGATTTTCCCAGTGAACACAAAGCCTCTCTAAGATTTTTTATATACAAATACACCTTAGTCATCTTCAAAACGGCTCTCTTTGGCATTAACAGACAAACCTTCATTTTACCAAAAATAAAGAATCTTGATTAAAGCAGAAAATTAAACCTTGCTAATAATCCTGTGAAGTAACTGTATGAGCATGCACCAGTTATTTTAAAGGACGAATGTGATGTTTCCATCATGATAGAGTCTTAAAGAATCACTTCCAATTATACTAATAAATAAGCAAAAACATAAAAATCACTATCTCAGTATCTACTCAGAAATAATATTTTAGCTAATTTTATGTAAAACATGGGGCCAGGTGTTTCCTTATTAGAATATAAAGATCACAACTCAAATAATCTATGCAATTTTTCAGATAAGATACAAGTAGAATCTATGACAAGGATATTATATAGCTTACTTCCAGTGAGTAGCCTCAGAATCTTAATGCTGTATGTCCACGCCAGGAAAATCACATGTAAAATTATATTTATCAATATGGAAGAACTGAAGAATAGCAAATACCAAAAAAAGTTTCACCACCCTAGAAAAGATCATATAATATTCTACCTATCCTGGTCTAAAAAGTCCTAAGCTCAAACAAGATTTTACAATGATTAAAAAAGATTTATGAAAGGAGAACATACAATCAACAATGTGTATGCTTATTTCTGAAGTTTATACAAAGATATCACCAAGGTATATGAATTTTGATTTTTAATTAAAAAAACTTTTCTTTCAAGGAGCCTCCCATTGAAGAGGTTAGAGCAATGTTCAATAAATCTCTCTTGGTTTTAGCGCTTGATTCACTTTTGATTTGGTAATTAACTATTGCTGGAGGTCTGTTTGACTTTTTTCAATAGAGGACAAGTCAAGCTGTACATGAATAGCAGCCATGCCTGGCCAAACTTTGTACATTTTTCTAGTATGGGTTGTTCAATAAATATAGTAATATTAACAATGTACTTTTGATATTTACAGTCATAAAATGTTTTTTACTCTAAGTTTGAAAAATAACTATTTCTGACATGAACTTCATAACCTATAATAAAACTGCTAGGATTTTTTCCTATTTTGTTCAGTTTGTTTAGTTAATTCTTAGGTATATTGTTTCCTTTCTCCACAAAGCAACCATCTTTTAGTTTCTCAAAATTGCCATACAGTGTTCTTATATTTCCCAAGTATCTATCTTTATTCTCCTGTTTCCCACCCACCAGCTGTTGCAAACTAATTTCACTTATACACTTTATCACCAACTGTCAATTCTCAGAAAATAATTCCATCTCATTCTTCACAGAATCTGCACTAATCAGGGTACAGTCTAAGCCCCTGTAACAAAAAGACCCTAAAATCCAGTGTTTAAAAAGACACATGTTTATTTGTTTCTGACAGAACAGTTCAAAGTCACCATGAAGATTGTTTAAGTGACTTCTCTAGCTACCTGGTGGATAGTACAGAAAACCACAAGACAGCGTTGACTCCTTTTTGTCCTTCCTTGCCCACTGACCAAGACACTAGTCACTAATTTCCGTCATCTCTTCTGCATTGCTAATGATACCATTTATTGTGTTCTTTACTAGTTGAAGTGCTTCCAACTGAATTGGATTGTTTCTTTTATTCCTCATAACAACCCTGAATGTCTGATACAATCATGATCGCCAACTTATAAATGAACGCCAGAAAAGGCCAGAAGTTCAGTCCAGCATCACAGTGTTAGTAAGTGGCAGCATCAGAATCTGGGTTCAATGTCTGGCTCTGAGTCTGTGGTCTTAACTCAACCACTAGCATAAAACTGCTTCTTTATCCCTTTAATATCTCTGCAAATTGCTCAAACATCACCAGTAACAGTTTAGATCACATCATCTCTTCAGTAGTTTCTCTCTGAGCCTTCATTCTGTTCTCTCCAACCAAAGACATGCTGGAACCTGTTTGTAATTAGCTCATCAGAGCCAGCTACATACATCTTCTCTTGTCTTCATACTCAGTGACATCATGGTGGTAGCTTTAAATCAGCATGGTGGGGATATTTACACCATCAAAATGGGCAAACACTACAGATCAGGATAATTTCATCTTCCCTGAAGAGTCAATATTTAAACATTTGTCAGCACACTACTCTTTAAACCATTCTTCACAAACTTGTCAGAGACTATGGGCACAGTGATGCACATCTGTAATCTCATCTATTCAAGAGGCTAAGCTGAAGGATCACAAGTTCGAGGCCAGCCTCAGCCTAAGCAAGACCTTTTTGCAAAATAAAAATAAATAAATAAAAAGGTCTGGGGATATAGCTCAGGGTAGAGGACCTCTCAGTTCAATTCCTGGTAGTGTGCATGTGTATACACACACACGCACACACACCACACACATGAACACATAAATAGTTGTTGAATAAATGAATGATATAACAAATAAAAACACATTTGCCAATCCCTGCACTACTCCTCATAAACAATATCCTCTTTCCTCTTTATTCCTCTGTTTATGAACCATACATTTCATAATAAATCATATATTTCATACATAATTAGACTCCCCAGATCACACTTTTTAAAAGTCAGCAATAAAGTTGAGTAGGCTTCTAAATATTAGACATAGCTATCTTTATCAAAGTTACTGAAAATGCTCTTTTGCATTTTATTTGCTCATTGTACAAAGTTTGACTTGGAATAGAATTGCAGCCTCAGTTTTCACCTCACAAAAGTCTTCTGGGAAAGAAAGAAGTTTTTGACAGCTAGCTTCTGAAGCTGGAGAAATGCCACACACACACACACACACACACACACACACACACACAAATTATGAATATGCTGCTGTTTCTTAAAATAAAACCCTCTCCTCATTTATATAATTAGTGTTGCTTTAGAAGAATTATTAGAAGATGAGCATGGCATAAGTAATGTAATGTACAAATTCTATATCTAAAATTTTAACAATCTATTTCCAAATTCCATCCACCAAAAAAGTTAATAAAATTTAGTATCTTTTTATTTATATAAATTGCCCAAGAATCAACTGTGTTTTATAAAGAAGAGCTTATCTCAGCCTCTCAGAGCCTCTTTTTTCCAATGGTGGTACTTTGACTCACTTCATTTTATCTCATGTTCAAATATTTATTTCTCCGCCTCCATTTTAACTTAGACGACTTTCACTTTTACAGTGCATTCAATTATTAAATCGTTTTTAAAACAAAAGTGCACTGGTCATGTACTATGTGCCTGGCCCAGATTTAAGCACTGAAAAATCAGAAATGAAAAAGTCATGGAAGATTCCCCCCACACGGGGAGCTTACAGCCTAATGGAAGAGAAAGACAACAAACCTATGAGCAAAATAAACTACATCCTTTTGGATAGGAGTAAGTACTGTAACAAAAGTAAAGATTGGGAATGGAATGGCAAAATTTGCCAGATCAGGGAGTGGGCAGGACCAGATGAACTATTTTCAAAAGGATAATTGGAAAAAGCTGACCTGAAAGAGTGTCATATAAATTCTAGGGGGGAAAAAAGAGAACCAAGTATGTATGAAAGGGAAAAGTTTTCTAGGCAGAAGGAACAAACTCAAATACCCTAAGAGAAATAGGAGTTCAGTAATTTTGACTGACAGAAACAAAATTAGTATTGAAAGAGAATAATGAATTTAAATCACATGGTCTCCCATAATATTTAATTTTATTTGCTTTAAGAAAAGACACTTATTTTGTCAAAATGAACTCAACTACTATGTATAACTATAATGCTCTAATAAAAAATTATCTTAAAAAAAGACATTCATAATTTTAATCATAAGCTGATCGAGCTGCCAAAGTGAGCTCCCTGTATGCAGAACTGGGTAAACATACAGTACAACAACCTTGTACAGTATTTCAATGACACATGTACACAAAGGTAAATAACCTTGAGCATAAATAAAATAATAATAATAAAATGGAATAAAAACTTACGGAGTTATAAGCCTGGAGTTTTTCCTATCTTTAATATTCATCTAATAGTGAGTTTATATAATTTGATGCTTAATAATGACTATATTTAATAACTGACTGAAAAAAACGCCTTACAATTTAACCATTCATTCTTGCAAGCTGATACAAGCTAGCTCCAACACACACTACTGCTTGCTTTCTCTGAGTGAGGGCTCTGTGATTTATCCAGGAGCCAGAAAGTACTATAAATATATTACTTTTGCATCCTACTCCCTACTCCCTGCTACCCAATGGCTTCTCCTATTTTCCCAGCACCCACCTATTCCCCCCCAAAAAAGGAGGGGGAAGGAAGGAAAGAAAGAAGAGAGGGAGGAAGGCAGGCAAAAAAGAAAGGGGAAATAATGCTTTCAGACATATCATTTGTGGCATACATTGTGACTAAACTTTTTAATTTGTATGATTTCTTATATATTGTTATGATTAAAATCCTTCGCAGTGACTAATAAAACTACTTAAAGCAGTTGTACAATAAACCTATGGAGACAGGAAAAAAACAATGATTATGTGACTAGATTCTTAGGCAGATGGTAACTTTTAAAAATGTTAAGTTCTCTTTGCAAAAGCAAAATACACATGAATGAATGATGAATACCCAGTAGTACCATTTTCCAAGTTACATCTAAGAGCGCTGCCATGACTGTAGCCATCAAACGTAGCTTATTATGAATACATAATTTTATTATTTCTTTCCCTTAGCCACACCTCCACTCTCACCCATCTAAATTTAATTTTTCTAACAAATGGTTTACCAAACATTAACAATTTTCACTATTCTATGGAGGCCTGTAGCAGATGTTACCATTTATTTTGAAGAAAACACACACACACACACACACACACACACAGACATGGAAAACTACAAAAAATTGAGACTATATCATAAAAGCATCAAATCATTTTGATTTTAAAAATGTACTTGAGTTATAAGCAAAACAAACTAAAAATAAACTTACATAGGAACAATCATAAAATGTTTTTCTATCACAATAGTTTGTCTACATCACTATTTTGGCATGTTTTATTCATACAAGAAGACAGCTGTGCAATTTTACATATTGAAGAACATTTCAAATGAGCAATATCATCAAACCCAGGCTAATAGCCAAATTGGCCTGAAGGCCTTACTAACAAATGTGGCTTTCAAAAACAATAGAAGAAATGGCCTGGATACCCATTAAGTAGACAGAATTGTCTATAATTCACTAACTCCCTGGAGTGGTAGTACATTTTGTATCACAATAAGATTGCCTTTGGCTATAGAGTCTACTCCAATATACAGATATAGTGGACTGCTCATCTTTCACTTAGTTTATTACACATTAGATGGAACATTCCTTTCAGTGTGGTTCTAAACCACAGAAGCGTAGTGCTGAAAGGAAAGAGGAGTTATGTGTCTAGTACAGGAATCTATGTAGGTTGAAGGTTTTGCAATATAGCAAAACCTGAGAATAAAAAACTGAGTGAAATTTCATAAATACTGGAAATGTTAATTCAACTAAAGTTTCAAACAAAAAGTATTATTTTAGCAATTTTTAAAAGTAACAGCAAAAGATCAAAAATGAACATTTTAATCAAGTGATCAATGTCAACATCAGCAGTAATGACATATCGGTTATGTACTCACTGATAGAATGTACTGAAAAAGACATTCTTCCCTGAATTAATAACCTCAATCTAATCATCGGAAAACAGTAGACAAGTGCAAATTGAGGGATGATTTATAAAATACCTGATCATTAATCTTCCATAGTAGCAAAGTCACAGGAGAAAAACAAAGACAAAGGAGCTGTCAGGGAGGGGAGGTGATTAAGGACATGTTGAATAATGCGAGGGGAGATCCTGGATGAAATCTGGGAACACAGAAAGGACATTAGTGGAAAAATTGGATAAATTTAATTAAAGTCCATAGTTTGCTAATGATAATGTACCAATGTTAATTTCTTAGTTTTGCTCATTATACCATGGTTATGTGAAGTGTGAACCTTAGGGGAAACTAGGTGGAAAGTATACATGGAAACTATTATCTTTGTAAATCTTCAACAAGTCTAATACCGTAATCAAAATTGCAAGTTTAAAACATGCATAAATTGTAATATGAAATACAGGAAATACAAATTTTCATATTTTGTCATTTCACAAAAACAAATATTTATTGATTTGTTGGGTTTTATTTCTTTTCCTTTCTCCCTCTCCCTCTCCCTCTCCTTCTCCCTCTCCCTTTCCATCTCCCTTTTTTTTTTTTTTTCCCTAAACATCTGAACATTTTTCTTTGGGACAAGCAGATACAGTGAAGCACCCATTCTGCAGCCTGAGTGCCCAACTTCAGATTCTATTTCTGCTGTTTATTGTGTGATTAGAGGCAATTAGATTAATTAATTAACCTAATTAATTAACTAATTTCCTGTGCCCAACTCTGTTATGGTAAAAATGGAAAAAATAAAAATAATGTCTACCATATAGTGGTGTTGTAAGAATAAATGGTTAATACATGCAAAGCATTTGCAGGAGTTTACAACCAGAGAAAGCAGCCTTTGACTGAAATACCAAAACAGTTGAAGCAGAGTAACATCTCCAATTGCATGGGGAAAAAAAAACAAAAACAAAAACAACAACCCTGGGACAACTGTTCCTTCCCTTTACTCCATTGCTGCAATGAGGCTGACATTACTGGAGGGTGGCTTGGCTAATCTGATGCTTCTAATTGGAATTTTGATTCCAGAAAGGAATCAAAGAATCCAGAAAGGGCAGCATCAGCAGAATCAAAGGAGCAAAAGTTTCTAGTTACAACATTCTACCAAATTCTCCCCAAATGGAAATCAGCCTGTGCTCTTTTTTGTTTCCTGTCCATCTTCCAAGCCTGGGTCTCCAGTGCTCCTGCAGTTCTGTCAGCCATCATAAGCCTTTCCAATTAATCCTCTTGCTGCACAAGTTAATAAATATTGGTTTTCGTTATTTGCTATCATCCACAAACATGCTGTATTTGCCCTGACATCACTATCCAATGACCTGGTTCTAAAGTCTGAGAGGAACAGTGTCCCTGAGACTTGATTCTGAAAATACAGTCTGCAGATCACATATTAATTGATGTTTGTTGTGTTGATGTTCCAGACGATAAGCTAAAGTGAAATGAAATTCCATTGGAATGTAAGCCCTTTAAAGAAAGAAATACAATCTTTTCACTAAGTCCCAATTGCCCATAATGTATGTTCTCACTAGTTCCAAAATAGACAGCATACCAGGGTGGCTGCCTATTATTCATGGAGATTTCTTTGCATGTTATATTAATATGACTACTGATACCAAAAACAAAACAAAACCAAAAAAAAAAAAAAAAACAGTCCATAGTTTTTGAGTTGTCCTAAAGACAATCCATAAAACACTAGAAGTTCAACCTGTACCCTTAATTTAATAGAAATTAAGGCTTTTTAATGCCATGAAATAGTTATGGGTACCTTTGTATTTTGAATTGGGAAAATGAAATAGATACTTACATGATAAAAACTTAGGAAAAATTGATTGGGCCTTAGAAGAAAAACTTTCAATTGGAAACTTATGTGCACGAATTACAGATTTAAATTACTCCTTTGAATTGGGTATTATTTTATAAGAAACTACAAAGTAATACTCAAACAGCTAAGTATTTGAAAGCACACATTAGTCTCCACAAAGGTTTTTGAATTTAATGTGCGATGCAGGATATTTACATATTGCTAATCAAGAATCATATCACTGATGATAGGAAAGGTTATTCTCCCAAGACAAATATCGTATTGAATTTTTAGATTTTATTATAATTCTGAAAATTTCTTGGCTTTGTGTTTAATGTGGGCCTACTGTACAGACTACTATAAAATGCCCACAAAAATTGTAGAAACTGCAATGGAGATAATTTAAAAATTATACTATGAGCATAAAACAGTAACAAAAATAGAAATTTGTAAGGATTAAAACAGGTCTTTAGAAAAAGCTGCTTATTTTAAAATTTTTTCTGCTGCCCAAGGGGAAAAGAGTACTACCTCCACGCTTTAGCATTTGCCATAGAAAATTTGAAAATTTAAATGCTGTCTCTGTCTCTTTGAGAAGTGTATAAATCTTTTTAAAAGCTTAATAAGCCTCTTGCCAATTCTATATCACAGGAATGTATTTCTTGGAGGCCTCAGAGCCATTTCTTTGAAGTGTGAATATCTAGGATGGAGGTTACCTTGTCTCCCTATCTCTAGGGATTTAAGCTTAGGCGCATGGCTCCTAATTTCCCACTTGTCATAAAGACACAAGAAGCTTTAGTTTTTTCTTTGTTCAAGGCAATTAACATGTATGTAATGAATTATGCCAGCTTGTTTATATAAAAGGTAAGGTATCTTTCTCCCTTTGCAGCCTCCTTAACAGATTGCCTCTGATACACATCATGGTAGGAGTTATTGCTAATTCAATAATAAAACTATTTTGTTCTTTCCTACTTTTTTTGTAGAGAAGATTCACTAAATTGGCATAATATTTTATTTCTAATTATATTTTTTTAACCCAGTTTATTAGTATTGGGGCATAATGGGTCTAATTCCCACAGAAGCTGGTTAACCTTAATAAAGCCATGCCTGATTCTGGAAAGCCATGTAGTACATGTCCTCAGACAAAAGAAATAATAAATAAAGCAAAAATCAATCAATATAGAGTACCACCAGTGTTATGTTAATGCACAATCATTCCAATACCAAAATAAAACACACTAGAGAAATATACAACACATAAGCATAGGTTTGTATGACATGATAATAGACAATAAACCACAAACACTGTGAAGGATTCATAACTTCCCAAAGGCTGGGGCTATGCCAATTTTAAATCATTTTTTACAGCACTATGGAAAAGTGCTGAGAAAATTTTCGAAGTGAAAAGTGATGACAGTGAAAAGAGTGAATGATTATAAGATTTGAGTGCTCAGATGCTTGGTTTTGTACAATGAAGGAAAAGCATGTAGTCATGATGCTTTGTAAATTCAAAAGCAGTTCAGTGACTAGTTACTTGCTGTGCAGGTTCCCAATGAAAGGCATTCCACATCTGCTTTTTTTTTTTTTTTTTTTAATTTTAAGTGTTTTCTCATGCAAAGCAAAACTTGATAATTTGAATTGGTGGTGATATCCAATAGAATTTCCTGTAGTATGAAAAATGTACTGTATTTGTGTTGTTCAATATGGCCACTGGACACATGCCTACTGAACTATCAAAATGTGATTACTGTAACTGAATTTTTAACCTTACTTGATTTTAAATATTTCCAACTTAAATATAAATACATATAGCTAATGTTTACTATATTACATAGCACACATTGAGGTCTATATATTTCTTGGTATACAGCAATCATTCATTTAAGTAAGGATATTAAGCCAATATCCAATAAAGTTTTAGGAAAAACAAGTTTTAGTAAAGACAAATAATAAAGTTTTTATCAATTAACTTGCTAAATATGATACCTAATTCCTTGATCCAAAGATCAAACCTATGTAGAAGGAAATCTTTTAAAAGGCACTCTTCCATCTAAATTAAGGAGTTACTATTTTGACTACAATATTGTGTTCATTACCCATGAATCCCTAGTGAATTTGTGCATTTCTCTGAAAGTTATTTAGGCAAAGAAAGCAAAATTTCTAATATTCATTTAAGGGCCAGGCAATAACCCACAATAGTTGAATAAATCAAGTTCAGCTGTATCTATCCCATTGACACCATGAACAGGAATCCAAGCATAGGAGAGGGAAAGTAGAAGAAAGAAAGAAAGAAAGAAAGAAAGAAAGAAAGAAAGAAAGAAAGAGGGGGGGGAGGGAGGGAGGGAGGGAGGAAGGAAGGAAAGAAAGAAAGAAAGAAAGAAAGAAAGAAAGAAAGAAAGAAAGAAAGAAAGAAGGAAAGAAAGAAAGAAGGAAAGAAGGAAAGAAAGAAGGAAAAAAAGAAAGAAAAGTGAAAGGTTAAGTAAGATTCATGGTCCTTGAAGTTAGAAGACTTTGGAAGTCATCTGGCTGTGAATTGTAATATACATAGCAAAGATCAGACTGTCCAGGTATGAATAATAGCTGTAGCTCTTGTTACTTATGTCAATTTGCCTCATGAGCATAGTGCCCAGTCTTAGGACATGCTCAATAAAAGGTAGTGATAATTCATTGATGTTATGACCTCAATCCCTCTTCCACTGACTCTACATTAAGACCTCTATCAGCACAGATCTGCATAAGGAGCTATTTCCATCTCCTTGATCTCAGGTTTCCAAGTGGGGACACTCCTGAATCTTGGTGAAACATACCTGCTTTTCATTTTTGTGCAGAAAGTATGGAAAATAAAGAGATTTCCTAGAGTGTGATCTGTAGAACACCAGTGTCCCATGAGACATTATTCATCCTCCATGGGGGAAAAAAGTTGTTCAATGGTCAAATAAATGTGGAAATTTCTCAAAGTTCTACAGTGTGGATAAGCATATTAAATGCTATGAGGAGACCCATAATAAACAAACCCAATTAAGCAGAGCCTCCCAACTTGTTTGGCCATGCATCCTCCTCCTCTTTGTTTTCACCCATTCAAGAGTAATAATAATAGCTATTGCGTATTGGGCACTTACTCTGTGTCAGACACAGTTTTATGTACTCATTTACATGTGACATTTAATCCTCTCAAAAATCAAATTAGGAAAAAATTCTTAACAATCATCTCCATTTTAAAAATGAAGAATGTCGCCGCCCGCAGCAACAATTGCACAGGTATTTATCAGAGAGGCCTGGAAATAAACTATTTTTCCTGTATTCACTAATTTATAGAGGAAGAGAGACTTTAAGAGAAAGCTAGGCTTTGCTTAGAGGAAGAGAAACTTTGCTTATCAGAAGAGAGACTTTGCTTAGAGGAAGAGAGACTTTGCTTAGAGAGAAAGTTTTAGAGAAAGAGAGGCTTCGACGCTTATCAGAGATCTATTTCTTCTTAGTTCTGCTGCTGCTTCTTAAAGGTGCATCCTGCATCCTGTGAACTAAGGGTGCGTCTACCTAAGGTACTTCTTTTCAGAGATGCTTTCTATCTGCTTGCCGCTTCTTCTTCTTCCTTTCTGCTAATGGCTTCTACTCCGCTTCTTTCTGCTAGCTGCTGCTCTTTCGCGCCGCTGTTCACTGCCCGCTTATATTCCAGGAGGCGGATGGCGGGGCCTCGCCAGTTGTGATCAGGCGAGGAGCCAGCTGCCCCATCACGGCAAGGATTAAAACAAGCAGGCCCAAGCAGGCGTGCTCAGGAACACCTGTGCACGTGTTGTGCTTGTGGACTTAACTGAATATGGCCAGTGATAAATCACCTGAGTGTGCTTATGTTAATTAACCTCCTCACTGCGGATGTGATCAGGCGCCACTTTGGCTGGCACAGCCCCCAACAGAAGAAACAGTCTTAGATTACAGAACTTGCCTAAGGACATACAGCTGAGGTTGAAGAAGAACATAAGTCTGGAAAGTTTGACTAGAAAGGGCTCCAACATCTCTCCTTGCTTAGTAGAGAGCTGTGCATCCTCAGTCCAGTCCTCACCCAGAAAGGTTATTGCTTGTGCTTCTGTAGTTCTCATTGACTCCCCTGAATAACATACAATGCATGGTTGGTTGGAATAGTGGTCCTTGATTTTCATGCCCATACACTTTGCTGTCATTATGTCATTATTCTTTCTCTCCGTTTTGGCACTGCTTCTCTAGTTGTCTTCCTCTGAACTCTGTGCCTTAGTTTCCTCATTTGTATAAGAAACTAACACTATCAGCCTCAAAGGTTATTGTGAGGCATAAGTTAACTGAGATCTAAAGTGAAAAGTACTTTGAACAAATAGTTTGCATAAGATATTGCATAAATATTAATGATGATGCTGATGATCATTATTGTTACTGTTTTCTTCACTGATTTTGTCTCTGCACTAGATTCTGCCTTTTCATGGATATAGTAAACAGTGTGCTGGTAAGGAGTGGATAATAGCATTTCTCTGCCTGAAATGTAGTATATCTCCAGTAGAGTAGGAGGATCATGACCCAATTTTCAAGTAGGTATATAGATATTTATCTCTGGCAATGGCAGAGAGGACAAAAGTTCTTCCTACCTACTCTCTGAAAGGTATGTTGTTTTCATTTTTTGCTATGTGAACTATACACTGCTTTTCTCAGTCTTATTTCCATGACCTTATAACTAGTGGAAAGTCCTTGGAATCGAGCACAAGTAAATAATCAATCCTTGATTTTGTTCCTGTTATGACTTTTCATGTTTTCCTCAGTTTTTATAGCATTTGAGTTGGAAGATAGCAATGAATGGATTAGGGTAAGCCAGTGAAGTGCTATTTTTAACCAAAATCATGAATTCCTTTTAAAAGTAGTTCCTCAACAAAATTTGCATATTCTAAAACATATCTAAGATTTCTTTCCAGTTTTTTACTTAAAAATTGGGAAGGTTTACTTATTTGGACAGAGCAATTATAAGTCTGGTATCATTTTCATTCACGGATTTTAAAGAAGCCTAACATTTACATAGTTACTACATTAGTTGAATTCTCCAGAGAAACAGAACCAATGAACAGAGATGGAGATGGAGATGTGGAAGTAAACACAGATATAGATATCTGAGGAAATGTAGGAGTTGACTCACATAATTATGAGGCCAAAAATGTCCCACAAAATCATCTGCAAGTTGAAGAACCACTAAAGCCAGGGGTGCAATTTAATCAGGACCCAAAGACCTGAGAAGCAAGGGAGCCAATGGTTTGAGTCTCATTTCAAGTCTGAAGGCCAGAGAACCAGGAGTGATGATGTCTGAGGGCAGGAAAAGACAGATGTCCCAGTTCAAGCACTAAAGAATTCACCTTTCCTCTGCCTTTTTGTTCTATTCAGGCTCTGGATGGATTGGATGATACCCACCCACATTAATGAGGAGGTCATCTCTACTCAGTCTATCAATTCAAATGGTGATTTCTTTCCGATACACCCTCACAGATACACACAGAATTCATGTTTTGCCAGCTATCTGGGCATCCCTTAGTCAAGTTAACACATAAAATAAACCATCACAGTTAAATCTACTTTTACAAAACCATATGGACCAACGAATTACCAGTTTGTACCTCTTGATTTGTACAGTAGTACATTTTCACTGATTGTTTCCCACTTGGTCTCTGAAGCAGACTTGTCGAGTGCCTGGAACAGCATTAGATGTCCAGCCTAGAGAAGTCTCTTCACAAGGGCATTAGGGAAGCAGTTTTTTAGACACCACCAATTTATTGCATAGAATTTCTGTGACTTCTATCAATTCCTAGAAAACAAGTGTTATTGCATAGTGATGACAATGATAAATATAACTAAGATGTAGCACTTCTCAGGTACTTTATATTACTGATCCCTTTAATTTAATTATCATATCACTATATGAGATTATTATTATCCCCATTTTATAGATGAGGAAACTGAGGCAGAGACAAGTAAAGATCACACAGCTAACAAGTGACGGGGCTACTAAAATGGTATAGCCAAGATCCAAATCCAAGCAGCCTGGCTCCAGAGTCCTTGCCCTTAATCACAAGGCTGTGCTAAATGAGGGCAATGTGCCTACTTTGTGTACACTTGGAATGGGGAGAAGGTTGCCATCATCTCTAGAGCCTGAAAACATTTGGTTCTCCATCAAAAGTAGCTTTAGGCAGAGAAACCCTTTTGGTGTGTTTGTGATACTTCTCAGGGTGACTTAATCTAATGGGAGAGAAATATAAAGGCTGAACCAACAGGATTTGGAAACAGATGGATGGAGAACATGTTGGAGCCTGTTTGGGAGAAGGCTGGCACTATTAACAGGAATAGAGAATCAGATTTCTGCCTTCAGGGACTTTAAGTTGCATTTATGAAAAGTGAAAACACACCATTTCAATTCAAAAAGGAAAATAGTATGATACACCAGGTGTTTTAAGAGGACAAGGAAAAAACATTTACCCCAGTTAGTGAGGAAAAAGGACCATCAGGGAAGTCTTGAAATAAAACAAAAACGCTTTTTCTAAGGTTTCTAAGGTTTCTAAGTCCAGCATTTTACCATTAAAATCAGTCAGTGCAAACTTTTTTAAGGTGTTGTCCCTGCTCACCATACTTAAATAGAAATTATAATCACTTCCAATAGGTGGTGATTCTACATTTCAGTTTTCTAAGTACATATTAACTACTAACTTGTTTCTATCCAAATATGTATTCACAAAGTTTTTGTTCTTTTTTATTTCCCCAAAATTAGCCATACAAACTCTATATGTAATGTAAATTATTTCCTTTCTTTATTCTACAGCATTCTCAAAAATAAGGAAACACAAAATAGGAAACAGGTGACACCTTTTAGGAGGAAAAGTCACGAGTAATGATTTATACTGTTTCTTTTCTTTTTAAGTGTTAAATATTATTTATTTAATACAATACATAAACCACACTAAAATGCCTTTCCATAAGGAAAAGACAGCATTTGAGATAGAGGGAATTCTAATTAAATTGGCAGGGTCAACAAAAATATAAACTAGATACTGCTTCCTTATCTTCAACCATGGCCTTTAATAGGCTAACAAACACAAATTGAAACACATGTGAATCATGCTTGGTTCTGAGAGAGTGAAGGGATTTCCCCCATATTCAGTTCACATAGTTATGTAAACTTAAATATAAAACCAGTTTTGAGATGTCTTTCACCATTTTTGTGAAATACTGAACATTACTAATTAAGTCCAACCATACCTTTAAAAGGGGGAAACAGTGAGAGAATTTACTGAAATGGGAGTATAACCAAAATGTTAATTTAGCTACAAAGTCAACTTTACTTAAATCAGGAAGGTCCAACAAAAATAATTTTGTCAGTCATTGGTGATCTGAATTCTGGTGAATCACATCAATTAAATTATGGTGCACATAAAAAAGCCATGAGACATTTCTGTTTGGTAATAAATTGGGAAGTGGCTATCACTCATTAATAGCTTTGTTGAGGTATGCTATTAAGTCTTCCCTCTTTCCCTTCTTCTTAATGCCAGTGAGGATCATTTTTGTTTCAGGGATGTACTTTTAGGGATTCTCCAAATACTCCATCAGTGTATCCTCTTCCCAGGTGATGCCTTTGTTCTTGTTGGCATCTGTGTAAGAGAATCCAGTATCCTGACCTGTCTTCCACCCAAATAATCCATGGAGATTTGATCCAACCTGTGTTTGCTTCCCTTTTCCATGGTGTGGCACTGGGCACACTTCTGAAGAAAAATCTTCTTGCCCTTCTCAACATCACCCATTTTTAAATTGTTCTTGCACCCCTAACACAAAGAAGGTTCCCGCTCAGAAGCCAGACATTCCATACTCACTATACTATATTTCTTAAGAGAAAGTATTCTACACAGCCCAAGACTTATTTTTATTGTCCCTATATGCTCTAGGTATAATGCAAATCTCATCGTTAGAATGCTCACCTTACTCCCAAAAAACCATAAATTACCCACTACTCCACAAATCCACCTAAATAACTACCAGAAACCCTAACCACTACCAGAAATAATTCAAGTTAAAGATAGCTTTTAATAATGCTGATGATATCTGGAGTCGGGATGCAGCTTAGAATTCATGTAAATATATGATCTAAGAAGTCTGTTTTGCTCATATTTGTGTGATAAGAGTATGACACACTGAACTGGATCACTGAGGCTTCTAAATATATGGAAAAGAAAATCTGGTATGAGAAAATAAAAGAGTGAAGAGGTTTGACATATATAGTGTTTCTGTGGTTCCCCTGGAGAGGTGGTGAACAAGGCCAAGGAAAGTGAGTAGTGCATGGAAGAACTGTGACACAGGGAAAACCACCATATGGGAAAGCAGCAACAGTTGTCTGGCCTCCCTTTCATCATGTATAAAATAATGCAATAGAGTAGATGATCACAAATGTCAAACTCTATGAAATATAAGACACTCTAATGTTGTCCTAAACTTTATATTTTTGCCAGGTGCAAAATTGCACACTTTTTAGCTATAAAAAGTCATAGTCCTATATTTTACATGGTTCTTGAATATTATTAACTATTTTCTAAACCAAAAATGGCTGTGTTGTACCCAATGCAAGAGAGTTGATCATAACAATCTTCAGTATGTCTACCAGCCTAATGCTTTAGGGAATGAGACCAAGTAAGCATGAAATCATTAAGTGCATTTTTATGAAGCACCCCTATGAGCCCAACCCTTTTCTAGCACCAGAATATCAAAGATGAATATTACAGTCTTTTCCCTCCAGGGGTTCACTGTCTAATGAGTAAGAAAAATAACTTCCAATCATGATACTTTTTTCTTTTTCATGTGCTATGATAGGGCTGTAAACAGGGTCCTATGGAGGCTCAAAAGAAAGATTGAAACAGACTAAATTTGGGGAATCCCCCCAACCCCCACAGCCACATCTGAAATTGGAAATATCTTCCTCCTGCTGAGAAAGGAATCTGAAATGCTGTGAAACACCCACCCAACCCAACCACCCCAACTCTGTTCCTCCATCTCTAAAATCCTCCATTTTGATATTCTACAGTCTAAAGAAAGACCTCTATATACATTTCCTTTCCTCAGTTTAAATGAAACACATTATGTAAAAGGAAGATATAGACAGCGGCCCCAGGAAGTTCCAACTCCTTTTGATTGATAAGGAGGTTTCAGGACTCCATCTGTGAAACTCCTATCTTTTGTCCCAGTATAACCCTTTTACCCTTAAAAATTTTAGTTATCCCATAGATTTTTGGAAATAGAACTTTTGAAACAAATAAGTTTCTTCTATCTTCCTTCAAAACTGACTTTGAATAAAACCTATTTTTCTACTAATTTGAATCTAGGTATTTCTGAAGTAACAAGAGTTATGGTCTAGCCTCTTCATGCACCAGGAATCATTCTAAGAAGCACTGCAAACCTAGCAAAGAAAAATGAGATAAAAGTAAAAACAAAAACACCACGTGCTAAGTGAGTTACAGAAAACATGCAAAGAATAAAATAAATACACATAAAAACTTTAGGTAGTGATGAAGGCTGGTAAGAAAGATCAACTAAGACAAGAGAATATAGCCTGGTGAAAGATTCTGTTTTAGGTAGAGAGGTCAGGGATAGCCTCTTGTGCTGGAGTGACATTTGGGCAGAGACATGAGTTAAGTGAAGGAACAGTGGGGATATCCAACAGGACTTGCTAAAGAATTTTCTGTTAGATGTGAGACCAAAGAGTGCTCATGGAGGAATACCAAAATGTA
Organism: Sciurus carolinensis; assembly: GCF_902686445.1. Classification (NCBI taxonomy): domain Eukaryota; kingdom Metazoa; phylum Chordata; class Mammalia; order Rodentia; family Sciuridae; genus Sciurus; species Sciurus carolinensis. The sequence continues at coordinate 70,051,240 of NC_062222.1, read as the reverse complement.
GATTGAGAAATTTGGGAGTGATTGTGCCATTTACTGAGATGGGGACGAATAAGGAAAGCAGGTGTTAAGAAAGGGAGTGCAAATATCATGCTAAGTGAGATAAGCCAATCTCAAAAAAACAAAGGACGAATGATATCGCTAATAAGTGGATGATGACACATAATGGGGGGTGGGAGGGGTTAGTGTTAGGGTTAGGGAGGGGAGCAAGAATGGAGGAAGGAAGGACTGTATAGAGGGAAAAGAGGGGTGGGAGGGATGGGGGAGAAGGGAAAAAATAATAGAATGAATCAAACAGCATTACCCTATGTAAATTTATGATTACACAAATGGTATGCCTTTATGCCATGTACAAACAGAGAAACAACATGTATCCCATTTGTTTACAATAAAAAAAAAAAAAGAAAGGGAGTGCAGCATAAATATAGTTATCTTGTCCTAGACAAAGGCACCATAAATATACATTGGAGAAAAGATAGCCTTTTCAACAAATGGTGCTGGGAAAACTGGAAATCAATATGCAGCAAAATAAAATTAAAGCCCTATATCTCACCCTCCCTGCACAAAACTCAACTCAAAGTGGATCAAGGACCCAGGAATTAGACAAGAGACTCCGCACTTACTAGAAGAAAAAGTAGGCCCAACTCTCCAAGATGTCAGCTTGGGAACAGAATTCCTCAACAAGACTCCTAAAGCACAAGAAGTAAAATCAAGAATCAATAAATGGGATGGTATCAAACTGAAAATCTTCTTCACAGCAAAGGAAGCATTCAAGAACGAGGACAGAGATCCTACAGATGGGAAGAAAAATCTTCACACCTACTTAGTACCTCAGATGAGGCATTAATTTACAGGATACACAAAGGACTCAAAAAACTTAACCCCCCAAAAATAAATAAGCCAATCAATAAATGGGCAAAGGACCTGAACAAACATGTAACAGAAGAAAAATTACAAATGGTCAAAAAATATATGAAAAATGTCCAACATCTCCAGCAGTTAGAGAAATGCAAATTAAAACTACATTGAGAATTCATCTCACTCCAGTTAGAATGGCAATTATCAAGAATACAAGTAACAGTAAGTGTTGACAAGGATGTGGGGGAAAAGGTACTCTCATACATTGTTGGTGGGACTGAAAATTGGTGCAACCACTATGGAAAGCAGTAACGAGATTCCTTAGAAAACTTGAAATGGAACCACCATTTGACCCAGTTATCCCACTCCTCAGTGGACTTAAAATCAGTAAACTACAGTGATGCAGCCACATCTGTGATTACAGCAGCTCAACTCACAATAGCCAAGCTATGGAAACAAACTTGGTGTCCTTCAAAGGATTAATGGATAAAGAAAATATGGTATATATACACAATGGAATATTACTCAGGATAAAGAAGAATGAAATTATGGCATTTTGCAGTAAATGGATGGAACTGAGAATATCATGCTAAGTGAAATAAGCTAGTCCCAAAAAACTGAAGGTCAAATGTTCTCTCTGATTTGTAGATGCTAGCTTAAAATGGGGGAGATTGGGGAGGGAATAATAGAAATAGATTGAACTGGACAGAGGATAACAGAGGAAGGGGAGAGAAGAGGGGACTAGGAAAGAAAGTAGAATTAATTGGTCATAACTTTCCTAGCCTTGTCATTGAAAACACGACCAGGGTAACTCCACATCATGTACAACCACAAGAGTGGGAACCTAATAGAATAAGTTATACTTTATGTATGTATATTCTTCCAAAATACATTCTACCATCATATATAACTAAAAGTAATATTTTTTTAAAAAGGAGAAAAAAGAAAGGGAGTGCAGGGGGAAGAAAGAAAGGGACTACAAATCAAAAGTTTTAATGTCGGGCATATTAAATTTCAGGTGAGTATTGGACAGTGTAGATGAGATCTAAAGTATACACTTGGAGATACAGGTCCAGTTTTCAGAGAAGTCAGGGTTAGAATTATAAACTTGAGTTTGTTTAGCCACAGGATATAATGAGAAAAATAGAGAGTAGAGAGAGAAGGAAAGAATCACATGGTTGGAAATCAAGAAGAGGAAAATTGAGCATAGGGCCTTCAGTAGGTTGAGAGGACACTTGAGAGAGTGGCACTGACACAGCGGAGTGATCAGCTACACTGAAAGCTGCCAAGAAGGGTAGGTAATATGAGCACTAACAATGGGCCACTGTTTTTTTAAATGCTTGTTCCTCTTCCTTCAATGTATTACAGATAGTCACTCTGTATCTTCAGGTCTTTACTCAAAAATCACCTTGTTGATGCTGGGAATGGCCACTCTATCAAATGGTCAATCCACACTCCCAATTATTTGTATCCCCTTCCTTTCTTAGCACTAGATTTGATATGCAATCGACTTGATATTTTACTTATCTTACTTATGTATTTTCCTTATTAGAATATAAAATCCATGAAGGCACATTTGAGTCTGTGCCGCGCACAGTCAGCATGTGACAATAAATACTAAAAGAATGAATGAGACCATCAATCACTATATTAAAGATCGGGACCTTACACAGTTGACCTTTTATATTTCTTTTTTTTTTTTAATCAAAATTTTCCTTTGGGCATAGACTCATCTTGCTCTAGTGGAAAGCTAATGTATTAAAGGAAGCAGATGCTTGCATATGTCTTGAAAATGTTGACAAGACTTGCTTGTTAAGAATCTACTGAACATTATGTAAACCATTGTGTTAGATTTTGATGGTGAAAGGATATATAAGGCAGGATCACCACTGTGAAGGGACATTCAGCCCAATGGTGAATGAAGACTTGTAAATAAGAAAACTATCATGTACTATGATAAGTGCAATCATTGGTAATACCACTAGAAGCCCAATCTAAGTGAATGGGGGCACTCAGACAGGTAGAGAATTGGGTCAGATATGAATGACTTATGAATGATAAGGAAAACAATATTCGAAAACATCTGGAACTAGACCAAGTCATTTGTTCACTGAATATTTATTGATGTCTAAACACCATTATAGGTACTGGTGATGTAAGAAAAAGAAAAACAATCTTTGTCCTTACAGACTTCCTGGCAGAAATTATAACCCATCTTGCATGATATCAGCAGAAGAGCAGCTGTTGATATACTTTACACGTCCTGAGTCAGCCGATTTAGGTGACTGTGCTACATATCACACTGCCTACCCTGAGGCAGCAATAGGATGTTCTAGTGAATGGTTCCTGGCGAGAAGATCCAAGTATGCCACATCTTCGGCCCTCTGATTACAGAAAAGGTACAGTTTTATTTGAGTAAAGCAGCCAACTGAGCTATAGACACTTTTTTAAAAAAAGGAAATGCATTTAGCTTTGGCATTTCAAACTGAGACATGGCACTAGAAGGCTAGATGCTGATCATGAAAAAAAATTGTAAATCATAACATTTCAGCATAAATTTTTTAGTTTTCAGATAATACACTTCTAAGTACTGTCTATATCCCAGCTGATTTTTTTATTGCAAAGTCATCTGCCAACTTGCACACTGAAGGGATTCCAAGCAACTAAATGTCTTTAGATTAAAGCAAGATAAGGAAAAACGCATCCTTAGGATGCTAAAATCCTATAAAATAAAATATTTTGAAGTCAAGTGTAAATCCATAAAAGAATAGTCACCTGTTTTGAATAATTTTATAAATATTTGTACTTAGAGAAGATGACATTTTCAGGCAATCATAATGCTTCTTTCAAGATAAAAGACCTTTACTTGGACCTTTTCTCACATCTTCCTGAGCTCCAGTGTTGTTTCACTAATTGAGCCCATGGAGACATATATTTACTTTCAGATTTTACTGTGTTGTTGATTTGGAAGAGTATTCACAAAGAATCAGACCAATTAACATTGACATGATTATTAAAGTTATAATACATAAAAAAGTAATTCCAATAGTCTATTTCTAGTAGAAAGCTACAAAGAACATGAAGAAATGTATGAAATGGAGTGACATTCCAAAAATGTAATATGACATTGACCTCAATGATTATTAAGAAAACATAATCCTTCCATATCTCTAGCACAAATCCTTAACAAGTCGAAGCATGATCCTCACTTCATTCTCTCAACAACATGTCAGAGGAGAAAGTGTTTGAGTAAGTGAATATGGAGACTCCTGGGATCCTGTGTTCATGGTGTAGAAACAGTAGATATGCTCCAAAAAGACAAAGGTGGGGACAGCTTCCACGAAGGAGATGCCTTTGGGGTAAAAAAAAAGGCAATGAAATCACATCCGCGGCGTTGGCAAACACTATAGTGATCTCATGACTATTTTTGTGTAACTCCCTATGGATCCTGCCCAGCTAGCATGTTTCACCCCTCCTTCAGGAGAAAGACACAAATGCATATGATCAAACTGGTCTGAGATGTTTTTTCAAAAAAGGCATTACCCACGTGCCCATCTACTCTATTTTTTTTTCTTTTCACATCTATGAATGCAACTACATTGATAGCTTTAATATAACACATTAAATACAATCAAATCTGTCTTCAACAAAATCTCCTATTTCACATCCTCATTTAAGAAGACAATATAAACTGTATTTTTCTTAAAAAATTAAATAAGCCAAAATGTCACAAAAGGGTGAATGTTCAAGTACACATAATATGAAATGTATGGAATTATTGATTCTTTGTGAGTTCCAGATAACTTAAGTGTTCACTGTACCTAAGAAATAAAAGTATATTCTCTATTATGAAAGGAAATGATTGACATAATCCTGTATCTATTCTGTCAGGTCTATTTAGTCTGCTAGTTTGAAATCAGCATTTCTTTAGAATGAGTCTAATCAGCATCTGACGTCTCAGTGTAGGAACGCTACTGGTATACCTTAACCTTTCTCTTGGCTTTTGCCTCTACACCTTGACAGCCGCTTACTGTGAACATCTGAGACTCCACCTGCCAGCCTTTACCTGAATACAAGGACATTCACAAGCAGCATGCGGGAGAAACCAAAGTTCAGAATCAACACAGAGGAACTGCTCTTGACAAGTGCTACATCAAATGTCCCTGGGTATGTACCCAGCTTTCCTCCTCCTCAACTGTAATAACTCTGAGTTGTGCTCTAGGAGCTCACAGAGATCCTGGGCAGGATTGGGACCTGATGTACCAGTCATTTAGTGTCCTCCGTGGACCCCACCTTCTCTCACTTCCCTACTCTTCCACCTGTGTTTGGTGGAATCTGCTCTAAAATTAAATCCTTGACTGCAGACTGACTTTGAGATAACCCAATCCAAAACACATTGGCAGAACTTATGCTTCATTTGTATACGGTCCAGGTTTATAAGTATGGGCCAGAGTTCACACATAAATATAAACAGCTTAGGTTATGCAAGGCTTTTATTTAGTCTACCATTTAGCTATCAAAAGTTACACTAGGACTTCTATTCCTAGCCATGAAGGATTATCAGCCTAGAGAATTGTCTTCCTGTTATGAAAAAGAAAAATCATAAACATATAAAAATAAGTATTTTCTGACATTGCATAACAGCCAGAACATGATTGTGACCCTTGAAAGAATGAAAAAAAAAAAAGAAGTGATCTTTACGCTCTCTCTAAACTGTTGCCACTTGCCACTGTAATGCCTAGGGAAGGAGAAACCTGAGGAAGTCCAGTGGTCACATGGTTGGAGGTGAGAAGCCAAGAGTTCAGGGAGGTGGAGGCAGCTAGAACTCCCACTGCAGAAAAAGAGCTCCTGAAACCTGGCGGCAAGTGCTTTGCAGCTTTGCAGAGTACCCATCAGCACACACTTGGGTGCAAACCCCAGGAGGCCTCAGGAAAAACCTCCTGAAGCAATTCTCAGAGCGCCAACCAGCCTGGGAATACTATGTCTTCTCATCAGCCAGAGCGGAAAAACTAGGAGCCCTGGAACTTTGGTGGAGTCCTCAGAGGAATATCAGGTGCGTAGCACAGCCAAATTAGTCCTAAATAAAAGGCTGCTCTGGATCCACCAAAATAAAACATAAAAGCAAGATTTGAAAAGGTCAGCCTGATCCTAAGTCATTTAATTATGTGCTAGAACAAAGATCTACACTCAAATTCCCTTGGCTTTCACTCCTACATTATGAAGGAATAAAACAACACAAGGTTCGAAATATCTGATACCCAATAAAAATAATTACCAACTATGCACAGTAGGGGAAAAAAAAAAACTTTATGTGGGACAGGGTAATCAATAGAACAGAACCAAGAACAGCAGAGAGAATTAGCTGACAAAGACCTTAAAGCTGATTTTATAATTTTATAAATATTCTCAATTATGAGAAAACACATACATAATGAGAGGATAAATAGGAGACATTTTTAAAGAACCCAAATATGTTGCAAACCTAAAGTTGCTCTAAAAATAGTTTGTTAGCCCCCCCCCCCATGCATCAAGATTCAGTTAGGACTTAAAATAGTCATAGTAATAAATTTTATAAACACTATATATCACCAATATGCAAAAAAGACCCAAATAGACAATATCTGAATGAAAAAAATCAAAAGAATAAAAGCCTTAACTGATCCATAAGTCTCACTGGATTTCACCTACCACTCTCCCCTTGTACGTCAGGCCTCAGGACTTTGTATCACCTGTTCCTTCTGCTTGACGCACTCTCCAGACACATTGAACTTGCTGACTCACCTCCTCAGTTTTGTACTTAAATACCCCATTCTCAGTGAGGCCCTCTCTCACTAACCCCATTTAAAACTTTGTCTATGTACTTCTTAACCTCCTTCCGTGCTTTATTTTCTCCTTAGAAATGATCACCATCTAAGATGCTGTACATTTTTTGTCAGTCTCTCTTCACTACACTATAACCTTCAAGAGAAGCCGAGGTTTTTGTTCTGAGTTTGTTACTATCTCCCCAAAATCTAGAATAGTTCCTAGTACATAATAAATGCTCAAAGAATATCTGTCAAATAAATATTTTAGAAAAATAACTCTGACTCCAATGTGTATTGATTGTCCAGTATGATACAAAAGAATCAGAAAACACAGTTTGAAAAAATGTGATAGATTTTAGTATGATACTTTCTAATGTCTTCATATATCTTTAAGTATATCTCTACATCCTGCCTCCTTCTCTCTCTCTCTCTCTCTCTCTCTCTCACCAGGGATTGAACCACCAAGGGGCACTTAATCACTGAGCCACATCCCCAGCCCTTTTTTATTTTTTATTTTGAGACTGAGTTTTGCTAAGACACTTAAGGCATCCTTAAGTTGCCGAGGCTGGTTTTTAATTTGTGATCCTCCTGCCTCAGCTTTCTGAGCAGCTGGAATTACCATCCTGTGCCACCATGCCTGGCTTCCTTTACTCTAATAGTACACCAAAGTCTATTTTTTCCCCTCCCTTACTCCACCTAGACACTAAAATAAAGACTCAAAGAATCTAGCATAAACAGAAAGATTTGGTCATGATGTGAAGTGACCTAAAGCATGGTTTTTAACTTTGAACGTGTTATAAATATCTCCCATTACATGCTTTGTTTTTCTTATACCAGTTATATCCCCAGTCCCTGGCACTGGATGGGATCTCAATATTTGTGTAATATACGAATTAGGTATGCTTCTAAAGTCAAACTACAGCAATTGTATACCATCATCATCTATATTGATATTTTACCACTTATAAAAACAAAATTTTATTGGGCACAGTGGTACAGGCCTGTAATTCCAGCAGCTTAGCAGAACCAGGAGGATCACAAGTTCAAAGCCAGCCTCAGCAACAGCAAGAGGCTAAGCAACTCAGTGAGACCCTGTCTCTAAATAAAATACAAAAAAAGGCTGGGGTTGTGGTTCAGTGGTCAAGTGCCCCTGAGTTCAATCCCTGGTCACCCCCACAAAAAGAAATTGTTGTGAAAATGCTTTGTAAATGAAAGACACTTATAGGTTTAGTTTTTTGTAGTATTTAATAAGTTGAGGTTTTATTTTAAATCACAAAATCAATAGCTGTCAGAATATTATTCCTTTTTTTGTTTGTTTGTTTTTTTGGGTTTTTTGTTTGTTTTTTTGTTTTTTCCACAAGTCTCAGACTTATATTGAGAACATCAGCCTATCAGAGAGTAGACTACCAGGAAAGTCAGCCTATCAAGGAACAATCTCCAGGCAGATACCAGGATCGCCTCATGTACAACAGCCAACCAGAGTTACTTCCTAAAACTTGAATATGAGTGCAGCTATGTCTGGCAAGCTGCCAGGCGCCATCTTAGAGATCAGGCCACTGTGCGGCTCTGGGGCCCTCAGAGCCCGCCCCTGACATCTCCCCCTTATTCTTTAAATAAAGAAAAGATGACTTGGGACCATGCCTGTCTTAGGTTGTCCATGGCAAATTACATCCTTACCCGTCATTGAAATTCTGACCTCCAGGCGTCAGAACCCTGTCTTAGGTTGGTATGCATTTCCACGGATCTTACCCATCTTTGACTTATTATTCCTTTTAATTATGCAAAGTACATGGAAAAGTTAAATTTAATACATAAATGATTAATTCAAACCAACAAAATACTAAATGACATAATAGCTTAAGGTACGAGGTACCAACCCAAATTTTAGAGTAGTTCAAAAACAACAAAACTGAATATTGGAGTTATCACATCACATATAATGATACAGTAAATACTGAACATATATGAACCTGGGCTGGGACATCACCACAGATTTGTTGTAAGCTAGTATTTTGCACAGATACCTTATTCGTACATGTCAACTTTCAATAGCTTGTTAACATAAATGCTGTGGAGGATATAGTATTAAATACAATTAGTAAACAGTAAAATTTTTTTAACATTTTAGCATTGTATTTTGTGATGCATTATTACATTTTTTGGGCTCCATTTTGAAAATGTAGCTCAGTGGTACAATGTTTGCCTAGCATGTGTGAAGCCCTGGATTCAATCCCCAGCATTGCCAAAAAAAAATTTTTTTTAATTGTTTCTAAAAAAGAAAAAGAAATAAGCAACCCTAATGATGACACCAATAATGGTCCTGTGAGAGTACTGCTCCTCTGGGAGTCCTTGGCAGTGTTCATTTAATTTCTCCCTCCCTTTGCCCAGCATTCCAAATTCTAAAGAAAACTCGAACATAAATGGTTAAAATGTTACCTGCTATGTATTTCTTTAGATTTACAGACCCAGAACATCTGGGTGATCTTCATACATCATAATGTATAATTCCCTTCCTCATCTATGAACTCTGTGTTATCAACTAACACAACATTGAATCCCACAATGAGAAAGTATGAGGAACTGCCTCATGGAAACTAAACTGCTCCCTTCCAGGATCACAGGTCTGATAGATAAACATCCGGAGCAACAAAGGGACATTACACTCCATCAAGTGTAAGGACTTCTCCGTAGCTACCTCAAAGAACCAGAACTAGAAACCTGATCAACTAGATCAAACCATAGTTTAACCGAGACTGCTCAATTATGCATACTCCCACCGCCTGCCCTGTGAAGATAGGGCTGAGGTGCTGGATCTCACTCTGCCTCCCCAATGTGGTCATATTTCTTGTTTTTTTACTATTACTTTTACTTTTGGTTTTTGGGGTGAGTGGATGGACCTAGTTGGGATCCCTAAAGTTAGGCCTCTGGCTTAGGATTCCACTAACACTAATGGTGACAATTTATTTCCTATAATTGGCTCCACATATGTTATTTAATTTTAACATTATATTAACCATTTTTCTATCTCGAATCTTGTTTGTACTTTAATCCTTCCCACATATTGCAGTCAGAATGATATATATAAAATACAATTTTGCCTTCCCCCTTTCCTCTTGTAAAGTTTTCAGTGGCTCCTTTCTCTCTGAATAAATTCTAAGTTCCCTCAGATGACATAGAAGGGCCTTCATGATCTGGGCCTTTCTTATTTCTTCAGATTTAAGATAGCTCTTCCACCTTCTTATTCCATGTTCACTTGGACCATCGTGGTTCTCTATGTTCTCACTTGTATCAAAGACTATTTGTGTCATCCCTTTGGCCTGAAATTCTATTCTCTTTTCTCATTCGATCTGCTAATTCCATCTTTTTTCTAAGACTCAACTTGGATATTCCCCTCTAAATCCATGTCAACTCCCCACCAGCAGTCCAGATTACCCATCATGGTATTTATCACACTCCATTATAATTTCCATTTTTTCTGTGCCTGTGTTCCCTGGTAGTTAGTGGCAATTTCTAGAACACAGGCTGCATAAGTGTTAATTGCTGAAATTCTAAAATCCTGGCAAACAAAGTCACTAAACAAGCTTTTTTGTTTTTGTTTTTGTTTTTTGGTGGTACTGGGGATGACTCCAGGGTGGGCTGTGGTGCCTGCCAAGTGAACTACATCCTCAGGACTTCTTATTTTTTTTTTATTTTGAGACAGGGTCTTGCTAATTTGCCGAGATTGACCTCAAACTTATGATTCTTCTGGCTCAGACTCCCAAGAAGCTGGAATTACAGGCATGAGCCACCATTCCCTACATAAACAAACTTTCTAAAATACAAGAGTAATACTCAATAACAGAATAAATCAATCTGAATTTTCTGACTTTTTAAATAAACCAAGATGCTATCAGATTAATCACCTTCATGACCCTCCTCTAACCATCAGGAAGACTGGAGTGCTGAGCTGCAGAAATCACTGAATCCAATCCCTAAAGATGCCTTCCCTCTTTGTACAAAATGCCACAACCATTAAACCAAGAACTACTCCATTTGTGTACTACCTGGAAGATCTATGTTTGCAGGAACTCTATCTCACTCTATTCTAGTACCAGGCTCATAACGGATACATAATAAATGTTGGCTGTCTATTACAACCTAGTCATGGTCATTGACTTGCCATTAGTATATGATCAGAGCTAATTCGCTCAGTCAAATGGATAGCTATTCCTGAATTTTCAGTGACAAGTTCTTATATAGCTGTCCCCATTCCATTGCCTTCCTCTTTTATTTTTGTTCTCCTTCTTCTTTGTATTCAAATTCCTAAAGCTTAAGGCACATGATGGGCAGAGTGGTTTTGATTTAGTTCCTTGATTTAGTGGAGAACTAGATAGGAATGATGGGAAATATGTTACGATAGAAAAAGTGGAGAGTATCCCATACTGCTTCTTTTTTCACACATGAAGACAACATTAGTAGTTGGTGTTAATGAATCTTCTAAGTTTTTATACGGAAATAAACTTGAAAGGACTGCCAATTATTTGAATACTGGCAAGTTATAACCTTCTTGTTAAGTTTCTAAAATTTGAATCAATTTAGTGGTACAACAGTAATTACACTAAAACAAGTAAATTTGCTTTTCAGAATGAAAGTAGTAACAATAATACTTTGTTTTGCAAGTTCAGTGTGCAGATATTCATGAAAGAGAACATTTTTTAAAAAACTTTAAATAAAAATAAAGAGATTAAGTGGAGAGCTGAGGCTGGAGCCATCTTGGAACAATCATGTCCCCGCAACAAATGCAGAACACAGGAGATCAGGGGGGAAAAAAACCTGCACACACACACACACACACACACACACACACACAGCCACAATATCCTGGAAGGAGCCTATCAAGTGACCTAAGCTGGGCCTGATGGAACATGAATGAAACAAGCATAGAGTAGAATATACACAGAGGGATTTGAGTTGGAAAGATGAAGGGGAGTTCAACTCCCAACTCACTTTTCCTTTGTGTCCAGTAGCTCACATGACCAACTAAAGGCAGCAGTGAGTGGATGTCCCATGATTGGATTTCTTGGGAGACCCCTGAGAACCAGACCCACAGAAGAGATTGGCTACTGTCTAGCCCTAAGGGCAAGACAATCTAGTCTCTCCAAAGAAGGCCTCACCCAATTAGACCTAAGCCCCACCTGCTTGAACTTCCCTCACAGAATATTGCAGAAATGGTAACTTGGAAGGGCACCAAAGTGGTCCAAATGGAAAAACACAGTTCTTTAACTCACCCACCTCATACTGCTAAGGAATGAAGCTGAATCTTATATCAAACAGTTTCAATCCAAGGAAATACAAAAACAGGAAGGTTTAACAATCCCCACCATTTGCTCTAATAGTACATAACTCATGAAGTAGAAAGAAAAACTGTTGGACATAAACAGTGATCCCACAATCCATTCAACTATTTTTACCACCTCAGTGGAGAAGTTTCCGTCATCCTTCACTAAGATTTTGGATATTTTAATTTTTTTTAATTTTTAATTTTTTAAATTTGATTTTTAAATTCTTTCCCTGCATTCATGTGTGTATGTGTGCATGTGTGTGAATTCTGGCTCTACTGACTGGTTCAGAGAAATATATGCATAAACTTCTTTGTTTCTTTTTCTCTCATTTTTAGCATTTTTAATGTATTTATTTTTTCCTAGCATTGTCTTTTAAGGGTTTGGACTTTTGAATTGTATATTTTAGTTAACTTTTGTGTTATTTTCATATATTTATTTGTCTTTCTCTCTTATCTTCTCCTCCCAATGGCCAAATTCTCTCTCCCTCTTTTCCAATACCTTCTTCTTCTATTTTCCCCCACTCCTTCCACATAAATATTACTTGGTACAACTCTTCTGCATTCTCTCTGTTCACTTTTTCAAATTGTAAAGTTTTTTCCAACTTCCTAGCACATTTCCTTTTTCTCTAAATAACTGTATTTTTACCATCTTTCAGAAATTATTGATTTATATAACTCCTCCTGCCACCATTAATGCTAATACAATCATCACTGCTATGGATTATAGAGTTGACACCTGCTGTTTGCTTTACTGTTGACAATTGCTGTCCTCACCACTTCTCTTTTCTGGTGGCAATTAATGTTGAAGAAATTAGTAGTAACTGTGTATTTACTTTAACCTGTATTGTTTATTGTTTGCAATGGTTGTTATCATTGTTGATTTCACCCCATTCTGCGAGATGTGGGGAATCTACAAGGATACTAACAGGTCACAGATCAGAGACTCTTCTGTTGAACTAAACAATCCCTGACATTACTCCAACTCAAAAAAATGAAGAGGCAAAAGCCCCAAATCATCAAAACAAGGACCCAAGGAGGAACAACCAGAGAGGGAACTCATGTCTCACCCTTTTACATCTATGCATATATCAAAAGCAGAAAGAATCCCAGTATAGGTAAAATAATTGTACACAAAAGGACATGCACAAAAATAGAGGTAGGAGAATCCACCTCAATTGATGCACAAGTCCAAGATCTCTGAAAACATAACAGGCAAACAATCCCTCCCTAAAATTCACAATTCACAAATAAAAAATCCCACTGATAGAAAAATGATGAAAGCCCAGAGAAAGATTATAAAAGACTGATTATTAAAATGTTCATTGAACTAAAAGAAGATCTAAGGAAGGAATTAAGACTGCAATTACAGGAGATTAAAGAGCACTTTAATATAAAGAAATAGAAATAGTGAAAAGAAACTAAGTAGAACTCCTAGAAATGAAAGTCAATCAATAAAATTAAAAACTCAGTTGAAGGCATCACTAACAGATTAGAATGTGTAGAAAATAGAATCTCAGTCCTTGAAGACAAAACTTCAGGTCTTGAAGGCAGGCTATATGATCTTGAGTATACAGAAGGCAATATATGGGAAAAAAATTACAGAATATGACCAGAATATACAGGAACTTTGGGAAAACTTTAAAACACCAAACATGAGAATAAGTGGGATACAAGAGAACATGGAGACACAAAATAAAGTCAAAAAGAACATTTTCTTTTTAAAACATTTTTTATTTGTTCTTTTTATTTATACCTGACAGTAGAATGTATTTTGACTTATCATACATACATGGAGTATAACTCCCCTTTTTTGTGGTTGCAAATGATGTGGTGTTACATTGGTTGTGTACTCATATATGAACATAGGAAAGTTATGCCCAATTCATTCTACTGTCTTTCCCATTCCCATTCACCTCCCTTCCCTCCAGTCCCCCCCATTCAATCTAGTGAGGTTCCCCTCCTTCTCCACCCCCTACCCCTGCCTATTGTGCGTCAGCATCCACATATCAAAGAGAACATTAGACCTTTGGTTCTTTGGGATTGGCTTCTTTCACTTAGCACTAAAGTCTCCAGTTCCATCCATTTATTGGAAAATGCCATAATTTCAGTCTTCTTTATGGCCAATATACCATTGTGAATAGATACCACATTTTCTTTATCCATTTATCTGTCAAAGGGCACCAAGGTTGGTTCCATAGCTTAGCTATTATGAAATGAGCCACTATAAAAATTGATGTGACCACATCACTATAGTATGCTGATTTTAAGTCCTTAAGTATATGCTGAGGAATGGGATTACTAGGTCAAATGGTGGTTCCATTCCAAGTTTTCTGAAATAATCTCCATACTGCTTTCTATAGTAGTTGCAGTCCCACCAGCTATGTGTGAGTGAACCTTTTTTCCCCACATCCTTGCCAACATTTATTGTTACTTGTATTCTTGATAATTGCCATTCTGACTGAAGCGAGATAAAATCTCATTTGCAGTTTTGATTTGCATTTATAAAGAACATTTTCAATGAGAGAGTTACAGAAAACTTTTCCCATATCGGAAACAAGATAGACACCCACATACAGGAGGCTTACAGGACTCTAAATAGACCTAGTTAAATAAGAGCCTTGCCAAGGCATATCATAATCGAAATACCTAACATGGAAAATAAGACAATATTTAAAGTCTCAAGAGAAAAACACCAGGTCACATTTAGAAACAAACCAATCAGGCTCACTTCTGATTTCTCAGCTTACACCCTAAAATCAAGGAGGTCCTGGAATGAGATATTATAAGTCCTAAAAGAAAACAACTGCCAACCAAGCTCACTATACCTGGCAAAGCTCATTCAAGAGGGAAATAAAACTTTTCACAATAAAAGTAAACTAAAAGAATTCATGAATACCAAGCCAGCACTACAAAGAATACTCAAAGATAAACTGTACACAGAGGAACTAAAAATAATTCTGAAAACTTCTAAACACAGGAAGATCAATAGAATAATAATCCAACAAATGAGAATCAAAACAGAATAAAACATAGCAAAAAAAAAAAAATGGCAGGAAACACAAACACATACCCATACTAATGCTGAGTGTTAATAGCCCCAACACTCCAAATAAAAACACAGATTAGCAGAATGGATCCAAAAAACAAGATCCAACAATATGCTGTTTACAAGAGGCTCATAGGCAAAGACATCCAAAGGCTGAATGTAAAAGGATGGCAAAAAATATTTAAGGCATATGGTCCAAGAATATAAGCAGGAGTTACTATTCTCACTGCTGACAGAGCATATTTCAAGCAAAAATTAATAAGAAGAGATAAAGAAGGCCACTACATCCTAGCAAAGGTAAAAATACAACCAGAAGTCTTAGCAATAATAAACGTAAATGCCCCAAATGTCAACAGACTAAATTACATTGAAAGAATACTCTGTGACATTAAATCCCACATAGACCCCCAACACAATAATACTGTGTAATTTAAATACACCCTTATTACCAAAAGGTAGATCATCAAAACAAAATCAATAAAGATATCCCCAACCTGAACACTATAAATCAATGGACCCAATAGACAGCTACAGAATATTCCACTCCAAAACAGCTGAACTTACCTCCTTCTCAGCTGTACATGGAATTTTTTCCAAAATAGATCATATTCTAGGCCACAAAGTTAGAGCAATAGTAAACAGCAAGAAAAATAATGGAAATTACACAAACACAAAGATATTGAACAATACTCTCTTAAATGAAGAATGGATCAAAGAAGAAATGAGAATAGAAATAAAAAATTCTTAGAAACAAATGAGGATGGAGATACAACCTATCAAAATCTCTAGGACAGTATGAAAGCAGTTCTGAGTAGAAAATTTATAGCACTGAGTGCCTACATTACAAAATTAGAGAGATCCTAATTAAATAAGCTTATAACCCACCTCAAGGTCTTAGAAAAAGAAGAACAAACTAACCCCAAAATCAGCAGAGGACAAAAAAAAATTAACATCAGAGCCCAAATCAATGAAATTGAGAATAAAAAAAATAATATACAGGATCGATGCAACAAAAAGTTGTTTTTTTTGAAAAGATAAATAAGATTGACAAACTCTTAGCCAAATGAATCAAAACAAAAAATGAGAAGATGTAAAATAAGATCAGAAATGAAAAAGGAGATATCATCACAGAATCCTTAAGAAATTCAGAGGATTATCAGAATCTAATTTGAATACTTATACTCCAATATACTGGAAAATCTGGAAGACACTGACAAATTTCTAGACACATATGATCTGCTCAAATTGAATCAGGAAGATAAAGAAAACCTAAACAAACCAATATTAAGTAATGAAATTGAAACAGCAATTAAAAACCTTCTAAATTAGAAAACCAAAGACCCAATAGATAAAAAGCCAAAAATCACTACTCTGGAAAACACTATGGAGACTCCTCAAAAAACAAGGGATGGAATCACCATTTGTTCTAGCAATACCACTTCTTGGTATTTTCCCAAAAGAACTAAAATCAGCTTACTACAGTGATACAGCCACCTCAATGTTTATAGCAGCACAAATCACAATAGCTAAGTTACGGAATGAACCCTGATGCGCAACCACAGATGATTGGATTAAGAAACTGTGATATATATACAATGGAGTTCTACTCAGACATTAAAAAAAGTGAAATTATGACATTTGCCTGTAAATAGATGAAAATGGAGAATATTATGCTAAGTGAAATAAACCAAACTCGAAAATTCAAAGGTCAAAATATTTTCTCTCATATGTGGAAACTAGAGTAAAATAAAGGAAAGGGGGAGGAAAGAATAGGATAATATGAAAAACCAAAACAATATAAATTAATAGACAAGCAAAAGTTGTCAAGTAGTGTAGACAAAGGAGAATGGGAGAGGGTTGGTGAGGACCAGAGGGAAAAGGGGAAGGGAAAAGGGGGATCATGACCTGCAATCAATTTCCATGCATGTGTGAGTTTGTCGGGATGAAACCAACTACTATGTGTAACTATAAAGCTCAAATTTTAAAAATGCTAAAAAATTGAGATTACAGACTTAATTTGGACAACACATATTTAATTCAACCCATTATTTTGTGCTGTGTTCTGAATAGTTGTACCCCCACACTACCAGCCCTATACTGCCAAACTTCATATGCTGAAATTCTAACTCCCAAGGTGATAGTGTTTGGAGGAGAAGCCTTTGGGAGGTAATGGGTCATGAGGACAGAGCCCTCGTGAATAGTATTAATCCCCTCATAAAAGAGACTGGAGAGGAATTCCTCATTCCATCATGCGAGTTTCCAACAAAAAGACAGCTATTTAGGAAGAAGGCCTTCAGCAGTAATTGAAATTGCTGGTACCATGATCTTGGACATCCCAACCTCCAAAAGCTGTAAGAAATACATTTCAGTTATTTAAAACTACTCAGTCTATGAAGGTTTGTCATAATAGCCCAGATTATCCAGACTTCCTTTCTCTTAAATGATCAAGACTAGTCCCTTGAAGGAAAAGACTAGAAATTACTATGTTGTGCTATTTACAAAGGAAGCATCTTGGAAGGAGATTTAATTATAGTATTTGAGAGCAGAATCACTACCCTTAATCACTATTCATGAATGTGCTAAATTGGAGTATTATATGGTAAACCACATTCACAGCTTTCAAGAGAGATAATAATACATTTCTTATTATAAGAGTTTATGAGGAGTAATTAGTTAATATTTGTAAAGAGTTTTAAAGGTGAAATGTTTCCGTTCCTTCGAGTGTTACTAAAATCCTTAAGCAAGTGACAATCAATAGTACCTTATTAATGTCTTGAAAAGACCTAACTATGCAGTGCCGTGAAATTAACTTTTGCAAGTTAGAATTCAAAATTTGAGCATTATACTAATGCATGAAAATGCTTAGGTTTTGTATTTAAATAAATATAATGGCATTGAGATCAATTTAGGGTTTTCAAAGAAAAATAATACCCATCCTAGAAATATTAAGATTGTTGAGGCACATTTGCTTTCCAGAATCTGATGTGATGCATAAATACCAAACTTAAAATTTCTGTACAATGAAAAAAGGTTTAAACCAATGCTCTATTATTTATAAAGCAGCTTCCACACTCAGTGTGGTATATCTGTGGAGCTCTCTTTACATGTTTCCCTTAAAGGGATATCCAGCATCGATTATCGCAAAACCTTGATTTTCATATTTGCCTATCTGCCGGAATTTGGGGCTACTGGCACAATAACTACATGACTATGACTTCAGACACTGGTCACAAAAAATGAGAGTCTCTTTCCATGGCAACATCTTGACATTGTAAAGAAGAGAACCAATATTTTAAAGTACAAGAAAACAGGTTAAGCCTGTTAAAGTACAAGAAAATAGGTTAAGTGGGAAACAACTCCAAAAAGGAGATGAGGAGGGCACAGAGAGTAATTTTGAAGTGTTTTGAACAAATTCCATAGAAGACCTTAGAGCAACAGAAACAGGGTTTCTCAACCTCAGACACATTGTGACAAAGACATCTGTCATATGGGGTCTATCGTGTACATTGAAACATGTTTAGTGGCATCCCTGGCCTACCTACTAGGTGTTAGTAGCAACCCTGCCCACTGTCCACCAACCAACACTGACTCTAGATATCCCAGCGAAGGAGAGTATTTTAGTCAGCTTTTCACTACTATGTCTAAAGAACCTGACCAGAACAATAGTAGAGGAGGAAAAGTTTATCTGAGGGTTCACAATTTCAGAGGTCTCAATTCAGAGACAGCAGGATCCATTCATTGGGCTTACGGTGGCTCACATCATGATCAGAGAGCAGAGAGAGAGAGAGTGAGTCCACTCCCCAGATACAAATACATACCCAAAGCCACACCCCAATCCCCACCTCCTCCAGCCACACCTTACCACTTCAGTTACCACTCAGTTAATCCCTATCAGGGGATTAAATCACTGATTGGGTTAAGACTTTTACAACCCAATCATTTCTCCTTTGAATGGTCTTGCATTGTCTCACACGTGAGCTTTTGGGAGACACCTCACATCCCAACCATAACAGCAGGCAGGGGGAGACAATGTATTTACGAGTTAAGACCAGGAACAGAATTTGGCACAAGCAGAGGAACAACACTAGAAATATCTGCCTAAAAGGACCACTGGAACTTTCACCATGAAGAGGTGAAGGAATGACCAACCTAAGAGTTAGAAATAGCCAAGGATACTAGCAAAAGTTTTGATTTGCTGAATTCCCTACCTGAGGGAGGTGGGAAGTGGTATGAAGAAGCTACCTTTGAGTGGTATCTGCTAGAAACAGATACTTGGAGAAGGGACAGCCATAAGTAC
Source organism: Sciurus carolinensis (assembly GCF_902686445.1). Classification (NCBI taxonomy): domain Eukaryota; kingdom Metazoa; phylum Chordata; class Mammalia; order Rodentia; family Sciuridae; genus Sciurus; species Sciurus carolinensis. The sequence goes on along the minus strand of NC_062222.1, from coordinate 70,031,918 downwards.
CAATAGAATCTCCATATCATATACTTAGCAGGGAAGGCCATGATAAAAGTCTAGTATGCTCTTTAATGAAAGGAAAAACCTAAAAACTTCTTTCAGGTAGTGTTATAGGCTTTAATACCAGAAACTCCTTCAAGGGGATTCATTGAGTTTCACTGAATTCATTAAATATTTATTGAGCACTCAATATGTATCAGTCCCTGAGCTGGCAATAAGGAATACAATAATGAAAACTGTCTGCCCTCAAGGAACTTATGCTCCAGAGAGAAACATAACTACAAGAAGTCTGGTCCTCAGGTTTCTGGTATTGGGTATGACTTAGCTTTTCACAGCTGCAATTGAAATACCTCACAAGAGAAGGAAAAGTTTACTTTGGGCTTGCAGTTTTAAGGGTTCAGTCCATGATTGGCTGACTTCATTGCTCTGGGCAGAACATTATGGCAGAAGATGGTGGAAGAAGAAAGCTGCTTCTCATGGCATCCAGGCAGAAGAAAGAGAGCATGCAAGAAGTCAGGGACAAATATAGTCCCCAAGGAAATGTCCCCAACCACCTACTTCCTCCAGTCATGGTCCCTCCTGCCTATAGTTACCACCCAGTAGTCCATTCAGATTAATCCACCAAATGGATTCAGGCACTGATGATATTATAGCTCTTAAAATCCAATATTTTCACCTCTAAACACTGCCTAACAGAGCTCTTCACGGAACATTTTAAGGTACAAACCATAACAAGGTGCATCCTAAGCAACTGATCCACATTGATTACAACTACACAACAAGAATTTTAAAATCACAATTCTATTGATTTTTTTTTTATTTCTACAGACTGTTTTTGATTCATTGTACACAAATGGGGTACAACTTTTCGTTTCCATGGGTGTGCACCATGTAGATTCACACCATTCATGTAATCTGTTTACTTTTTTTTTGTTCAAATGCTTTTATTTTTTTCTCCCATTTTAAATGTCTCAGCCATTTTACTGGCATTTCAGGCAGCTGCTTTTTCTCTGTGTCAGAGTAATCAATATATGAACATTTTGAAAAGCAAAAGCTTTTCAGTTGCAATTTTATTTTTTCTTCTGGCATGCATGTGCACAATCATTTGGATTTACATGATGGTGCTAACCAGCCAAAGTCAGCAAGCCTTTCAGTAAAAGCAATTGACTCAGTGATGATGGATGTGCTGTCATTTTCCATTTATGCCCAGCTGTCTAATAATAGCAAGGTAACATTATTAATAAATTACTGGCATAGCTAGTTAGGGAATATACAATCCAATTACATAGGCTTTAAATTCACTACAGGCAAAATGCTCCCTACTTTTCCACATATGATTCACAGTCCTGTTTTTAATGGCATTGAACCATGGCCTTTGTAGACTAGTCATTAGTATTCAGAATAAGAAACAATTGCTTGGAACAGGAAACACAGAAGCCAGACATTTGGCAACATCACACAGAGTTCACTGCTGAAGTCAACTGGCAAAGCCACTCTCCACTGACAGTAAAGGCCTCTGTTGCCATAGAAACGGCAGTGAACTGTGGTAGTGAGTAGTTCTCTCACCTGCCAGGACATAAATTTAGCATTTACTGTTGATTTTTAAGTCCTTTGTGGAGTAAATACTAGAAATCACTCTGCGTCAGGAAAAATATCTATCCAAGCATTTGTAAAAAATCTGAATTTCAGTATCCAAACAATTATATTTAATTGTGTACAATACCTAATAAAAGTTTATCTATCTCTTCATTCTAACAATTGTTTATTTTGCTAAAACTAGTTTCTAAAAGTAGCTAAATAAAAAATTTAAGTGGAAAGGACATAAAAGTAATGCTAATCACCAAAATAAAGATTCTTTCAAAATCCACAAGGATGATTCAAGCTACGTTTTATTTGTTTATTTATTTTATCGATTTATTTATTTATTTTATTTTTTTGGTACCAGGGGTTGAACCCAGGGGTACTTACCCACCAAGCCACGTTTCCAGCCCTTTTTATTTTGAGACAGGGCTTCACGAAGTTGCTTTAGGGCCTCGCTAAGTTGCTGAGACTGATTTTGAACTTGTGATTCTCCTGCATCTGCCTCCCAGGTCACTGGGATTATAGGCATGTGCCACTGCACCTGGTCACTTTTTAGTTGTATTTTAAACCCAATATATTTTAAATTTCTCACATCCTCGCTCACAGACAAATGAGCCAACTAAGGCTACCTACTGCTCGCTTTGACCCAATTATTATTATGGTAATGTGTCTTTCTTGATAATTACAATAATTATCATAATTATCACACCAGTTTATGAATGCATAAACTATGACAGAAGAAAAATGTCTTAACTGTAGCAATTCAGAGAAAAGCCACAGTACAAGCCTCTAAGTCTTACCTCGTTCTCGTCTAGGTCATTCCGGCTTCATTAAGCTTCTCTTTCAACTCTTCAATCTCATGCCAAATTGTATTTTTCCATAAAGATGACAAGTGAAAATTTTTGTTTTGTGCTCTGAGCAGCCAATTCCCCCTTATCAACAGTGGCTAAAATCTGCCCATCATCTTTTTTTGTGGCCTTGACTTTCATTCATAAATAAATATTTACCAAGCAAATATCTGTATGTCATGTGTTAAATACTTGGCATAGAGGGAGGTGATACGAGGATAAATAAAACATGTTTTTCTTTTCTTTTTGAAGAGTCTAATGGAAAAACAGTGCAAACAGATAAATATATAAACATTAATATATGTTTGTAGAAAAACATTTATTAAAAGTGCAATAGGAACATTATGAAGTTTCAAAAGCTGATTACTTAGGGAAATAGAGAATTTCACACTGAGGTAGTATTTTCACTGAATTTTAAGAACTAAAACAGGAGTTTTATATGTGATATATAGGAAAGCCAGGTGCTAACATGTAATTTTTATAAAGTTAAAAACATTTACTCCCATTCATATATAAAATGAACATGCATCAATTTTTTTTATTTGGGAGGATTTATATGCTCCTACTGGACAAAGTTTATTTTATTACTACAGACAAAAATCATTTGCATTGCTATCAGGTAATTACAATTTACCTTACACCACTACAAAGTTGTAAAACAGTCTAATCAATAGAAAGTCAGTCAACTCTGTACACACCTGTGGAATCAAAAGTTCCCACAGGATCCTCTAGACAGTATTCAGTAATCTCTTCAGTTCATTTTCAAATTGAACAACTTTCCCTGACAGAAGAAAGGGAAATACATAAAAACAGAGATATGGAAAAGTAAATACTTGAATATCCCTAAAATTGAGTCAGTGAGAAGAAAGGGAAGTAAATGAAGGCATGGAAAGAAGTGCAGATCACACTGGGATGGGGGCATTGGGGTCAAACTGTGAAAGATCTCATCTGCCATGCGAAAGAGTTTAGACTTTGTCCAAAAACAGTAGGAAGTCATTGAGGAATTTTAAACCTTTGTCAAGCTAAGAGATACTTTCTATGTAGAAGATTAAAAAAGTTAATTTCAGAAGAATAGAATAGTGCTACTAGAGGTTAGGAAGAGGGGAGGGGTGGATAACTGGTACCAAAATACAGTTAGTTAGGAATAAATTTTAATATTCTACAAAACAGTAAGGTGAGTATAGTTATAACAATTCATTATGCATTTTATCAAGTGCAAGCGAGAAGAGGACTTCGAAGGCTCCCAACACAAAGAAATGATCAATGTTTAAGGAGATGGAAATGCTAACTTCCTACGTCAGTCCCCCAAAACCAAAGGTCCAATGTTCTGTATGATATTCAAACGTTAACACACAAGGTGGAGGAGGCGAAGAATACAAGTTTAGTGGAACGAAGGGGAATAGAGGGAAGGGAGGGGGAATGAAGGGAATGGAAGGGGAATGGGACTAGGAAAGACAGTGGAATGAATCTGACATGACTTCCTATGTTCATATATGAATACATCACAGTGAATTTCAACACTGTATGCCTCCACAAGACTGGGACCCTAATTAGAATAATATATACTCCATGTTTATATAAATGTATCAGAATAGACTCTACTGTCATGAAAACTAAAAAGAACCAAAAAATTTGTTTTGAAGAAAGGCTAATTTCCCAATATGATCATCATACATCATATAAATATATCAAATTATCTCACTCTACCCCATAGGTACAATTACTGTGTCAACAAAAAATTTAAAAATAACAAAAAGATGCTTTTTGTTTCCTCAACCTGAATACTCAATTTATTCCAAACTGTATTTTCTACATTTATGGCTCTTTTCTGTTTGATCTCTAAACTTTAAAAATGTCTTCATATACACATTTTGTTTACTGAACCCTTGATTGCTCTCTAGTCCTCTTCATTCTCTCGAAGTATTTAACTTGTGGCTATTCTTTTTTTGAGTGTATGTTATATACTTAGTTCTTGGAAATCTGATAACCCTAATTTTAACTCAAGTGTATATTGGAGAAAATATCATTTTTAGGGACAGATTTATCTAAATAAAAAATATACAGCATTTGGTTATTTAGCATTATTGTACCTACTCATATTTTAAAAAAAGATGTTGCTATTACTAAGTTTTTAAAAAATATTTTTATTTAACCCATTGTTAATGCATATTTTATTTATAATAATGTGATGTATAACAAATGTTACTTCTATTATAACCTTGTTTGCTTATATCAAGGAAAAAAATCCATAAATGCTAACCTAGGGAAAAGTCACATAAACTTTGGGAAATTCAAGCAATTATCACTGTATTGTTTTAAGCTTAATCCCCTGAGAGAGCTGTGTTTCCATTATATAAGAATATTAGAATCATTTCCAACAGCTAAAAAATAGTCATATAATGAAATTCAAATTATTAAAATCAAAGAAAAGTAATTCTGAAATATGATGGTAAAGCAGAACGACTATTTCATTGTATTGTTGTTCAGTTCTAATAAAAATAAGCCAATCATTTTCTTTTCTTTACCATTAAATAGGCATTCTTTTAATGTTGTATATGACAATCTTAAACTTTAGTACATATAATAACAAAAATCTTTAGTACATATAATAACAAAAATAACATATAAAGCAAAAAACTCATAAAAATACTAGAATTGAGAAACCACTTTCATATGGTATTTTTATACACCTCTTTCTGTAATTGACATATATATAAAAAGTAAGTAACAATAGAAAATACTTCAACAACACAAATAACAAGTTTAATCTACTAGATGGATAAATACACACATATGCACATACATCCATATGATATAAATATATATAGGATTATGCATATAGGTAGACATAGATCAGTCTAATAGATTAGACTAATTTCTTTTTAAAATATTTTCATTTGTTCTCTTTAGATATACAGGACATTTGAGTATAACAATCACTTTCATTTTAAGACAAACAGGAGGCTTTTCTAAGATGCATGATTGTTTTAAAATCATGGAAACTGAATCAACTGTTGTGCCTAATTCCACATTTTAAATAATACAATTGTCACACACAAAAATATACAATTTGATAACACCAGATTTTAACTGAGGATTCCAAAGAGTTCTGTTTATATCATGGTATCTATTAGGTTTAGCACATCAAAAATTAAGCTAAAATTTTTTTAATACTTACAATTTAAATAACCATAACAAAACCATGAAATATTAAGAAAATTAATGTATTTTTATTTTAGAACTATATTTTCAAAAAATAGTGAGAATTGTGTCACTGTTTTGTATGTTTACAAATCTATTTAATATCTGGTTTAATAGAGGATAGCTGGATTCTCATATTTGTTTTTGCATTTGATCCATTGTGATATCAGATATCATGTAATGTCTAGAAAATTATATTGCATATTCCAGAAAAGATGAGCATGAAAAAGGTAAATAATGTCTCTGTATTAGTATAAAAATCCTTTGACCTACCAGCTTTCTTTTAAGGATCTCAGGATCAGGATCCCAAACCACACTTCGACAACTGTGCTGAGGTATTCTCTCAAAACTGCTTTATAATCTGACCATAAGCAAATTAGTCGTATCAATTTAAGAATTCCAAAAATATTATTTATTAACATTAAAATCATAAATATGATTCAGTGTGCCCAAAATCATCACGGAAAGCAAAATATGAACTATCATGGATTGGAATTTCCTCCTTCAGTATTTCAAAATAAATAAATTTTAATAGGGGGAGAAACAAAGAAAAGTTGTGACAAGTATTTGTTGTTCATTGTTGGAAATGTCTTAACAGTGGAATGAAGATTTAACTCTAACATTTTCTGGGATAACCTTTTCCCACTGGATGAATATTTTGTGATGCAAGCCCTGAGCAGTAATGTTGTGTACTAATTATGCTCTATGTGTGCTTACACTTACATATAGGTTTTGTGGTGAAGTGGGAATCAAAAATAAAGACTTGTTTTGAATTCTAGCTATTTCTAAATGACTGAGGTAAGTTTTTCAAGTCTATAGTTCAAGCATGAGTCTGATGACATTGTAAGTCTTTACAGTCAGTCATTCATATTGTAAACCATGTATCACAAGAAGAACCAGAAGTAAAAATGAAGCATAACTAATACCATACACCTGCAGGGGAAAAAATCTTCAGCTGACTTACTTTGGCTTAAATTGGAATTGCAGTTCTCTGAGCTAAATTTCAGAAGAGAACTTTTCAGGTATAAATAATTAGAAAATCAATATGTCCTTACATAGTCGGCCCTGTTACAGACCCAGAGTCACATGGCACAAAACTTGAGATGCATTTAAAGGAATATCTTTGAGCCTTTATGATGATAGATAGTGATAAACAGATAGATAGATAGATAGATAGATAGATAGATAGATAGATAGAAAGAAGATAGTAGGTAGATACACACACATACATCTCAGGTATACATATATATTCAACTTTTTATAAGGAATTCATATATGTATGCATGAGGGTAAGGACAGGGAATTTGATGAGTGTCATAAAATGTAACACTGATTTTAATAGAAGGAACTTTGAAGGGAGTGCGAGAGTTTATGGAGTAAGAAGGAAGTCCTTTAGGTTGGGATAAGGAGTTGTTGGTGATAGGTAGATAAACACAGGTAAATAGAATTTTAAAAAGTAGAGGTGGGAATCAAGGTTATTCCAAGGTTAAGAAATTGCTTTAAAAGAGAAATTGCTTTAAAAGACAGAAAACAGAAACATATGATCCACCTTCAGAAAATAATGTAGTTTGGTTGGGGTATAGACTTGTTTTGCAAATAGGGGGCATTAAACGGGAACCGTTTAGTGATGCCGTACCGTAGGGGTCCTGGAATCCCAACTGAGAAGTTTATGGTTAATTCTGAGTCAGGAGGAAATCATCAAAGATTTTTAAGTCTGAGAGTCTTGCATCAGATGTATTAGAGAAAAAAGAGAGAGGACATTATCTCAGTCAAGACAAGAATCAATGAATGAGTCCTGAAGTGGAGTTCTAACCCTGGAATTACAGAGTCTAGAAGAATATTCCAGGAAGAAACTATAAAATTTTGTAACAGGTGAATGTACAAGCTTAAAAAGTGACAGGTTCTACCACTAGTCTATGAGGGAAATTATGTCATTAATATTAATATGAAAGTTTAAAGAAGAAAATAATTGATTTGGGAAAAATAAATGGTTGGCGAACATGTTGATTTTTGTATTGGATGCTAAGTAGACTTTTGAAAATAGGGGATAGGATCTGAGGCTCACCATTTCCCATCTTTGAACGTCTTCTTAATATCTTTTAAACCTCCAGTGTGGGGAAGGTGTTAAGAATGAGTTTCTCATGTAATTCAACATAAATAGATTTTATCATTCCATTTTTTTCCAAAAAACAAAGCATTTAACATTATCCTACATTTCTGCATAGAGTCTAAAATGAGTAGAGTCTTCCACAAAAGCTGCTACTTTCTTTGATGAATTGCTATCTTGGTTTGAAAATTATAGTGGGAAAAGAAATAAAATGAAAATGAAATATATTTGTGAGATGATGTGATGATATAATACTTCTATGTCTCTATTTTTACATGAGTTCCTGAATGCTATCTCCCCTTCACAAGTGAGGATGTCTCTCAAAAAGATTTAGCTAAATTAGAAATAGCCTATTTAGGTGCATTTATCCAAGAATAATACCCACGAGCTACATACTGATAAATTGTTGGGCTTTTAGCTTAGTTTAGAGTAGACTGGGAAAATAATGCATCAGTTCTGCTGATCAAGGAGAAAGAAGATATTCAAAGTTATCTGGGATTAGGGGAAAAAACTTCATTTAAAAAATAAAATAAAAAGATCTACTTTTTCCTAGTTTGCAGCTAGTTTTGCTAATATGAACTAACAATTGATTAAAGTAATTATTAAAACTATCTCTTCCAAAGCTTAAGTTGAACTCAGTGAATTTCATTTGATAATCTAAAAAACAATATTGTGATAAATAAAATAACATATATAAAGTATTTAGAGCAGTGCCTGACACATAGGTACTATTTAAGTAATGTTATCATGGTCATCATCACACTCACCAATAACTGAAAATTCAGACATTGAAATTTTTTCATTCATAAAATTGCAATATATATACATATAGATATAGATCCTATAATTCCCACATTAAAGTGAAAAAAAGAAAAAGAGATCCTTCCTACTTCAAAGTCTTATGGGAAAGTATGTTTTGAAAGCACTAGTATATAGTCTTTTAGTATTTATTATTCATTTTGTTACTCAACTTTTTATTTAAACACTCTTCTGCATACTCTATAACTAAAATGAAAACTAGTTTCATTTTATGAAAACTAGGCCCAAATTCCCCCACATTCCCCACAGAGGCTGTTTGACAAATACATCTCCACCTCCTCACTGTTACATAGGCAGAATGAGGGCAGGTATACAGGAACAGATATTCTCTGGCATGTAGAGCTCTTTGACCACTCTGTTCAACACAAGTATTGAATGAATTTAATAAGTGAAGAGGCATATGCTCAGGAAGTAAAGACCAAGGCCCATATTGCCTTCAGCCACCTGCCTCCCTGCATTCACCTATCTGCAAGGTAAGTAACTACATAAAGGTATTAGTATTCTAGCAATACTAATGTAAACATCAAATCAATAACTGACACTTTTCTCTTCCTGGCCATGACATAGAAATCATTTGTGGTGGTTAAAATATGCCTCCAGAGCCACTTGGTGTCAATTCAATCCCAACACTGTTACATTTCAGGTGTGTGATCTTGACCAAGTTATTAACCCCCCTCTTCCTCATAAGATGAGATCACTTATAGAACATTCTTCATTGAACTATTAGGAAGAATCAAGAATTTAAGGGATTACAGGAAGTTAAATCAGTGCCTGGCATATACTACGTGCTGAAAAAATATAACTTAATCTTACAATAAGGAATGCCAGGCCATATGCAATTCTAAAAATTAGATATTGCACTACTTTCCTTTGAATTGTTAAAGTCATATGTAAGTAACATTCTTAGCAGATTTGTAATGCCCTCTATTTGAGGAGTACAGAGAGTATATTTTTTAAACATGGGCCATCCATTTATATACCAAGTAGTATATGACCACCTGACTTGATGAGGTATGAAAGTTTCTGATCAATGTGTATAAGACGTTGGCTTCACCATTAGTAGCTTTTTTATGAGCAATATAAATAGGATACCAAAATTGGTAAAAATATCAGTATATAGAGTCAAGAAGTATTCGATTCTAAAATTACTTACAGCCTGCAAATTCACTGAAATATTTCCACCTTTCTAAGTCTGAATCTTGTTTTTAAAATATTTTTCACTTCCTTCAGGCACTATTTATGATGGCTTACTCTCCATTATTAACTTTTCCCCTAATTTCTCACTGTGAGATTTAGTGGTTTCTCTTCTCAAGAAAAATTTTTTTTATTCTTTTCCTGCTATGGAGTGCTTTTGATGAAGGCAATTTTAATTATTTACTCCACATCTCATACTGTGGCACAGGTTGGAATGTAACTTTTAAGATGGGTTGTTATATTTCCTGTAAGAGCTCAAGGTCACAGACACAATATAAAGAAACCAGGTTCCAAGCACTATACAACTACACAATTTTGAGTTACACACACACACACACACACACACACAGTCAACCATGTAAACAAATAAAGCACATTTATACTGATTGAGTAATATAAATGTTTTAAAAGCAACAAAAATGGCTCAGCATTAAGAATTAAGCCTTTAAGAATCTTAAATGTTAAAATTTTAGGAGGAGAAAGTTATTAATCAGAAATCCTATGCTCTTTTTATTTTCATTAGTATTAAAGATAATCCAAGGGGACTCTACTTTTTCATGGATTCTCAGTGTTTCTACCATGACTACATAACATTTTTTTTAATTGGAGATGAACACAATACCTATATTTCATTTATTTTTATATAGTGCTGAAGATTGAACCCAGCACCTCATACTTGCTAGGTAAGCACTCTACCACTGAGCCACAACCACAACCCACTGCATAACATTTTTAAATGTCACTAATCTTGCCTTCAGGGCACCTTCAGGGTAACTTCTGCTTGGAATTTGAGGATCTCTATCCTCAACTGTGCCCTTAAAAAAATAATTTTTTAGACCCATGAAGAGTAAATGAGACTTCAAAAGACTGTAACTATACTTCATTAGACATTATGCGGACTTCTCTATCTCCCATTGCAGAAATAGTCTATATATTTTATAGTTTCTACCCCAAGAAGTATGATAGTAGAAAAGATGAGACTCTAATTCCTTGATGGGTTGTATGTCTACTTACAGAGTTTTGGCTAAATCAAAGGTGAGGCCTGTGTCACATGCTTCTCAAAAAAGAAAGTCACACCGGCCCTAAGATCCAGGACCACTGAGACTATTGAAGAATTCTACTTTCAAATTAAAGGCAATAAAATAAAGAAACTACCTGAATATTAAGACCATTGCATTTCATAGGAAATAAAGGGAATTTTCAATCTCTTGAGCAGACCCTATCTTTTGTTTGTTATTCAATAAATTCCATTTCATTATGTTCCAGAAAATTAAAATACAAACCAACTGATATAGGAGAGTCATCTCTTAGATATAGGAGACACAAGAAAAACACATTATTTTGTATAAATTCTTATTCTATTTGGGCATAAGTTCTTCTGAAATCACAATGACATAATAAACTCACAAGTCATTACTATATTCCATTCTGCACTAAGATTATTTTTGGTCTTATTGAATGAGAAGAAAAGTATAAGACCATTTTTCAATCCAAATGAGAAGTACTTTTTCATCCTTTCTGACACTGAATTTCCAGTTTAAACAATTCACTTCTAGAAGAAGGGAGTTCATAGCCAATTAAAATAATTTCTTCTCCTTTGAAACAGGAATAATGTTTATAAATGCTGTTCTTCATATTGAACTAAGATGGACATCACTATTAATTCTATTCAGTTGTAATAGTTATGCACTAATGGGTTTATGGATCATATTTTAACTTCATTAAATTTAACCAGTGTTCACATCTGACTACATCTATCACCTTTCCAAGTGTTTCTTATCTACCATATACACAAGGCAACTTTTTAAAACTGTTTTTGGAATTCGTGGGACTGCTGGCTTAAAGATAAATAATAAGTTATTACATTGTATCTGAAATAGTGTTCTAAAATTAAAATAATTAAAACATTTCACAATAAATTTAATATCATCTTCATAATTTATTTCGCTACTGGTCCATCACAGTGAATGATACAGGTGAAAAAGCAAAGAGTGATTTCATGATACTAAGTGGACTTGAACAGAGATCATTTTCCCAATCAATATTATAGTGAGTCGTGGTATAGCAGGTCCATGGAATGTCACTATAAGTGTTTTTTAATCAGAATAATCTGGAATCAGTCCAAACAGACAGAAAATTGATTTGTCTTTCTCACTCCTAAAGATTTTACGGTAAAGAAAAATATTCAATTGTCTATTTCGATGTCATAACAATTTCCCAGCACTAGTGTTGAGCACTCAAAGCTAAAAGTACTTTGACTTTCATATTATTTAAGCTGATTATTCTAAATGTGGGCTATGAATATAAATTATTTTTCTAAAATAAATATAAGCATGTATATATGTTTGCATGTACATATGAACATGTACATTCATATATATATATATATATATATATATGCATACACATATATTTAATTCATTACAATGATTATGGGCCAACTGGAAATGCTTTTAATAAACAAAATAAAATGAATCTTAATCTCTATCTTGATACCATACCTAATAGGTCTAAACCTAAATGTAAGTGGTTAATAAAGCATCTAGAAAATTAATAAGGGCAATAATGTCCTTGGGATAGGCAAATTCTTCTTTAAAAGAATACCAAAAGTGAGTAATTATAAAAATAAAATGTTAATATACTGAACTTCATAAAAACAAAAGTTATTTTGCTAATCAAAAACTGCTCTAAAAGAGTATAATAGCCAAAGATGAAAAATATTACAATCTATCTATCCAACAAAAGACTCATATAAAGAATTCCTACAAGATCAGGAAGAAAAAAAGAAAAAGAACTTGAATAAGCACTCCACAAAAGAAGATATCCAAGTGACGAAATATCAGATCAAAATATGCTCAACATCATTTGGTATCAGGGAATTCAGGTTAACGATACAATGAAATATCTACACAACCAGGAAAAAAAAAATGAGTTATTCAAAAGATTAACCATGGGTTGGGGATGTAGCTCAGTTGGTACAGAGCTTGCCTCACCAACACTAAGGCCCTGGGTTCAATCCCCAGCACCGCAAAAAAAAAAAAAAAAAAAAAAAATTAACCATAATAACTAATAACAATTTCATCAACTAAACTCAGAAACATTCCTGACAGGTACTCAAATTGTCACAATAACTTTAAGCAGTATCTACTAAATTTGAACATGTGCAGGTCCAATAAACTAGCACTGCCACCATCGATGTGCCCATAACAAAAGCAAGTACACGTGTCTACCACAGTCGAGTACAAAGATGTTTACAAAGGATCAAAACCAGAAGTCACACATAAGTTCATCTATGGTAGAAATGATAAATGCTGGGTATATTCATACAAGGAATACTATAAGCAATGGAAATGATTGGGCTACAGCCAAAAGTAGCAGCATGGAGGGAACTTAAAATGTTAAAAGTAGAAGCAAAAACAGTATTCAGTGTAGAACGCATTTATAGCATGTTCAGAACAGGCTAACCAACTTAAAATGATAGAAATTGTCAGAGCCATTACCTTTGGAGAGTACTGACTGGAATGAGGCCCAAAAGACCTCCTGGGATCCTGGAAATGGTCTAGGTCTTGGCCTGTGTAGTAGTTACATAGGTATATATGTGTGTAAAAATTCACCAAGCTGTACACTTAAAATATGTGCATTTACTCCATATAACTCTCTATTTCTAATTTTAAAGTGAAATATACTGGAATAATATTTAGTAGATAAAATAAAGATCAAGCATAAGACCAAGTATAGTGTATATGTATGTGAGAGAGATATTGTATAATATGATGGGATCATATTACATAGTCTCCTGTTTTTTTCTCTTAAAGTTGTGTCATGGTGTTTTATTCAACCATAAATAAAAATGAAATTATGTCATTTACAGGAAAATAGATACAACTTGAAAGTTTTATGTTTTAGTGTCTACGAAGTATTTCAAAATGTAGAATTTTTTTTAATTATTTTTTAATTTTTACAGACTGCATTTTGATTTATTGTACACAATGGGGTATATCTTTTCCTTTCTATGGTTGTGCACAATGTAGATTCATACCATTTGTGTAATCATACATGTACACAGGGTGATGATGTCTGTCTTGTTCCACCATTTTTCATACCCGCCTCCCTCTCATTTCCCTCTATGTAATCTAAAGTTCCTCCGTTCTTCTCTCACCCCTTACTCCCCACCCCCATTATATACCATCGTCCACATATAAGGAAAACATTTGGCCTTTGGTTTTCTGGGATTTGCTTATTTCACTTAGTATGATATTCTCCATTTATCTGCAAATGCCATAATATTATTCTTTTTTATGGCTGAATGATATTCCATATACCACAGTTTCTTTATCCATTCATCTGTTGAAGGGCATCTAGGTTGAATTATTTTTAACTAGCCCCTATTAATAAACATTTTAAATGCTTAAAGATTTTGAAAACTTTAAATGCTTGTGATTTTTTACTACTATAAATTATGCTAGATAAATATCCTTATAAGTCTTGAATAAAACATAAAATGCATTCTAGAAATGGTATTACTATATGTAAATATTTATAGGGTGATTGTTATACACCATACTCTCAAACTGCCCTCTAAGAATATTGTACCAAAATAGTTTTTACCTGTTAATTTTACTTACATATGCCTACAAGGTTGCTTTCTAAGGCAAATAAGAGAAATTGTATAACCTTGGTAAAGTTCTGTGATGCTGAGACAGACATATCAAGCAAGAAAAATTAGAGTACAAGATTAATTCAACTTCAAATACAGATTTTTATTAACTTTTTCTTTTACCTAGACCTTTTGAAAGTTTTCATACTTGCAAGATATATAAATACAAAATAAAATATCAGTCTATTCCCCAAAGCAATAAAAAGGTTTCACACTTAATATTCTTTTATTCTGTGCAAGTAAATCTCTACGCCTATTCTTAAATGAGATTTGTCTACATATTTTCATAAGAAGGACTCCACTGATAGAATGATATCTTCTTAAGATTGCCTCTATAATCAAACACTCATGCTACCCCATCTAACACTGAACTTACACGGAGGTTTTCACGTTGGAATCAACACAAATTGTAATAACACACACCATCCCATACAACAGAGAAAAAAAGAAGATAACAAGAGGAAGCATATTGCCATATGTGATCTTTGGTAACACATTCTATACACAAATTCACATCTTTCCATATCATTTAAAAAAATCATATATGAAAAATTTTTGTGATGAAACCTAACATATATATTTTTCTTATGGTTTGGCCATGCAGTGTCCCCCAAAAGCTTCCGTGTTAGTGCAGGAATGTTCAGAAATAAAGGGATTGAATTATGAGAGCTGTAATCCTAATTTGAAAGGACTGACTGGGTGTTAACTGTAGGTAGGTTTTCTCTCTCTCTCTGCTTTCCTGACACCATGAGGTAAGAAGCGCTTACCCACCATGCCCATCTGCCATGATTATCTTCCTCACCTTGGGCCCAGAGCAATGAACTCTGCCAACCATGAACTAAACCTCTGAAGTAGTGAGCCAAAAGAAACTTTTCTTCCTCTAAGTTGTTCTGTTGGATATTTTGGTCACGGCAATGAAAAGCTAACATGACTTTTTGTCTCTTTGATGCTTTTTTTTTTTGGTGGGGGATTGCTGGGGATTGAACTCAGGGGCACTCGACCATTGAGCCACATCCCCATCCCTGTTTTTTTTTTCCTAGTTATTTTTTTTTAATTGTAAACAAATGGGAAACATGTTGTTTCTCTGTTTGCATATGGAGCAAAGGCACACCATTTGTGTAATCATAAATCTACACAGGGCAATGTTGTTTGATTCATTCTGTTTTCTTTCCCTTCCCCCCAATCTTCCCCACCCCTCCTTTCCCTCTACACAGTCCTTCCTTCCTCCATTCTTGTCCCCCTCCCTAACCCTAACCCTAACACTAACCCCTCCAACCCCCCATTAGGTGTCATCATCTGCTTATCAGTGAGATCATTCGTCCTTTGGTTTTTTGAGATTGACTTATCTCACTTAGCATGATATTCTCCAATTTCATCCATTTGCCTGCAAATGCCATAATTTTATCATTCTTTATGACTGAGTAATATTCCATTACCCAGTTTCTTTATCCATTCATCAATTGAGGGACATCTAGGTTGGTTCCACAATCTGGCTATTGTGAATTGAACAGCTATGAACATTGATGTGGCTGCATCACTGTAGTATGCTGATTTTAAGTCCTTTGGGTATAGGCCAAGGAGTGGGATAGCTGGGTCAAATGGTGGTTCCATTCCAAGTTTTCTAAGGAATCTCCACACTGCTTTCCCGAGTGGCTGCACTAATTTGCAACTCAATCAGCAATGTATGAGTGTACCTTTCCCCCCACATCCTCACCAACACCTGTTGTTGCTTGTGTTCTTGATAATCGCCATTGTAATTGGGGTGAGATGGAATCTTAGGGTAGTTTTGATTTGCATTTCTCTGAGAAGTTGAACATTTTTGTATATATCTGTTGATTGCTTGTACATCTTCTTCTGTGAAGTGTCTGTTCATTTCCTTAGCCCATTTG
Source organism: Sciurus carolinensis (assembly GCF_902686445.1). Lineage (NCBI taxonomy): Eukaryota > Metazoa > Chordata > Mammalia > Rodentia > Sciuridae > Sciurus > Sciurus carolinensis. The sequence goes on along the minus strand of NC_062222.1, from coordinate 70,015,628 downwards.
TTGATTGGATTATTTGTATTCTTGGTGTAGTGTTTTTTGAGTTCTTTACATATTCTGTCAGTGCTCTATCTGAAGTATGAGTGGCAAAGATTTTCTCCCACTCTGTAGGCTCTCTCTCTTCACATTACTGATAGTTTCCTTTGCTGAGAGAAAGCTTTTTAGTTTGAATCTATCCCAGTTGTTGATTCTTGCTTTTATTTCTTGTGCTATGGGAGTCCTGTTAAGGAAGTCTGATCCTAAGTCAACATATTAAAGATTTGGACCTACTTTTACTTCTATAAGATGAAGGGTCTCTAGTCTGATTCCGAGGTCCTTGATCCATTTTGAGTTGAGTTTTGTGCAGGGTGAGAGATAGGGGTTTAGTTTCATTCTGTTGCATATCAATTTCCAGTTTTCCCAGCACCATTTGTTGAAGAGGCTATCTTTTCTCCATTGCATATTTTTGGCACCTTTGTCTAGTATGAGAAAATTGTATTTATTTGGGTTTGTGTCCATGTCCTCTATTCTGTACCATTGATCTACCTATCTATTTTGGTGCCAATACCATGCCATTTTTGTTACTATTGCTTTGTAGTATAGTTGAAGATCTGGTATTGCAATACCCCCTGCTTTGCTCTTTCTGCTAAGGATTGCTTTAACTATTCTGGGTTTCTTATTCTTCCAGATGAATTTCATGATTGCTTGCTCTATTTCTGTAAGGTACATCATTGGGATTTTAATTCTCAGCCCTGTTTTGTATTTTATTTAGAGACAGGGTCTCAGTGAGTTCCTTAGCACTTCATTTTTGTTCAGGCTGGTTTTGGACTCTGGATCCTCCTGCCTTAGCCTCCAGAGCTGCTGGGATCACAGTCACATGCCACCTGAGCTTTTTCTCTTTCAAAGTAAACTGACAAAACAACCTAAAACAAACTTTTTCTTAAGAGAGATTATTGACAATATAAACTGGTGATATGACTAACAATAATCTATACAAGAATTATCTTTTCCAGTGAAATTGTACTGTAAATTCAATAAAATACATTCTCTATGTGTATCTCTCTCTGTCTCCGTTTTTCTGTCAGTGTCTCCATATCTCCCTTCCCCCCACCCTCTCTTTCTGTCCCCCTCTGTTGTGCACATGTGCATGCATGTGCACACACACACACACACACATACAAACACAGAAACATACTATACTACAATTTTAAAGTATAGATGAATTTTTTTTGGTCACAACAAACTAGAAAAGTAAAGCATTTTACTTCTATTAAGATGAACAAAAACCTGGAAGGCAATGTGATTTTCATCATAGTTAAGAAAGTGGCCTTGAACTCAAAAAGCAGTAGCAGCCAGCAGAGATCGATCAGTCTAGGGCTTGCTAAGTCAAATGCCCAGAGGAGCTAAACAGATATTGTAGACGCATGAGGAAGCTGAGTCGGGTCTGACAACTAGGACAGCACACAAGTCATCCAAATGGCATTAGCTATAACAGTTGTTTCCATGGTATAAATGTCCACTGGTTGCTTCGTAATTTATCATTTTCACAGAGGATTTTTGAAAGCTTTGGATTTGAAAAACTTCTAATTAATGCTCAAAAAAATTTTAAGATAATGTGCCAGCTTACCAAACATGGACTCAGTCCAAAGTAAATCTGTTTACAATCTCTAATTCTGTGAGACCCATAAAGAGCTATAGGCTGCCTAGAGCCACACAGTGACTTTTTCTCCCTCCCAGAGCAGGGCCTGCCTCCACCGCACCTGCTACATTCTCTGGTAATTGTGTCTTCTGAAGTCAGGTTTTGACACATGTTTTGGAGGGCACCACTCTGAATCTAGGCTGTCCCGCTTTCCTTCTTCCATCAGTCTCAGCCCAGTCCCAATGGTTTAACCTGCACTCCAATTAGGTCAGCTCCTACACGCAGGGGGGTCCTTCCCACCTTTGTGCTTTTGTTCATGCTCATCCCTTCCCAGAGGATGCCCAGTACAGGATCTCCTTTGTACATCCTGCCCCCCACTCAGGGCCAAACTCAAAAGCCCGTGATAGAGTCTTCTCTCTTTGAAACCATACTGCACTTGTTGTCAGTACCATATAACCCATTAATTAAGCTTTCTGTTTTGTAGTGCTTATTTTATCTACCCAAATCAAATCAAATTCCTATAGAATTAAAGTTCTGTCTTCTTCTTTTGCAACACTTGCATCCTAATATATTATTAATTCTAATTCTAAGATATTACTGAGCAGGACTGAGTACTCAAGAAATACTGCTGATGTAGCCGGGTACAGTGGCACATGTCTTTAACCCCAGAGACTTAGGAGGCTGAGGCAGGAGGATCACAAGTTTGAGACTAACCTCAGCAACTTAGTGAGACTCTGTCTTTAAATAAAAAATTTAAAAATGGTGAGGGATGTGCCTCAGTGGAAGAGAGTCCTTGGGTTCATTCCCTGGTTAAAAAAGAAAAAGAAAAAAAAAAAAAAAAAGAAAGGAAAAGAACAGAAAGAAAGGAAAGAAGGAAGGAAGAAAAGAAAAACAAAAAAGAAGAGGAAAGCTGACTGGTGACCTCATAGCTCTTCCAGGAGGGATGACGATATTTAAATAATCCTGGAAATTATTTGCCACACAATGTTAGCATCTCTATTAGTTTCCTAGATCTGCCATAACAAAGTATCATGGACACTTCTCTCTCACAGTTCTAGAGGCTTTAAGTCAAAAATGAGGATGTTGGCAGGACATGCTCCCTCTCTAAAGGTTCAAGGAGGTGATCCTTCTCTGCTCCTTCTAGCTTCTAGTTACCCTGGCATCCCTTGGCTTGTACCTGCATTCCTCCCATCACTGCCTTTGTCTTCCATTCCCTTTTCCCTGCATCCAAATTTCTCCCTTCTTATAAGGACAGTAAGTCACATGGACTTAAGGTCACCCAAATACAGTAGGCCCTTATCTTAACTCGATTTTATCTATGAAAACCATAATTCTAAACAAAGTCACATTGGCAAGTTCTGGGTAGACATGAATTTTGAGGGGACACGAGTCAATTCTAAGCTGCAACTAATTTCCTCAAGGTTGATTTTTATGAAGAATCTGAAATATCAGTAATCACTGAAGAGTAAACAAGATTCTAAAATAAAATAAGCTTACATATTACCTACATTTTTAAGGGGTATTATAATTTGGGGAAAATCCATTAATATAAAGCAAAAATTCAGAGATAATTTATAAATATAAAAATTTGGCTGATCCTAGGCTGTCTTGCTTCATCCATCTCAACTTACTTATAGATTTAAATACTTCAGTAATTCATACAAAACACTATTGAGAAAGCTAAATAATCAGATGATATCAATAGAAAGAAGAAATGGCAGAAAGGCATTCTCTCCCATTTCCATGCATTATTTGAAGGACTCCATCTTATCCCATCTGTTATTGAGTTATCTATTATTATGATTCTTTATAGGAGTTATAGAAATCATATAAATAGATCTAGTCCCCCGTTGCCAGAAGTTTTCTCTGCCTAGACATTCACACAAATTAGAACTTCATATTAGGCTGATAGTATGATACATAGGAAAGATCCCTGCCTTACTAGACATGGAACCTGAGCAGGTAGTATAAGCTCTCTGCATAGTGCTCCTTCACTGGAAAATTAAAATGGGACAACCTAGATCATCTTTGATGTTCCCTCCAACTCTTATAAAAGGAAAATGTCTGCATTTATTGGAACTCTGAATTAGAGTGTGTCTCTGAAGTTAAATAGCAGATTGGCTCTTCAGTTCCAAGTTTTAAAAGTATAGAACTATATTTCAATACATCACTTCCACTGAAACAGTAAAATGGAAAATTCATTGACAGAGGAAAACAGTGAGAACTATGGAATCCAAAGTCAGATGTAGAACATGAAGGGTGGGATAAGTGGGAAGTAGCCAAAGTAAAATAACTGAAAAGAATAAAAGGGAGAAACAGGGCAGGGGCCAGAAGAGAGACAAAGAGGAGAGAATAGGAACTATCGACAGAATCTGTGTAAAGTAGTTTCGGGGTTTAGAGACTTGAAGCACCTCACCTGGCCAGAATGGAGAAAAGGATGACAGTTTTCCATTTAGGAAATGTATGCAAAATAATTATAATAAATACTCTTTGTTAAGGGATGGCAAGTCCTGAGTCATCCTGTGGTAAAAATTTGAAGCAGTGCAATCATATACTACTACAGGATACTCAGATCCAGTTATACAGGCTCAATGAAGCCCTTCACCACAGCACAGATTCAACTTATTTGGAAGTATCCTAACTCAAACAACATATATTTTTCTTCTTTGTGGCCAGGGCCTTCTAAAACTTCCAGAAATCCTGCTCAGTCCTTGAAAAAGCTCAGTCTGAAAGTGCTGGAAGAGTTAATGCCTCATAGGCAACCTCCAACTGGTGAATCCTGGCAGGCACCATTTCCAAGCGCTTCTACCTCACATCTCTACACAGATATCCTGGGATGCCTCGGGAAATCTCACCCACATGAAACCCCAGCTGCCCAGAAGAGACTGCTTCCCTTTCTCACTCTCCCGTCTCCCCTACTCTTACTCTATGGAATGACCTCTGATCTACTGCCTGCACCCAAGTCCTTCTCAGTCTCTGCTGCAGATTCAGATGTTTTAATATTTTGTGGTTTTAGAGGAAGTTCTTGAAAGTAATGAGAAGTTTTCAAATACAAAGAGCAACAATGGTATTGGGAGGCATGATACCTGGAATCTAGCTCTGTTAGCAAGTGGTCATGTGTATGATCTTGGACAAGTCAATTGCCCTGTCCAATCTAATATATTCACATTTATGAATTGCAAATGTAAGACTAGCTATCTTAGGTTATTCAGTCAACATAGCTTTTAATTTGAAAATAAATCACCCAATCCATGGTTAATGATGAGCCCAAATAGATCAGGTTCCACTCTCCCTTGATTGTTGGAATGGAATTCCAATTGTGGTATATTATGTTACAAAATATTATATATTTCAATTCTATCATATTTTAAAACATCAGTGGAAACCTGCAGTGATATAACTTGCTTCACATTTTCATAATATTTTTTCTATCCATGTTTTCAATTACTGTAAAAATCAAATCAAGAATAATGTACATTTATTGACAGAATAGCAACAATGACATAAGAGTTTTAGATAATAAATAACATATACGAAAAGGTTTACTAAATATTCTAAATTAATTACAAACCTGTTTTACAATTCTAAGAGAGATACACACTACTCTCATTTGAAATACATTTCATTTATAAATGAATAATCAGATTAATTGTAAATACCTCTCTAAATCAAATGTGCATAATTCCATAAAATCATCTGTCTTGAACTAGATAACTAAAATATAGCCCTAAATTAAGGCACATATTTAAATTGCACTATAGCATGTTTTGAATCATGAGAAACTATTTAAGGAACTGCTCTGACATTTTTGTTTACAGATCAGAAAAACAGAAGAAAAATTTGTATTTGTTTGTCCTTGGAAATTTTTCTGCATCAACTTCTCACTTCTCAGGAGAATGCACTCCTTATATGTGAAATATTTTAGAACATAATCTAGTCAGCTAGCATACATTCTCCAGAGAGTCTATTTTTAGAAGTCAAAGGAAAAGGCAACACAAAAAAAGAATGCATGAAGCTATGAATGTCTATCATAAATTAGGGAGGAGACAAGTCTACCAGAATGATGCCTATAGCATTCTACTCAAATCTGACCTCCTTAAAGAACTTAAAAGGGAAAAAGAGACAGTAACTACGACATCCCTGTGACTGTATTCTACTTTAATTCTACACTTGTTCATATGACCAAGTCCCCTGTTCTGAGACCTCAGCAGCAATAACAGAGATTGGTTGGTTGGTTCAGAGGGTTTATGTGAGGTGAGGATTATCCTTTGAACTACTATAGCATTTTATTACTGACCTGCCTTTGGGCCATGGAAGTCCTATTTTTTTTCCTGAGGAATTCAAAGTCAATAATTATGGGTTATGCTCAACAAAGTCATTCTAAATTCAAAATACTCAGACCAGGAAAAAGAAAAAAAAATGTTACTTTTTAGATCTCAGAGAAGAAAGGAGTTCATTTTGAGAAATAGCATTTTTCCTAGCAGGAGATATAGAAGTCCATTGCACTTGCTGGAGAGAAAATGTTGGGAATGATAAGTAAACTTTCTTTTTTCTCTCTTCTTTATAGACCATCAAGAGCAAGAGCTGTAAAATCTCTAAATCTCTAAATGTGGTTTTTACATTTCATTCCATTATAAATCCAGAGCAGGCAAGGCAAGTGAATTAGTCAACTTTTTGTTGCTGTGACCAAAATACCTGACAGTAACAACTCAATGTAGAAAAAGTTTATTTTGGCTCATGGTTTCAGAGGTTTTAGTCCAAGTACAGCATGTTTCGTTGCTTTGGGCCTGAGATGAGGTCCAATGTCAAAGCAGAAGGACATGGCAGGGCGGGGATATAGCTCAGTTGGTAGAGTGTTTGCCTCCCAAGCACAAGGCCATGGGTTCAAATCCCCAGCACCACAAAAAAAAAAAAAAAAAAAAAAGAAGGATATAGCAAAGGAAATCTGCTCAGTTCATGGAAGCCAAGAAGAGAAGAGTGGGGCTGGGAGTGTAAGGGAAAGGACCAGGGAAAAGATAAACCTTTCCAGGCATGACTCCAGTGACCTACTTCTAGGTACCACCTGCCTACAGTGTAGGACCTTCCAGTCCATTCAAATTATTAATCCCTCAAATGGATTAATCCACTGAAGAGGTTACAGTCCTCATGATCCAGGCACTTCCCAGAAGTCCCACCTCTGGACATTGCTGCATTGGGGACCAAGACTTCAACACATGAGACATGTGGGGACATTCCAGATCCAAACTATAGCAGTCAAGTACAAATCTGAAATAAATAATAAATAGTGTTCGCCAGCTCTGCCAGACATTGAGCTAAGAGTTTAATGTGTGTAATCACATTTAAACCTCAATAATTTCATGTTGTCTTAGAGAATTAACCTGACCAAGATCATACAACAAGCAAGAATCATAGTCAATGTTTAAACCATGCCTACCATTTTTAAAAATTATAACTCTTCTATCACAGTCTAAACAAAAACTAAATCTTCCAGAGAGAAGATTATCATAATCAGGAAAGAATTCAATTAATGATATATAATGTCCTCTGTCACAGTCTCTGTGATTTTAGTTCCTGGTGACAAGATTCAATACAATAAAAGACTCATCAAAATTATGATGTAGAACTTACAAGCAGATTAAAGGAAAATGCAAGAGTTGAACCACTAAAGAAAATATACATTGAGAAAATCTGTGTAAAAATAATGCCTAAGTCCAAAGAGAAATAATCTGACTTTACAAAATTTGAATTTTATTACAAGAGTATTTCTTTGCTATCATTGGAATGCAGGATTGAACAAATACTTAGTCTGTGACTGATCAATTATAAGTGGTAAAATTGAAAATATCATATAACTTTGCTCTGAGATAAAAAATTTCCGGCAGAGTTTTTAGAAAAGCAATGCCAATTTTAAAGTTTAAGAGGACTGTGTTTTACATTACAGTCATTATTTTAATGTCAGAAGTAATAAGATATAATAACCAATGATTATTGATTACTTATTTTGTTCTGGGTATGAAAACCATGCATTTATTATCCCAGCCCACACAGCAACATTATCTGTTATGTACTACTACTGTCCCCATTTCATAGAGGAATTTAGTATGGTTTAAAAATGCCCAAATCATAACCCTTTACAAACAGCAGTATCAAGACTTGAAACCAAGTAGTAATATGTTTCAGTTCCCTTATACTCTATTACCCTCATAATACTTAGTATATGACTTAAATTTTTATAGTTACTATAAGGAGGTACCCAGTAAAGAAGGCAACAGATAAATAAATGTATGTTTAATGAAAAATATTAATACTATCATGCATTCAGTCTCATCTTTTTCCTCTAAGAAATTAGTCTGTTCCTTTTTCTATGTAATAATCAAATATATTATTACATGTAGAAAAATATATTCCATCTCTACAAACATAAGAAGCCCATGCTATCCATAAAATATGTTACTTGCATAAATTCTAATTATTAATGACCCTGGTTTTCTGGTTTTCTTCCTTTTTTTTTTTTTTTTTTTGGTTGGTCCCTTTTTCAGGAATTCTTTGCTATGAATTCCTTGAACATAATTACAATCTAGGCACCTTTTAAAACATAAATCTTTAGGCACATATACACGCATGCACATGTATATTCAGTCTATACAAAATTTATTTTTCATAACAAAATTTATCCATTATAAGACTGTTTTCTTAATTTATAGTCTGAACAAGTTCTTATACATTAGCAATTTTACTCTGTGCACATTGATTCTAAATTTCACATTGTTTTGGGCAAGGACTTTTACACAAAGGAAATGTGGAGTTCAATTTAGTTTCTAATTTCCAACTCTCCCTCCATTGTAATTTTTTATTAAATCTTCTTCTATACCTCTGCTCTTTCAACTAAACTTGCAACTTAAAGTGGTAAATATTCTCAGAAAGGAAAAAGCACTATACATCAATGATGGAGTAAGCAAAGAGTTTCACAGAGCAAAGAAGAAAAGCAAGTGCAATAATTTAGAAGTAAGAATAATAATAGCTAACACTTATTGACTTACTGGGTGACCAGGCACTTTTACATGAAATAGCTCATTTCATTTACCAAACAGCCTAATGATTGTTACCATATTATCTTCACTTAAAAGAAAAAGAAATAGAGGCACAGTAACTTTACAAAGTTATTCAACTAGTAATTAGTGAAGATAATATGTTATGGTGTAAATGTGAGGTGTTCCCTGAAAGCTCATGTGTGAGACAATGACAAGAGGATTTGGTGGTGAAATGATTGGGTTATGATAGCCTTAACCCAATCAAGGTGCTAATCCCCTGATAGGAATTAACTGGGTGGTAACTGTAGGCAGGTGGGGTGTGGCTGGAAGAGGTGAGTCATTGGTGGCATGCCTTTCGGGTATACATTTTGTCTGAGGTGAAGGGATGGTTCTCTCTCTGCTCCCTGGTGCTAGGTCCTGAGCTTCTTTTCTCTGCCACACTCTACTGCACAGATGTTCTGCCTAACCTCAGGCCCCTAAGAATGGAGTTGACCGTGTATAGACTAAGACCTCTGAAACCATAAGCCTCCAAATAAACTTTTCCTCCTCCAATTGTTCTTGTCAGATCTTTTTGTCACAGAAGTGAAAAAGCTGACTAAAACATAATATTTAAGCCCAGATGGTTTGGTTCTAAAGTCAGCATTTTAACCACTATACCGTGCTGCCTCTCAAACTTCGTAAATTGAATTAACATCATCAACAAATAATATTACTAAGCACAGTCCTATTTATTATGAAAAATGTATATGCTTAGATCTAGAAATTTAAGATTTCAAAAGCTGGACTATATCTGAATTTTAAAATAAAAATGCTAGAACACTGTTATTGTTTATGTAGTTTCAACATGAGTTTCTAAATAAAAACAACTTGTTATAGAATGTTGTATTTCTAATTCATTTCACCTCAATTAATTAAATCATGATATGAGGATTTAGTTACTAATGTATTTTTGTTAGCCAGAATCAAACAGGGTATATACAAAGAAAAGAATATTTAAATTTTCATAAAGCAAAAAACTTAAGCAGAATTTATTCATTTGTTGACCAATATTAATTGAGCACCTGCTGTTTATGAAGCATGCCAGAGGACTGGTAAGAAAATAGCTCTATCCTTGAAGATTTCTCAAAGGAAAATAGACATTTCAAATTACAACATTAAGAGTTATAACAGAGATATATTGTAGACCTATGGGAACCAAGAAAGTAAAGCGATACTTTTGCTAGGTGTGGGAAAGTACAGAAAGGCCTTCACAGAGACATTATAAAATGGATGGGACTTACCCCATTGAAGACTGAAATTAGCACATACAGAATATTCCATTCAGATGGAAACAGGTGAGAAGACATGGTTTATTCAAGGATTAACCAAGATCTTGGATTTGTAAGGGTAGAAAATGATGCTGGAAAGACTACATTGTTAAGAAATTTGGACTTTATGGAGAAACATACCAGATGCATGTAAGCAAGGAAAGGACATGGGCCAATCTATTTTGGAAAATTAATTGTCATATCTGTGTATGTGATTCATTCATTCACAGACAGGGAATTGAGGCAGAGAGACCAATAGGGAAGCATTGAAGTGGTTTAAGCCAAAAGATAGTGTTAAGATTTGAATCTTAAATGTACCCCAAAAGCAATATGTTAAAGGCTTGGTTGCAAACCTGTGGCACTACTGGGAGATAATGGAAAATTCAGGAGATGGGGCCTTATGGAAGTTATATCATTGGCAGTGTGCCTTTGAAAGGAAAGTAGGAGCCCTGCCCCTTTCTCTCTTTCTTCCTCTCTCTCTCTTTGTTTTCTTGTCGCCAGGAGGTGAGCAGCTTTGTTCAGTCACATACTCCCAACTGTGATGTTCTGCCTTGCCACAGTCTCAAAAGCATTGGATTCAGCAGACTACAGGATGAAAGTTCTGAATATGTAAACCAAAATACTTATTTACTCCTTTTTAGCTAAATATCTATTTTGTCACAGTGATAGAAAGTTAATTAACACAGAGGGTAAGAATCTGAGCCCAGACAGTAGACAGAGGAGATTAAATGGCAACATGGCTTTCCACATCTTCTCCCTTCTTCTCCCAAGTTCTCATAAATGTAGGAAAAGAGGTTGTCTCACAGAAAGCTGGGTAATGGCCAAAATTCCCTTTAGAGTAATATACTCCTAGAGGCCTCTATAGTCAGGTTATACTAGATTTTTAAGATGAAATTGTTGAAAATCTACCAAATACCAGTATATATTTCTTTTCACAACTGGGGAGCAATTTAAGCAATAACAAATAATAGGACTAAAAGATTACCATATTTGGTAGAGAGAGAAAGCTCCTATTGAAAACTGGAGTAAATTATTCATGCTAAGAATTGTATAAATATGTCCAGTAGTACAGGAAATATACATACTTACTTGATTCTAAATCTACTTTTTGTAAATATTTAACTCTTTTGTTATACTACTTTCAGCATTCTTAAATCACTTTAAGAATCTTTTTATTACTGTGTAGCCAGAATACATGTGTTGCGCAAGGACTCAAAATCTGTTTATTTCATATAGCATCTAGTTTAAAGTCAAATTCTTCACTAAATTACACACATTTGGGCAACCTTGACTATTATAAGTGAAGTTTACCAAATACAGAATTCCTTCAGGGTTTTTGTTGTTGTTGTTATTTTTCTTTGTTTTTTTTTTTGTTGTTTGTTTGTTTGTTTTGTTTTGATTTGTTTTTTAGCAGATTATCTCACCATGAACTTTAAAAAATTACTTCACTCCAAATTTTAAAAATACAATTTTATCTTTCTTCAGTCAGAGACAACATGCTACAATAAAATCTCATGGAATTTTATTTTCAACTACTGGACATTTCCCCCTTAATTACAAAACTACTTTCTTTTAGAAATACTTACAAGTTTCACTTTTACATTGATACAGTTCTTTGAAGGAAAAGATGATTTCAATATTTTACATAACAATTAATTTACTAGCATACTGCTATACATTTTTAAACCCTACTTTTTCTAAAATCTTGCTATGGTCTGAATGTAGTCCCTCCAACACTCATATAGTATCAATAGGATAGTGGTAAGTGTCAGGAACTTTAAGAAGTGATTAGCCATGTACATATGATATGTCAAAATATACCTTACTGTCATGTATAATAAAAAGAACTAATAAAAAAAAGAAGCAATTAGGTCTGAGGGCTTCTCCGTTGTGAATGGGATACAAGCCCTTATGTAAGTGGCTTCACACTGCATTCAGTTAACTTGTCCTTCTGCCTTCTGTCATGCAAGGACATAGCAAGAATTCCCTCATCAGACACCAAATGTTGACACCTTAATTTTAGATGTCCCATTTTCCAGAACTGGGAGAAAATAAAACTTCTGTTTTTTATAATTTACCCAGTCTGGTATTCCATTATAGCAGCCCTAAATGGAATAAGATAAATCTCAATATTTGGTTCAATTTTCTGAAAAGTTATAAACTCTGGTGGGAATGAAACCTGCTCCACAAATGTTAATCTACTTAAAACATATCTGAAGCAGCTGCTTAATTGGTTTTGTTCATAAATCTCTTAGTTCTACTTTTTTTTCATATTGTTATTGCTATGATTAAGATTAAAAATCACATTTAATCTACAGACAGTAAATTGTATTGCTGTATTACATTTTCACTTAAGTAGGTAACTATCACATGTGTGATGAAAAAAGAAAATGCCCTTTACTCTCTGCACTCTGGGCAGGGGTGAGGTCCTGAGCTTGATCCACTCCAGAAGCAAAATTTCCTTTTTTAGGGCTTAGGATAATGTGACTTGTCTCTGCCTGTTCTTATCATCTTGTTCTACGCTGTGCCATCTGCCATGCCTCTACATAGAGATCCATCACCACAGGTCTGCCCTCCCCTCAAATTTTCCCAGGAATCTGGTCCTCTAGTCTTTACAAGTAACTTCCCTTCTACCTTCCTAAAATGAAATGTCAATAAATAATATACACTTTTGGGAAAGCTAATCATGTTATAAGATAATCTATTATTTTAAAATGCAGTTGTGCCCAGAGTTATAAAATTCAGAAGAAATGGAGTCAGTGAAGCAATTAAATATTATTAGAAGAAAGATGGGCAAGAGCTTCTATTTTCTAGACTTTTAAGTGAGAATGCTATACCCCTAATTCAAGGAAGTTCAGTTTAGTGAGCCACCAAAGAGAACACATAGGAATGTATATGTGTGTATATATGTGTGTTCATACTCCTTAAATGAGCATGTGCAAGTGTGAAAAGTCATATATGGTATATTGTTTTGTGTCTGTTCAGAATTACAAGTCTTTCTATTAGAATTAATACAATAATAATATGTGTTTATTTTCAGTTTCTTTGTGTTCAAGTAGAAATTCATGAATAGTTCAGGAACCTGCTACCTTTGTGAACTCCTTATCCTAATAGGATTTGTCAAGTGAAGCAAAACCAGATGAAAGCAGTAAGCTTTCAAAATAAATTCCATTTTTGCCATTCCTTTTACTTTTTATCTCTTCCACTCCTGAGGGAAGCCCTGATACAGACTAAGATAAGCTATTAGAACCACACTAAGGAGTTTGCTTTCATTCTATAGGCTAATTTGACATAGTCATAATGATGGGTTAGTATTTTTAACTTATTTTGGAAATCTTAAGCTAATTAAAAGATGTTCAGTAGACCCACTGGTGTTCTTTCTAGGTACTAAGATATTCCAAATAGACACTATATCCTAATCATCTTCTTCCTATAATTATAGCATAATAACTAGTTTGTAATAAATCCTCAATAAATATTTGTTGAATGAATGATAGTTTGGAAAAATATCAAGGAGAAACAAATATTGCCAAGCAACTTATCAATATTATGAATTATGTATAATAAGTCAATAAGCACAGATAAAGAGAAGGTCACTACATGTCCCCTAACATCTGTGATAACTATCCATCTTTCTAGGAAAGCTAGAAAGCAAGGAATAAAGACAATAATGAACGTCTTCCTCTCTCAAACCTGTCTTTAACTACCAGAAATATTCCTAAAATCAAAGACTTTCTCAAACTCTCACCAAAGCATGAGCCAGAAAAACAGTTATTTCCAAAGGGGTAGGAAAATCTAAACCAAGTAGATAACAGCCTAAGCAGGGAAGGAACACATGCTCTGTCACTTAGAGGCACAAAAGCAAGACACCGAACACAAGGAAGGTTATTTTGTTTGAATATAAAAACATTTCTTGAACATGATGTACAGTCATGTTAAAGTATGAGCAGAGTCCATTCTGCACTTTTTCATCAGTCCCTTAAGTCAGGAGTAGAGACCCATCAGAGTAAGCCCAGAAAAGAGAAAACCCATCTCTGTTTATCTCTCTCAGAAAAGGATACTAAGCTTAGGGTGTGTGTGGTGCCCTGGAAAGGCACAAGGTGCTCTTTCACTATGAGTCAGTCAACTAAACTGAGAAGAAAAATGTCCTCAGTTGGCTTCCCTATCCCATTTTTCATTCAACAAAGAATATGTACTATGGGTTTCCTCAAGCACATAGTCCCTGAATTCTTCTAACAAGGGAAGGCACATGCACCTTTTACTAAGAGCAATCAATCATGAAATGAACATCATGAAATATGTTTTGTAGTTAATGTGAGGAAAGGTACAAAGTGACAAATGATTCAGCAACTATAATTATCAACAAGGCCTGTTTAGAAGGGGAAAAAAAAAGTAGCACCTAACTGATTCTTTAACTGGCTTTACTTGCGCTTGGTAGGGCTTGAAACTAAAATGCACTTAATCATTAACAGTTTCTTTCTATCATTAATTTTGTTTCCACGTCCCTTTTCCTTTATTAATAACTAAATGGGTCTCTGAATTGACTAGTTGATAACCTTAAGGATTCCCTAAAAACATTAAAGAGTAAAGAATAGTAAAGCTCTATTTATGGAACTTTTTCTTCAAATAATGTGCAAAACACAAACTAGAGGTACAACAAATTAAAGTATAAAAAACGTTAAATGCATTCAAAACATGCATTTTATTTAATAAATTTAAAAAACATAAACCATTTACTTGAAATAACACTTAATATTAAATGTAACCTTGCATTTAAATGCATCATTTTATAAATCCTTCTCCCTCATTGGGAAGGTTTTTAAAATTATAGAAAGTTCCACATGCTTATCAGTCGTGCTATGGCTTTAAGATTGAGAAGAAAGAAAACTGTGGAATACAATTCAGTAAAGACCCTAATTTTTAAAAATCAAAAAAAGTTCAATAAGAAAGTATTCTCAGCAATTGTAGCCCTCTACAGCAGGAAACACACACACACACACACACACACACACACACACACATACAGTAAATTACATCAAATTTTAGAGGGTGCATTTCCATCCACCTTTGTAGGAAAGTACTGCTTGTGGCTTGACATAGCATGTTTCCAAAGTGACACTGGTGACATTTTCCCATGCCCTACCTTCTCACAGAGAAATAGGCCAGTCTTTGCTGTAACTTTCCACAAAACCTCTCAGAAGTACTTCTTAATAATTTGGAGGTTGCAGAAATGCTGGTGATCCAACTGACCAGACAAAAGCCTAGAGTCAAAATTAAAACCTGATATGAGATTACAAGAAAGTAATCTTTAAGGATTCCTCAAGGTAATCTTTGCCATCTATATTTTTGGAGTAATAAATGGAAAGAAGTGAGCAAACAAAGGAAAATACACTAAAATATGATTGTCATTTTCACTGGATAAAAGTAAATAATTTAATTATTACTCCATTTATGTATGGTTAAAGTTTATAAAGTATTTATTCCCAAGATTCTTAAGAAAGAAGTCATAAACTGGTGTTTTTTTTCTAGCTATAGATTTTTGTATCTA
Source organism: Sciurus carolinensis (assembly GCF_902686445.1). Taxonomy (NCBI): domain Eukaryota; kingdom Metazoa; phylum Chordata; class Mammalia; order Rodentia; family Sciuridae; genus Sciurus; species Sciurus carolinensis. The sequence goes on along the minus strand of NC_062222.1, from coordinate 70,000,127 downwards.
CTGACTGATGGGTAATGATAGTTGAGATTTTAAGAAAACAACAATTTCTTTAATTTATAATCAAGTATTGTTTTATGATTACTTTAGGTCACACCTGCCCTTTTAGGGAAAAAAAAATCCACTTCTTACAATCATTTCTCTCATAAAGAATCCTTTTCTGGCTAGGCATGGTGGTATACCTGTAATCCCAGCTACTCAGGAGGAGGATCACAAGTTCCAGGCCAGCCTCAACAACTTAGCAAGTCCTTATCTCAAAATAAGAATATGAAAAGGGCTGGGGATGCAGCTCAGTGGTGGAGCACTCCTGGGTTCAAACCTCAGTACGAAAACAAAAAAACCCTCTATTCTACCCCCATATCAAATAATACCAAGTACTTTCCATGAATTATTTCCTATCCCAAAGAACAGATAATTCCCCAAGTCCTCTTTTCTTACCTTCCCAGTCAAACTCCTGAAAGCATCCCCTATGCTTGCTGCGTTCACTTCCTCATCTCCAGGTGTGTACCTACTGCAGTCTGTCTTCTCAGACTCCCACAACTGCAAGTGTGTTCCCAAGAAAGGCAAAGGTCACAACTAAATCTGATTGACAACTTCCTGCCTTGATTGCCCTTGAACTCCAAGCAGCAACAATGGTGATGACTCATTCGCTCCCTAGAGCTTCTAGACAGTTCTATGGTTTTCAGTAAAGTGTAAAGAAAGAGCACATAGACTCTAAAGCCAGAACAGATGGACTTAAATCAATTCCACTATGTACTGTTTGTGTGAGTCTGTAATTTACTTAAACTTTCTGGGGCTTACGTATTTTTCATCTGTAAAATCAGGATCACAGTAGCACCAACCTCTCAAGAAGATTAAATTTATCTAATATATGCACCTGGTACATAGTATCATACATGTTTTAGCTTTTATAATTTTAATTGTTATTTTCTCCTTACCTCTCTGGCCACCCCTTGTTAGTGCTCACCAAGGTTTGTTCCTAGAATCTCACTTTCCCCAAGCTCTGCTCCTAACCTCTATGCTTCTGCTTAGTGATGGATGGGACCTAAGAATAATGTCGAGCCCACACTTTTTTCCTAAACTTTAAAAACACATGTGCAACTGCTTGCTGCAAATCTCAAATTCAACATGTCCAAGCTGAATTTGTCTTTTTTCTTCCAAGCCTGTTCCTCCTCCAGTGTTCCCTTTCTCTAAAATTCTAACCACCACCCACCCACATAATCATTCAAGCCAGAAGCCAGAAATCAAGTCTGTCACTCCCCTTATCTTCCAAATGCAAACAAGTCCTACAGATTCTCCTGACTGTCCTCTGAGCATGTCCCCTTCTCTTCTCACTGATCAGTCTGGTCCAGGCCACCACTGTGTCTCTCCCAGATCACATTGTCTTTTCACTACCAGTTTTGTCCTTCTCAATACCCTTCCACAGGGCAAAGGGAGCACACCTCAAAAGCTCAAATTCGGTCAAGCTCTAGCCCTTGTCTTAAAACTCTTCCATGTCATAGGGAATATGACTCACAAAACTCTTCATAATGAAATCTGACTCTGCACTTCTTCTTAAACCTCATTGGTATTCCTCTTCCTCTTACACAGCTTGCAGCTCTTCAAGTCTCTGACACCTCTGGATCTTCACATATGCTATTTCCTCAGCCTGAAAATTTCTCCCTCTCTGCCAACCTTCTTCCTTCATTGGGCTAATCTTACCCAGTCATCTTTTCTCAAGGAGATTTTCTCAAACTGTATTCAGTACCCTTGCAATATGCTCATAAAAAAAATTACTGTGTTCCCCCAATAAGGCTCTTTCTTGTACTTTCTTCAAATATTAAAAACAAATGTAGAAATAAACTACATAATTACAAACTGTGATACATACTTTGAAGGAAATTATCTGTTTCCCTCACCAGACTATAATCCTATGTATGATAAAAAGACTGATTCTAAGGCTTGTTAGAAGACTATATTTATATAGTATGAACTCCATATATATAGAGAGAGAGACTGAATTCTATTCAAACTAAAAGATCAAAAAGGTCTTAGAAGCTACAGGAAAATGTCACTGATATGAAACATGTACAAGACATTGATATACAAGCTTTATGTGAGAAGTTACTTTTAAAATCTAAAAACTGCCCATAATGGTCCTGCCTTGGTATGTCAGGCAATAAAAGAGAACCAGATAATGTTGTTGATGATACAAAAGATGAACTAAAATGCAGGTTCTAGTTTATCTTTTTGTTTTGTTTTTTTCTGGTTCTCTCATCTCTTCCTTCCTTCATTTCTTAGTCGTTTTTCCCTCTCTCTCTGTCCCTCCCCACCAAAAAAGGATAATACATTATATTACCCATATAATGTCAAAGACATGTTCCTATATTGGAAATTAGTCAAAGGAACTCAAACTAGAATCCAAATATTTTCTAATCTAAAAAGAAAAGTGCAATTTGTGTTGAAATTGGTATAAGATCAAATAAATTTATGAACAAGAAAATGCTATACAATAACCTTTAGAAAACAACTAGAACATGAAATTGCTTCTATAAATTAATGTCAGATAATTTCTAAGCAAGGGCAGAATCAATTTTATATAAGAAAAATAATTTAAAAATTTAAACTGTTTATTTTAAATTAATGGTGAGAATTTGGGGAAAGTTAAACCATTATGACTAACTCTAGAAGTTGGTCTTGGTTGTTTGAGTCCTAGTCTCTGGCAGAATTAAACATTTTAACCTTAAGTTCGACAATCTCACTTTCTCCAGCAAGCAAGTTTTGAGAATTTATTTGGGGATCCTATCAAGAAATCACAGTTCCAACAAACCCCTGAAGAGAGTACAAGCTTATCCAGTCTTTCCACTTTTATTAAGTATACATCTTTAGGAGAGATGGAATCATTCAGAAAGGGGGAACATGAGAGTATGAAGTCATATCAAATAAGGCCTTTGCTCAGTGATGCCACAGGAAGATCTTCCCAGGTCACCCAATGTAAAACTTTAACCCTCCGCCATACTCCCTACTCCACTTTCCTGCTTTAATATTCTCCTTGACCATTTCTACCATCTTCTATACAACATATTTTATTTAGCCATCCAGCTTATTATCCATCTGTTTCCACCAAAACGTAAGCCCCATGAAGTCAGGAGTACTTTTTTTAATCTGTTATGTTCATTACTGAATCCCCACATCTAGAACATGACCTGACACATAGTAGAACTTCAATAAATATTTACTGAACTAATAAAGTGAAGTCAAATCTGTCCTTGGAATCAATATGGTAACTGATGATATACCCATAAAACCTTTATCCCCAACTGGTTCATTTTAACACGAGTAGAAATGTCGCCATAGATTAAATTTAGAAATGATCTTCTGCACTAGTGATAGGAGGATGATAATCAACTCGATCACTCAGGAAGTGCTACTCACATCTGAGTCACTCCAGATGGACTCAGAAATTGCCCAAGTTCTCTCTCCACATTTATATGAGTGGATATTTGGAAGAAGGTGTATAACTCTAAGTTCTTTTATATTTGAGAGTCACAAAGAAGGAACTGTCACACATCAGAGAGAAAATCAGGAAATGGAAAGTGGTAACAATTCTGGGCCCTCAATGGAAGACATCTGCACCTGACATGACCAGATAATCCCTTAAAATCTAGGAGGAGGACCTATGGTAAACACTGTATCAGTGCCCGAATAAAGGACTGACAGAGAAGATTTAACTAGTCTGCCACTATCGTTCCACAAATAGTGAAAGAAAATGTTGCTTTCTGATTCCCTGGGGAAACAGAAACACTGAGTTGAAGTTGACTGAATATCACTCAGAATCCTCTACCTGGCACTTAAGACTCCACTGATTTGTCCAGAAAGATATCATATTCCAATACTATCAGACTGATCATTTTATCTTTATTGTATATGTTTTTCTGTGTATTTTTTTTCCTATTTCCCTTTTCCTAATTGTCTACTTGCTCAAATGCTACTTTCTCCCAATCCAATCCAGACACTTTTCTTATGATATAATGCAAGAACTCCTCTTCTCCCTGTTTTTCCTGACTAAACTGACACTATATTGCTCTTTTTTTTTCAGATTTCCTATGAAAATTTTAAAAATAATAGACTTGTAGAGAAGCACAAATTACAAAGTACATTCACATACATGGTCTTACTTATATAAAGAAACAACAGACAACTAATTTATAGACCCATTTCTTTCTTGAACTTCCCAGCCGTATCTGCTATTTTCATAGCTTGCTTTCTCCAATCCTAATAGGGGTCATACAGGAGTATACATGCTAGTGAAGATGAAAATAAAATTAGTTTATTTTATTATATTGAAAAATACTCCCAGAGCATTTGCGATGATATCAGCTGAATTTCTTTTGTTGTTTCAATAATGAAACTGCTTGGTAATGATCCAAAGCAAACCAATCTTTTTCAGTTTTTAGTGTTCTAATAACAAAAAAATTAATCCCCTGCTCTAGCAAGAACTATGTTAAAATGTTGTATATTCAATTATCAAAAAAATGATGAGATATGTGTTACATGCCCACTTTATACATAAAGAAACTAAGTCTTAAAAGTATTGACTAATTTATGGCTGGGAACTTGAATTTGACCTGTAGGACTTGAAAACCAAAGCCCTTGGGCACCACACTCTGCAGTCAGGTGGGACAGCAGGGCTGCAGCTCAACGCTGACATCATCTAAAATAACACCAGGGACACCAAGGGCATACAGCAAAGTGCACAATCGTCTACGCCCTCAGGTAGAATCCTGCAGTGTTCAAGATTCATGTAAACCCTGTTCTCACTTCAGCCCCAAGACAATAAGATTTTGTCTTGGACAAAAAGAATTGGAGGCTTCATTTCCACACACTGCTTGAGGCTCCTGGTGTGCCTTTTAAGACATTGCCTTACTGTCTCTTCTTCAGTGCTACCCACTAATCTTTATATGTCCAGGTTTCTCTGAACTTGTGAATAGTCAGGGACTGAAAGAGGGCAGGACACAAGTGACTGCCTCAGTCATTAGCGTGACAGTCAAATTTCATTCTCCAGATAGTACAGCAATTTTTTTTTTATTTCCCTAAGTAAGAGGCAGTAGAGCAGAGCGCAGGACCTCAGAAATGTTGCTTAGCCTCTCTGCGCCTCCATTTATTCATCTTTAAAACAGTGATAATGATGGCACTGACCTCATTAGGAACTATTATGAGAAATGAATGAAAAAACTTATGTAACATACTTCAGATATTTCCTGACCCTAACTTCTCTATAAGTATTTTCTATTACAACAATTATATGACACACAGTCAGGATTACAAAAAATAGTAATTGATAATTCCATGCTAAGTGCTTTCCATTTCTTGCCTATATAAACTCTGTGAAGTAGATACTGTTACCATCCCAATTTTACTGAAACAAAGGCTCAGAGAGATCACAAGTATCCAAAACTACCCAAGCAATAAATGACTCAAACTCAGCAGTTTGCCTCCAGAACCAAAATCTAAAGGCACTACCATGTTAATTTCAAGGGCATAATAGTATTTAGTAACAGGTATTAAAATTTTTTTCTGTGCCAGGCATTGACCTAATCAATTTACATCTCTTTCTTCAATTCATTCTCACAACCACCTTATAAAATTGATACTCTATTGTTCCTGTTCCACAAATGAAATAAAAAAGAAAGAAAGAAAAAGAAAAAGAAAAAAAAAAAAAAAAAAAAAGGACCAGGCATTAAGTAACTTGGCCAAGATCATATATCTAGCATGTACTACGTGAACTTCATACTAAAAGGTAAATGAGGTAGAAGTGCTAAATTTCTATCTCTGTGAACTAATATTAGATAAAAGATCACAATTTTCAAAAAGGAAACTCCCTCTTGGTACGCTCATCTAAACAATTTCTAAGCCAGCATGATTAAGAGAATCCTCAACATTGCAATCATAAAAGAAGGAACTGATTAAATGCTAATGTATGCTGATTTGCTTTACTACTCAATCATTTTCCCACCTCTACTAGCAGCTATTCTCAAGTCATTTTCAATCTTTCCTATACAATTTGAATATAATTCAATATTAACAGATATGCAACAATATTTCATAGGAAACAAGTTCATTACCTTCATTTGCCTTCATCTGACCCAAAGAAGTTAGAGACAATAGAGAGAAAGATGGTGACTGAATACTCATTCTATACAACTATTATAAAGAGAAGAATCTATCAATGGTATATTTAGCCAAAATCTATGGGTATTTGCAAGTATTGTTTATCAATATTAATAAATAGCAAATGATAGGGTGCTCGGTGGAACCAACAAACCCTTGAAGATATTGTGCAAATTAGAAAATTGAGTCTTGATTTGGTGAACCAAGTACATGCTTGATTTTAGTCCCAACCACACACTGATCCTCAGTGCTATAAACCCAGGACTTGGGAGTTTTCCAAACAGATGATGATGGATCTAAGATGATGTGGGAATGTATCTTTAGAATTCTAGAGAGACTCGATCAATAGCAAGAAACATACTGTTACAGACCTGGAGAAAATATTAAATACAGGGATCAAAAGAAAGCAAGCAAATTTTCTTTGTAGCATGATTGTGGGGGAAGGCAGCAATGTATCAAGGGAAGTAAAGTTTGCTAATGGTTAGGAGGACAATGTTATTGGATCCCTTACATTCACAGCAGAATTAAGTACTTGACTTACTGAGGCAAAAGAAAGTCCTATGAGAATACATAAAGAGGAAAAGAATAAAATTTAATATTTTTGTGGATTCTTTAGAATATTATTCTAGCTAAACAAAAGACTGATGATCAATTGTGAGGTCACAAATCATTGATAAATGATATTGAATGAACAAGGAAGAACAAAAGACTCTAAGAAAGAGGAGAAACATATTGGTGATAATGGTAACAAAAACTGAACAACAAAAATGCACAAAATAAAACAAAAAACAAGACTGGAAGTTACTGAAACCTAATGCTGTGTACTTTATATTCATTATCCTCACAATGCCATTTGCAGATGAGGAAACTGAAGTTTAAGAAGTTGTGTGACTTAACCAGTAAAGTAAGAGAACTTGGATTTCAACCTAAGCAGTCTAACCCCCACAGTTACACACTTCACACCATACTATATGGCCAAGGGTTAAATTAATGATGAAGTTGACAAGAATAGAAATGTAAGTACCGGGCACAGCAAATGTTGTCCCACTTCCATTTCCACCTCCATTTGCATGAGAAAGTCAAAATGGTGACGCCCCTGATAGTGAAGAACACCTTGCCAGAATAGAATGAAAGAAATAATGAGGTATAATGAAATCCAAACACTCTTAAAATGACTTCTCCACTAACCCAGGGAAATTTACAACAGAGCAGATTCATAATAAGCAAAATGGAATGGACTTCCATGCCTGGCTTCATCTTCCCGCTTTGGAGAACAAGTTTGCTGTGTAGGCATTTTGTGGTAATGACTTTACTATCATTGACAATGACAATAGTTCCAGGCAGTATTTCATATTTACACAGCAGCCTTTGACAGAGGAGCAAAAGCACCTGGCAAACATTCTCATGTTTATTATTGATGGTTTAGATTAATAAAACGCCTTTCTGTCAAAGAGCTTATTAATCCTTACACAGACTCCTGTGACACACATAGGCAAGTGATCCATGTCTACATTTTACATAGGAAGAAACCAAACCCAAGGACCTTTCATAATTTCTTAGCAAGACTATGGTTGGGACTAGAATTAAATCAAAAAGAATCCAGTGTTTACCTTCCCTTGAGTGAAACCCTGGCTCTGTCACAGATTTCTACTCCAAATTATCTGAAACCTGGAAGCCTTCCCTTCCTAGTGGATCCCCCTGCACAGATTTTTAATGACTTTTCTTTAAGCTGGGTTCTCAGTCCCACCTCTTTCTCACTGCTCACCCTGTGTGTATTCTGAGTCCTCTCCAAACCACCCTCAACATTACCACCAGAATCATTTTCTTAAACCTGATCAGAAAACAACTGAAGCTCTTCATTGTCTATACAGACAGAATCCAGTTCTTTCATGGTCATTCAAAGACTCCCTCAGTCTGGCCCTGCTCAGTTTTCCCAGCCACATGGAGACTGCCTTCTCCTCCATGCACAGTCACACAGCCTAAACTCTGAGCTCCAAACCCACTCTGCTCATTGTAATTCTGTTCCCTCTTCCAGAAATTACCTTTGCATCTGCAACACTAAAATATGTTCATGGTTCCATAATCCTGTCTCCTTCCCAGATCCCTTCAGGTAACTCATCTAGAAAGAACTGCTCCCCAGCCTCTGTTCCACCCTCCAAATCTTTATTCATAGCACTCCCCACACTCTAACCAGGACTAGAGTGACTTATCAAAGTACAACTGTCTTATTAGAATGCTCTATTGTTAAGATTCTCAGTGTGTCTGATTCATTCTTCAGAGATTTTACTAAAGTAATCTGTTTACTGAAAATGTCTGCTAATCTTCATGCAAATGTGTTGTATCAATATCATACCTAAAGTGATTGAGATGTCAATAGTTTCACCTGGCATGTTGACAAACCCTGGTATAGCTTAGGAATCACATTTTCTAAAGGGAAATGTTTAAAAACCCCCTCACAGAAGTAAACCAGTGAGTAAACATTTGTGCATACTAGTGTGTGCAGAGGGTAATTTAGTGATTAACATTATAAATATATATAACTCTAAAGCAGAATTATGTTGATTTTTAAGATTTAAAAGTGATTTTCTAAAAGCAATATTGTCAAAGTTGTCCACATTCCACATTCAGATAAGAAGGAGAGCTTAAATGTAGGTCTTAGAAAGCAAAGCGCTGACAAACCTCCTACGTCCCCCAAAAGTTAAAATAGAAAACTTTAAAAACATCTGGCATATGTAACTTCTAGTAGAAACATTATAAATAAAAAAATTATATGGAATAAATGCTGTTACACTATAGATTAAATTCTCCAACAAGTCCTAACCTGAAAAGTTGTCTTATGGTAACCAAATTTTATTTTAAATCTCATAGTTTGATTTTAATAGCAGTTCCTCTTATACTGCTTTCCAAAATACAAATAATTCTTCATGAAGAACCTGATAGATACTAAAAGTTTTGCAGATGCTGAATAACTCTTGGAATAAGCTCCAGGAAACCTCAAAGTTCTACAAGAAAGCACTCAATGTATTTTACTGATCTAGCATCAAATTTCTTAGGAACTCTCCAATAGCAACAGCTCTGAATTGATCATCCTAAGAGATATAGCCTGCAGTTCTACCAATAAGTGAAGAAAAAAAAATCTTAAAAGATTTTACTAATACTATTAAGGCTAGTTGGGCTTCCATTAAAAAAAAAAAATAGTGTAAGCTAAGCAGTTTAAAAACAACAAAAACTATCTCTCACAGTTCTGGAAGCCCGAGTGGTCCAAGATTAAAGCAGATCTGATGTTTAGTGAAAATGCACTCTCTGCCTCCTCCATGGCACCTCTCACTGTTTTCACGAGATGGAAGAGACAAGTTAGTCATCTCTTTGGGGTCTCTTTTATAAGGACATATATTCCAATTACAATGGCTCCACCATTATGACCTAATCACTTCCCAAAGTCCTGGACTCCTAATACCATCACTTTCAGGCTAGGATTCAACATATGAATTTGGAAGAAATACAAATATTCAGAAATATTTAAATAGTTTAAGGCTACTTGTGTCAGTTTTCTTAGGGTTAAGTAGTCCAAAGAATTTAATTTCCCATCTTGGCAACTGTTACAGCCTTTGAACAGCAAGACTGAACAGCATCCTAGAATGACAAATTTCAGAATATTCTTGTTTATCTCATTTTTACAGTATTTAGTTGCATAAACTTGTTATCCTAATTTCTAGCTCATATTACTTTATGTTGTTACTGATCCTTTGAATTCTTGTCCTCATATTTACCTGGATTTCAAAACATACCAATGTTTCAAGGTTTGATTCTGGTCCAACTTTCACCTTTAATGCTGAGAATGATAGAGCATAGGAATAAAAAATAAATAAATAAATAAAGACAAATAAAAAATTAAAAAGCTCCAAAGTAGACTCCCTGGGCTCTACTACCACTGCTACATGACCTGAAGCAAGGTACTAAATCTTCTGTGCCTTATTTTCACCATTTATAAAGAACGAATGTTCAGTAGGATAGGTGGGAGGATTAAATGAATTAGCACATGCAAAGCATTTTGGATAGTGCCTGGCATGAGGTAGTCCCTCAATAAAGGTTAGCTGCTAACTTTCTTCTCTATTATAGCTCTCATCCTTCCTGTGTTTCTTTGAGTAACTATGGATTCATAAGCCGTAAAATCCCTGAACCCTAAAGGTCATTTAGTTCAATCTCCCACACAAAGCACTATCATCTCTAACAAACTTCAAATTTGGTTAACCATGAAGATGATTAAATACTTTCAGGCTTAACAGTTTTAATAATCCAGAAGTTGTCCAATGTATGATACTATCTTCTCACTGTACTCAATTCTGTCACTCATCCTCTAACCTCGTTCACATGAAAGTCCTTAACGTACATATTTTAAGGCAGCTCCTTGCTCATTCTCCCTCCCTATTCCCCATTTCTATGCTCTAGGCAATACACTCTAATTTCTCTTGACTATCCATCACAAGATGTCTCCTGTGCCCTCGCCGCCCTTGCCACCATCATTAGAACCCACTTCATTTTGCAAATGTCCCTTCTAATTGAAGGCACTTAAAGCTACACACGATATACCAAATAGTCTCCAAATAGTAAAAAGAGTAGTAGGATACTTTGTTTAAGAAAGTAAAATGAATGTCAGCAAAACTACTTAACAATGACAACCACGGCACAAAGCTTTTAAGTTAGAAATTAAGGCAATGTTTTCTTTTGAAAAATTTGTCATACAATATAGTTTTAACCTAACATGTTTAAAAGGTTTCCAGACTACATCCAGAGGTACAATTTTGGTGCCCTTGTATAATCTAGTTATTTCTCTATGGAAGCCTCCTGTGCTTTTTTTTCTCCTGTGTTTACCTTTGTCCTGCCTCTGCTTCTGTCATTCTGCATATCTATCTCTTTCTCATTCTCCCTTCTTTCACCAAGCTGTCATTCAGCAAATATTTATGCAGTGTCTACTAAGTACAGAGTATGAGGCATTGTGCTATGTGGGGAGAAAATCAAAAGATAAATCAATCTGGCTCAAATTACTCCCTGGCTAAGGCGGAGTGGCAACGCAGATGCATAAGCAGATAGATAATAGGCCATTGTGGTAACTCAGTGAGTAGATATGCACAGGTTACTGAGAGCCCTGAGAAGAGATGCTAAATGGAAGGGATCAGGAAAGATTTTAAAGGGAAGCCATCTGATACAATCTAAAGAAAGTTTACACAGTACCTCTCAAACCTTAATGTGCACAAAAACCTAAGGGTCCTGTTAAAATGCATATTCTGAATCAGTGAGTCTCCTAAGAACCTGAGATGCTGCATTTCTATCAAGTTCAGAAGAGGCCCCTGCTGCTGGGCCTTAGATCATCTTAGAGTAGCAAATGTCTCAAAGGATAAAAAGGTTTAAGTACAGATGCTTCTCATTTTACTATGGAGTTATGTCCTCAATGAAGCTATCAGAAATTGAAAATATCCTAAACAGATAATGCACTTAATATACCTAAACTACCAAGCATCGTAGCTTACTAGCTAGCCTACCTTAAATATGCTCAGAACACTTATACTAGCTTACAGTGAGGAAAAATCATCCACCACAAATCCTATTTTACAATGAAGTGTTGCATGTCTCATTTGACTGACAACTTGCTGCTGCTACCTAACATCACAAAAGAGCATCCATACAGTATATCTCACTAGGGAAAAAAAAAATCAAAATTCAAAATTTGAAATATAGTTCCAACTGAATGCATATCACTTTTGAACCATTGTGCAATCAAAAGTCATTATTCAAAGCATGATAAGTTGGGAGTATCTGTAAGGGATGGATGCAGTAAAGACAGTCAGAATAGACACTATGAAGCAAATAACAGAGCTCAGAAATACCTGAGTGTGCACATGATGAATCTAAAGCATGTTGATGTCCCCAGGCAATTTAAGAGGGCATTTGTCTCTAAAATGGGGGTGGACAGGAGTATGCTGTATTTTAGAGAGAAGGGAAATTATTACTTAGAGGGATGAAGCATATCAAAGAAACTTGAAGCTGGGCAATTGTATGGTAACTGCAAATCAAATTTTAAAAATCTGTGATTTCATTGGTAGAACCAGAGAAGAAGAAATCATGTCAGGTCACTGACATAAACCTGCTGAAGATGATGATCAGGGCCTAAATCATGGCAGTGATGATACACTAGGATCAAAGGGGACTGACCTGAGAAACATTTTGGAAATAAAATAGGGCTGACTATATTTTCACTCATTAATTTAAAAGTCAGGTGGTGTTACTTCTTCACATTTTCTTCACTTTTTTTTTTTTTTTTTTTAGTCCTGGTGTCTATTCTTAGCCTGACACTTATTAACATGTGATCCTGAACAAGTCACTTACCCTTGTTTAGCAATTCATACCACATCTTTAAAAAGCAGAGTCGACCCAAATAAATACTGTGGTCTCTTTAAACCCTAAAATTGATGAACCTGTAAACTAAACTCATCTCTCATTTAATCATAATTCTTAAAATCTACCATAATGCCAAGACTATAAGTATATAGTATACGACTAATATTGAATCTACCACACTGAAGGGTATCAAAACTTGAGACTTTTAAAATCCTCCCTCTTATTCACCCACCACATTCATTACCAAATCTGGCTGTGTGGTACATATGCCCTACTGACAATTCTTTGGTTCAGACCCTTATTATTTTTCTAACAATTCTTGCAATAGCAACTATAGTGTCTCTCTGGCTCCAATCTAATCTCTTTCCAAGCACTCCACAAAACTAAAGAACCCTGGCATCAGAAAAAACTAGCGCTGGATGCTAAGTCCACTGTTTCTTAACTGTGTAGCAAGTTATTTAGCCTCTCAAAACCTGAATTCCTTCATCTGTAAAGCAAGAGATGATGGAAGATTAAATGTTTATAAAGTGCTTAGCAGAGTGCCTATTACACAGTAAAAACACCAAAAATGTTACTTATTATTTTGAAAAACAAATCTCAGAAAAGATTTCAGCAGGCACTTCACAAAAGAAGAAGATCAAATGGCCAATAAAAAATGAAAAGATGCTCTTCATTAGCAATCAGAAAAATGCAAATGAATACTTCAATGAGTGTAATTATGTATCCACCTGATTAGAAAAGCTTAAAACTTGTAAATCAAGTGTTGGCAGGGATGTAGAGTTTCTCCTATACCACTTCTGGGAGTGAAAAATGGATGTAACCAACTGGAAAAAATATTTTGGAATTATTTAGTAAAATTAATGGTGTACATACCCTAAAACTTAGTAATTCCTTCTTTTGGTATTTAGCCTAGAGAAGCTCTTACCTGTGTGTGAGAGATTCTATGAGCAACAATATGTATGTAAACATAAAAAGTGACATTATATATTTTATTTTTTCCCTTGAAACAAAAGACTTAATGTTGTTAAGGCAGGACTACTTTCAAATAATCTACATATTCAAAGCAGTTTCCAGCAAAACCCTCATCAGCCTCTCTGCAGAAATTGACAAAGTAACCCTAATATTCATATAAATGCCAGGGACTCCAAACATCTGAGATAATGAACAAAATTTGAACACATTTTATAATTACTGCTTTGTGAACTTATTTTTCAAATCGTTCTGGAGAAGAAAAGGGTTACAAAGTTAGTGTATGCCGTCTTTTACATTTACTAATCTTTTCTTATTTTTACAGACCACATTTTGATTCATTGTACATAAATGCAGTACAACTTTTCATTTTTATGGTTGTACATGATGAATCAGGAGGATATACACAATTTAAGCAGATCAATTTCAAGCAATGAAATAGAAGAAACCATCAAAAGTCTACCAACCAAGGAAAAGCCCAGGACCAGATGAATTCTCAGCCTAATTCTACAAGACCCTCAAAGAAGAATACCAATACTCCTCAAAGTACTCCATGAAATAGTGAAGGAGGTAAGAGCTTCTCTAGGCTAAATACCAAAAGAAGGAATTACTAACTTCCAAACTCATTCTATGAACTAGCATCACCCTGATACCAAAACCAGACAAAGACACATCAAGGAAAGAAAACTTTAGACCAATATCCCTGATGAACATAGATGCACAAAAATCCTTAACAAAACACTGGCAAATTGCATACAAAAATATATTTAAAAGATAGTGCACTATGATCAAGTGGGGTTTATTCCAGGGATGCAAGGTTGGTTCAACATCTGGAAATCAATAAATGTAATTCATCACATCAATAGACTTAAACTTAAGAATCATATGATTATTTCAATATATGCTGAGAAAGCATTTGATAAAATACGGCACCCCTTCATGCTTAAAACCTAGGAAAAATAGGAATAGTAGGAACATACCTCAACATTGTAAAGGCTATCTATGCTAAACACATGGCCAACATTGCTCTAAATGGAGAAAAACTGAAAGCATTCCTCTGAAAACTGGAACAAGACAGGGATGCCCTCTTTCACCACTTCTATTCAACATCGTCCTTGAAACACTAGCCAGACCAATTAGACAGACCAAAGAAATTAAATGGATACAAATAGGAAAAGAAGAACTCAAGCTGTCACTATTGGCCAACAACATGATTCTACATTTAGAGGATCTAAAAAACTCCACCAGAAAACTTCTAGAACTCATAAATGAATTCAGCAAAGTAACAAGAAGTAAAATCAACACACATAAGTCTAATGCATTTCTTTTCATAAGGGATGAATCCTCTAAAAGAGAAATTAGGAAAACTACTCTATTCACAATAGCTGCAAAGATATTATATATTTTATACTAACATGAATAATACAGAAACAGTCAATGTCCATGACAGTAGAACAGATAAGTAAACTCTTGGCATATTCTTAAAGTAGACTACTAAGCAACAGTTTGGATGAATAAGCTTCATGAATGAACATGGAAGAATTTCATAATGTTTAGCACAATTATCAAGAGATTGATAATACATATTAATGTATTTATATATACACTGCATATATTAATGTATTAATATATTTCAATACACTGCATTAATAATATTATACACACATACACACACACACTGATTATAAATAACACGGAGTTGAAGTATAAGGAAACTATGATGAATAGTGCACACATACACACATTGTAGATAGGAAGCCTACAAAGACAAACAGGAAATGAACATAACAAAAGGTAGTATAGGCATGGGTAGTTTTCTTTGATGGGGAGAAGTATGTGATCTGAAAGGGACACCCAGGGGCTTACTGGGAATTTATCTCATAGTATGAGTAGTACATAAAGTGTAGGTTATAATTATTCTTTAACCCATATTTGTTTAATGTACTCTTCTGTGTGTATATTTCACAATTAAAAAATAAACTGATCATATCACTCTTCTACTTAAAATTTTTGAAAAGATCTTCATTAGCAATAAAATCCAAACTCCTTAGCTTTGTCTAAAAAATCTTTCATGATGTCTCCTATATCCCTCTTCATTTACTTCTCTGCCACTACCATTTACCACTGGCATGGTAAGTGGTATCTAGTGCCTCCGAACAATTATGCTCACTCAAGTTCCTAGTCTGTTGAAAAATGTTCCCACCATGCAATGATCCCTTTTTTCCTTCAGCTAGCTAACCTCTTACTGCACTTAACATTCAACTAAAATATCACTTCCTCTCGGAAGCCTTCTTTGACTAATTCCCACCACACCCATGCTAGATTTTCCTCTACTGTACTTCCTATGTTTACCTATGTAACAATCCTGAGTAAGTACTGTAGACTTTATATCTACCTCACTAATAGCACATTTTATTATATGCATGACATTCTTTAGACTGAAAACTCTATTAAAGAAGAGACTTTCATCTATTCCCAAAGCTAAGCATGACAAATAAATCACAAATTAAATAAATATTTGTTTAATGAATAAAAGTTTAGCATGGAGGCAACATATGTTTTCTGCATCACTGGGAATTACATATAACTCAACATTTTAAGTTTAATCATACAATACTGCCCTTACTTTGGGTCAAAAAAATGTTGATTATTGTATGATTTCTTCTTCCAACAAGTACTCATTGAATATATTTTGATTAAGCAAAACAATATGATGACTATTAAACTTTCTCACAAAATATGTAGGTGTACTATAAAAAATTATGTGAGATAATGTGAAACAACAATACGATTGATTTCATCAGATTTCTGAAGTTAAATATTATGTATTAATTCATAGAATGGTCTGCCTATGTAAAGTTATATAAGCCACTAGGCAAATGAAAGAGAGAGATATTGACCCACTAGTTCAAAACAGCTTCTATTGGAGTCTTACAAGCACCACTGTCATAGTCTATTTCTCAAAGACATTATTTGACAGATTATAACTCATTCATCTCTGCTTGAGTGTATTGATTATTGACTTTGGTGACTAGGAAGCATCAAGAATTTGATTTAAAAAGGTATCCTGCCTGTGTGTGCTAATATTTTTTATAAAATAATAAGCTTTTTAAAAATTATTCCAAGTAGGCAGAGCAACCAAATCTATTTTTTATATTCTTTTTCTTAGGCAAGAGGATTTGTAACCTAAAATGTTCATAAATTGTACCTTATAAAACTGTGATGTGATTTATTTTCCTTTTTTTCTGAAGATTTAAATGGTGAGGGATGTTTCTGAAAGGAATTGAGCATTACAATTTATCTCAGAACCAACTTTCTATAAAAGGGGTTTGTTTAATCATTAAAAAATACTACTATGCTGCAAATAAGATAAGCCAGTTTAAAATAATGTTCTTCAACTGTTACCCTGTCATATGAAATTGTAAATTGTGGACCTCTTACATAAGCTGGTATGGTCCATGGTGGTAGTGTCATGGGGTCAAGATTTTGTACTACTGTATGTGGTATTAGTAGTACTACAACATCAAATCAACATTCTGTCCTGTTGATTTCCACCATTATTTTTTTATGGTGCACAATCTTGATTCAAATTTCACCTGTTTCTACATACTCATTTGTATGTTTCTGTGTTTTTGTATATATAGTTCTATGCAATTTTATCACATGTAAATTTATATATATCATCAAACTTTATATTTCATGAATATTACAATTTATTTCTTTAAGACTCCATGTTGTTGGTAATACATTGAATTAGAATTGAAGTTCAACTTCACTATCAAAGAAATTCTATTTAAAATTTAAAAATATTCTTTTTGCCCTTTAAATCAGCAAAGATTTCCAAATGATAACACCCAACTTTAGTGTATGCTAAGTCTTTCCTTCATACACTGCTTCATTCCTTTTTTTTTAATTATTATTTTTTGAGACAATTTTTCTGTTTCCCAGGCTAGCCCCAAACTTGCAATACTCCTGCCTCAGCTTATGATGGATGCTTTCAAGAATTTGTCAAATATGACATCACTGGAATTACAAGCTTGCACCACAACACCCAAGTCACGCACTGCCTTTAAGAGTCAAAATCAATACCACTTTTCTGGAAACACAAATATTTATCATGGATCTTTCAATGCTTTCATAATAGCTCATCTAGTAACTCTCCTTCTAGAAATACAGTCTATGAACATAATCATATAATTAGACAAAAATTATGAATAAATATAATTCCTTAGTGTTATGTACACTATTAAAAATTTTTAAGTAGCCCCAATGTTTAAAAAAAAATACAGGATTAGTTGAATAAGACCAATTGAACAATTATACAACAATTACAAGTGGCATTTAGGGAAAACTTGTAACCTCAAAAAGAATTCCCATAATAAATAAGAAGTAAAATAGTAGCTATAACTTTGACATGTATGTGTATATGTATATACATATACATAGAGAGATGTACTTTGGTTAGTGATCTCAGGACTCAAGGAATGACATGAACTTTCTATTTTTTCATATATACCAGACTAGAAATTAAAGAAAATAACCACCCAGTAAGCATCAAGTACAGATTAAACAATAACTCCAACAAAAACGCATTCTAAGGGCTGAGAAAAGCAGCCAAGAAACATAGAAAACTTTAAGATAATAACCGTTCTACTCTAGTCAAATACCATCAAAAAATCTGTGCTCTAATCCCACCCGTGCCAACAAAGGCTAAATGAGAAGCTTAGACTTCCACATCCATGAGGCTCTGGGGGACCCTAGCCCCAATGCCAGGATTGTGAAAGAGAAAACCAAGACCCTGCACTTTCACCCCACTGACCAGGAATGAGCCCCTACACTGCCCCTGGTGTGGAGTCACAGGCTGTCAACTGATGACTCAGGATTTTCACCACTGCCCAGCAGCGTAGGTGAAGCCATGGTCTCCCTGTAGTATCAGTGGGGACTACCTAGGTAGTAGTAAGAGATTGCTACCCTCCCAGACAGGCTGAACTAGCAGTATAGGCCTAATGGGGAGCCATAATTCACACTTCTGAACAGTCATAATAAGGAGCCCCCTCTTTAAATGACAATAACTGCCAAGTGGAAAAACCTGGACTCTACCCCCACCCAGCAGGAAAAGGATTCTGCCTTCCTTTCTCCACAAAACCACTGTTTCAGGAAGTCAACTAATGCAGAAGGTTTACATAAGATCCACAGTCTCATAGCATTTAACCCTACATGCCCATATTTTGATCCAAAAATCATCTGTTACTCGAAGAAACAGAAAGATCTCAAACTGGATGAAAAAAGATGACCAACAGATGCTGACACTGAAATGACAGATTTAACAAATGCTTGAAAGCATCTCTCACAAAACTGTTTCAGTGAGCAATAACAAATACACTTGAAACAAATAAAACTTTTAGCAAAATAATATAAAAGAGAAATAATGTGGGGATTTTAGAACTGAAAAATATAGTAACTAAAATTTTTAAAACTCAGTGAATTCAACAGCAGAATGGCAATGACATAAAAATATAGCAAAACAGAAGAACAATAGAATCTGCCCAATATGAAAACTAGAAAGAAACCTATTTTTAAAGAAATAAACACAGTCTCAGGGACATTCTGACAAAATAAAAAGAACACACATTTTATGTCACCAGAGTTTCAAAAAGAACAAAGAAATAGGCTGGACTGAAAAGTCTTTAAAAGTTAGTTTGGGGAGGACAGAAATTTTATTTTTTAATCACATAGTTCAACATAGAAAATTTAATGATGAACCTGATAAGAAAAAATTGAAGAATAGCCATAATTTAGTAAATTCTACTGGGAAAGTAGGCAATCATTCTATAGAAAATAGATTCTACACATTTCAGATGAGATAAGAAGGTAATTTTTTTAAATATAAAAAATTGACCAAAACTGGAAGTGCAAACATATTCAATTATGAATAGATTGAGGAGTTCAAGTATATAAACTAATTATGCACAGAAAATTAACTTTTAAAAACTATTGATTTCCACTTTAGATAGCATTATTTGGAGTAGTATTTCCCTGAATCCATACCCTAAACCACATTTTATATGTAAATTGGTTATATAGATCATAGATGTCCTGCTAAAAAACATTTTTAAATTTTCAACTTACCACTGCTTGTATGGTTTATCATCTATAGGAAATGGGTCTAATTCAACAGCTTCTTGCATGAGTTGCCATAACCAAGATCTAAGATGGTCCTGCTGTTGGTGTTTCTCACACTAGCCTAAAATTGAAGCCAAAAGACAGGTGAGTTTGATTTTAGAATTTAAAAGGAAATTTTATCTGCACCTGAAAACCAAAAGAATAACATCAAAGACAATGAGTCATTTCCAGGTGGCAAGGTGCAAGGGGAGGAAATAAAACATTTCAAGGTAGTTAACTGTTCAGAATTTCTTGCAAGTCCAAAACACTGACATTATAAACATCAGATCAGTTAGATATTTTAATACCTTAACAAAAATCTAATTAGTAATTATTATGTGGGTTGATGTGATATTTGGTTTTATGATTATGAACTTAGTTTTATAACAAAAAGCATCAATTGAACCTTGCCTGAGATAGCTCCCAGGTTACACATATTTACATATTTTGCTTTTCAGATAAGATTTCCTTGGAACAACGGATTACACAGTTACCAAGAAGAGGAGGAAAGTGTTGAAAACCTCTGAAGTATGTGAAACAAAGAAAGACTAGACTGAAACTTATCAGAAGCTGAAAAGACACCTGCATTTATGTTCTTTCATTATCTGATATAGCAAAAAAACAGCTATTTCGACCTTATTGCCTGTTACTCCCAACACTGTACTGGACCAGATGCCCCAGATCTGTGCCAGTTTCCAATGTTCTCCCCACTGTCAAGCCATAAGTTTTGATTTCTGGTTTGGAAAGTATGGTCGCCATACCCAACATAAACTCTGCCCCGAATAAGAGTCTCTTTCCTTGCCAGGTACTTGTAAGTACTCCTAGGAATACTTCCCACATAACCACCCTCTCAACCATCCCCAGTGTTCTAATGTGGCCCCCACTGTCACCTACCACCATTCAGAGGAGGTGAATTTCTTTTTCATCTAAATTCTTATTGCACTTATTGTTAACCCACTTACAGAGTCCCTTAGTCATAATCCTCATCTTCCCAAACGTCCATAAGCTCCAGATGATGGAAACTTTCTGTCATAGTTTCCCAATTCCTTCCACTCATAGCACTTAGTAGAAATGCTGTACATGGAAGATATTCATGTAATAAATATTTATTATGTCCCTACTAGGTGCCAAAGTCAGTCCCTGACAGAGATTATACATTAGTAGAAAATACAGATAATACAGGAAGAGGCCATTGCTGTATTGTGCAATAAGTGCTATGAGAAAAGTCCCTCCTACAGACACTCAATGAACATCGCCAAATAAGCAGACCTAGTTTAAAGTGGTTTAAAATCTTATTTCCAACGTACAAGATGAAGACATTTACTATAAGAAACTCACTGTTGGGAAACACATCGGGTTAACATTCACAAACCCAGAGTTAGTTTTATGTCTATGAGGATAAGCCACTAAGATGAATTTCTAGTACTTTCAGTCACTGCTGTTTTGGGCTTTGTTTTCATTTTTCTCCTATAGTCCAAAAGAAGAAGAAGAAGAAGAAGAAGAAAACAAGAAGGAGAAGGCAGAGGAGGAGGAGAGAGGAGAAAGAGGAGAGGGAGAAGAAAAAAAAAAAAAAGAAATTCCATGTATTACTGTGCGGGCTACTCTGCCTGGTGGCCCCATAGGGGAGCTTGGCCTTAACCCTGCACACTGAACAGGGCTTTAATTTTAAAGCAACTATAGTTAGGAATGCTTCCAAAGGAGCCTTCAGTCATTTCTTTTTCCACTCAAAACTTAGATTTCCATTCCTACAAGTATTATTTCTATAAATCTATGGGTTTTCCACCTTTAGTCACTAGGGATAAGAAACACTGAAAAAGGCCATAGTGA
The DNA here is from genome assembly GCF_902686445.1 of Sciurus carolinensis. NCBI lineage: Eukaryota > Metazoa > Chordata > Mammalia > Rodentia > Sciuridae > Sciurus > Sciurus carolinensis. The sequence goes on along the minus strand of NC_062222.1, from coordinate 69,978,626 downwards.
CTTCATAAGTGTTCAAAATGCCAGTTAAGCTAGAAAATCCTTCACCCAAAATAAGTATGTTTGAGTACTACTTTCAAACCTGTTTCTTTCTATTTAGGGATTGTCAGTATTACCTGATGTTACTGCTTATCAAGATTCACAATAAGATATAAAGATTCTCTCCTATAAATGCAGGAAAAATTAGTCCCCAAAACATACTTTCTATTTTCCCCTTCTTTGCTCATAAGAGTAAAATGTACTTAAACTGAAAAATCTCTCATCAAAACCTTACAACTTCACTAAGAAAACATGTATTACATAGGTGAATTTCTGAAAACCCAAGTTCCAATTCTAAATTACATTTGCTTTCAAACAATCGATATACAACATGATTTTTTTTATCTGAATCAGCAGCAGTGTCTCATCTCAGACTTATGTAATGCAATAAATATATTTAATGTGCTAAAGAAACAAATGGATTCTGTTCTTTGCCAATAATTATGTCTCCCAATAGTCTATAGGCCCAACTTTCTCCACAAGTCCTTGGTGTCCAGAAGAAGGTGCAATAATCAATGCATGAGGGGGAAGGAAAAAGGTTCTCAGAAAGCTTGCAGCAAATAGAGCGTTGCACTCCATTCTTGTCATTACTGAACACTTTTGTGCTTCTTTTTGCATGACCATTGCAACGCCAACACAAAGCTTAAAAGAAACTGCAAAATGAAATAGAAGGGGCGATGATAAAAGAGGAAATTAAAGTAGCAATTTGTTTACTTATTCTAATTGAAGGAAGTCTTTCTTGCTTTGAGTTCCCTTTTCTGATAAATAACCAAGCCACCATTCTATTTGAACATACCAATTTCACTCCAAGTCCTTTAGCTACTGATGTGACCTGAGATCAAAACTAGAACAAGGGAGAACGCCTATCCCTATGTTTAAAAAAAAAAAAAATCCCAATTTTTCTTTATCTTTTATCATCAGTATAAAAATACTTTGTAGCTAAGCTTACATCCAAAGAAACAGATTCATTCACATGAAGCCATAATAAAACTTTAAAAATAAATATGTGCCTTTAAATATGGGAGGCTTCTTCAGGTTACTTAGGTCAGACAAATACCTTTTGCTTGTTTTATTTCTACAGGATACACTAATAACAAATGAATTTTCCTGTAAATTTAAAATATTTATATTTTATAACATCCACAATCAACTATCAGTTCATTTTAACCTTCAAAAATATTGACCACATATTTAGCCATTAAATACTAGTAGCTGCAGACATACCAGACAATGACAGCAAAACACACTCAGTCCCTCTGGGATCTGTTCATAAACATCCCCTTCCAGCATGGCAAACACACTCCTCCCGGCAGCAGATGCTGTTCTGGGGCGAGCAAGCAGGAAGCTGTAGGCAGCTGATTTTTCCACTCTACATATAATTTCTTACTGCCTAATCACCAAGAATCTTTTTTAACAAAACTGCCAAGATTTGGTAAGAACAGGAGCCTCGCAAATTAAAGATACTTTGCAACAGCAGGAAGGAATGATATGCAAATGAAGAACCATGAAGAGTCTTTAATATTTAAGGTCATACCACCTTTGTCATCTCATTTTCTAGTCCCATTCTGGGGGAGAGAAAACAGAGTTTGCTCCACGTGGTGAAATAAGCTAATCCAATACTTGAAGTCAATTTTAAGGGTAAAGTCAAGATAGATAAGGGAATACATATCAGAGACAGCAAAACTGCTTCATCCAAATTGCCCAGCCCCCCAAATCCAATGGTTGCAAAGTGGAGTTGGAAGCTTTGTAAGCTCATTCATGAGCACACTATCTTTATTTACATACATATATGCTCATCTAGAATATTTGCAGAAGCCTCTCTGAGAGAGATGGTCCTTACTGCAACCATTTTAAATATGTTGATCAGCATTCTGGGAGATCTTCCAAGGTCTGACAAGTAGCAGATTAGGGAGAAAGGGGAGAAATTGGACCTTGGGCAGGCAGTGCCTGGTGCACTTACACCCATTTTATTTCAGTCTCAACTGTGGCCTGTCCCATATGACTTAGCCTGCTTCCTTCCAGTTTCATGAAAGTTATCATCAACACACCAGAAACAGGCAGCACTGCTGCACGACCCTGTCAGGCTCTGCAGCAAAGGCAGCCCATGTAAACAACCTTGTGATTGCTTCCAAGCCCGCTGCCATGGGATAAGACAGGCTTTTTCTGTAGCTAAATTGCAGTATCCTTGGAAGTTGCCTGTTTAAGGGAGTAAAAGCAGAGCCTCAATCTCTAGATTTAAACATAGAAGGATAATATATATATATATATATGTATATATATGTATATACATATATATGTGTGTGTATACACACACATATTCAATGTTCTTAGAATATCTATAACCTGATTTGCTTGAAGATTTTCATTTAAATCACATTTATTTTGTTGAAGGTACAGATACATAAGTTCTAATAAATATAGTGCGATGCTCATTTCTAATGATATATCTTTTTTTTTTTTTTTTCCTGTAAAAGCTCTGACATTTCTAGGGGACACAGTATCCCAGCATAGAATAACTGGGAACCTTGCCATTTAAAAAAAAAAAAAAAAAATGCTGCCTGCTGTGACTAGGAGATCACTTTCTTAAAGGGACCCCTTACCTATTTGACTGCAGTGCCAATGTTTCTTATTTCTAACCTGATCCCTGTCCTATCATCCTTCCCCAGTTCAAATTTAGCCCAGGGTCTCCCTGCAAGAGGAATGTCATTAGTTTTACAACTAAATATATATATATATATATATATATATATATATATATATATATATATAAACAGCATTCCTTACTAAACTGTAAAAATGTCTCAAGATATTTAAGTTATACCTGTCAAGAAGTAAACATAAATGCATAATAAAGGACACTATTTTTAAATGTTTTGTGGAACCCATAGTGTTTCACAGATAGAGAACTGAGGTCAGCACTTCTGTCAAGCACAGCTGTCCCCCCTGCCCGCCCCCCCCCCATATGTGTATGTTTCTCTCTTTCCTTCTGTGACTCTGCATTGATCTAAAAACCCCTGGTCACAATAATAATCTTCCCTCCCACCTTTTGTCACCCTTCACTTCAAACATAAAGATTTCAGCATGCCTAAGTCTGGGAAGAAATGTTCTGCCTAGAGAGAAAAGCTGATGGCTTCAGAGGTAGTTCACTTGATTAACCTGCCTTCCACACCATCTCTCTCCACTTTCCCATGCTCCCTTTCCCACTCCACCAGGCGCAATGAATAGACATCACCCCACCCTCCAAAAACAGGTTAGAACCCAGAACGAGCAAAGAACCACCTACCATTCCGTGTCTGAGAACTACGATCCTGATCCAGCAGTGTTTGCCCCAGAAATCCTCCCTACTTGGTTTTCATTAACCACATTCCAAACTGTAATGAGGAAGATATTCTTTGGAGGTGGAGAGATTATTTAAAATTAATGATAGGTGATTTCCAAGAAGATTCAATCTTAAACTCACTCAAGCCCCTAGGAATTGAGGGGTGAGGAGAAAAAAGGAAATTTGTTAAAAGGAAAAAGGAAAAGAAAAAGGTAAGCATATAACAGGAACCACCAACCCCCATACAAATAAAAAGAAAAGGGGAGGATTAAAAAAAAGAAGAAGGAGAGTGGCTTGCTGAATCACCCTCTTTCACTGCCTGGAAACCATTGTGCAGCGTGATGCTGCCTGTACCATTGTGGAACCTACCAGAGGAGACGGACAGAGGGCTTGGGGAATGGGGTTGCTATGGTAACTGAAAGGAGCACACATGACGTCAAAGCCCAGAGAGGTCTAAGGAGGGGTGAGAGGGGGAAAGAGAAAGAAGAAAAAGTCTATGCGCAGCTACAGCCTCTGTGTTTTCTGATGAAATAAGGAGCAGGCAAAATGTAAAGAAGTAGGGTTCATAGACTGCCGATATCAGCAATTACATCAGGGAGCCAGTATGCACAGCACAGAGAAACAATTCACTCGATGCAGCTCTGGTCCTTTGCATAGCACCACGGGAACAAATATCAGCAGATAAAAAACAAAACAAACAAAAACCTTTGGAAATGCAGCCTACCTCGGTTTTTCAACTACCTCAGCTTTTTGCAAACAGCACAGAGAGAGAAACATGCAGTATTTCTAAATGTCAAAACAAATGAGAGATGATCGTGAACTCAGAGAAGAAGCAAGCATTTAAGTCTCACCTGGACCACAGAGGTCATTTGCACAACAGTATTTCTCTGTTCTGTTTCCTTATTTTCATAAAAATCCTGAATAAATATCCACATAAATAAAACTCCAACAGACTGAGCCTTAGATTGCATTTTAAGTGTAGAAAGAAAATACTGATAATTTGAATTAACAATCAGGTTTCTTTTTTCTAATGATAGATAATTATTTGGAAAAGTGATGTAGATTTCATTATTACTATTGGGGCAAATATCTCAATTTTATTTAAGTAGTTTCTCTGCCATCAACAATTATACAGGTATTTTTAAGTCTCCACACAGTTTTAATATCTACAAATAATAGTTTCATGGAATGAGGTCTGTTAACTACTTCCACTATTTAAGAAGAAATTGTTTACCAAAATTTTTAACTTTTTCTCTCATAAGGAAAATGTTCAGTACCTGCATGGATTACCTGAACCAAGATTAGCCCTTGACTTCTCAAACTACACAACTGAATTCAATTCCTTTGTTGCTTAAACACTTCTAAGGTTAATTTCTCTTTTTCTTTCTTTCTTTTCTTTCTTTTTTGTTGTTACATTGAATATGCAGCATTATTTATATGACCAAAGTAAAATACACTTTCCATTACTACAAACTAAGCACAATCACAGTTGTTTACACATTCATATTTCTAGAATGTGACAACATTTTGCATTCTATATGAAACACTTGATTTAAAAAAACAAAAATCTCTTAAAAGTTCCCTGTTTCGTTTCCTACCTTCTCTCCTGTTGTCTCCCATCTTTTAGGTGGGTTTCTATCTGTTGCAACCAAACAGCACTGAGTTTTATGCTCTTCTACATTATGTTTTAGAACTTGTATACTTATGTGAATAAGGAGCTTCTTTCACACCTTTCCAGAAAAGATACGACATGCAAAAGATTTAAACTCAGCAGTGATTGTAGACGCTGAAATACATCATAGAATTGCAAGAGACACATAAGGTTTTATTGGTTTTGTATCATTGTTGCTACTGTTGTTTTATTCAGAAAGGAAATTTGAAAATGAAAGACTTTGATGAGTTTTCTGTCGCTGAAGTCCCAAAGGACATGTTTTTGGATGTCCCTTTGCAAATTTCAAATTCAATAAGAATCAATTGGCTACTAACTTTTAGTCTGTACACTGTATACATAATGAATATCTCATTCAGAAATATGGATTGAGAGTCAAACAATTATAACAGAAATAAATTGTTATCCTAACTTTGAAATTATTGCATTATAAGTTTTGGGAGGTCGGTCCGTTGTTTTCCTGGTGCTGGGAATTAAATCCAGGGCATGCGAGGCAAGCTCTCTACCACTGAGCGACATCCGTAGCCTGTATTCTAAGTTTGCATAGCAAAAGTCAATCCCCAATAACTCAACATCAGTGAGGAACAATGTACCTCAGCTCTTACCTCATGTTATAAACATAAACCTTAATTCGAAAGAAGTTGTACACCTGAACATTACAGTTAAAATCTATAAAGTTATTGAAATAAAATATATCTCTTAGAAGAAAGAATAGCTTTCTGACTTTGGACTTGACTAAGATTTCTTAGAATACAGAAAGCACCCCAATTTTTAAAATAATAATTTTTAGGTAGAATTCATCAAAATTAAAAGCTTCCACTTATCCAAAGTCACATCAAGAAAATGAATAGACAAGCTATAGACAAGAAGACACACATCTGAAAATATTCTTGAAACACACAAATTCTAGATTGTGTAAAAATGTATAATTGTATTCAACAATAAGAACAAACCATTTTGTTTCATAGGCAAAAGATTTGAACAGTTACATGATAGAGGAAGATTTATAAATGGCCCATAAGCATATAAAACTCATTCACCCTAATTATTCTGAGGGAAATGTATCTGTGGGTGGCCACAAATAAGCTGTCACAAAAGCTCTTTTCATTTAATATCAATCATCCTGTATTGTGATTACTCTAGCTGTATGAATATATAATATCTTACCTTATACTTAACTGTGATCTAATCCCTCTTATTTCTCATTGTCTCCCCTGAAATCTCCCCCTTCCAGGAGCTGAACATATGATCTTACAATGATAGGTTATCAGCAAACATTTATGATTGATTATAATTATCTGTGGCTTATAAATCTTTTCACCCACTGGAAAAACTTTTTATCTCAAATATTATGATGAAATGTTGAGTTTTGAGATACCCAGTGCTAAAGCAGGTAACCTCTGTTACATTATTACATATTTGAGATTTGTGTTGAGGTACAAAAATACCTTAACTATTTCAAATTCTTTTCAAGTTCTTTCAAATGAAACTATAAATGTCTGTCTTGGACTTTACTGATAGTATAAATCATGAGAGCTTTGAAAGAAGAGTTTTAAGTGAGTAAATGAATATAAGTTCTTATTTTCAAAAGCACGGTGCTGGATTCAGTGTCCAAAAATTTAGTGGCATGTGTATAGTTTATGACAGGGCTAAAGATGTTCAGGAACATCTCTTGTTCTTCAAGCAAAGAGATTTCCCTTCCCTTATTTTTTTTTTTTTTTTGTTGGTTCTTTTTACTTATACATGACAATAGAATAAACTATGATATAATTATAATAGCATGGAATATAATATGTTCTCCTTCAGTCCCTGGTATTTCCCCTTCCTCTCCCTTCTCCCTTCCCTTATAAACAAAAGCTTTGAGATAGTACCTTTTTAAAATGAACTACTGAAACATGCAGTGATATAGACGAATCTCAGAAACACTATAAGTGAAAAAAATGAGACAATAAAAGCATATACTGCATATATTCATTTAGATGAAATTCCAAAACAGACAAGACTACTCTGGTGATAGAAAGCAGAATTATATTCTTAAGGGAGAGGCAGACAGTTAAGGACTATGCTGAGAGCAAAAAGAAAATTTGTGTAGCAATGAAAACGTTCTACATCTTGATAGAGATGTGGGTTATTATATAGATATAGATTTGTCAAAACTCCTCGAAGTGTAATTCTTAAAATTTATGCAACTCATGCTATGTAAATTAAATATTCATTTAAGAAAAAAAAAATTAAGTCAATTGCAAAAATAAAATTGCTGAGTGAACCAGCAATTTTAAGGTAGGAGTTCCAAAACCTGCAAACCTAGTCCCTAACCCTCATCTTTATTTTTTTAGACCCTAGCAGACCCAGAAACAAGTAAAGCCAGACTCAGGGTCACTAGGATCTTAAGAGACTTAGCAAAACCTCCAAGGTGACAATGGATGTAGTTTACATAACAAACAAGAGATGAGAATTCAGACATTTAAAAAACAGATTTTAAGAAACCTGACAATAAGCAGATTCCTAGAATCAGCTGTAGGGACTCTCATTCAGTGTTAGGACCCCTACTCTGAAGGAAATGAAGGAGCTCAAGAACTATCTTTTTAAACAGTGAATGGACTCAGGAAGAGATGAACATAAAGAAATCACCAGTGACACAAGTAAGAATCCAGTTTCTGAATGCAAATCTCAAGGGCATTAATTGGACTAGCAGTAAAAATCAACAAATACCTTGAAGTGTCATGTTAAAATTGGTCCCAAAGTCAGGTGATCAACTTATCTCCATTGCCAGGCAATTTTCAGGCTTTAGAGTGAAAGCTGTGTCTGATTTTGCTGTAAATCCCAGGCAAAATCAAAAGAGTTATAAATAAAAGAAGTTACACATTCTTCATGATAGCAATGTCACTAAAGAAGAGTGTGGCCTAGCTATAAATTCAAATTCAGATTAGTAAACCTGGAATTAGGATAGTGGTAAGAGGATGCAAACAGTTCCATAAAAGAAAGCAAAATTAACAAAATTTAAATCAATAGACTTCACTGAGTGATTGTTATGGTTTGGATATGAGGTATCCCCCAGAATCCCATGAGTAACACAATGCAAGAAGGTTTTGAGGAGAAACGACTGGGTTTTGAAAGCCTTAACCCCATCAGTGAATTCATAATCCCCTGACCCATCAGCTGAGTGGTGACCAAAGGAAGTTAAGATGTGACTAGAGGAGGTGGGTCCCTGGGGGTGTGCCTTTGGGATATATATTTTGTATCTAGCAAGTGGAGTATCTCTCTCTGCTTTCTGATTATCATGTGGACTGCTTCCCTCCACCCCTCTTCCACCATGATGTTCTGCCTTACCTTGAGTCTTGAGGAATGGAGCCAGCTATCTATGCACGGAGACCTCTGAAACTCTGAGCTCTCAAATAAACTTTTTTTCTTCTAAAATTGTTCTGGTCAGGTCCTTTAGTCACAGTAGCAAAAAAGCTGACTAAAATGGTGATTGAATATGCAAGAATTGTAAAGGATCAATGTTCCTCCTTTAAATACTATGTATATATATGAATGTTCCTAATATGAGCAAATTTTATAACCCTTCAATGCCAGAAAAGAAGGAATCAACCTCTGCACTCACTTACTCACTTTTCTTTTTAACAACTAGACTTTATTTTTTAGGGCAGTTAGGATTACCATAAAATTAAGAAGAAAAATATATAGAAATTTTATATATCTTGCTACCCTCCATACAATTTTTCCTATTATAAATTTCTTGCATTAGTGTGGTACATTTATAATAATTGAGGAACCAATATTGATTCATTATTATTAGCACAAGTCCATCATTTACATTAGGGTTCCTTTTTTATGTTTTGCAGTACTATGGGTTTTGAAAAATGTGTAATGTCACATTTCACTCACTTTTAATTTTCATCTTGCTTAGGAGTCAATTTTACATCCAGACAATAATTGTGTTCACATCAAAAAAAAAGTAGATAAAATCGGTCTCCTGAAAGTTTTTCCTAGTGGAAAGAGCACTAGAATTCAACAACAGAATGTTAGAATTCAATGACAGAAATGTACTTTGAACCAACTTTTATTAAGTTTGTAAAAGCCTTGATTCTTTTTGCTGGGAACCCCTATCTCCAGCAAAATTATATCCTTTTGTAGTTAAACATAATTTGATTCTAAATGCAGAGTATCTGCCTCAATAAAAATAGTTACACACAGTTTTTCAGTATCTTGGTAACCTTCTTTTGAAAGTCTATATTTAGTTCACAAATGATGATGGGGAGAAAATAATACCAAAGAAGCTTAAGTCTCCTCAGGTAGTAACGACTTAAAAAAACTAATTAGTGTATTTGTCTTTTGAACGAGGAAGCTAATAGAAAGTTGTCTTTTCTTAGATGCCAGCAGAATCTGGTTTGTGAGATAAAGCAGCAGTTATTCTTGCCAGACATCCTCAGGTTTATCCACACTTCAATCCATGCACATCTGTAGCAATTCCAATTTTCCTTATCCTTGCAGTGTCCCAGAAGCATGACAAAAGCATGAAGACACCATAGATTACATTTGAGTTTGGTCGAGAAATTCAGCTTCTTACCACTCTGCAGCAACTCCTTATCTCCATTGAAGGAAAAAAAAAAAAAAAACTGTCAGTACCTCTAACCGATTTGTCATCCTGGTGCTCAAAAGATAGTCACTGAGGCAGGCTGAGAGACAACCTGTGAACCCAAAATCATGCAACCAAATTTAAGTAAATTTAGTAATATTTCTTTTATAAATATGTACCCACCATCACCATTAAATGAGATTTCCTAATATTAGAGAGCTGGTTTTCAATAATTGATATGAGAATATGTAGCAATCACCTAATTCTGGGTCTGTCAAATAGAATAATATCACAAATAATGATAGTACATGATGATAGTATCCAAATACTCAAAAGAGTAATAATCAGGGCTGGGGAGATAGCTCAGTCGGTAGAGAGCTTGCCTTGCAAGCACAAGGCCCTGGGTTTGATCCCCAGTACCGAAAAAAAAAAAAAAAAAAAAAAAAAAAAGAGTAATAATCAAAGTTAATAATAATAATGCAGAATTTGTCTTACATTTTTAAACCAAATACTCATCAGCATGAACTTGTATGTACAGCTTTATGTTTGGTCTGAAAATCTGCTGGATTTTAAAATCAATAGAAGAAAGAAAGAAGGAAAAAGAGAAAAGAAAAGAAAGAAAAAGAGGAAGGAAGGAAGGAAGGAAGGAATCCTTAGAGTATACTGACCATGCCATTTAACATTTATTGCAATGTTATGTAGAAGAAGAAACAGGGAAATAGGAATGTGATTTTAAAAACTCATGAAGATGGAGCATAAAAACAGTGATTAAATTCAACATGTTTTCTATGTGTGAAGAAAGTAAAATATTTTAAAATAATGTATAAATCCTACAAAAGCTTATTGGAAATATGTATAGGTAGCAAAAGGGGTATTGGATTTATCAGCAGATTTTGCTTACCTCCTAGCTATGCTGCTTCCTTTTCAATGACCTGAGTAAATCACATAGCCTTTCTATTTCCCTAATTGGGCATTGGCATAATGATGACAATATTTACATCACAGACTTTTTATGAGAAACAAATTAAACAATGTTTGTAACTATGCCTGGCATAACCCTGGCATATGACAGTCACTCAACAGATATTGAATATTTAACTGGATATAAAAGAGATATAACCCACACTTAAATTTAAATTTTCTGGTACAACTTTTTAAGCTACGGACATTGTTCATTGACTCAGAAGCATTCACCTTCTGTTGCTTGCTGATGCCCTTAAAGTGTATATACAAAAGAAGATATAGATGATCATATGTTACCTAGCAGTGTCAAAGGTGCACTACAGAACTAATAGTAAACTTGAAGAAATTTGAATCTCCGTGCCAGTCTACCCTTGAGATACTATTCAGGACACCAGCAATTCTCACTGGAAATTTCCCAGAGAAAATTCAGCTATTTGATCAGCAGATATTCAAAGACATGCTCTTCTACAAGAAATGTTAAACCAATTTAGTGGGGGGAAAAAATCTAAACAAAAATAATACAACTGTCAGAGATATGTGGCATACTTTAATTAAAGTGAATTCAACCAGTCAATCACTGAGTAGCATATAAGTGCAAAACACTATCCTGAAGATCTAGAAAAGAAGTCAGACATGGTCCCCATAAAACAGAAGTTTACAATCATCGCAAGACTGCCCTCCTTAGAAGAAAAGCTATAAATAAGTCCCTTAAAGAAGGATAAAAGCAATGAAGTCTTTAGTTTAGATACAGGAGAAATCAACGTGCACGCTGAAAATATGTATCTCAAACTCTGTATTTATTTTGGGAAACAGCACAGTCCAATAAAAATGGAGATTTAAGTCTCAGTTCCATTATGACTAATTCCCCATGAGATACCAGACAGGTTTATAGTTCACTAGTTTTCAATTTCTGCATCTACAATGTATCAAGTCTAGATAACATGATAATTATGTTCCGTACCAAAATGGAAAAAGAGTCCTAAGAATATTCCTAAGCAATGAATAGAATTTGGACAGTTGGAGATTTAAAAAGAATAGACGTAAAAGTGAAGGAAAACATGTTCAAATGAGAGTAAAGAGATTATACTTCCCTAGTTGAAGTAAGTAGGAAAGTAGTGGCAGAAATGGAAATTCTTCGGCCAGATTGTCTTCTAGGCAAAATATGCAAACCAAACATTTACATTGTAAATGAAAATGCAAGGCAGTGAAAATAGGATCTACTGCTGAAGACAGCTATAGTTTTGTATGCCTTTTAATAAAAGATACCTTACAATAATGAAGTCATAATTACTATCATTTTTTCATTATTACCATGAATATCATCATAAGTGTCATTATTAATATTATAACTACTGTCTATTGAAAGTATACTCTACCAGGCACTAAGCTAGTTTTATAGACATCAGCTCTAATCCTTCAGCATTTCTTGATCATTTTCTCACTAACATTTATTGATCCTTCACCATGTGCTTGAGCCCATGCTAGTTGACTACAATCCTCACTACTAGATCGTAAGGTAGGTAGCATCCTTACTTAATATACAAGAAAACCAAGAGAGATGCTTAAGTTACTTGCTCAAGATCACAAATGGCCACCAGATGAGTTAGGATTTGAACCCATGCATACCTCACTAAGGTTCCTACTTTCAGAGAGGTTAATGAAAAATGCTAAAAAACTTAAGTTGTAAAAGTTGTATCCCCAGTTGAAGGTGTTTACACATGCTCAGAAGGGAAGCACTGATCAATTTACCACTATTATTATAGTCTTCTGTGGTACATATGGAAAGTTGGCAGTCAGGGAAGCTACAATCTTGTGAAATGGAGCAGAGAAACACCAAATAGGAAAAGAAGAAACCCTTCAAGGATGTGGTGTAACACAGCTTTTTAAAAATGTGACTTGGATGCAAAGTGCTGAGAAACAGCAGCGACTAATGGAACACCTGCTGTTCCACTATAAGGGATGTGACTGTACTTTTTTGAGCAGAGGCTTTAGGCCAACTGTGAATTTAAGAGATGAAATTTTACTCTCTTCAAATAGCCACAGTCCCTGAACTGAAAACATACTTCTTACATGCAATGTAGATAGGATAATGGTAGCAGTCTTTTCAAACAGCTGTGCATTTTGATTGGAAACATCATCTACAGAAGTGAAATGCAGCAGTGTTATGAATGCATGTGTATGCATACAAACACACAACCGTGCATTCTTCCAGTCAATAAATATGCATTGCGTACCTTGCATCAGAACGACAAAAACTTGTCCAGATATTGCTTCTGCTTTTTCAAAGAGCTCAGTGTTTTATATGTGGATGCGAATTATCATAAAACTAAATTTTTAAGTTAATTAATCATTAATTGTGGCCAAAAAAAATGAAAGTTTGAAACAAAGATTATTTCTAACTGGGCTGATCAGAGATGATTCAGAAATTCTCACACATGCACACGCACACGCATGCAAGCACACACAACGTGATCAGCAACATAGTTCATGGTAAGTTTCTAAGAATGTTAAAAAGGAACCAGCCTAAGGTAATGAAGAGACCACTAACCAAAGATCTACAAAATAGAGAAATCAGCTAGCTTACTCACTACCACAAGTAACACCAAGAGATTACAAAGTTCCTAGTGATGAACCTGGAGTAGACAAACAAACCAGAAATGTAGTTCAACTCCCCAAACACATAAAAACTAAATGGAGGGAGGCGGCTCAGCACAGCGCTTGGACTCGGAGCAACCACTGGGGCTCCAGGCGGCTGCCTGAGGAGGAGCTGCGTGGCGAGCTGTTTAGACTCAGAGTGAGCGCTCCTGAACACCGGGAGGTTGCCCGGAGGAAGAGGAGGAGCGCGTCAGGTCGCTTGACCTAGGAGTGACTGCATCAGAGCCACAGGCAGTTGCCAGAGGAGGAGGCGAGTGGTGAGTTGATTGGACTAAAAGCGACCACTCCTGAACACCGGTGGCATGCCTGGAGGAGGAGCACGGTGGGTCACTTGGTCTCGGAGCCACCGCTCCTGAACACCTGGGGGGCTACCCTGAGGAGGAGGAGGAGGAACGGGGGGGTCACTTGGACTCGGAGTGACTGCCTAGGGCTACGGGCGGTTGGCGGGAGGAGGAGACACGAAGTGAGTTGCTTGGACTCCTAGTGACTGCGTCGGAAACCGGGCCGCTGTCTGGAGGAGGAGGTGTGTGGCGGGTCTCTGGGTATCGGAGCTATGGTACGGGGCTCCAGGTGGCAGCTCAGAGGAGGGACCGCATAGCCAGGCGATTAGGTGCAGAGCAGGGTCCCAGGAGCTAGGTGGCTTCTTGCTGGAAGAGCCGCACAGAGACACACCTAGGGGCGGAGCGAAGTTTCCAGGACTGCAGGCAGATTCTCTGGGAGAGGCAGCCTAAGGAGACTCGCCTGCGAAGGGTGAGGCTCCCAGGCCCAGGAGGTAGGTCCGGGACCCTGGGAACGTTGCAGAGGAAGACAGCCCAGCCCAGGCGGTAGTTGTAGATTGAGGGGAACCTCTAGGAGGGCAACTGACCAGCGAGACGTCCCCACCGAGTGAGTCTTCCTGGCCGGGGGAGGTTTTCCCACAAGGACGGTAAAACCAGAGACACAGGCACAAACAGGACTTGCCTCAGCTCGCAGCCTAGTTCCCCATTGGATGACCATTGGTCAACAAGTGGAGGCACCTCTGCCCACTACCAGGGAATACACACCACCTGAGGGTCACCACCCCTAGAGAGGCAGCTTCTTCGTGGAGCTCCGCATTATCAACTTCCTCCAAGACTTCAGGCTACTGAAGGATAAGAGGGGATATACTAGCAAACTTCAGGGACATTATAAGTCGATAGAGGAAATCTGCAATATCTTAATGACCCACTGATTCCTGAACAATATGAGAAAACAAGGGAAGAAAATGCCCCAAACAAATCTAGATGTTACATCAATAAAATCCAATGACAGCATGGCAGAAGAAATGACAGAAAGGGAGTTCAGAATGTACATAATTAAAATGATTAGGGAAGCAAACAATGAGATGAAAAAGCAAATGCAGGCATTGAATGATCGCACCAATCGACAGTTAACAGAGCAAATTCAGGAAGCAAAAGATCATTTCAATAAAGAGTTAGAGATATTGAAAAAAAACCAAACAGAAATCCTTGAAATGAAGGAAACAATATACCAAATTAAGAACTCCATAGAAAGCATAACCAAAAGGATAGAACACCTGGAAGACAGAACTTCAGATATTGAAGACAAAATATTTAACCTCGAAAACAAAGTTGAACAAACAGAGAAGATGGTAAGAAATCATGAACAGAATCTGCAAGAACTATGGGATATCATGAAAAGGCCAAATTTGAGAATTATTGGGATTGAGGAAGGCTTAGAGAAACAAACCAAAGGAATGAAAAATCTATTCAAAGAAATAATATCAGAAAATTTCCCAAATCTGAAGAATGAAATGGAAAATCAAGTTCAAGAGGCTTATAGGACTCCAAATACACAAAATTACAACAGACCCATACCAAGGCACATTATACTGAAAATACCTAACATACAAAATAAAGACAGAATTTTAAAGGCTGTGAGAGAAAAGAACCAAATTACATTCAGGGGGAAACCAATACGGATATCAGCAGATTTTTCAATTCAGACCCTAAAAGCTAGAAGGGCCTGGAACAACATTTTTCAAGCTCTGAAAGAAAATGGATGTCAACCAAGAATCTTATACCCAGTAAAACTTACCTTCAAATTTGATGATGAAATAAAATCATTCCATAATAAACAAAAGCTAAAAGAATTTACAAAAAGAGAGCCAGCATTACAGAACATTCTCAGCAAAATATTTCCTAAGGAAGAGATAAAAAACAAAGAAGCAAATCAGCAAAGGGAGGAATTATCCTAAAGGAACTGTCAAATAAAGGAGAAACCAAGATGTGTCAAAAATTTTAAATATGAACCAAATGACTGGGAATACAAATCATATCTCAATAATAACCCTGAATGTTAATGGCCTGAATTCATCAATTAAAAGACATAGACTGGCAGATTGGATAAAAAAGAAAGATCCAACAATATGTTGCCTGCACGAGACTCACCTCATAGAAAGAGATACCCAAAGACTAAAGGTGAAAGGATGGGGAAAAACATACCATGCACATGGACTCAACAAAAAAGGTGGAGTATCCATCCTCATTTCAGATAATGTGGACTTCAAGCCAATGTTAGTCAGAAGGGATAAAGAAGGACATTTCATACTGCTTAAGGGAAGCATAAATCAGCAAGATATAACAATCATAAACATCTATGCCCCAAACAGTGGCTCATCCATGTATGTTAAACAAATCCTTCTCAATTTTAGAAACCAAATAGACCATAACACAATAATACTAGGTGATTTTAACATGCCTCTCTCACCACTGGACAGATCTTCCAAACAAAAATTGAACGAAGAAACCATAGATCTCAATAACACAATCAATAATTTAGACTTAACAGACATTTATAGAATATACCATCCAACCAAGAGCGAATACACTTTCTTCTCAGCAGCACATGGATCCTTCTCTAAAATAGACCATATATTATGCCACAAAGCTAATGTCAACAAATACAAGAAGATAGAGACACTACCTTGTATTCTATCACATCATAATGGATTGAAGTTAGAAATAAATGAAAGAGTAAAAAACAGAAACTACTCCAACACCTGGAGATTAAACAATATGCTATTATATGATGAATGGATAACAGAAGATATTAGGAAGAAAATTTAAAAATTGTTAGAGGTAAACGAGAATAAAGACACATCATATCAAAATCTCTGGGACACTATGAAAGCAGTACTTAGAGGAAGATTTATTTCATGGAGCGCATTTAATAAAAGAAGTAAAACTCAAAAAATAAATGACCTAACACTACAGCTCAAAGCCCTAGGAAAAGAAAAACAGACCAACACCAAAAGTAGTAGAAGACAGGAAATAGTTAAACTGAGAGCTGAAATCAATGAAATCGAAACAAAAGAAACAATACAAAAAATTGACAAAATAAATAGTTGGTTCTTCGAAAAAATAAACAAAATTGATAAACCTTTAGCCACACTAACAAAGAGAAGACGAGAGAAAACCCAAATCACTAAAATTCGGAATGAACAAGGAAATATCACAACAGACACGACTGAAATACAAAACATAATTAGAAGCTATTTTGAAAACCTATACTCCAACAAAATAGAAAATTTCGAAGACATCAACAGGTTTCTAGAGACATATGAATTGCCTAAACTGAATGAGGAGGACATACACAATTTAAATAGACCAATTTCAAGTAATGAAATAGAAGAAGTCATCAAAAGCCTACCAACAAAGAAAAGTCCAGGACCAGATGGGTTCTCAGTCGAGTTCTATAAAACCTTTAAAGAAGAGCTCATTCCAATACTTCTCAAAGTATTCCATAAAATAGAAGAGGAGGGAACCCTCCCAAACTCATTCTATGAAGCTAATATTACCCTGATACCTAAACCAGACAGAGACACATGGAGGAAAGAAAATTTCAGACCAATATCCTTAATGAACATCGACGCAAAATTCTCAACAAAATTTTAGCAAATTGCATACAAAACATATTAAAAAGATAGTGCACCATGATCAAGTGGGTTTTATCCCAGGGATGCAAGGTTGGTTCAACATCAGAAAATCAATAAATGTAATTCACCATATCAACAGACTTAAAGTCAAGAATCACATGATTATTTCGATAGATGCAGAAAAAGCATTTGATAAAACACAGCACCCCTTCATGCTCAAAACACTAGAAAAAATAGGGATAGTGGGAACATTCCTTAACATTGTAAACGCCATCTATGCTAAGCCCATGGCCAATATCATTCTAAATGGTGAAAAACTGAAAGCATTCCCTCTAAAAACTGGAACAAGGCAGGGATGCCCTCTTTCACCACTTCTATTCAATATCGTCCTTGAAACTCTAGCCAGAGCAATTAGACAGACCAAAGAAATTAAAGGGATAGGAATAGGAAAAGTAGAACTCAAACTATCCCTATTTGCTGATGATATGATTGTATACTTAGAGGAACCAGGAAATTCCACCAGAAAACTGTTAGATCTCATAAGTGAATTCAGTAAAGTAGTGGGATATAAGATCAATGCACATAAATCTAAGGCATTTTTATACATAAGCGATGAATCTTCAGAAAGAGAAATTAGGAAAACTACCCCATTCACAATAGCTGCGAAAAAAATAAAATACTTGGGAATCAATCTCACAAAAGAGGTGAAAGACCTCTACAATGAGAACTACAGAACACTAAAGAAAGAAATTAAAGAAAACCTTAGAAGATGGAAAGATCTCCCATGTCCTTGGATAGGCAGAATTAATATTGTCAAAATGGCCATACTACCAAAAGTGCTATACAGATTCAATGCAATTCCAATTAAAATCCCAATGATGTACCTTACAGAAATAGAGCAAGAAATTATGAAATTCATCTGGAAGAATAAGAAACCCAGAATAGCTAAAGCAATCCTTGGCAGAAAGAGTGAAGCAGGGGGTATCGCAATACCAGATCTTCAACTCTACTACAAAGCAATACTAACAAAAACAGCATGGTATTGGTACCAAATAGAAAGGTGGATCAATGGTACAGAATAGAGGACATGGACACAAACCCAAATAAATACAATTTTCTCATACTAGACAAAGGGGCCAAAAATATGCAATGGAGAAAAGATAGCCTCTTCAACAAATGGTGCTGGGAGAATTGGAAATCCATATGCAACAGAATGAAACTAAACCATATCTCTCACCATGCACAAAACTAAACTCAAAACGGATTAAGAATCTTGGAATCAGACCAGAGACCTTGCATCTTATAGAAGAAAAGTAGGTCCAGAGCTTCAACATGTCGGCTTAGGACCAGACTTCCTCAACAGGACTCCCATAGCACAAGAAATAAAAGCAAGAATTAATAACTGGGATAGATTCAAACTAAAAAGTTTTCTCTCAGCAAAGGAAACTATCAGCAATGCGAAGAAAGAGCCTACAGAGTGGGAGAAAATCTTTGCCAATCATACTTCAGATAGAGCACTAATCTCCAGAATCTATAAAGAACTCAAAAAGCTCTACACCATGAATGCAAATAATCCAATCCACAAGGATTAAGGAAATGAATAGACACTTCACAGAAGAAGATCTACAAGCAATCAACAAACATATGGAAAAATGTTCAACATCTCTAGTAATAAGAGAAATGCAAATCAAAACCACCCTAAGATTCCATCTCACCCCAATTAGAATGGCAATTATCAAGAATACAAGCAACAACAGGTGTTGGCGAGGATGTGGGGAGAAAGGTACACTCAAACATTGCTGGTGGGGCTGCAAACTAGTGCAGCCACTCTGGAAAGCAGTGTGGAGACTCTTAGAAAACTTGGAATGGAACTACCATTTGACCCAGCTATCCCACTCCTTGGCCTATACCCAAAGGACTTAAAATCAGCATATTACAGAGATACAGTCACATCAATGTTCATAGCTGCTCAATTCACAATAGCCAGATTGTGGAACCAACCTAGATGTCCTTCAATTGATGAATGGATAAAGAAAATGTGGTATATGTATATACAATGGAATATTACTCAGCCATAAAGAATGATAAAATTATGGCATTTGCAGGCAAATGGATGAAACTGGAGAATATCATGCTAAGTGAGATAAGCCAATCTCAAAAAACCAAAGGAGGAATGATATCACTAATAAGTGGATGATGACACATAATGGGGGGTGGGAGGGGTTAGTGTTGGGGTTGGAGTTGGGTTTAGGGAGGGGAGTAGAAATGGAGGAAGGAAGGACTGTATAGAGGGAGGGGAGGGGTGGGAGGGGTGGGGGTGAAGGGAAAAAAATGGCAGAATGAATCAAACAACATTACCCTATGTAAATTTATGATTACACAAATGGTATGCCTTTATGCCATGTACAAACAGAGAAACAACATGTATCCCATTTGTTTACAATAAAAAAAAAAACTAAATGGAAATAAGATTCTGTTTATAATAAATATAGCAGTCACAAAGGAAACACTCTCTCAGACAATACAGTATCTCCTTAACTTAGGTGTGAACCTTATACAGTTTCCTATAACAAACTCTGTGAATTTGTTGTTCTTACAAAGTGATTATATATATTATATAATCACTATATATATATATATATATTATATATATATATATATATATAATATATATATATATATATATATATATTATATTCCCTCAGTACCACAAGTTTAACACTAATTGAGTATCTACTAGATTCCAAGCAATGTGCTATGCTTTTTAACAATATTCTATTCTGGATATTATCCCATTGAGTATAATTCACACTCAGTTTGTAAGAAGAACTAAGATATGCCCACTCAAACCCCAGTAATCATCCAATAATATCACTTGCTTCCAAGTAAAGGAAGGTATTCTACTATTTTCTTTCAATGGTTATTCTCAGGATTTATCTTTGAATCTAGTCAGATGCTACTAAGTAGTAAGATATTTACCATTTATTCTCCTAGTCCAAAATCTGGTGAAAATATATTCCAAAATGTCAAAAAGTATAGCAATACTAAGTAAGTCATTATTTTAGCTAAGTGAAAAACATACTGATATTCTGACTTTTATAGATGGAAATACAGGCATCATGAAATTGAGGTCTCAGTCTAAGTAAACACTCTGAAACCCATAAAAATGTTTCCTAAAGTCTGACTCCAATTTACCATAGTACGACTTCAAGAGAAAGAAATTAAGAATTACAGACAGTTAGAATTTTTTGTTGTTGTTAAAATGGCATATGTACACTAATTGCTGAGTAAAGTTTATATACTCAACTAGACTTGGTAAAGAGAACTCGTTGATGTCTCAGACTTGTTGATGTATTAACATTACATCCTACACCCCTCCCCATTCTCTTTGTTCACCATTAGAAACTGTGGTCATTATTGCAAGAGTTAACGTAGTGCTTGGTAGAAAAAATAGGAAGATATAATATTTATCAAAGATTTATATATTTAATCATATCAATTTTAAGTTGCCTAAATTTTCTTGACATTTAGTATAAGAACCAGTCATTCACATCCCAAAGGCTAATTCAGAGCCTATCAAATAAATATTTTATAGGAACATAGTATGTCTTTTGAAAAATAAAGGAAATAATTTAAATTCAACATAATCTATTCCTAAATTGAATCACTAAGTAAAAATTACTCCATCCTAAACCTTGCATTCACAGGAGGACAAACCTCATAAGAAAAAATTCCATTATGAACCCTCCTGGCCCTCAGTGGGGATCTGTGCTTCAGAGTAGCCTGTCGGAATCAAAGAAACACAGCGGCTTTAAAAGCAGGCTCGTTTCCCTCATTATAGCACAAGCTTCATGACAGCAGGGACCTTTTCTAAATATACAATGCTTTTTTGTCGAATTAATGAATAATGATTGAATTAGTGGATCTAAAAGTCAGATGTGGGGCCCAGCGACTCACCCCAGTACCCACGGGTCTTCAGTACTGCCTGCGCCTTAGGAGGTCTAGCGCCTGTGCTGCGGCTGACCATCTACCAACAGGTGGGGTCACCTCTGACCTCTATCATGGATTATTCCTGACCTAGAGGCCACCATCCCTAGCCAGACAGCTCCCTTCTTGGGATACCACATTATCAAGTACGTCTCAGGCATCAGGCTATTGAAGACTAAGAGGTTTGAACAGTACAGTATAGTTTTATTGTAGAATTTTTTATTAGTAGTAGTATTATGATTATTCCTATTATACATATTATTATTCCTACTTTTCTTTTTTTCTTCATTATTTTTCTCACTCTCTCTATTTTCCTCTTGTCTGTTTCCTTAGACTCTTTCTCCCTTTTCTCGGCTAACAACCAATTTCTTTTAATTCTGCTTTCACTATTCCTATGACCTAGTAGTACCTCTATAGACTCACTTCTTATCTCATTAAGATTACATCCTACAGCCCTCCCCATCCTCTTGGTCCACCATTAGAAATTGTGGTCATTATTGCAAACCTATTGTTTATGCTATAGAAAATAATCAAACTCATCATCTGTTTATTAAGACAATATCGTTAATATCATAATAGGGACTTTTTGGGTTAAGGGTGCACATTGTTTGTATTGTGTGCTGCTAATATTGATCTTCCATTTTAAGGTGAGGTATTGGAAACCTGCAGGGTCACAATAAGTCTATAGGCGGAAAATTGTAATGCCTCAGATTCCCACTGCTAGAGGGAAGATTCACAAACAACATGAAAAAAACAAAAGAAGTGTCCCAAACAAACCTAGATGCTATATCAATAGAATCCAATGACAACATGGTAGAAGAAATGACAGAAAGTGAGTTCAGAATGTAAATAATTAAAAAGATTCAAGAAGCAAAGGATGAAATAAGAGAGCAAATTCAGGCAATGAATGATCACACCAATAAACGGTTAAAAGAGCAAATGCAGGAAGCAAAAAATCATTTCAATAAAGAGATAGAGATTCAGAAAAAAAAAAGAAATCCTTGAAATGAAGGAAACAAACCAAATTAAAAACTCAATAGAAAGCATCACCAACAGACTAGATCACTTCGAAAACAGAACCTCAGACAAAGAAGACAAAATATTTAATCTTTAAAACAAAGTTGACCAAATAGAGAAGATTGTAAGAAATCATGAATGAAGTCTTCAAGAACTATGGGACATCATGAATAGATCAAATTTAAGAATTATCAGGATTGAGGAAGGCACAGAGATACAAACCAAAGGAATGACTAATCTATTTAATGAAATAATATCAGAAAATTTCCCAAACTTGAAGAATGAAATGGAAAATCAAATACAAGAGACTTACAGGACACCAAATGTACAAAATTACAACAGATCCACACCAAGGCACATTATAATGAAAATACCCAGCAAACAAAATAAAGAGAGAATTTTAAAGGCCATGAGAGAAAAGTACCAGATTACGTATAGGGGGAACCAATATGGATATTAGCAGATTTCTCAGTCCAGATACTAAAAGCTACAAGGGTATGAAGCAACATATTTCAAGCTCTGAAAGAAAATGGATGCCAACCAAGAATCTTAAAATCTGCAAAACTTACCATCAGATTTAATGGGGAAATAAAATCCTTCCATGATAAAAAAAAAAAAAAAAAAACTAAAAGAATTTACAAATAGAAAACCTGTATACAGAACATTATCAGCAAAATGTTCCACGTGGAAGAAATGAAAAACAACAATGTAAGTCAGCAAAGGGAGGAATTACCCTAAAGGAAAAGCAAATTAAAGGAGAAACCAAGTCAAGTTAAAAACCAAAAATAAGCCAAAATGACCAGGAATACAAGTCATATCTCAATAATAACCCTGAATGTTAATGGCCTGAACTCATCAATCAAAAGACATAGACTGACATATTGGTTTAAAAAGAAAGACCCAACAATATGCTGCCCTCAAGAGATTCATCTCACAGGAAAAGACATTCACAGACTGAAGCTGAAAGGATGGGGAAAAACATACCATGCACACTGACTCAGTAAAAAAGCAGGGATTTCCATCCTTATATCAGATAAAGTGGACTTTGAGCCAAAATTAGTTAGAAGGGATAAACAAGGACATTTCATACTGCTTAAGGGAAGAATAAATCAGCAAGATATAACAATCATAAACATCTATGCCCCAAACAATGGCACAACCATGTACGTCAAACAAATCCTTCTCA
Source organism: Sciurus carolinensis (assembly GCF_902686445.1). Taxonomy (NCBI): domain Eukaryota; kingdom Metazoa; phylum Chordata; class Mammalia; order Rodentia; family Sciuridae; genus Sciurus; species Sciurus carolinensis. The sequence goes on along the minus strand of NC_062222.1, from coordinate 69,955,299 downwards.
ATTCCAGAAATCGAATAGACCACAACACAATAATACTAGGTGATTCTAACACACCTCTCTCACCAATGGACAGATCCTCCAAACAAAAATTGAACAAAGAAACTATAGATCTCAATAACACAATCAATAATTTAGACTTAACAGATACATATAGAACATTCCATCCATCAACAAGCAAATGCACTTTCTTCTCAGCAACAGATGGATCCTTCTCTAAAATAGATCATATGTTATACCTCAAAGCTACTCTTAGCAAACACAAAAATAAAGATAATACCTTGTACTCTATCACATCATAATGAAATTAAATTAGAAATCAATGATAAAATAAAAAGCAGAAACTACTTCAACACCTGGAGACTAAATAATACACAATTGAATGATTCATAGATAAGAGAAGACATCAGGGGGGAGATAAAAAATTCTTAGAGGTAAACAAGAACAATGATACAACATATCAAAATCTCTGAGACACTATGAAAGCAGTACTAAGAGGAAAATTCATTGTATGGAGCACATTCAATAAAAGAAGAAAAAGTCAACAAATAAACAACCTAACATTACAGCTCAAAGCCCTAGAAAAGAAGAACCAATCAACACCAAAAGTAGTAGAACACAGCAAATAATTAAAATCAGAGCTGAAATCAATGAAATTGAAACAAAAGAAACAAGTGAAAAAATTGACAAAACAAAAAGTTGGTTCTTTGAAAAAATAAACAAAATCGATAAACCCTTAGCCACACTAACAAAAATAAGGTGAGAGAAAACTCAATTAAAATTCATGATGAAAAAGGAAATATCACGATAGACACCTTGAAATACAAAACATAATTAGAAGCTACTTTGAAGATCTATACTCCAACAAAATAGAAAATCTCAAAGACATCAACAGGTTTCTGGAGACATGAATTACCTAAACTGAACCAGGAGGACATACACAATTTAAATAGATCAATTTCAAGTAATGAAATAGAAGTCATCAAAAGCCTACCAACAAAGAAAAGTCCAGGACGATATGGGTTCTCAGTCAAGTTCTACAAAACCTTTAAAGAGCTCATTCCAATACTCCTCAAACTATTCCATGAAATAGAAGAGGAGGGAACCCTCCCAAACTCATTCTATGAAGCCAATATCACCCTGCTACCTAAACCACACAGAGACACATCGAGGAAAGAAAATTTCAGACCAATATCCTTAATGAACATCGACGCAAAAATTCTCAACAAAATCTTAGCAAATCGCATACAAAATTATATTTAAAAAGATAGTGCACCACGATAAAGTGGGTTTTATCCCAGGGATGCAAGGTTGGTTCAATATCCAGAAATCAATAAATGTAATTCACCATATCAATAGACTTAAAGTCAAGAATCACATGATTATTTCGATAGATGCAGAAAAAGCATTTGATAAAATACAGCATCCCTTCATGTTCAAAACACTGGAAAAAATAGGGATAGTCAGAACATTCCTTAACATTGTAAAGGCCATCTATGCTAAGCCCATGGCCAATATCATTCTAAATGGTGAAAAACTGAAAGCATTCCCCCTGAAAACTGGAACAAGGCAGGGATGCCCTCTTTCACCACTTCTATTCAACATTGTCCTTGAAACTCTAGCCAGAGCAATTAGACAGGCCAAAGAAATTAAAGGGATATTAATAGGAAAAGAAGAACTCAAACTATCCTTGTTCGCTGATGACATGATTATATATTTAGAGGAACCTGGAAATTCCACCAGAAAACTTTTAGAACTCATAAGTGAATTCAGTAAAGTAGCAGGTTACAAGATCAATGCTCATAAATCCAATGCATTTTTATACATAAATGATGAATCTTCAGAAAGAGAAGTTAGGAAAACTACCCCATTCACAATAGCTGCGAAAAAAATAAAATACTTGGGAATCAATCTCACAAAAGAGGTGAAAGGCCTCTACAATGAGAACTACAGAACACTAAAGAAAGAAATTAAAGAAAACCTTAGAAGATGGAAAGATCTCCCATGTCCTTGGATAGGCAGAATTAATATTGTCAAAATGGCCATACTACCAAAAGTGCTATACAGATTCAATGCAATTCCAATTAAAATGCCAATGACATACCTCACAGAAATAGAGCAAGACACAAACCCAAATGAGCACAATTTTCTCATAGTGGAAAAAGGGGCCAAAAATATGCAATGGAGAAAAGATAGCCTGTTCAACAAATGGTGCTGGGAAAACTGGAAATCCATATGCAGCAGAATGAAACTAAACCCATATCTCTCACCATGCACAAAACTCAACTCAAAATGGATCAACGACCTTGAAATCAGACCAGAGACCCTGCATCTTATAGAAGAAAAAATAGATCCAAATCTTCAACATGTTGGCTTAGGATCAGACTTCCTTAACAGGATTCCCATAGCACAAGAGATAAAAGCAAGAATCAATAACTGGGATAGATTCAAACTAAAAAGCTTTTTCTCAGCAAAGAACACTTTCAACAATGTGAAGAGAGAGCCTACAGAGTGGGAGAAAATCTTTGGCACTGATACTTCAAATAGAGCACTTATTTCCAGAATCTATAAAAAACTCGAAAAACTCTACACCAAGAATACAAATAACCCAATCAACAAATGGACTAAGGAAATGAACAGACACTTCACAGAAGAAGATCTATAAGCAATCATCAGATATATAGAAAAATGTTCAACATCTCTAGTAATAAGAGAAATGCAAATCAAAACCACCCTAAGATTCCATCTCACCCCAATTACAATGGCGATTATCAAGAATACAAGCAGAGTGATACACGCGGCGGTTTCAAGATGGCGGACTAGAGGGCGGCTGCGTTTTATGTTGCTCCAGGACTCAAGATTCAAAAGAGGAGATAGTGACTTGGGACCAACTCAAAGCCGCTGGGTGCGTTTCTCCCATAGGGGAGGCGTCCCGGATGGGGCAGTAGTCCCGGAACGCAGAGAACTTTGTGAAGTAGAGTGACTCGGCGAGACGCCCCTCCCCCCGCCAGAGTGGTAAACACAGACAGCGAAGCGGAACGAAAAAACGGAGTGAAAAAACGGAGCGAAAAACGGCGGATTGAAGTTTCCAGGACTGCGGGCAGCTTCTCTAACCTAAGGAGACTCGTCTGCGAAGGGTGAGGCTCCCAGGTCCAGGAGGTAGGTCCCGGCCTCTGGGAAGGCTGCCCTGCCCAGGCGGCAAGACACACCTCCCCCCGCTGGAACAGTGAACTCGGAAAGCAGGGAACTTTGCAGAGGAGGCCGAGCAGGACACCGCTTGGTTTTTTGGAGCAATCTGCCAGGGCACCGGGGGCTGCCAGAGAAAGAGTTGGGCGGCGAGCTATTTGGACTCAGCAACCGCCTGAACAACAGGGAGGGGGCTGTCCTGAGGAGGTGGAGGTGCGCAGTGAGTGGCTTGGTCTCCAAGCGCCCACACAGAACACGGGTGGCTGCCTGGAGGAAGAGACGAGTGATGGGTCACTGGGGCTTGGAGCATATGTACGAGGCTCCAAGTGACTGCTCAGAGGAGGGGTCGCATAGCCAGGCGATTAGGTGCAAAGCACGGTCCAATCCGGGGATCTAAGCACCTTTTCTTGAAAGAGCTACCCAGAGACAAGCTGAGGGGTGGAGCGAAGTTTCCAGGACTGCGGGCAGCTTCTTGGAGGAGGGGCTACCTAAGGAGACTCGTCTGCGAAGGGCAGGGCTCCCAGGCCCAGGAGGTAGGTCCAGGCCCCTGGAAACGTTGCCTGGGAAGGCTGCCCTGCCCAGGCGGTAGCTGTGGACTGAGGGGAACCTCTAGGAGGGGAACTGACTAGCGAGACCTCCCCACCGGGTGAGTCTTCCCCGCCGGGTGAGGTTTTCCCACAAGGACGGTAAAACCAGAGACACAGGCCCAAACAGGCATTGCCTCAGCCCGCAGTCTAGTTCCCCTTTGGATGACCATTGGTCAACAAGTAGAGGCACCTCTGCCCACTAGCAAGGAATATACCCCACCTGAAGACCACCACCCCTAGAGAGGCAGCTACATAGGGGAACACCGCAGTATCAACTTCCTCTAAGACTTCAGGCTACTGAAGGATAAGAGGGGATACACTAGCAATCTTCAGGGACATTATAAGTCAATAGAGGAAATCTGCAACATCTCTGCAGTCCACTGACACCTGAACGACATGAGAAAACAAGGGAAGAAAATGCCTCAAACAAATCTGGATGTTATATCAATAAAATCCAATGACAGCATGGCAGAAGAAAAGTCAGAAAGGGAGTTCAGAATGTACATAATCAACATGATAAGGGAAGCAAATGATGAAATGAAAGAGCAAATGCAGGCACTGAATGAACGCACCAATAGACGGTTAACAGAGTAAATTCAGGAAGCAAAAGACCATTTCAATAAAGAGTTAGAGATATTGAAAAAAAACCAAACAGAAATCCTTGAAATGAAGGAAACAATAAACCAAATTAAGAACTCCATAGAAAGCACAACCAATAGGATAGAACACCTGGAAGACAGAACCTCAGATATTGAAGACAAAATATTTAACCTCGAAAACAAAGTTGAACAAACAGAGAAGATGGTAAGAAATCATGAACAGAATCTCCAAGAACTGTGGGATATCATGAAAAGGCCAAATTTGAGAATTATGGGGATTGAGGAAGGCTCAGAGAAACAAACCAAAGGAATGAACAACCTATTCAATGAGATAATTTCAGAAAATTTCCCAAATCTGAAGAATGAAATGGAAAATCAAGTTCAAGAGGCTTATAGGACTCCAAATACACAAAATTACAACAGACCCACACCAAGGCACATTATAATGAAAATACCTAACATACAAAATAAAGACAGAATTTTAAAGGCTGTGAGAGAAAAGAACCAAATTACATTCAGGGGGAAACCAATACGGATATCAGCAGATTTTTCAATCCAGAAGGGCCTGGAATAACATTTTTCAAGCCCTAAAAGAAAATGGTTGCCAACCAAGAATCTTATACCCAGCAAAACTTACCTTCAGATTTGACAACGAAATAAAGTTCTTCCATGATAAACAAAAGCTAAAAGAATTTACAAAAAGAAAGCCAGCATTACAGAACATTCTCAGCAAAATATTCCATGAAGAAGATATGAAAAACAAAGAAGCAAATCAGCAAAGGAAGGAGATATCCTAAAGGAACTCTCAAATAAAGAGGAACCAAGTCGTGTCAAAAATAAGCAAATAAATGAATAAAATGAGTCAAATGACCGGGAATACAAATCATATCTCAATAATAACCCTGAATATTAACGGCCTGAACTCATCAATCAAAAGACATAGACTGGCAGATTGGATAAAAAAGAAAGATCCAACAATATGTTGCCTGCAAGAGACTCATCTCTTAGAAAGAGATACCCAAAGACTAAAGGTGAAAGGATGGGAAAAAACTTACCATGCACATGGACCCAGCAAAAAAGCTGGGGTATCCATCCTCATTTCTGATAAAGTGAACTTCAAGTCAAAGTTGATCAGAATGGATAAAGAAGGACATTTCATAATGCTTAAGGGAACTATAAATCAGCAAGACATAACAATCATAAATATCTATGCCCCAAACAGTGGCTCACCCATGTATGTCAAACAAATCCTTCTAAATCTCAGAAACCAAATAGACCACAATAAAATAATACTAGGTGATTTTAACACGCCTCTCTCACCACTGGACAGATCTTCCAAACAAAAATTGAACAAAGAAACCATAGATCTCAATAACACAATCAATAATTTAGACTTAACAGACATTTATAGAATATACCATCCAACCAAGAGCGAATACACTTTCTTCTCAGCAGCACATGGATCCTTCTCTAAAATAGACCATATATTATGCCACAAAGCTAATGTTAGCAAATACAAGAAGATAGAAACACTTCCTTGTATTTTATCAGATCATAATGGATTGAAACTAGAAGTAAATGAAAGAGTAAAAAACAGAAACTACTCCAACACCTGGAGATTAAACAATATGCTATTATATGATGAATGGATAACAGAAGATATTAGGAAGGAAATTTAAAAATTCTTAGAGGTAAATGAGAACAAAGAAACATCATATCAAAATCTCTGGGACACTATGAAAGCAGTACTTAGAGGAAGATTTATTTCATGGAGCGCATTTAATAAAAGAAGTAAAACTCAAAAAACAAACAACCTGACACTACAGCTCAAAGCCCTAGAAAAAGAACAGACCAACACCAAAAGTAGTAGAAGACAGGAAATAGTTAAACTCAGAGCTGAAATCAATGAAATTGAAACGAAAGAAACAATACAAAAAATTGACAAAATAAATAGTTGGTTCTTCGAAAAAATAAACAAAATTGATAAACCTTTAGCCACACTAACAAAGAGAAGACGAGAGAAAACCCAAATTACTAAAATTCGGAATGAACAAGGAAATATCACAACAGACACGACTGAAATACAAAACATAATTAGAAGCTATTTTGAAAACCTATATTCCAACAAAATAGAAAATTTCGAAGATATCAACAAGTTTCTAGAGACCTATGAATTGCCTAAACTAAAGGAGGAGGACATACACAATTTAAATAGACCAATTTCAAGTAATGAAATAGAAGTCATCAAAAGCCTACCAACAAAGAAAAGTCCAGGACCTGATGGTTTCTCAGCCGAGTTCTACAAAACCTTTAAAGACGAGCTCATTCCAATACTTTTCAAAGTATTCCATAAAATAGAAGAGGAGGGAACCCTCCCAAACTCATTCTATGAAGCCAATATCACCCTGATACCTAAACCAGACAGAGACACATCGAGGAAAGAAAATTTCAGACCAATATCCTTAATGAACATCGACGCAAAAATTCTCAACAAAATTTTAGCAAATCGCATACAAAAACATATTAAAAAGATAGTGCACCATGATCAAGTGGGTTTCATCCCAGGGATGCAAGGTTGGTTCAACATCAGGAAATCAATAAATGTCATTCACTGTATCAACAGACTGAAAGTCAAGAATCACATGATTATTTCAATAGATGCAGAAAAAGCATTTGATAAAACACAGCACCCCTTCATGCTCAAAACACTAGAAAAAATAGGGATAGTGGGAACGTTCCTTAACATTGTAAAGGCCATCTATGCTAAGCCCATAGCTAATATCATTCTAAATGGTGAAAAACTGAAAGCATTCCCCCTAAAATCTGGAACAAGGCAGGGATGCCCTCTCTCACCACTCCTATTCAATATCGTCCTTGAAACTCTAGCCAGAGCAATTAGACAGACCAAAGAAATTAAAGGGATACGAATTGGAAAAGAAGAACTCAAACTATCCCTATTTGCTGATGATATGATTATATACTTAGAGGAACCAGGAAATTCCACCAGAAAACTCTTAGAACTCATAAGTGAATTCAGTAAAGTAGCAGGATACAAGATCAATGCTCATAAATCCAATGCATTTTTATACATAAGTGATGAATCTTCAGAAAGAGAAGTTAGGAAAACTACCCCATTCACAATAGCTGCGAAAAAAATAAAATACTTGGGAATCAATCTCACAAAAGAGGTGAAAAGACCTCTACAATGAGAACTACAGAACACTAAAGAAAGAAATTAAAGAAAACCTTAGAAGATGGAAAGATCTCCCATGTTCCTGGATAGGCAGAATTAATATTGTCAAAATGGCCATACTACCTAAAGTGCTATACAGATTCAATGCAATTCCAATTAAAATCCCAATGATGTACCTTACAGAAGTAGAACAAGCAATCATGAAATTCATCTGGAAGAATAAGAAACCCAGAATTGCTAAAGCAATCCTTCGCAAGAAAAATGAAGCAGGGGATATTGCAATACCTGAACTTCAACTATACTACAAAGCAATAGTAACAAAAATGGCATGGTATTGGTACCAAAATAGACAGGTATATCAATGGTACAGAATAGAGGACACGGACACAAACCCAAATAAATATAATTTCCTCATACTTGACAAAGGTGCCAAAAATATGCAATGGTGAAAAGATAGCCTCTTCAATAAACGGTGCTGGGAAAATTGGAAATCCATATGCAACAAAATGAAACCAAACCCATATCTCTCACCGTGCACAAAACTAAACTCAAAATGGATTAAGGACCTTGGAATCAGACCAGAGACCCTGCATCTTATAGAAGAAAAAGTAGGTCCAGATCTTCAACATGTCGGCTTAGGACCAGACTTTCTCAACAGGACTCCCATAGCACAAGAAATAAAAGCCAGAATCAATAACTGGGATAGATTCAAACTAAAAAGCTTTCTCTCAGCAAAGGAAACTATCAGCAATGCGAAGAAAGAGCCTACAGAGTGGGAGAAAATCTTTGCCAATCATACTTCAGATAGAGCACTAATCTCCAGAATCTATAAAGAACTCAAAAAGCTCTACACCAAGAATACAAATAACCCAATCGACAAATGGGCTAAGGAAATGAACAGACACTTCACAGAAGAAGACCTACAAACAATCAACAAACATATGGAAAAATGGTCAACATCTCTAGTAATAAGAGAAATGCAAATCAAAACCACCCTAAGATTCCATCTCACCCCAATCAGAATGGCGATTATCAAGAACACAAGCAACAACAGGTGTTGGCGAGGATGTGGGGAAAAAGGTACACTCATACATTGCTGGTGGGGTTGCAAATTAGTGCAGCCATTCTGGAAGGCAGTATGGAGATTCCTTAGAAAGCTTGGAATGGAACTACCATTTGACCCAGCTATCCCACTCCTTGACCTATACCCAAAGAACTTAAAATCAGCATACTACAGAGATACAGCCACATCAATGTTCATTGCTGCTCAATTCACCATAGTCAGATTGTGGAACCAACCTAGATGCCCTTCAATTGATGAATGGATAAAGAAACTGTGTGGTATATATATACAATGGAATATTACTCAGCCATAAAGAATGATAAATTTATGGCATTTGCAGGCAAATGGATGAAATTGGAGAATATCATGCTAAGTGAGATAAGCCAATCTCAAAAAACCAAAGGAAGAATGATCTCGCTGATAAGTGGATGATGATACATAATGGGGCGTGGGAGGGGTTAGTTTTAGGGTTAGAGTGAGGGTTAGGGAGGGGGGCAAGAATGGGGGAAGGAAGGACTGTATAGAGGGAAAAGAGGGATGGGAGGGGTGGGGGGAAGGGGAAAAAATAACAGAATGAATCAACCAACATCACCCTATGTAAATCTATGGTTACACAAATGGTATGCCTTTACTCTATGTACAAACAGAGAAACAACATGTATCCCATTTGTTTACAATAAAAATAAATAATTAAAAAATAAATAAATAAATAAATTTAAAAAAAGAATACAAGCAACAACAGGTGTTGGCGAGGATGTGGCGGGGAAAGGTACACTCATACATTGCTGGTGGAGTTGCAAATTAGTGCAGCCACTCAGGAAAGGAGTGTGGAGATTCCTTAGATAACTTGGAATGGAACCACCATTTGACCCAGCTATCCCACTCCTTGGCCTATACCCAAAGGACTTAAAATCAGCATACTACAGTGATGCAGCCACATCAATGTTCATAGCTGCTCAATTCACAATGGCCAGATTTGGAACCAACCTAGATGCCCTTCAGTTGATGAATGGATAAAGAAACTGTGGTATACATATACAATGAAATATTACTCAGCCATAAAGAACAATAAAATTATGGCATTCGCAGGCAAATGTATGAAATTGGAGAATATCATGCTAAGTGAGATAAACCAATCTCAAAAAACCAAAGGATGAATGATCTCCCTGATAAACTAATGATGATACATAATAGGGGGTGGGAATGGGGCAAGAATGGAGGAAGGAGGGACTGTATAGAGGAAAAAGAGGGGTGGGAGGGGTGGGGGGAAGGAAAAAATAACAGAATGAATCAAACACCATTACCCTATGTAAATGTATGATTACACGAATGGTATGCCTTTACTTCATATACAGAGAAACAAGATGTATCCCATTTGTTTACAATAGAAATAAATTTTAAAAAATACATATCTATAAGTTGTAAAAAATAATGAAAATTATACCCATGATATTTCAGCTTCAAAAAGAAATAGGCATATGAAATTCACTCAACATGACCATAATAATTATTTTAAATGATTAAATGAGTAAATGAATTAATGCATATAACACTCATTATGCTATTCTAATAACAAAGATCCAACTATTTATTAATAATGCTACATTATTGTAAGTATGCATTATATCAAATAGGTATTTAGTCCCCTATCAACATATTCTGAGGACAAGTTACATACTTTCAAAATTGACAGTTATATATGTATGTATGTATGAAAATGAATATATGTTCACATGTATACATGCACAATGCACAATTCCTCCAAAACAAATCACAAAGGTAAATTTATTTCTTTTTGAATGTGCAAGAACTGTGCTGCCCATGCCCAAACTCCCCAAGCAGAACAGATTTTTGATGTAGCCTTAGACTTGAGGAAGCATGAAGCTCAGTGACTCAGATTTACAGCAGCAGCAGAAGTAGACACTAGCTGTGGAATCATGGCTACTGTTTAAACTGTTAATAATAGTTTGGTGTTTTAAGAACATGGTCTTAGGAGTGAGACTGGCTGACTTTCAAAAGGAAAGGATTGTCACTGGTTATTTTCTAGAAGTATATTCACTGAGGTGACTTGTCACTGATTCATTGAAAATGTTTAAAACTAGTTCTGGTGTTGTCACTATGGCTATAGAAATAGCATTTCTTAATTAAACTGGCTTAAAACCAGTCCCTGTGACTAATTTTTCCTATGGCTAAGAAACAGTTAGTCATTTAACTGGGAGTGTGGAAATGGTTATTCTCTAACCTCCATTTTAGTCCTTCATCAGCCAAAGCTGCAGAAAAATTTTCTAGATCTTCATGCTGTTATTGATGCTCCTTGAAGATATTTTGTTTGTAGAGATGTGACTACCAGTTTGAAGGTGAATGTATCAGCTCTTTGTCACTACAATGAAATATCAGACACAGGCAACTTATGAAGAAAAAGAGGTTTATTTAGTTTATAGTTTTGGAGGTTCAATGAGATGGAACCTACAATAGCTTAGTTCTAGAGAGGACATCATCTTATATCAGGAGCAGAGAGAACATGGGAGGGTCAGGCTCATTCTTTCATAACAACCCTCTCTACAACTCAAGGAATCACCAAAGAAGTACCTTTTGAGAGCATGTCCTTTGTGACCCAAGGAACTCCCCATAGGCACCTCCTCAAGTTCCACTACCTCCCAGTAGTGCCAGCCTGTGGACCAAGACTTTAGTACATCCATCTTTAGGAGAACACCACTAGACCATATTCAAACCATAGCAATGTATCAAAAATTATTTTTTTGTTTTATGTTTGGATCATCTAATGAGACAATAGTTACATAGAAGCATTTAAGGTTTTAGACAACAGATATGCAATGATAGTGAAAGAACAAGAAAAATCAAAAGTATTATAAGAAGAAAACAGAAGTTACTCTGGAAACAGACATCTTGATTTTTCAAGATTAATCAAAAAAATAAATAAAAGCAGTTTCAACTCCCTAAATCTAAGTCAGGTTACTCTTTTTTTTTTAATGATTTGTTCTATTTAGTTAGACATGACAACAGAATGCATTTCAATTCACTGCACACAAATGGAATACAAATTTTCATTTCTCTGGTAGTACATGATGTAGAAACACACCATTCATGCAATCATACTGTATATACTGTAATGATTGTCTGTCAAATTCTGCCATCTTTCCCACCCCATGCTCCCTCCCCTCTCCTCATTCCCCTTCAGCATAATCCAAAATTCCTCTATTCTTCCTTTACCCTCCCCCGCCCCATTATGTATCAGCATCCACTCATCAGACAAAAAATTTTGCCTTTTGTTTTTCAGGATTGGCTTATTTCACTTAACATGATATTCTCCAACTCCATTCATTTACCTGCACATTCCATAATTTTATTCTTCTTAAAGGCTAAATGATATTCCATTGTGCATATATACCATAGTTTCTTTATAAATTCATCTATTCAAAGACATCTAGGTTGGTCTCATAGCTTAGTCACTATAAATTGAGCTGCTATAAACATTGATGTGGCTGCATCACTGTAGTGTGTTGATTTTAAGTCCTTTGGGTATAGGTTAAAGAGTGGGATAGCTGGGTCAAATAGTTGTTCCAGTGCAAGTTTTCTAAGGAATCACCATACTGCTTTCCAGAGTGGTTGCACCAATTTGCAACCCCACCAGCAATGTATGTACCTTTTCCCTACATCCACACCGACATTTATTTTGCCTTGTATTCTTGATAATTGCCATTCTTGACTGGAGAGAGAGAAAATCTTAGTGCAGTTTTGATTTGCATTTCTCTAATAACTAGAGATGTTGAACATCTTTTCATATGTTTCTTGTTGGATTGTATATCATCTTCTGTGAAGTGCCTGCTCATTTCCTTAGCCCATTTATTGATTGGGTTATTTGTATTTTTGGTATTAAGGTTTTTGAGTTATTAATAGATTCTGATGATTAGGGCTCCATTTGAAATGTGTGTGGTAAAGATTTTCTCCCACTCTGTAGGCTCTCTCTTCACATTTTTGATGGTTTCCTTTGCAGAGAAAAAGCTTTTTAGTCTGAATCCATCCCAGTTATTGATTCTTGCTTTCATTTCTTGTGCTCTAGGTGTCTTGTTAAGGAAGTCTGGTCCTAAGCTGACATAAGAAGATTTAGGCCTACTTATTCTTCTATTTGGTGCAGGATCTCTGGTCTAATTCCTAGGTTCTTGATCCATTTTGAGTTGAGTTTTGTGCAGGGTGAGCGATAGAGGTTTAATTTCATTTTACTGCATATGTATTTCCCATTTTCCCAACACCATTTGTTGAAGAGGCTGTCTTTTCTCCATTGTATATTTTTTGGCACTTTTGTTTAGTAGGAGATAACTGTATTCATGTGGGTTTGTTTCTGTGTCTTCTATTCTGAACCATTTGTCTACCTGTCTATTTTGTTGCCAATACCATGCTGTTTTTGCTGTAATTGCTCTGAAATATAGTTTAAGTTATCTTATTATGATGCCTCCTGTTTCACTCTTCCTGCTAAGCATTGCCTTGGCTTTCTGGGTCTTATTTTGTCAAATAAATTTCATGATCAATTTCTCTATTTCTATGAGGAACATCATTGGGATTTTATTTGTAATTGCATTGAATCTATATAGCGCTTTTGGTAGTATGACCATTTTGACAATTTTAATTCTGCCTATCCAAGAACATGGGAGATCATTCCATCTTCTAAGGTTTTCTTTAATTTCTTTCTTTAGTGTTCTGTAGTTTTCATTGTAGAGGTCTCTCACCTCTTTTGGTAGATTGAGTCCCAAGTATTTTTTTTTTTTTGAGGCTATTGTGAATGAGGTAGCTTTATCTAACTTCTCTTTCAAATGATTCATCACTTATGAATAGAAATATTTTATATTTATGAGTGCTCGTTTTAAATCCTGTTACTTTCCTGAATTCATTTATGAGTTCTGGATGTTTTCTGGTGGAGTTTTTTAGATCATTTATATAGAGAATCATGCCATCAGCAGAGTGATAGTTTGAGTTCTTCTCCTGTTTGTATCACTGTAATTTCTCTCATCTGTCTAATTTCTCTGAGTAGAGTATCAAGGAGTATGTTAAATAAATTGGTGAAAGAGAGCATACTTTTCTTGTTCCAGTTTTTAGAGGGAACGCTTTCAGGTTTTCTAAATTTAGAATGATGTTAGCCTTGGGCTTAGCATAGATAGCCTTTACAATGTTGAGGTATGTTCCTATTATCCCTAGTTTCTCCAGTGTTTTGAACATGAAGTGGTACTGTATTTCATCACTTTTTCTGCATCTATCGAAATGATTATGTGATTCTTAACTTTAAGTCTATTGATTGATGAACTACATTTATTGATTTCTGAATGTTGAACCAACCTTGCATCCCTGGGATGAACCCTACTTGATCGTGGCACACTATCTTTTTAATATGTTTTTTTACATGATTTGCCATAATTTTGTTGATAATTGTTGCATCTATGTTCCATCAGGGATTTTGTTCTGAAGTTTTCTTTTGTTGACATGTCTTTGTCTGGTTTTGGTATCAGGGTGATCCTAGCTAGCTTCATAGAAAGAGCTTGGAAGGCTTCCCTCCTTTTCTATTTCATGGAATAATTTGAGGAGTATTGGTATCAGTGCTTCTTTGAAGATCTTGTAGAACTTAGCTGAGAATCTGTCTGGTCCTGGGCTTTTCTTGGTTGGTAGACTTTTGATGGTGTCTTCTATTTCATTGCTTGAAATTGACATGTTTAAGTTGTGTACATCCTCCTGCTTCACTTTAGGTAGATTGTGTATCTCTAGAAGTTTGTTGTTGTCTTCAAGATTTTCTATTTTGTTGAAGTATAGATTTTTTTTATTGTAAACAAATGGGATACATGTTGTGAAGTATAGATTTTTAAAGTAGCTTCTAATTATCTTTTTTATTTCAATAGTGTCCATCATGAGATGTCCTTTTTCGTTTTATTTATTCGAGTTTTCTCTCTCCTTCTCTTCACTGGTGTGGCTAAGGTTTTACCAATTTTTTTTTTTTTTTTTAGGTTTTACCAATTTTGTTTATTTTTTCAAAGAACCAACTTTTTGTTTTGTCAATTTTACAATTGTTTCTTTTGTTTCAATTTCATTGATTTCAACTCTAGTTTTAATTATTTCCTCTCTTTACTGGTTTTGATGTTGATTGGTTCTTCTTTTTCTAGGGCTTTGAGATGTAGTGTTGGATCATTTAGTTCTGTTCTTTTAATGAATGATCTCAATGCAATAAACTTTCCTCTTAGTACTGCTTTCACAGTGTTCCACAGTTTTTGATATGTCCTATCAGTGTTCTCATTTACCTCTAAGAATTTTTTATTCTCCCTGAAGTCTTCTGCTATTCATGCATCATTCAATAGCATACTATTTAGTCTCCAGGTGTTGTTCTATTTTCTATTTTATCATTGATTTTTAATTTCATTCCATTATGATCTGATAGAATGTAGGATAGTATCTCTATTTCTTTCTATTTGAAAGAGTTGCTTTGTGGTATAACATTTGGTCTATTTTAGAGAAGGATTCATGTGCTGCTGAGAAGAAAGTGTATTCACTTGTTGATGGATGGAATATTCTATATATGTCTGCTAAATCTAAATTATCAGTTGTATTATTGAGTTCTATGATTTCTTTGTTCAGTTTTTGTTTGGAAGATCTATTCAGTGGTGAGAGAGGTATGTTAAAGTCACCCATTATTATTGTGTTGTGGTCTATTTGAGTCCTGGAATTGAGAAGGATTTGTTTGATGTACATGGATGCTCCATATTTATGTTTGGGACATAAATATTTATGATTATTCTGTCTTATTGATATATGGTTCCCTTAAGCAGTATGAAATGTCCTTCTTTATTCCTTCTGACTAACTTTGACCTGAAGTCAACTTTCTCTGATATGAGAATGGAAACCCCTGCTTTTTTATAGAGTCCACGTTCATGACATGTTTTTTTCCCAATTTTCATCTTCAGTCTGGGATGTCTTTTCCTATGAGGTGAGTCTCTTGAAGACAACATATTTTGGGGTCGTTTTTTAAAATCCAATCTGCCAGACCATGTGTTTTGACTGATGAGTTCAGGTCATTAACATTCAGGGTTATTATTGAGATGTGACTTGTATTCCCAGTCATTTTGGCTTATTTTTGGTTTTTAACTTGACTTGGTTTCTCCTTTGATTGGTTTTTCCTTTAGTGTAGTTCTTTAGTGTAGTTCCTTTACTGACTTTCATTGTTGTTTCTCATTTTCTCCTCATGGACTGTTTTTCTGAGAATGTTCTTTAGTACAGGCTTTCTATTTGTAAATTCTTTTAAGTTTTTTTTATTATGGAAGAAGGTTTTAATTTCATCATCGAATTTGTTAGTTTTGCTGGATTCAAGGTTCTTGGTTGGCATCCATTTTCTTTCAGAGCTTGAAATATGTTGCTCCATACCCTTGTAGCTTTTAGCATCTGGGTTGAGAAATCTGCTGATATCCATATTGGTTTCCCCTATATGTAATCTGGTACTTTTCTCCCATGACCTTTAAAATTCTGTCTTTATTTTGTATACTGGGTATTTTCTTTATAATGTGCCTTGGTGTGGATCTGTTGTAATTTTGTACATTTGGTGTCCTGTAAGTTTCTTGTATTTGATTTTCCATTTCATTCTTCAAGTTTGGGAAATTTTCTATTATTTCATTAAATAGATTAGTCATTCCTTTGGTTTGTATCTCTGTGCCTTCCTCAATCCTGATAATTCTTAAATTTGATCTTTTCAAGATGTCCCATCGTTCTTGGAAGTTTTGTTCATGATTTCTTTCCATCTTCTCTGTGTGGTCAACTTAATTTTCAAGATTAAATATTTTGTCTTCTATGCCTGAGGTTCTGTCTTCCAAGTGATCTAGTCTGTTGGTGATACTTTCTATTGAGTTTTTAATTTGGTTTGTTTCCTTCATTTCAAGGATTTCTGTTTGTTTTTATTTTTTAGAATCTCTATCTCTTTATTGATCTTTTGCTTCCTGCATTTGCTCTTTTAACTCTTTATTGAAGTGATCTTTTGTTGACTGCATTTGTTCTCTTATATCATCCTTTACTTAGCAGATCATTATAATTATGTACATTCTGAACTCCTTTTCTGACATTTGTTCTACTATGTTGCCATTGTATTCTATTAATATAGCATTTTGCTTTGTTTGGGGTGGTTTCTTCCCTTGTTTTCTCATGTTGTTCATGTGTCTTACCCTTTAGCAGTGCAGATCCAAGGTATTATTTCCATCCTATAGATTTAGTGTTCCTACAGGTTTCCAATACCTTGCCTTTAAGGTGGAGACTAATATGAACAGCACCCAATGCAAACAGCATGCAGCCTTAAACCAAATAGCCCCCTTTAAGACATTAACAGTTTTGTCATAATAAACAGAGATTATGTGTTTGATTATTATCTAAAACATAAATAATACTTTTGTAATAAGTTCTACAATTTCTAATGGCAGACAAAGACATACTGGAGGAGAGTGCAGGATATGATATTAATGAGGTAAGAAGTGAGAATACAGAGGTACTAGATCATAGGAAGAGTGAAAGAAGAATCAAAAGAAGTTGGTTGTTAGCAGGAGAAAAGAGAGAAAGAGACTGAGAAAATAGATAAATAAGAGGAAAATAGACCAAGTTAAAAAAAGAAAGAAAAAGAAAAAAAAACATGTAAAAAAATTAAAAGAATTGCAACAAAACTGTAATATACACAAACCTCTCAGTCCTCAATAGCCTGATACATGAAAAGTACTTGATTTCAAAGATGTTGGGATATGAGAGCAGGAAACAGAACAAGAAAAACTAGAGGAAAAATAAAAGAATCTTAAAGGGAAATTGAACAATTGTTTCTGTTGGAGTTCAATATCTTCTCTGCTTCCCTTCTCTTCTGATAGGAGTGGTTTTCTGCAGTTTGCTGGTAACTCCAGATGATGAAAGTTACTAAGGTGGGAGGATTAGACTTAGAGGCAGGACTCCTGGAGGCAGGGTATAGCAACTACCAGTCGCACCAGAAGCATGTTCCTAAGGACTCTTCTTTGGGGTCCACTCATGTGACACAGGAGCCAGGTCTTAGCCCCTTCCCTCACTTGTAGGTCCCACAATTCCTAGTCTCTGATTCAGTCTCTAAATTGTATCTCTCCTGCTCTTGCCCTTTTGATTTCCCAATCAAGAACCTCTCTCTCTGGAGGTCCTGAGGGGCTGAGCGCCGGGACCTGTGTGCCTGTCATGGAAAGCTGTTCTGTATTGGGAAAATCAGGACCATGCATTGAGAGCTGTGGGTCAGTCACATAGCTGCAAGCACTAGGCCAGGTTGGTGGCTAGTGGGTGGTTAGGATACTGGGGATTGAGGAGCCAGAGGGCCCTGTTGATTGCCAAACTGAAGGGACCAGCTGATCAGTGGGTGCTGTATTGGGGAGGAAGTTATGGACCAGGCTGATGTCAGATTACAGCAAGTGCTGCTCAAGCTGTCTCTGGGATACTGGTGGGTGCCAGGCTGGTTGACTGAATGGACTGGGATCAAGATTCCCTCACACCCTTTCCAATCTAATGACCCCTTGCAAGGCTCTCTCTGCCTCTGCAGCAAGATAGTGGCTGGCAGGGCTACCTCAGATGTAAGCAAGACTGAAGGGCCCTTGGTGATGATCTTTCAGGTCCTGGCTGTTAATCCTAGATGGAAGTGGCCACATCCCTAGTTGATGACCTGTAGGTACCTGATAATGGGCTTCTAGTCTCTGGCAGGTGTCCCAAGATGGAAGCTTCTCCAACTAAAGACGGCAACAGGGGAGGTAATCCACGATGGCAGCAGAGATGTCATCTACCAGGCATTGGTAGATGGGGAGCCACTGCACAGGACTTGGGCCAAGCTGGATCTGTGGGAGGTGGGCACTGAACTGGATCAGTCAAGTTACTCTTCAGTAACACAAGCAACAATAGATGTTGGCGAGGATGTGGGGGAAAAGGTACACTCATACATTGCTGGTGAGGTTGCAAATTAGTGCAGCCACTCTGGAAAGCAGTGTGGAGATTCCTCAGAAAGCTTGGAATGGAACCACCATTTGAACCAGCTATCCCACTCCTTGGCCTATACCCAAAGGACTTAAAATCAGCATACTACAGAGATACAGCCACATCAATGTTCATTGCTGCTCAATTCACCATAGCCAGATTGTGGAACCAACCTAGATGTCCTTCAGTTGATGAATGGATAAAGAAACTGTGGCATATTTATACAATGGAATATTACTCCGCAATGAAGAATGATAAAATTATGGCATTTGCAGGCAAATGGATGAAATTGGAGAATATCATGCTAAGTGAGATAAGCCAATCTCAAAAAACTAAAGGACAAATGATCTCACTGATAAGTGGATGATGACATAAAATGGGGGTGGGAGGGGTTAGCGTTAGGGTTAGAGTTAGGTTTAGGGTTAGGGTTAAGGAGGGTGGTAAGAATGGAGGAAGGAAGGACTGTATAGAGGGATAAGAGGGGTGGGAGGGGTGGGGGGAAGGGAAAAAATAATAGTATGAATCAAACAACATTACCCTATGTAAATTTATGATTACACAAATGGTATGCCTTGACTCCATGTACAAATAGAGAAACAACATGTATCCCATTTGTTTACAATTTTAAAAAATGAAAAAAAAAGTTACTCTTTAGTTTAAAAATTGTCCTGGGTCAAATTTTATTCTCTCAAAACATTTGGTTTGAAGTCTTAATTCCCATTACTTCATAATGTGACTGATTTTGAGATAAGCCTTTTAAAACAGTACAGTTAAAATTAAATTTTTACGTTAGCCCAAGTCCAAGAAGATTGACATTCTTATGAGAAAAGAAGATTAGAACACAGGCATACCCAGAAAGGATACTATATGAAGACACCAGTAGAAGAAGACAGTCATCTACAAGACAGAGAGGCCTCAGAAGAAACCAATCCTGGCAATGTGTTGTTTGCAGATATCTAGCCTCTAGGATGGTGGCAAATAATATTTCTTTTGTTAAGTCATCCGGTCTATAGTACTTTGCTATGACAGACCTAATAAACTAATACATACATGAATAGTTTCAATTTACCTGCAGTGTTAATTCATCATATTAGGAAATGTTAATAGTTCAGATTCCTCAGCTGTTGTCCAAAAGAAAACCCAAAGATCTTCAATTTTCCATAAGTACTTAAGCTAAGAAGTTATAATATTTTTTTGTGTTTTCTGGACATGGACTGTATTATTTACTATATTAGCCAAAGTAAGCAACATACTTTTAGTGACTACATGATTACATCAAGATATCCAAGCTTATTGGTTATATCATTATGTTTAGAAATTACTTTCACTAGTTGCCACAGAGTACAATTTATCCATGTCTATTTTGTACTGTGGATTGAACCCAGGGGCACTTTACCACTGGGCCATATCCCCAGTCCTTTTTATTTTCTTTATTTTGAGATTGGGTCTTCCTAAGTTGGTGAAGGTTGCACTAAGTTTCCCACATTCATTTCAAATTTGTGATCTTCCTGCTTTATCCTCCTGAGTTGCTAATATTATAGGCATGCATCATCTAGCTCTATCCATGTCTTAAATCTTCACCTTTTTTGTCATTTGTGAATCTCAGTCCTTGAAATCCTTTGTGTCTTAACACTGGGCTCGATCTTCCTGACTTTTGCTTGCCTTCTAATTTTTCATTATGTGAAACATCATGGAGTGAGATGAAAACTTTGGGTGTAGGAAAGCAGAGACCAGGAAATTAGTATTTTTGCCTAGATATAGAAACACTTCTTCAGCTAGCTCTTTCCAACTATGAGGCTTTTCAAGTTCTACGAGGAAAAACTACAGTTTCTTACAATTCAACATAATGTAGAGATTAATTAAACTGTTTAATATTGTCTTTTTTTTAATTTTGGAAGTAATATTTTAAGAAGGAATTACTTCCATTTTATTTTTATTTTATTTTTAATTTTTTTTCTATATTTTTAGTTGTATGTGAACACAGCACATTTATTTTATTTATTTTTTAATGTGGTGCTGAGGATCCAACCCAGTGCTTCACATATGATAGGCAAGTGCTCTACCACTGAGCCACAACCCAGTCCCCTTCAATTTCATTGTTAACAAAATTTGAACACACAAACTTATACATGTGGATATTGCTATTAAATTTAGAGTAGGGAAAGATGGCAGAGTAAAGGAAGGGTGAGTCTTTCACTTGTTCCATGACTCAGGATTCCAGAGAGGTAGATGACAGAGGAAATTCATCAGATTTCAATAACAGAATCACAGAAACATAAATGTGAGCACTGTGAATATCAGACAAGAAAAAATACCTCTGAAATCCATTCGGTAAGGTCCTACATCAGTCCACTGTGGCAGGGAAAGGCAACCCAAGCAGGAAGAATGAGGCAAAGAAAAGTTGGCATGGGGGAGCCCATGGAACAGAGGACCAGTTTGAACTTGAGTGAACCAGAGGCAACACAGTGAGCATTTGTGTAAGAGTGTGGCTCGCTTCTCACTTGGAGAGTGGAGAGCTGACGTGGGATGCATCTGGGATTGGTGGCTATTCAGCGATTACTGATATGGCTTCTTATAGCAGAAACTAGGGAATTCTTTTACCTTCCTAGACCATTTTCCTTCCTCTTAATGAACTCCAATTTCACTCTCTCTACTGATTTAGTTTATATAACTGTCACACCACCATTCACCCTTGGCAAATAACACTGCTGTAGAGGGCATAGTTGACACCCCTTGTTCACCTGAAAACTGCATCTAGTTCACAGCTATTTGTCGTTGCTTTTGCTGCTGTTGTTAAATGCCGACCCAAACATTTCTCTTTTTGTAGTAGTAAGAGTGCACATGCCATAGTGGGCACTGGAGATTTAATCTAATGCTACTTATCACTGCAGTCGTTTCTGTTGCTTTTTTCCCTTTTCTGGGAGGGATGGCTAAGCAGTTGGTACACCGTGAATTCACAGGGTAGAAACTGTATGGTTGAACTACACCTACAACTCAGAAAAGTGATAGCACATCTTCCTCCATACACAATCAACCCTACTCAAGCTTCAACAATATTAAACACATATAATAGGGGGACAAAGTCCCCAAACAGCTAAGCCCCAAGTTGAACAACTAAAGGGAGACATTAGGTCCCACTTTTGGACATCTATCCCTACAGCAAAAAGAAAGATATCAAAAGGAAGGCACAAAAAAAACCATAGTGTTATAGTAGTTCTATAACAATGAATTAATCCAGTTCAGCAGTGGAAACTGAGAGGAATCAGTGGTAGAAACTAATATTTGGATTATGCTGGGCTGACAGGTTGAAGCTAAGAGATGGCAACAACACAGGACTTATTAAAAATAAAAATAAGAAAAGACGGTAGGGCAGTGACAGGTTGCTAACTAGTCTGAGTGTAACCTTTGTTCAGGTGGCTAAAGGGAAGTTAGCTGCCTCACCTATACCTCTCCACATGCAAGCTTTTGTCATTTCTATATGGTAACAACTTTTTCTGCCTTGGGAGTGTCTTTGAAGCAAGATCCTAAGAGATTGCCCTTGAATCAATCCCAGATAGAGGATTAAGCTCCTGATAAAGCACAGAATGGCATTAAGGTGGTAGGGAAAGCAGGAAGTAATCAACAGGAACTACTAGGAAGAGGGGTTAGGAACCTGTAACTTTGGATACATCACTTCTCACCCTTTTTCAGAACTGGGGATTAGATAAATCACTTCTATTCCTGATCTCAGTTCCTTGTCTACTGAGGGAGATGGGAATAGGTTGGTTTAGAACTGTGCTATCCAATATGGTAGCTTGGAACTACATGTGGCCATATAAATTTGAACTTTAACTCAAATACAATGGAAAGTGCTATTTCTCAATGACATTAGCCACATTTCAGGTTGGACATCCAAAATCCAAAACTTTTTGAAACATCAAAAGGACACCAAAAGTAGAAAATTGCACATCTGATTTTATATGTTGGGTGGCAATCAAAATGCAGGCATAAACACACAGTTTCTTCAACATCCCCAAGGGAAGAAAGACCCTCCCAGTCTTTATTTTCTGCACAAAATTATTTCAGATATTATATAAAGTTACCTTCAGGCTATATATAGTTGAAATATTTGAATTTAATGTTTAGACTTGAATCCCATCCGCCAAATAGCATATTACCTACATGCAAATATTATTTTTAAAAAATCTACCTGGTTCCAAGAATTTTAAATACAGAATAGTCAGTGGTAGTAGCTACTATACTCAACAGCACAGATAAAGATTTTTTTATCATTTTTTATTATCATTTTTAACATTGTAGAACATTCTAAAGGATATTGCCATCTAAATCAATCACTAGTAAAGTATCTTCCATCCTTGATAATGTGAGATTTTGAGTTAAGCAAGGAAGCTAAAGAGATCCTGTGGAGGCTGCAATAGCAACAGGAGTCACCCCAAAAGAAAATAATAGTAGCCAGGTATGGTGGTACACACTGGTAATCCCAGTGACTCAGGAGGCTGAAGCAGGAGGATTACAAGTTTGAAGCCAGCCTGAACAACTTATTGAGAACCTGTTTCAAAAAATAAAAAAAAAGACAACCACAAAAAAGGAATAAGAACTCATTTCAACAGATGCATAAATCCAAGATCTCTGAAAACATGAGGAAATAGGCAAACAAATCTCCCTCCAAAAGTTACAATTCCTCATCAAAGTAACATGCAGACATTGAAGGGGATGTAATTCCTGAAGATTTTTCTAATGATTGTTAAAATGACTAATGAGCTAAAAATTAAGCCTAGAAAATGAATTAAGGAAGGAAATAAAAGAAAAACTACAGGAAGTAAAAGAACATTTCACTAAAAAAAAAAAAAAAAAAAAAAAACAGAGATTCTGAAAAGAAACCAATCAGAACTCCTAGAAATAAAAGACACGATAAATCAAATTTTAAAAACCGCTTGAAATTTTCACCAACAGACTAGATTACAAAGCAAACAGAACCTGAAATCTCAAAAACAGTTTCTTTGACCTGGAAGACTAAATAGAAAAATAAAAGACTATGATCAGAATATATAAGAACTCTAGGACAACATTAAGAGGTGAAACTTAAGAGTTATTGGGATGGAAGAGGGCATATAAATATAAGTTAATGACATCAAGAACCTTTTCAGTAAAATAATAGCAAAAAATTTTCCCCAAACCTTAAGAACAAGATGGATACTCACTTGTTGGATTATGTAGAACTCCAGATAGACAAGATCAAAAAACAAACCTCTCACTGCAAATTCAAAGCAAGCCTCAGAAACTTAGCAAGGTCCTAAGCAACTTAGTGAGACCCTATCACAAAATAAAAAATTAAGAGGGCTGGTTGCTATATCTATCAAAAGCTATCATACAGAATCAAAGAAGAAATAAACACTGTTAATGATAAGAAACATGCCCATTAAACCTACACTACAGAAAATTTTAAATACAACACAAAAAGAGCTCAAAAACAAACCCTAGAGCCATCAAATGAATGAAAGTCTCCAAAGAACAATTAAGCAAATGAAAATTAAAAATGAATTAAATCTACGAAATAGCCAAAATGACTAGAAATTATTTTTAAAATCTCTCCTTAATAACTCTGAATATAAATGACCTCAACTTTCCAATTAAAAGACACAGACTAGAAGAATGAATTTTTTTAAAATGACCGAACAATAAGCTGTGAGAGATTCATCTTACAGGCAAAGATAACCAGAGTCTGAAAGTAAAAGGATGGAAAAAGATATTCCATGCAAATGGAGTTTGAAAGCAAGCAGGAGAAACTATTATCATATCTGACAGTTAGATTGAGACTAGGAAAATCACTGCAGAATGTTAAAGGGAACAATTTGGCAGAAACAATAGGAAATATATAAACCCCAAAGGCAATGACCATTATTAAATAAAACATTTCTTGACTTCATATCCAAGATAGACCCAAAGACAACAATACTTGGTGATTTCAACACACTCCTCTTAACAATAGACATGTCATTCAGATATAAAAATCAATAAAGATACTTCTGACCTAAATGATGTTATAGGTCAGATGGACCTAACAGACACCTATAGAATATTTCATCCCACAAAAGCTGAATACACATTTTTTGCATTAGTTCATGGAACCTTTTCCAAAACAGCAAATTTTAGGGCACAGAGCTAGTTTTAGCAGATTTTATCAGATAATGAATTGAAATAAAAAATTGGCAGAAAGAAAACTTATAGTAACCACATAAACACATGGAGGTTGAGCAATATTCTTTTAAATAAGGAAAGGACTATTAAAGAAATGATAAGGAACTTTTTTTTTAAATCCCAGAATCAAACAATAACAGTAATACAACATACCAAAATCTCTGGGACACTATGAAAGCAGCACAAAGAGTAAGTTCATAGTTATTAAGTGATCACAATTAATATGTACAAAATAAAAACAAAAAGATTCCAAATAAACAATTTAATGATACATCTTCAGGCCTTACAAAAACAGGAACAAACTAACTCCAAAACCAGCAAAACAAGGTCCTAGAAAAACAGAAACAAACTAACTCCAAAACCAGAAGACAATGAATAATTAAGATCATAGCTGAAATTAATAAAATAGAGAATTTTAAAAATTTATGATGGATCAGTGCAACAGCCTACAAATCCTTAGCCAAACTAATTAAAAGAATGAGAAAGAAGACCCAGATCAACACAACTACAGAGTAAAAAGGATATATCATCACAGACATTTCTGAGGGTTAATAGGGACTATTTTGAAAATTTATATTCCAATAAATTGGAAAATCTGGAAGACATTCACAAATTCCTAGACACTTATGACCTATCCAAATTGAACAAAGAGAATATAGAAAACCTAAATAGACCAATATCAAGCAATGAGAATGGAGCAGTAATAAAAAGTCTTCCAACAAGGAAAAGCTCAGGAACGTTGGAAGGTTTCTTAGCTGAATTTTACCAAGACCCTTAAAGAAAATCCAACACTAATGCTTTTCAAATTATTTCATGAATAGAAAGGGAGGTACCAGTCCTTAACTCATTCTATAAAATCAATATTATCCTGATACTAAAGCCAGATAAAGACACATCAAGGAAAGAAAACTACAGACTAGTATCTCTAATGAACATAGAAGCAAAAATCCCTAATAAAATATTAACAAACTGCATTCCAAAACAGAGTAAGAAAATTATATACCATAAAGTGAGAATAGTGATAAATGTATCAAAATCTCTGGCACACTATCAAGGCAGTGCTAAGAAGAAAATTCATTACTTTGAGCTCATTCATTAAAAGAATTGAAAGGTAACAAATCAATCACCTAATATTACATCTCAAAGCCCTAGAAAAAGAAGAACAAACCAACACTAAAAGCAGTAGAAAACAGGAAATAATTAAAATCAAGAGTTGAAATCAATTAATTGAAACAAAAGAAACAAGTGAAAAAAATTGACAAAACAAAAACTTGGTTCTTTGAAAAAATAAATAAAATCGATAAACCCTTAACCATATTAACAAAGAAGAGAGAGAAAACTCAAATTACTAAAATTCATGATGAAAAAAGAAACATCATGATGAACACTAATGAAATAAATAAGATAATCAGAAAATATTTTGAAAATTTATACTCATATAAAATAGAAAATATTGACAACCTTGACAAAGAGACATATGACCTACCAAAACTGAATTAGGAGAACATACACAATTTAAACAGATTAATTTCAAGCAATGAATAGAAGACACCATCAAAACCAACCAATGAAGAAAAACCCAGGACCAGATAGATTCTCATCTGATTTCTACAAGAGCTTCAAATAATTAACACCAATACTCTTCAAATTATTCCACAAGGTAGAAAAATAAGGGAAGCCTTACAAACTCATTCTATGAAGTTAGTATCACCCTGATTGACCCAGCTATAACACTCCTCAGTTTGTACCTGAAGGACTTAAAATCAGCATACTACAGTGACGCAGCCACATCAATGTTTATAGCAGCTCAATTCACAATAGCTAAACTATGGAACCAACCTAGATGCCCTCCAATAGATCAATGAATAAAGAAGATGTGATATAGATACACAATGGAATATTATTCAGTCTTAAAGAAGAATGAAATTATGGCATTCACTGGTAAATGGATGGTACTGGAGAACATCATGCTAAGCAAAATAAGCCAATCCCAAAACACAAAAGGTCAAATGTTTTCTCTGATATGTGGATGCTGATCCATGATTGAGGTGGGTGGTTAGGAAAAAATGGAAGAACTTTGGATTGGACAGAGGGAAGTGAGCGAGGAGGATGATGGAAGAGACAGACATTATTACCCTATGTGCATGTATGATTGCATGAATGGTGTGACTCTGCTTTGTGCACAGCCAGAGAAATGAGAAGTTGTGCTCCATTTGTGTACAATGAGTTGAAATGCATTCTGTTGTCATGTATAACTAATTGGAACAAATGAAAAAAACTAATAGTGTGTAGATTCCAAATATAAGAGAAGACTTATGACCCTTGACTTTCTGAATCTGACTTATTGCACTTAACAAGATATTCTCTAGTTCCATCCATCCATTTTTCCTGAAATTGATATAATTTCATTTGTCTTTATGACTGAATAAAACTCCACTGTGTATATATATCACGTTTTCCATATTCACTTATCTGTTGATGAATACCTAGACTGATTCTATATTGTGGCTACTGTGAATTATACGGTTATAAACATGGGTGGGCACATACCTCTATAGTATGCTGACCTTATTTTTGGGGGGTAATATCTAAGAGTGATATACCTGGATTATATGGTGGTTCCATTTCTAGTCTTTTTTATTATTATTATTTTTACAGACCACATTTTGATTCATTGTACACAAATGGGGTACATTTTTTCATTTCTATGGTTGTGCACATTGTAGATTCATACCATTCATGTAATCGTACATGTACTCAGGGTGATGATGTCTGTCTCATTCCACCATTTTTCATACCCCCCTCTCATTTCCCTCTACTTAATCTAAATTTTCTCCATTCTTCTTTCACCTGCTCCTCCTTCCCCCCATTACATATCATCATCCACTTATTAGGGAAAGCATTTGGCCTTTGGTTTTTTGGAGCTGGCTTGTATCATGTAGCATGATATTCTCCAATTCCATCCATTTATCTACAAATGCCATAATATTCTTCTTTATGAATAATATTT
Organism: Sciurus carolinensis; assembly: GCF_902686445.1. Classification (NCBI taxonomy): domain Eukaryota; kingdom Metazoa; phylum Chordata; class Mammalia; order Rodentia; family Sciuridae; genus Sciurus; species Sciurus carolinensis. The sequence continues at coordinate 69,927,467 of NC_062222.1, read as the reverse complement.
CATTGTGTATATATACCATAGTTTCTTCAGCCCTTTATCTATTGAAGGGCATTTAGGTTGGTTCCAAAATCTAGCTATTGTGAAGAGTTGCTATAAACATTGATGTGGCTGAATCACTGTAGTATGCTGATTTTAAGTCCTTTGGGTATAAACCGAGGAGTGGGATAACTGGGTCAAAAGGTTGGTCCATTCCAAGCTTTCTGAGGATTCTCCACACTGCTTTCCAGAATAGCTGCATCAATTTGCAACTCCACCAACAATGTAAAAGTGTGCCTTTTTCCCCACATCCACACCAACATCTGTTGTTTGTGTTCTTTTTTACATTTAATTATTTATTTATTTTTTAATTTTCTACAGACTGCATTTTGATTCACCATACATAAATGGGGTACATCATTTTGTTTCTATGGTTGTACACGAAGTAGATTCATACCATTTATGTAATCATATGTGTACATAGGGTAATGATGTCTTCCTCATTCCATTATTTTCATACCCCCCTCCCTCTCATTTCCTTCTACATAAAGTTCCTCCAATCTCTCACTCCCCACACCACCTACCCCCATTATATATCATTCTCCACTTATCAGGGAAAACATTCAGCCTTTGGCTTTTGGGGATTGACTTATTTCACTTAGCATGATATTCTTGATAATAGCCATTCTGATTAGAGTAAGATGAAATCTTAGAGTTGTTTTAATATGCATTTCTCTAATTACTAGAGATGTTAAACACTTTTTCATATATATATTAATCACCTGTATCATCTTCTGTATAGTGTCTGTCCAGTTCCTTAGCCCATTTATTGACTGGGTTCTTTGTAGTTTTGGTGTAAAGTATTGTAGTTCTTTATAAATTTTGGAGATTACTGCTCTATCTGAAGTGTATGAGGAAAAGACTTTTCTCCCACTCTGTAGGCTCTCTTTTCACATTGTTGATTGTATCCTTTGCTGAGAAAAGGTTTTTTAGTTTGAATCCATCCAATTTTTGATTCTTGCTTTCATTTCTTGTGCTTTGGGAGTCTTGTTAAGGAAGTCTGGTCCTAAGCCAGCATGATGAAGATTCAATTGGGCCTACTTTGTCTTCTGTTTGGTGCAGGGTCTCTAGTCTAATTCCTAAGTCCTTGATCCATTTTCAGCTGAGTTTTGTGCAGGGTGAGAGATAGAGGTTTAATTTCATTTTACTGCATATGTATTTGCAGTTTTCCCAGCACATTTGTTGAACAGGCTATCTTTTCTCCATTGTATGTTTTTGGCTCCTTTGTCTAGTACGAGGTGACTGTATTTATGTGGTTTTGTCTCTGTGTCTTCTATTCTGTACCATTGGTCTGCCTGTCTATTTTGTTGCCAATACCATGCCGTTTTTGTTACTATTGTTCTGTAGTATAATTGAAGGTCTGGTATTGTGATACCCACTACTTCACTTTTCCTGCTCAGGATTGTTTTGGCTATTCAAGGTCTCTTATTCTTCCAGATGAATTTCATGATTGCTTGCTCTATTTCTATGAGGAACACCATTGGGATTTTAATTGTAATTGCATTGAATCTGCATACCCCCTTTAGTAGAATGGACATTTTGACAATATTAATTCAGCCTATCCAAGAACATGGGAGATCGTTCCATCTTCTGAGGTTTTCTTCAATTTCTTTCTTGGTAATCTGTAGTTTTCATTGCAGAGGTCTTTCACCTCTTTTGTTAGATTGATTCCCAAGTTTTTTTTTTTTTGAGGCTATTGTGAATAGAGTGGTTTTCCTAATTTGTCTTTCAGAGGATTCATCACTTATGAGTAGAAATGCATTATATTTATGCATATTGATTTTATATGCTGCTACTCTGCTGAATTCATTTGTTTTAGAAATTTTCTAGTGGAGTTTTTTGGGTCCTCTAAATATAGAATCATGTCATCAGCAAATATCAGACCATAATGGAATGCAATTAGAAATCAATGGTAAAATAAAAAAAAAACCTACTCCTACACCTGGAGACTAGATAACATGCTATTGAATGATGCAATGATAACAGAAGACATCAAGGAGAAAATAAAAATATTCTTAGAGGTAAATGGGAACAAAAACACAACATATCAAAATTTCTGGGACACTCAAAAGCAGTAGTAAGAGAAAAGTTTATTACACTGAGCTCATACATTAAAAAAAATAAAAAATCAACAACTAAATGACCTAACATTACATCTCAAAGCCCTAGAAAAAGAAGAACAGATCAACACCAAAAATAGTAGAAGACAGGAAATAATTAAAATCAGAGTTTAAATGAATGAAACTGAAACAAGAGAAACAATTCAAAAACTGACAAAACAAAAAGTTGGTTCTTGGAAAAAGTAAACCAAATTGATGAACCCCTAGCCACACTAATGAAGAGAAGGAGAGAGAAAACTCAAATTACTAGAATTCATGATGAAAAAGGGAAGATCACGACAGACACCACAGAAATACATAATTAGAACCTACTTTGAAAATCTATATGCCAACAAAATAGAAAATATCAAAGACATTGACAAATTTTTAAAGACATATGATCCTCCCAAATAGAATCAGGAAGACGTACACAGTTTAAACAGATCAATTTCAAGCACTGATATACAAGAAGACATCCAAAGCCTACCAACCAAGAAAAGCCCAGGACCACATGGATTCTCAGACAAATTCTACAAGACCTTTAAAGATGAACTAATACCAGAGCTGGGCCCAATGCCACCAGCTGAAACTTCTGCTCCAGGGAGGCAGGCCAAGAGAATTGGGCCCAGCCCAGCACTGCCAATCAAGATGTCCACTCAGGGAAAGCAGGCCCAGAGACCCAGGCCCAGACCACAGGCCTCAGCCAGCAGTCTAGTGCCAGTGCTGCAGTTGACCATTTGTGAACATGTGGAGATACCTCTTCCCAGTAGCAGGGGTTATACCCCACCTGGAGGCCACCATCCCTAGAGGGGCAGCATCCTTTTTGGGTCACTGAATTATCAAGTTCCTCCAAGACATCAGGCTACTGAAGACTAGCACGTGAGTTACTGGAAACCTGCAGGGACACTATAAGTCTACAGGGGAAAAACTGCAGTATCTCAGATTTGCACTCCTGGGGGGAAGATACATGAGCAATATGAGAAAACAAGGGAAGAAAAAGGTCCCAAACAAACCTAGATACTACATCAATAAAACCCAATGACAGCAGGGCAGAAGAAATGTCAGAAAGGGAGTTCAGAATGTACATAATTAAAAGTAGCAGGATATAAGATCAATGCTCACAAATCTAATGCATTTTTATACATAAGTGATGAATTGGCGATCCAAGATGGTGGACTAGAGGGTGACTGCATCTCCTGTCACTCCAGAACCCAGGATTCAAGAAGGGGAGGTATTGAGAGACTCGGACTAACATAGAGCCATGGGGTGAGTCTCCCCCATGGGGTGAAGCTCGGCCCGGGCGGCAGGCCCAGACAGAGGCGGCTTCTCAGAGCAGGGGGGTAGGGCAGCTGGAGTCTTCCCCAGGCAGCCCTGCTCCCTCCAGCGGCGGGCACTTTCCATGACCAGCTTCTTGGAGCAGACCACCCAGTGGGGCCCTTTCTGCACAGAACCAGATCCAAGTCCTGGAGCCAGCGGCAAGCTCTGGCCCACAGGCAGTTTCAGGGACCAGGGCAGGGCAGTCAAGGACTTCCCCAAGCAGCCCTGCTCCCTCCGACAGTGGGCTCCTTTCACAACCAGCTTCTCAGAGCAGGTCACCCAGTGAGAGCCTTTCTGCACAGAGCCAGCTCCAAGTCCTGGAGTCAGCGGCAAGCTCTAGCCCGCAGGCAGCCTGTGGGACCAGGGCAGGGCAGTCAGAGACTTCTCCAGGCAGCCCTGCTCCCTCCGGCGGTAGGCTCCTTGCAGGGTCAGCTTCTCGGAGCAGACAGCCCAGTGAGAGACTTTCCGCAAAGAGCCAGTTCCAAGTCCTGGAACCAGTAGCGGGCGAGGGGCAACTTTCTTCGGAAGCATTGCATTATCAAGTTCCTCCAAGACTTCAGGCTACTGAAGGCTGGGAGGTGATATCCTGGAACTCTACAGGGACACTATAAGCCAATAGAGGAAATCTGCAATATCTCAGAGTCCCACTGACATCTGACCAATATGAGAAAACAAAGGAAGAAAATGTACCAAACAAACCTAGATGCTATATCAATAAAACCCAATGACAGCACAGCAGAAGAAATGTCAGAAAGGGAGTTCAGAATGTACATAATTAAAACAATCAGGGAAGCAAATGAGGAGATGAAAGAGCAAATGCAGGCATTAAATGATCGCACCAATCAACAGTTAAAAGACCAAATATGGGAAGCAAGAGATCATTCCAATAAAGAGTTAGAGATACTGAAAAAAAAAAAAAAAAAAAAAAAAAAAAAAAAAAAAAACAGAAATCCTTGAAATGAAGGAAACAATAAAACAAGTTAAAAACTCCATAGAAAGCATAACCAATAAGACAGAACCTCAGACATTGAAGAAAAAATATTTAACCTTGAAAACAAAGTTGAACAAACAGAGAAGATGGTAAGAAATCATGAAAGAATCTACAAGAATTATGGGATATCATGAAAAGGACAAATTTAAGAATTATTGGGATTGAGGAAGCCTTAGAGAAACAAACCAAAGGAATGAACAATTTATTCAATGAAATAATATCAGAAACTTTCCCAAATCTGAAGAATGAAATGGAAAACCAAGTACAAGAGGCTTATAGAACTCCAACTATACAAAATTACAACAGACCCACACCAAGGCACATTATTATGAAAATACCTAACATACAAAATAAAGACAGAATTTTAAAGGCCATGAGAGAAAAGAATCAAATTACATTCAGGGGGGAACCAATAAGAATATCAGCAGATTTTTCAATCCAGACCCTAAAAGCTAGAAGGGCCTGGAACAACATTTACCAAGCCCTGAAAGAAAACAGATGCCAACCAAGAATTTTATACCCAGCAAAACTTACTTTCAGATTTGATGACGAAATAAGATCCTTCCATGATAAACAAAAGCTAAAAGAATTTATAAAAAGAAAGCCAGCATTACAGAACATTCTCAGCAAAATATTCCATGAGGAAGAGATGAAAAACAATGATGCAAATCAGCAACAGGAGGAAGTAACCTAAAGGAATAGTCAAATAAAGGAGGAACCAAATCATGTCAAAAACAAATGTGAGTCAATTGACTGGGAATACAAATCATATCACAATAATAACCCTGAATGTTAATGACCTGAACTCATCAATCAAAAGACATAGACTAGCAGATTGGATTAAAAAGAAAAATCCAACAATTTGCTGCCTGCAAGAGACTCATCTCATAGAAAGAGATACCCATAGACTAAAGGTGAAAGAATGGGAAAAAACATACCATGCACACGGACACAGCAAAAAAGCTGGAGTATCCATCCTCATTTCAGATAATGTGGACTTCAAGCCAAAACTAGTCAGAAGGGAAAAGAAGGACATTACATGCTGCTTAAGGGAAGCATAAATCAACAAGACATAACAATCATAAATATCTATGCCCCAAACATTGGCTTATCCTCATACGTCAAACAAATCCTTCTCAATGCCAGAAGTCAAATAGACCACAACACAATAATACTAGGCGATTTTAACACACCTCTCTCACCACTGGATAGATCTTCCAAACAAAAATTGAATAAAGAAACCATAGATCTCAATAACACAATCAATAATTTAGACTTAACAGACATTTATAGAATATACAATCCAACAAAGAACGAATACACTTTCTTCTCAGCAGCACATGGATCCTTCTCTAAAATAGACATATTTTATGCCACAAAGCTACTGTTCGCAAATATAAGAAGATAGAGATACTACCTTGTATTCTATCATATCATAATGGATTGAAATTAGAAATAAATGACAGAATGAAAAACAGAAACTTCTCTAATACCTGGAGATTAAATAATACACTATTATATGATGAATGGATAACAGAAGACATCAGGAGGGAAATAAAAAAATTCTTAGAAGTAAAGGAGAACAAAGACACATCATATCAAAATCTCTGCGACACTATGAAAGCAGTACTTAGAGGAAGATTTATTTCATGGGGTGCATTCAACAAAAGAAGTAGAAATCAACAAATAAACGACTTAACGCTACAGCTCAAAACCCTAGAAAAAGAAAAGCAGACCAACACCAAAAGTAGTAGAAGACAGGAAATAGTTAAAATCAGAGCCAAAATCAATGAAATTGAAACAAAAGAAACAATTGGAAAAATTAACAGAATAAATATTTGGTTCTTTGAAAAAATAAAAAAATTGATAAACCCTTAGCCACACTAACAAAGAGAAAGAGAGAGAAAACTCAAATTACTAAAATTTGGAATGAACAAGGAAATATCACAACAGACACGACTGAAATACAAAACATAATTAGAAGCTATTTTGAAAATCTATGCTCCAACAAAACAGAAAACCTCGAAGACATCAAAAAGTTTCTAGAGACATATGAACTACCTAAACTGAAGGAAGAGGATATACACAACTTAAATAAATCAATTTCAAGCAATGAAATAGAAGAGGTCATAGAAAGCATACCAACAAACAAAAGTCCGGGACCAGATGGGTTCTCAGCCGAATTCTACAAAACCTTTAAAGAAGAGCTCATTCCAATACTCCTCAAAGTATTCCATGAAATAGAAGAGGAGGGAACCCTCCCAAACTCATTCTATGAAGCCAATATCACCCTGATACCTAAACCACACAGAGACACATCGAGGAAAGAAAATTTCAGACCAACATCCTTAATGAACATCGACGCAAAAATTCTCAACCAAATTTTAGAAAATCACATACAAAAATAGATTAAAAAGATAGTGCACCATGATCAAGTGGGTTTTAACCCAGGGATGCAAGATTGGTTTAACATCCGGAAATCAATAAATGTCATTCACCATATCAATGACTTAAAGTTAAGAATCACATGATTATTTCGATAGATGCAGAAAAAGCATTCGATAAAATACAGCATCCCTTCATGCTCAAAACACTAGAAAAAATTGGGATAGTCAGAACATTCCTTAACATTGTAAAGGCCATCTACGCTAAGCCCACAGCCAATATCATTCTAAATGGTGAAAAACTGAAAGCATTCCCCCTGAAAACTGGAACAAGGAAGGGATGCCCTCTTTCACCACTTCTATTCAACATCGTCCTTGAAACTCTAGCCAGAACAATCAGACAAACCAAAAATTTAAAGGGATACGAATTGGAAAAGAAGAACTCAAACTATCCCTGTTCGCTGATGGCATGATTATATATTTAGAGGAACCTGGAAATTCCACCAGAAAACTTTTAGAACTCATAAGTGAACTCAGTAAAGTAGCAGGTTACAAGATCAATGCTCATAAATCCAATGCATTTTTATACATAAGTGATGAATCTTCAGAAAGGGAAGTTAGGAAAACTACCTCATTCACAATAGCCTTGAAAAAAATAAAGTACTTGGGAATCAATCTCACGAAAGAGGTGAAAGACCTCTACAATGAGAACTACAGAACACTAAAGAAAGAAATTAAAGAAAACTTTAGAAGATGGAAAGATCTCCCATGTCCTTGGATAGGCAGAATTAATATTGTCAAAATAACCATACTACCAAAACTGCTATACAGATTCAATGCAATTCCAATTAAAATCCCAATGATGTACCTTACTGAAATAGATCAAGCAATTATGAAATTCATCTGGAAAAATAAGAAACCCAGAATAGCTAAAGAATCCTTCACAGGAAAAAATGAAGCTGGGCGTATCACAATACCAGAACTTCAACTCTACTACAAAGCAATATAACAAAAACGGCATAGTATTGGTACCAAAATAGAGAGGAAGATCAATGGTACAGAATAGAGGACATGGACACAAACCCAAATAAATACAATTTTCTCATAGTGGACAATGGGGTCAAAAATATGCAATGGAGAAAAGATAGTCTTTTCAACAAATGGTACTGGGAAAACTGGAAATCCATATGCAACAGAATGAAACTAAACCCCTATCTCTCACCCTGCACAAAACTCAACTCAAAATGGTTCAAGGACGTCGGAATCAGACCAGAGACCCTGCATCTTATAGAAGAAAAATTATGTTCAAATTTTCAACATGTCAACTTAGGATCAGACTTCCTTACAGGAATCCCATAGCACAAGAAATGAAAGCAAGAATCAATAACTGGGATAGATTCAAACTAAAAAGCTTTCTCTCAGCAAAGGAAACTATCAGCAATGTGAAGAAAGAACCTACAGAGTGGGAGAAAATCTTTGCCAATCATACTTCAGATAGAGCACTAATCTCCAGAATCTATAAAGAACTCAAAAAACTCTACACCAAGGATACAAATAACCCAATCAACAAATGGGCTAGGAAATAAACAGACACTTCACAGAAGAAGATCTACAAGCAATCAACAGACATGGGAAAAAATGTTCGACTTCTCTAATAATAAGAGAAATGCAAATCAAAACTACCCTAAGATTCAATCTCACCCCAATTAGAATGGTGATTATCCAGAATATAAGCAACAACAGCTGTTGGCGAGGATATGGGGAAAAAGGAACACTCATACATTGCTGGTGGGGCTGCAAATTAGTGCAGCCATTCTGGAAAGCAGTGTGGAGATTCCTTAGATAACTTGGAATGGAACCACCATTTGAACCAGCTATCCCACTCCTTGGCCTATACCCAAAGAACTTAAAATCAGCATACTACAGAGAATCAGCCACATGAATGTTCATAGCTGCTCAAATCACAATAGCCAGATTGTGGAACCAACCTAGATGTCCTTCAATTGATGAATGGATAAAGAAACTGTGGTATATTTATACAATGGAATATTACTCAGCCATAAAGAAAATTATGGCATTTGCAGGCAAATGGATGAAATTGAAGAATATCATGCTAAGTGAGATAAGTCAATCTCAAAAATCCAAAGGATGAAAGATCTCCCTGATTAGTGGATGATGACACACATTAGGAGGTAGGAAGGAGGTAAGAATGGAGAGAAAAAAGGAACTGTGTAGAGGGAAAAGAGGGGGGTGGGAGAGGTGGGGGAGAAGGGAAAAATAACAGAATGGATCAAACATATGATCCTATGTAAAAGTATGACTACACAAATGGTAATACTTTACTTCATGTACAAACAGAGAAACAGTATGCATCCCATTTGTGTACAGTAAAAATAAATTAAAAAAAAAGAAATGAGTATATCGTACAATGAAAGCCATGTGTAAAAAAGTATTTCAGCTTTTCACATGGAGAACATATTGCAAAAACTGGCTGGTCAACTCTGGTATATTATTCTAGTCATTTAAGTGAATAAAAGGCAGAGAATTTTTAAAAATGTACATAATTGAAATGATCAGAGAATCAAATGATGAGATAAGAGAGCAAATGGAGGCATTGCATGATAGCACCAATCAACAGTTAAGAGAGCAAATACAGGAAGCAAAGGATCATTTCAATAAAGAGAGAGCAATTCTGAAAAAAAACAAACAAATTCTTGAAATGAAGGAAACAATAAACCAAATTAAAAACTCCATAGAAAGCATAACCAATAGGATAGAACACCTGGAAGACAGAACCCCAGACATTGAAGACAAAATATTTAATCTGGAAAACAAAGTTGAACAAACAGAGAAGTTGGTAAGAAATCATGAATACACTCTCCAAGAATTATAGGATATCATGAAAAGGCCAAATTTAAGAATTATTGGGATTGAGGTAGGCTTAGAGAAACAAACCAAAGGAATGAATAATCTCTTCAATGAAATAATATCAGAAAATTTCCCAAATCTGAAGAATGAAATGGAAAATCAAATACAAGAGGCCTATAGGTCTCCAAATACACAAAATTAAAACAGATCCACACCAAAGCACATTAAATAAAAATACCTAACATACAAAATAAAGACAGAATTTTAAAGGCTGAGAGAGAAAAAAATCAAATGACATTCAGAGGGAAACCAATACGGATATCAGCAGGTTTTTTAATGCAGACCCTAGAAGCTAGAAGGGACTGGAACAACATTTTTCAAGCTCTGAAAGAAAATGGATGCCAACCAAGAATCTTATACCCAGCAAAACTAACTTTCAGATTTGATGACAAAATAAAATCCTTCCATGATAAACAAAAGCTAAAAGAATTTACAAAAAGAATGCTGGTGCTACAGAACATTCTCAGCAAAATATTCCATGAGGAAGAAAAGAAAAACTATGATGTAAGTCTACAAAGGGAGAAACGACCCTAAAGGAATAGCCAAATAAAGGAGAAACCAAGTCAAGTTAAAAGCCATAAATAAGTCAAAACGTCCAGAAATACAAATCATATCTCAATAATAACACCAAATGTTAATGACCTAAACTCATCAATCAAAAGACACAGACTGGCAGATTGGATTAAAAAGAAAGATCCAACAATATGCTGCCTTCAGAAGACTCATCTCATAGAAAAAGATAACCACAGACTAAAGGTGAAAGGATGGGAAAAAACATACCATGCACATGAACTCAGTAAAAAAGCAGGGGTATCCATCCTCATATCAGATAAAGTAGACTTTAAGCAAAAATTAGTTAGAAAGGATAAAGAAGGACATTTCATACTGCTTAAGGGAAGCATAAATCAGCAAGACACAACAATCATAAATATTTATGCCCCAAACAATGACTCATTCGTGTACATCAAACACACCCTTCTCAATTCCAGGAACCAAATAGACCACAACACAATAATACTAGGTGACTTTAACACAATTCTCTCACTACTGGACAGAACTTCCAAACACAAATTGAACAAAGAAAACATAGATCTCAATAACACAATCAATAATTTAAACTTAACAAACATATACAGAATATTCCATGCATCAATGAGCAAATGCACTTTCTTCTCAGCAGTACATGGATCCTTCTCTAAAATAGACCATATGTTATGCCACAAAGTTAGGGTTAGAAAATACAACAAGATAGAGATTCTGCTTTGTATTCCATTAGATCATAGTGAAATGAAATTAGATATCAATGACAAAATAAAAAATAGAAACTACTCCAATATTTGGAGACTAAATATTTTACTATTGAATGATGCGTGGATAACAGAAAACATAAGGGGGGAAATAAAAAAATTCTTAGAGGTAAATTAGAAAAAAGATACAACATATCAAATCTCTGGGACACTATGAAAGCAGTTCTTAGAGAAAAATGCAAATCAGCAACAGGAGGCGCTAGCCTAAAGGAATAGCCAAATAAAGGAGAAACCAAAGCATGTCAAAAACAAATATGAGTCAATTGACTGGGAATACAAATCATATCACAATAATAACCCTGAATGTTAATGGCCTGAATTCATCAATCAAAAGACACAGACTGGCAGATTGGATTAAAAAGAAAAATCCAACAATATGCTGCCTGCAAGAGACTCATCTCATAGAAAGAGACACCCATAGACTAAAGGTGAAAGGATGGGGACAAACATACCATGCACACGGACACAGCAAAAAAGCTGGAGTATCCATCCTCATGTCAGATAATGTGGACTTCAAGCCAAAACTAGTCAGAAGGGATAAAGAAGGACATTACATGCTGCTTAAGGGAAGCATAAATCAGCAAGACATAACAATCATAAATATCTATGCCCCGAACATTGGCTCATCCACGTACTGTCAAACAAATCCTTCTCAATTCCAGAAATCAAATAGACCACAACACAATAATACTAGGCGATTTTAACACACCTCTCTCACCACTGGATAGATCGTCCAAACAAAAATTGAATAAAGAAACTATAGATCTCAACAACACAATCAGCAATTTAGACTTAACGGACATATATAGAATATACCATCCAACAAAGAATGAATACACTTTCTTCTCAGCAGCACATGGATCCTTCTCTAAAATAGACCATATTTTAGGCCACAAAGCTACTGTTAGTAAATACAAGAAGATAGAGATACTACCTTGTACTCTATCAGATCATAATGGATTGAAATTAGAAATAAATGACAGAATAAAAAACAGAAACTTCTCCAATACCTGGAGACTAAATAATACACTATTATATGATGAATGGATAACAGAAGACATCAGGAGGGAAATAAAAAAATTCTTAGAAGTAAACGAGAACAAAGACACATCATATCAAAATCTCTGGGACACTATGAAAGCAGTACTTAGAGGAAGATTTATTTCATGGGGTGCATTCAAAAAAAGAAGTAGAAATCAACAAATAAACGAGTTAACACTACAGCTCAAAGCACTAGAAAAAGAAGAGCAGACCAATCTTCAGAAAGAGAAATTAGGAAAACTACCCCATTCACAATAGCATCGAAAAAAATAAAATACTTGGGAATCAATCTCACGAAAGAGGTGAAAGACCTCTACAATGAGAACTACAGAACACTAAAGAAAGAAATTCAAGAAAACCTTAGAAGATGGAAAGATCTCCCATGTTCCTGGATAGGCAGAATTAATATCGTCAAAATGGCTATACTACCTAAAGTTCTATACAGATTCAATGCAATTCCAATTAAAATCCCAATGATGTACCTCGCAGAAATAGAGCAAGAAATTATGAAATTCATCTGGAAGAATAAAAAACCTAGAATAGCTAAAGCAATCCTCAGTAGCAAGAGCGAAGCAGGGGGTATTGCAATACCAGATCTTCAACTCTACTACAAAGCAATAGTAACAAAAACGGCATGGTATTGGTACCAAAATAGACAGGTAGATCAATGGTACAGAATAGAGGACATGGACACAAACCCAAATAAATACAATTTTCTCATACTAGACAAAGGTTCCAACAATATGCAATGGAGAAAAGATAGCCTCTTCAACAAATGGTGCTGGGAAAACTGGAAAACTATATGCAATAGAATGAAACTAAACCCCTATCTCTCACCCTACACAAAACTCAACTCAAAATGGATCAAGGACCTCGGAATCAGACCAGAGACCCTGCATCTTATAGAAGAAAAAGTAGGTCCAAATCTTCAACTTGTTGGCTCAGGATCAGATTTCCTTAACAGGACTCCCATAGCACAAGAAATAAAAGCAAGAATAAACAACTGGGATAGATTCAAACTAAAAAGCTTTCTCTCAGCAAAGGAAACTATCAGAAATGTGAAGAGAGAGCCTACAGAGTGGGAGAATATCTTTGCCAACCATACCTCAGATAGAGCGCTAATTTCCAGAATCTATAAAGAACTCAAAAAACTCTACACGAAGAATACAAATAATCCAATCAACAAATGGGCTAAGGAAATGAACAGACACTTCACAGAAGAAGATGTACAAGTAATCACCAGATATATGAAAAAATGTTCAACATCCCTAGTAATAAGGGAAATGCAAATCAAAACTACCCTAAGATTTCATCTCACCCCAATTAGAATGGCGATTATCAAGAATACAAGCAACAATAGGTGTTGGCGAGATGTGGTGAAAAAGGAACACTCATACATTGCTGGTGGGGTTGCAAATTAGTGCAACCACTCTGGAAAGCAGTGTGGAGATTCCTCAGAAAGCTTGGAAAGGAAACACCATTTGACCCAGCTATCCCACTCCTTGGCCTATACCCAAAGGACTTAAAATCAGCATACTACAGAGATACAGCCACATCAATGTTCATTGCTGCTCAATTCACCATAGCCAGATTGTGGAACCAACCTAGATGCCCTTCAGTTGATGAATGGATAAAGAAACTGTGGCATATTTATACAATGGAATATTACTCCGCAATGAAGAATGATAAAATTATGGCATTTGTAGGCAAATGGTCGAAATTGGAGAATATCATGCTAAGTGAGATAAGCCAATCTCAAAAAACTAAAGGACGAATGATCTCACTGATAAGCGGATGAGGACATATAATGGGGGGTGGGACGGGCTAGCATTAGGTTTAGGGTTAGGTTTAGAGTTAGGCTAAGGAGAGCAGTAAGAATGAAGGAAAGAAGGACTGTGTAGAGGGAAAAGAGGGGTGGGAGGGGTGGGGGGAGGGGAAAAATATAATAAACATCATTACCCTATGTAAACGTAAAAAAAAAAAAAAAAAAAAAAAATACTTTTATTCACATGATTTAAAAAGGGTTCAATGTAAATTGAGTAAACTAATAAAAGTGAAATGTCTTTAAAAATAAAAAAAAATAAAAAAAAAATAATAAATAAAATCACCTAGTATTATTGTGTTATGGTCTATTTTATTTCTGGAATTGAGAAGGATTTTTGGGGGGCATAGATATTTATGATTGTTATGTCTTGCTGATTTATGCTTCCCTTAAGCAGTATGAAATGTCCTTCTTTTTCCCTTCTGACTAACTTTGGCTTTAAGTCCACATTATCTGATATGAGGGTGGATACTCAGGCTTTTTTGCTGTGTCCATGTTCATGGTATGTTTTTTCCCATCCTTTCACCTTTAGTCTGTGGGTATCTCTTTCTATGATATGAGTCTCTTGCAGGCAGCAAATTGTTGGATCTTTCTTTTTAATCCAATCCTCCAGTCTGTGTCTTTTGATTGATGAGTTCAGGCCATTAATATTCATGGTTATTATTGAGATATGATTTGTATTCCCAATCATTTGGCTCATTTTTTTTTTTTTTTGACACGACTTGATTTCTCCTTTACTTGGTTGTTCCTTTAGGGTAGTTCCTCCCTTTGCTGATTTACATCATTGGTTTTCATCTCTTCCTCATGGAATATTTTGCTGAGAATGTTCTGTAATGCCGGCTTTCTTTTTGTAAATTCTTTTAGCTTTTGTTTATCATGGAAAGATTTTATTACATCATCAAATCTGAAGGTAAGTTTTGCTGGGTATAAGATTCTTGGTTGGCGTCCATTTTCTTTCAGAGCTTGAAAAATGTTGTTCCAGTCCCTTCTAGCTTTTAGGTTCTGGATTGAAAAATCTGCTGATATCTGTATTGGTTTCCCCCGAATGTAATTTGATTCTTTTCTCTCTCAGCCTTTAAAATTCTGTCTTTATTTTGTATGTTAGGTATTTTCATTATAATGTGCCTTGGTGTGGGTCTGTTGTAATTTTGTGTATTTGGAGTTCTATAAGCCTCTTATACTTGATTTTCCATTTCATTCTTCAGATTTGGGAAATTTTCTGACATTATTTCATTGAATAGATTGTTCATTCCTTTGGTTTATTTCTCTAAGCCTTCCTCAATCCCAATAATTCTTAAATTTAGCCTTTTCATGATATCCCACAGTTCTTGGAGATTCTGTTCATGATTTCTTACCATCTTCTCTGTTTGTTCAACTTTGTTTTCAAGGTTAAATATTTTGTCTTCAATATCTGAGGTTCTGTCTTCCAGGTATTCTATCCTATTGGTTATGCTTTCTAAGGAGTTTTTAATTTGGTTTATTGTTTCCTTCATTTCAAGGATTTCTTTTTTTTTTTTTTTTTCAGTATCTCTAACTCTTTATTGAAATGATCTTTTGCTTCCTGTATTTGCTCTTTTAGCCGTTTTTGGTGCGATCATTCAATGCCTGCATTTGCCCTTTCATTTCATCCTTCAATGCCTGTATTTGCTCTTTCATCTCCTCATTTGCTTCTCTGATCATTTTGATTATGTACATTCTGAACTCCCTTTCTGTCATTGGATTTTATTGCTATACCATCTAGGTTTGTTTGGGACATTTCTTCCCTTGTTTTCTCATATTGTTCAGGTATCTACCCCTCTAATAGTGAAACTCTGGGATATTGCAGATTTCCTCTATTGACTAATATTGTCTCTGTAGATTTCCAGTAACTCACCTCTTAGCCTTCAGTAGCTTGAAGTCTTGGAGGAACTTGATAATGTGGTGCTCCACTAGGAAGCTGGCCTTCTAGGGGTGGTGGCCTTCAGGTGGTGTATATTTCCCAGTGGCTCTGAGTTGGTCCCGAGTCTCTCAATACCTCCTCTTCTTGGCTCCTGGGTCTTGTCAAAGATCCTCTAGCCTCCTGTAGGTGTCTCAGGAAGGGAGTTGCCCTTCCAGTGATGATGGCCACGCCCTTAGGAGTAATTCAGAATGCCTGCACCAGCCTATAAAGAAGCCTTTAGCTAACTCCATGATGGCGACAAACCCTGGCGTGGTGATCAGGAAGGGTTGTTCAGTGGTGGCGTGTGTATTTGGCCTGGTTGGGGGGTTGGCTACCCTCCACCCAGCAGGCAGGTTGGGTGCCCGCCTGCTACCTCCCCAATGCAAGCAGCCTGACTCGCCCGCTGGCTCGCTCCACGAATGCGACCAACCAGTGATGGCACCGAGCTAGGTGCAGGGGTCAGGCTGGGTCACTCAGTTATGATGTCTGTCCTTGGCCTGCTGGCTGGGCGGGTTATCTGCCCGCCACTTACCTCCACGATGTAGCCAGCCTGACTCAGCCGCTAGGTTGCTCTGCGACTGCCGAGAAAATTCTTTAAACTATTATAAATGAAATTTTATTAATACTAGACCTCGATGTATTTGGCTATGCTCTCTTCAACAGATCTTAGAAGTTCTACATTCATTGCTTAGCCAGATCTCTTTATTGTATCAAACCTAATATTAACATATTATGAGTATTAATTGTATTCTTTCTAGTGCTTTGAAACATACATTATTTGTCATGGACAGATAATAAATTCTCATCATTAAAACCTTTCTTATATACAGATGGAGTAAGCCTATTTGAAAACGGTTCCATTTTATAAAAATAGCCTAAAAATCCTTCAACAAGAAGTAAGGCTTTCAAAATGCATTCTGCTGTCATGTATAACTAAGTAGAACAAATAAAATTTTAAAAAGCTTAAAAAAAAGAAGCTACAGAGACTGAAAGTACAAACTTGCTGATGTAATTCTAGTAAGATGTACTATGAATGATGAACATAAGGACATCCTCTGAGAGAAGATAAAGGTAGCAGATAAGGGTGATCCCTTTGGGAAGAATGAGAGTAAAAGAAAGAACTACCCTTAGAGCATGATTTTGCTTAATTTATTACATTACCTATGGGCCCTGAGAGTCAGTGAAACCTAAGTCTCCAGTAGGCCCCATTCCTTATTGACTCACTTTTCTGTAGGAAATGGTCCGTACAGTCACTTTAATTGCAAAAGATAGTCTGAGTTCAAAATCGGAAGGGCCTACCCTACCCATGCATCAACAATTCACTCTTCACTCCAACGTGATATTTTTCTTCTCTGTCCCCTAGCAGAAGCCTGTGGTTGACTACCACTGGTCTTCAAGGAAGGAAATACAGTTTGGTTCCTGTTCTCTTTCTCCACATCCCTGATCTCAAGACCCAATTTTAGTAAGGGTGGGAGGTGAGTAGAGCGGTCAGGACACTGCCTGTTTGGATAGTTCCCTCACCCTCTTAGCTGCTATCTCTTTAAGGCAAGCTTTTCCTCTCTCTTGGGCACAGTTGTGGACTTATATAGAGCTTCTGTGACAAAGACAAATGCATTACTTCGGGCTCAAGGCCCCATCCCCCTAAGGCCTTAGCTAGCATTCATGGTCCACTCCACACAGACCCTCACCATTGGTGTCCTGCTATCCTCCTACATGATTCTGCAGGCTGACAGGGACATAAAATGTTGCTTTTTTTGTTATATCTCCCTTGTACCCACATCTGGGCACATATCTATTATTTCACCAATTCTCAGAGTGCAAATAAATCAAAACACAGGCACCTCTGTCCTGCTGATGGTCTCCTTAGCTCCTTTAGCTTTTTCAGATGTGAGGAAGCGTACGTGTCTCCACCTGCAGTGAATACCTTTGAAGTTTTCTACGTGGTCTCATGGAAGCCCCCACCCTAGGCCGAAAGGGAAGATAGCATCCAGCTCAAGTCATCTGGGGTTGGGAATCTAAAGACTATAGTCCTTAGAAAAGACTTGAATATAGTCCTTAAGAAAGAAATTTTTTTTAAATAAATTTTTCTCTTCTCTCCACATTGTTTCCTTTTAAATCCTTAAGGTGTCAAAAGTATTGTGACACTTGTTATTCTTTCTTTCTCTGAAAGACTTGCATTTTGTTTGGCATTTTGCTTTCATCAGCAGGATTTATTGCAGTGGTCTTCAGAACTAGCCAACTCAACACACCCTTTTCAATAACATCTTTTTATCATCTTCCTCTATTACCATGGAGTGAAATTCATAGGTAATACAACCTGCCTGCATATACGATTTAAATGCCTAAACTATGAAATAAGAGAGAAATAAAATTTTATGCACATAGTGAAATAATATGCATTTCAGTACTTAAGTAACTTAGACATGGCTTCACTGGAAGAGAAAAGGGAGAGCCAGATGCTTTCCCTTAGTTGAAATGAGTAAGTTTAGATTTAAGAAAAAATAATATTCAATTAAATATTATCAACCCTTCTCTGCATTTCAAATTTTAAAATAAGAGCTATATAAGAGAGATAAAAGTTCTTTCAACATGGATTCAACAGTTATAAATGCAGAATCATCCATTTAAAATATTAGCAATTCAAATTCCATGTGTGATACTGTCTTTATTAACATATTTTGAATGTCTGACCAACTCCTAGTAACTTCTAAAATAAAAGAAATCGGTATATAATATTTCCTCTACTTATACAATGGTTATATTCTAGAAATGTGATATACATGAACACTGTGACAAAATATAAAGGTTTGTCACTTGTGGGATATTTGAAAGTTGCACAGAACTCAGGACAATTATTCATTGTGTGGGGATGTCCCATACATTGCACTATATCTTAGCTCCTGGGTCCCAGTCCACTAAAGACCAACTGAATCCCTGATTATTGTAATATCCAGGAAAGACAAAAGAAAAAATCTCCAAAACATCACTTGGAGGATTTTTCCATATTCCTTACCATTGAGAATTACTAATCTATCCCTCATGATGCCTAAGACAAAACTTAAATGTTTTATCTGTTACACCCTGATGGGAGAAAAAGAGAAGTGTAGAATCCTTTGAAAAGGACAAAGGAAAAATGAAAGGTCTTGACTCAGACAACAGTTGGTTTTTGTAGGTAATTCATTATAACTAAATGCTGCCAAGTTTAAGGTTAAATCAAGATGTTTATTGTTTCCATTTTACTTAACATATACTAGATTTCCTACTTGAATTTTGTTAAAACACTTTCTAAAGGACCAAAGAGGATGATTAGATTAATGAGAAAAGCAACTTTTAAAAAAACCACAAAATGATGCTTTAATAATATTCTTTTACAACCTAAAGCAACCCCAAATGCTAAATATCTCCATTAATAATATCTGTGCTATTAATTTTCAAGTATTAAAATTTTCCCTCACCTGACTTCCAAATATAAGCTTTGACTATGCAACAACTAGCTAAAGCTAGTTGCTTTAAAGGTGCTTAAAGCTAAAGACACCTTGATAAACAGTGGTGCCTATTGTTAGTAGATAAATATATATTCTAGTATACTTGCTTTATGCAATTGGTTCCCATTCAGAAAAGCAAAGTACAAGAGATGAATGGTTTAAATGACATCCAAAGAATAAAAATTTTTAGCACATTCTTGGTAGCCTATCATAAGAATAGCAGATGTACATCTCTTAAAGGGTTCTCCTCTCCAACAATCTACTTACGTAAACTACCCTTCATGAAACTGCATTATGGATAAACAGATATAACCCCATAAATTTTATCCTCACATAAATTGCTCCAATATGAAAACAAGAATTAAAACTTTCCTATGAAGTAAACCCTGCATCTATTTTTTTAGAGCTTTGTAGTTATACATAGTAGTTGGGTTCATACATGCATGGAATTCAGTTTCAGCTCATGATCCCCTATTTTCCCTTCCATCATTCCTCCCCTCTCCCATTCTGTTTCTTCTACTCTACTTGACTTCCTTTCACTTGTCTATTAATTTATATTTTATTGGTTCTTTATGTTATCTTAGTCTTCCCTCCCCCTTTTCTTTATTTTACTTTAGCTTCTGCATATCAGAGAAAATATTCAACCTTTGAGTTTCCGAGTTTGGCTAATTTCACTTAGCATGGTATTCATTTCTATCCATTTATCGGCAAATGACAAAATTTCATTCTTTTTTATGACTGAGTAGACTCATGTCTGTGTGTGCGTGTCACAATTTATTAATCTATTCATCTGTGGATGGGTGTCTGGGTTTATTCCATAATTTAGCTATTGTAAATTGTGCTGCTATGAACACTGAGGTGACTATGTTTTAGTACACCAACTTTAGACCTTTTGGGAAGATACCAAGAAATGACATAGCTGGGTCATATGGTCGTTCAATCCCTAGTTGTTTGTTTTGTTTTGTTATTTATTTGTTCCAATTAGCGATACATGATGGTAGAATGCACTTTGACACATCATACATAAATGGAATAGAATTTCTCATTCTTCTGATTGTGTACAATACAGAATCACACTGGCTGTGTAGACATATATGTACATACAGTAAAAATGTCTGATTTATCCCCATACCCAATCCAAAGTAATTCAATCCCTAGTTTTCTGAAGAATCTTCACACTCCTTTCCAGAGTGATTGTACTAGTCTGCAGTACCACCAACAATGTACAAGTTTACCTTTCCCCCCATAACCTTGCCAGTATTTATTATTGTTCATATTCTTGATCATTGCTTTTCTGACCGGAGTGAGACAAAATCTCACCATAGTTTTGATTTGCATTTTCCTGATTGCTAGAGATTTTGAAAATTTTTTCATATATTTATTGGCCTTTTGTGTCTCTTCTTTTGAAAAGTTTCTTATTGGTTCTTTTGCCCTTTGATTAACCCCTGCATCTATTATTGATTCCACCTTCTACTTCAATCAAACCCTAGGAAAATCATGTAGTCTTCATTCCAACTGGAATTAGTAACTGTAACAGTTCAGTTTTGTTAACCAAGAGTACTGGGCACCCAGCATTGTTTGATGTACATGAACATTGGTCCTTTTAGCTCCCAGGCAGTACAACATTTAGTATTTCCCAAAACACTTAACGGCCAGAAACTCAAGCTCTCAGTCTCTGTCCATGTATCATCTCTAGTATCTTCCTATGCTTGATATTGAGAGGTTAGACCCCAGAGCCTATTTTCATTACCATTAAACCTTTTTGAAAATGACAGAATTATGTTTAGGAAAGATCCTTTTATTTTCTCCATATTTGAACTCATTCTCAGATGTGAAAACCTCCATACAAATCAGCTATGAAATTGAGGAAGAAACTAGAGATTCATAATTTGCATTCAATCCTATTTGTGTATTTAACATCTTCCTTAAACACAGGTTTGGTGCATAAAATTATATTTAAATTTCTCAAACTTGCATATCACCATAATTCATTACTCTATAAATATTATCATAGATCACCATTCTAATCATAGAAAAAAGCTCTGCTTGAAAAATTGTCCTTTAATATAAAAGCAAACAGAAACAAATTCATTAATACTTTAGATTTTTGCCTTCTGGTCACATAAACCAGGGTAGTTCCATCTTTAGTTTTGCATGTGTCTATGTGCAAGCATTTAAATATACAATGATTGAAGAATGATTTACTCTTAGCATTCAAAACTTTTATTTTATGCCATTCCATATCAAGCCAAGTGGTGGTCAGAAAAGGGTCAGAGACCTGATTCTATGGGCAAAAGACATCTAGGGACAGTGAGATCTCTGGTGGCCTTCAAGTGAAGGCATGCATTTCTTGGGGACATAGCAGATGAAATTCCTGCACTGACATGAAATTAGATTGGATGAAAATAAAATTTCATATTCAACAAGATAGATAATATTATTTATTAACATGGTAAGGGGAAATTGGGTCTGGTAGAGGAATAAAAACAGTAAAAGTAGTAAACAGGTCATCATCTTTTGACTCCCCAGCATGTATCCATTCTCATTTTCCTCTAGGACAACAACCCCTGTTACATTCTCAGGTAAAGTGCTTCCAGTTAAACTAAGTCCACCTCTGAGATTCAGAATCAAAGCTAACCACAAACTGAGTAACACATTTCATTCCCTGGTCACAGTAAAATTTCAGGGTTGAGCAACACACCTATAAGGCAGGCCAAACAAGACCAACAAGTTCAAACCTAAATTCTCTCTGCACCATCAGATACTCCACTTCCCTAAATGGAGTACCCTTTATACTGGATTGGGCATTATGCTGTGAGCCTGAAGCTCTGCAAGTCAGCAGGAAGAATAGGAAAATGGAGCCATTCAAGAGGATACTGAATAGAAAATTGGGCTCTGAATATATTGTTTGAGTCATAAAATTAAGGTTTGCCTGCTCAGTTATATATACTGTTGAAGACTTTCTCATAACTATTAAATCCATTTTGAGTTCAATATTAACTAACTTCTTCCCCTCCAAAAAAGAAAAGAAAGAAAGAAAAAAAAGGGGGGGATGTAATAGCAGATAAAATGGATTATAATTCTCCACTATCCCTCCAGAACTAAGAATGGTGTCAGACACAAAATGGGCACTCAACAAATACTTGCTGAAAGAATGAATAACTGCTGTCAGCAATAGGAAGGTCTACAAATTGGTTCAGAAGAACAGAGGTGCGAAACAGAAATGATTGGTGACATTGTGCTGGTGAGGAGATTGAGGACAGAAGTTTCCAGCAGCTATTGTGAATGTGAAACTTTGAGAAGATGGAGAAAATTGTAAAAAGAATGGTCAGGGGTGTATAGGTTTCCTACACAAAGAAACCAAAATTCTAAAGAACTTTCTTTCAGATTTTTTAACTCAAACTTAGATCTTTGAAAATGACTTCTTGCAAAGGTTGGCTACAAAGTAGAGTACTTACCAGATTTAATAAGGATACTGATATGTATCTAAATTCCTTAAGTGAAAATGAAATTCAGATGTGTTGTTAGAATAGGCTTATTTTGACTTTTCATCAAGGAAATAAGGGGACTTTTTCCCCTTAAGCATATCTTTGATTAGAAAGTTAAGAGCATTTCACTTCAGTAAATCTGACTCAAATTTTGGGGTATCTAAGTTCATTTCTTGCAGTTCCTCTTCTTTATCAAATTAATGATCTAGCTCTTTTTAAGAACCCTAAACTTTGCAAAGAAAAAGCAAACGAGATTCGTTAAGGATTCCTTATTATATACTTTGACCTTAACAGTTCTTTCATAAATTTAGAAAAATATTCACAATTACCTACAATTTAATGTTCATGGTCAGACATAAAGCAAAGTTTTCAACTGAACAACTATTAAGCAAGCTTTGACAAACTATTTTAATACTGTCACTATAGCTTTAGTTCCATTGAAATATTACTTTTTTTTTCTGAAGGAATCGAAGAATTTTTAGCTTTAAAAAAAAAAAAACAATTTTTATTGTGGTGCCAACCTGAGCACCCTTTACTTGAAGTTTGTAAGGCACTGCATCAAACCCATGGGTCAAAGGCTTTTAGCAAAATTATGAAAAAGAATGCAAATCTGAGGGATTCACTATGACATTGAGGACAACAAAGAGACATGACTCTGAGCTCCACAGTAGTTCTCTATGTGGCCTCAAGTGTCTTCATTGCCTTATTTATGTCTCAAAAACACATGAAATGAAGGATCTCTTTAAATGTATTAAAAACCCACTATTGTTGCAACATTGAGTGCAACACTAAAAGCACATTAGTGAAGTATGAGGACATCAGATTAAGAAATAGAAATTGATATTAAAGCTTAATCCTCTTTGGAAAAATAATAATTATATTGTACTTGGTTTATCAATATTTCAGAACAAAAGCGTTTGTTAATGATTTTTGTGAGAGGCAATATCCCTGGGGATATATCAAAACTGAGAGACATGAACAGCTTGAAAATAACTATCCTTTGTTGAGATGCACTTTTTTTAAGTTTCAAAATGTTTGGATTTTATTACAAATTACATTAAACAGGATGTGATTTTTTTAATTGGGAAACCGAGAGGCTTAAGGCTTAAGGAGAAAATGAAAGTAAAGCAACTTCACTTGGAAACCTGAAAACTCAGAACACAATTACCAATGCAAATGGATTGCTTGGGGAGAACACTGTATTTGACTAACATTCTAGCATGTTTCTATCTTTTTTTTATTATTATTATTGTAAACAAATGGGATAGACACTGTTTCTCTGTTTGTACATGGGGTCAAGGCATACCATTTGTGTAATCATAAATCCACATAGGGCAATGCTGTTTGAATCATTCTGTTATTTTTTTCCCTTCCCCGACACCCCTCCCACCCCTCTTTTCCCGCTATACAGTCCTTCCTTCCTCCATTCTTGCCCCCCTCCCTAACCCTAACTCTAACCCTAACACTAACCCCTCCCACCCCCCATTATGTGTCATCATCCACTTATTAGCGATATCATTCGTCCTTTGGTTTTTTGAGATTGGCTTATCTCACTTAGCATGATATTCTCCAGTTTCATCCATTTGCCTGCAAATGCCATAATTTTATCACTCTTTATGGCTGAGTAATATTCCATTGTATATATATACCACATAGTTTCTTTATCCATTCATCAATTGAAGGACATCTAGGTTGGTTCCACAATCTGGCTATTGTGAATTGAGCAGCTATGAACATTGATGTGGCTGTATCTCTGTAATATGCTGATTTTAAGTCCTTTGGGTATAGGCCAAGGAGTGGGATAGCTGGGTCAAATGGTGGTTCCATTCCAAGTTTTCTAAGGAATCTCCACACTGCTTTCCAGAGTGGCTGCACTAATTTGCAGCCTCACCAGCAATGTATGAGTGTACCTTTCTCCCCACATCCTCGCCAACACCTGTTGTTGCTTGTATTCTTGATAATCGCCATTCTAATTGGGGTGAGATGGAATCTTAGGGTGGTTTTGATTTGCATTTCTCTTATTACTAGAGATGTTGAACATTTTTCCATATGTTTGTTGATTGCTTGTAGATCTTCTTCTGTGAAGTGTCTATTCATTTCCTTAGCCCATTTGTCGATTGGATTATTTGCATTCTTGGTGTAGAGCTTTTTGAGTTCTTTGTAGATTCTGGAGATTAGTGCTCTATCTGAAGTATGATTGGCAAAGATTTTCTCCCACTCTGTAGGCTCTTTCTTCGCATTGCTGATAGTTTCCTTTGCTGAGAGAAAGCTTTTTAGTTTGAATCTATCCCAGTTATTAATTCTTGCTCTTATTTCTTGTGCTATGAGAGTCTTGTTGAAGAAGTCTGGTCCTAAGTCGACATGTTGAAGCTCTGGACCTACTTTTTCTTCTATAAGATGCAAGGTCTCTGGTCTGATTCCGAGATCCTTAATCCATTTTGAGTTTAGTTTCGTGCATGGTGAGAGATATGGGTTTAGTTTCATTCTGTTGCATATGGATTTCCAATTCTCCCAGCACCATTTGTTGAAGAGGCTATCTTTTCTCCATTGCATATTTTTGGCCCCTTTGTCTAGTATGAGAAAATTGTATTTATTTGGGTTTGTGTCCATGTCCTCTATTCTGTACCATTGATCCACCTTTCTATTTTGGTACCAATACCATGCCGTTTTTGTTACTATTGCTTTGTAGTAGAGTTGAAGATCTGGTATTGCGATACCCCCTGCTTCACTCTTTCTGCCAAGGATTGCTTTAGCTATTCTGGGTTTCTTATTCTTCCAGATGAATTTCATAATTTCTTGCTCTATTTCTGTAAGGTACATCATTGGGATTTTAATTGGAATTGCATTGAATCTGTATAGCACTTTTGGTAGTATGGCCATTTTGACAATATTAATTCTGCCTATACAAGAACATGGGAGATCTTTCCATCTTCTAAGGTTCTCTTTAATTTCTTTCTTTAGTGTTCTGTAGTTCTCATTGTAGAGGTCTTTCACCTCTTTTGTGAGATTGATTCCCAAGTATTTTATTTTTTTCGAAGCTATTGTGAATGGGGTAGTTTTCCTAATTTCTCTTTCTGAAGATTCATCGCTTATGTATAAAAATGCCTTAGATTTATGTGCATTGATCTTATATCCCGCTACTTTACTGAGTTCACTTATGAGTTCTAAAAGTTTTCTGGTGGAATTTCCTGATTCCTCTAAGTATACAATCATATCATCAGCAAATAGGGATAGTTTGAGTTCTTCTTTTCCTATTCCTATCCCTTTAATTTCTTTGGTCTGTCTAATTGCTCTGGCTAGAGTTTCAAGGACGATATTGAATAGAAGTGGTGAAAGAGGGCATCCCTGCCTTTTTCCAGTTTTTAGGGGGAATGCTTTCAGTTTTTCACCATTTAGAATGATATTGGCCATGGGCTTAGCATAGATGGCCTTTACAATGTTAAGGAATGTTCCCAATATCCCTATTTTTTCTAGTGTTTTGAGCATGAAGGGGTGCTGTATTTTATCAAATGCTTTTTCTGCATCTATTGAAATAATCATGTGATTCTTGACTTTAAGTCTATTGATATGGTGAATGACATTTATTGATTTCCTGATGTTGAACCAACCTTACATCCCTGGGATGAAACCCACTTGATCATGGTGCACTATCTTTTTAATATGTTTTTGTATGCGATTTGCTAAAATTTTGTTCAGAATTTTTGCGTCGATGTTCATTAAGGATATTGGTCTGAAATTTTCTTTCCTCAATGTGTCTCTGTCTGGTTTAGGATTCAGGGTAATATTGGCTTCATAGAATGAGTTTGGGAGGGTTCCCTCCTCTTCTATTTTATGGAATACTTTGAGAAATATTGGAATGAGCTCATCTTTAAAGGTTTTGTAGAACTCGGCTGAAAACCCATCTGGTACTGGACTTTTCTTTGTTGGTAGGCTTTTGATGACTTCTTCTATTTCATTACTTGAAATTGATCTATTTAAATTGTGTATGTCCTCCTCATTCAGTTTAGGCAATTCATATGTCTCTAGAAACCTGTTGATGTCTTCAAAATTTTCTATTTTGTTGGAGTATAGATTTTCAAAATAGCTTCTAATTATGTTTTGTATTTCGGTCATGTCTGTTGTGATATTTCCTTGTTCATTCCGAATTTTAGTGATTTGGGTTTTCTCTCGTCTTCTCTTTGTTAGTGTGGCTAAAGGTTTATCAATTTTGTTTATTTTTTCGAAGAACCAACTATTTATTTTGTCAATTTTTTGTATTGTTTCTTTCGTTTCAATTTCATTGATTTCAGCTCTGAGTTTAACTATTTCCTGTCTTCTACTACTTTTGGTGTTGGTCTGTTCTTCTTTTTCTAGGGCTTTGAGCTGTAGTGTTAGGTCGTTTATTTGTTGAGTTTTACTTCTTTTATTAAATGCACTCCATGAAATAAATTTTCCTCTGAGTACTGCTTAGTGTCCCAGAGATTTTGATATGATGTTTCTTTGTTCTCATTTACCTCTAAGAATTTTTAAATTTCCTTCCTAATATCTTCTGTTATCCATTCATCATATAATAGCATATTGTTTAATCTCCAGGTGTTGGAGTAGTTTCTGTTTTTTACTCTTTCATTTATTTCTAACTTCAATCCATTATGATCTGATAGAATACAAGGTAGTGTCTCTATATCTTGTATTTGCTGACATTAGCTTTGTGGCATAATATATGGTCTATTTTAGAGAAGGATCCATGTGCTGCTGAGAAGAAAGTGTATTCGCTCTTGGTTGGATGGTATATTCTATAAATGTCTGTTAAGTCTAAATTATTGATTGTGTTATTGACATCTATGGTTTCTTTGTTCAATTTTTGTTTGGAAGATCTGTCCAGTGGTGAGAGAGGCGTGTTAAAATCACCTAGTATTATTGTGTTATGGTCTATTTGGTTTCGAAAATTGAGAAGGATTTGTTTAACATACATGGATGAGCCACTGTTTGGGGCATAGATGTTTATGATTGTTATATCTTGCTGATTTATGCTTCCCTTAAGCAGTATGAAATGTCCTTCTTTATCCCTTCTGACTAACATTGGCTTGAAGTCCACATTATCTGAAATGAGGATAGATACTCCAGCTTTTTTGCTGAGTCCATGTGCATGGTATGTTTTTCCCCATCCTTTCACCTTAGTCTATGGGTATCTCTTTCTATGAGGTGAGTCTCGTGCAGGCAACATATTGTTGGATCTTTCTTTTTAATCCAATCTTCCAGTCTATGTTTTTTGATTGATGAATTCAGGCCATTAACATTCAGGGTTATTATTGAGATATGATTTGTATTCCCGGTCATTTGGTTCATATTTAAAATTTTATTTATTTATTTATTTATTTTTTGACACATCTTGGTTCCTCCTTTATTTGACAGTTCCTTTAGGGTAATTCCTCCCTTTGCTGATTTGCTTCTTTGTTTTTTTTTCTCTTCCTCATGAAATATTTTGCTGAGAATATTCTGTAATGCTGGCTTTGTTTTTGTAAATTCTTTTAGCTTTTGTTTATCACGGAATGATTTTATTTCATCGTCAAATTTGAAGGTAAGTTTTGCTAGGTATAAGATTCTTGGTTGGCATCCATTTTCTTTCAGAGCTTGAAAAATGTTGTTCCAGGCCCTTCTAGCTTTTAGGGTCTGAATTGAAAAATCTGCTGATATCTGTATTGGTTTCCCCCTGAATGTAATTTGGTTCTTTTCTCTCACAGCCTTTAAAATTCTGTCTTTATTTTGTATGTTAGGTATTTTCATTATAATGTGCCTTGGTGTGGGTCTGTTGTAATTTTGTGTATTTGGAGTCCTATATGCCTCTTGGACTTGATTTTCCATTTCATTCTTCAGATTTGGGAAATTTTCTGCTATTATTTCATTGAATAGATTGTTCATTCCTTTGGTTTGTTTCTCTAAGCCTTCCTCAATCCCAATAATTCTCAAATTTGGCCTTTTCATGATATCCCATAGTTCTTGGAGATTCTGTTCATGATTTCTTACCATCTTCTCTGTTTGTTCAACTTTGTTTTCGAGGTTAAATATTTTGTCTTCAATATCTGAAGTTCTGTCTTCCAGCTGTTCTATCCTATTGGTTATGCTTTCTATGGAGTTCTTAATTTGGTTTATTGTTTCCTTCATTTCAAGGATTTCTGTTTGGTTTTTTTTCAATATCTCTAACTCTTTATTGAAATGATCTTTTGCTTCCTGAATTTGCCCTGTTAACTGTCGATTGGTGCGATCGTTCAATGCCTGCATTTGCTCTTTCATCTCATCGTTTGCTTCCGTAATCATTTTAATTATGTACATTCTGAACTCCCTTTCTGTCATTTCTTCTGCCATGCTGTCATTGGATTTTATTGATGTAACATCTAGATTTGTTTGGGGCATTTTCTTCCCTTGTTTTCTCATATTGTTCAGGAATCAGTGGGTCATTAAGATATTGCAGATTTCCTCTATCGACTTGTAATGTCCCTGAAGATTGCTAGTATATCCCCTCTTTTCCTTCAGCAGCCTGAAGTCTTGGAGGAAGTTGATAATGCGTAGCTCCACAAAGAAGCTGCCTCTCTAGGGGTGGTGACCCTCAGGTGGGGTATATTCCCTGGTAGTGGGCAGAGGTGCCTCCACTTGTTGACCAATGGTCATCCAATGGGGAACTAGGCTGTGGGCTGAGGCAAGGCCTGTTTGTGCCTGTGTCTCTGGTTTTACCGTCCTTGTGGGAAAACCTCACCCGGCAGGGAAGACTCACCCGGTGGGGACGTCTCGCTGGTCAGTTGCCCTCCTAGAGGTTCCCCTCAATCTACAACTACCACCAGGGCTGGGCTGTCTTCCTCTGCAATGTTCCCAGGGACCCGGACCTACCTCCTGGGCCTGGGAGCCTCAC
This sequence comes from Sciurus carolinensis, assembly GCF_902686445.1. Classification (NCBI taxonomy): domain Eukaryota; kingdom Metazoa; phylum Chordata; class Mammalia; order Rodentia; family Sciuridae; genus Sciurus; species Sciurus carolinensis. Next base: position 69,897,768 of record NC_062222.1, on the reverse strand, counting down.
CCTTCGCAGACGAGTCTCCTTAGGCTGCGTCTCCTCAGAGAATATGGCTGCAGTCCTGGAAACTTCGCTCCGCCCCTAGGTGTGTCTCTGTGCGGCTCTTCCAGCAAGAAGCCACCTAGCTCCTGGGACCCTGCTCTGCACCTAATCGCCTGGCTATGCGGCCCCTCCTCTGAGCCGCCACCTGGAGCCCCATACAATAGCTCCGAGACCCAGAGACCCACCACACACCTCCTCCTCCTCTGGACAGCCGCCCGGTTTCCGACGCAGTCACTAGGAGTCCAAGCAACTCACTTCGTGTCTCCTCCTCCCGCCAACTGCCCGTAGCCCTAGGCAGTCACTCCAAGTCCAAGTGACCCACCCTGTTCCTCCTCCTCCTCGGGGTAGCCCCCCGGGTGTTCAGGAGCGGTGACTCCGAGACCAAGTGACCCACCACGCTCCTCCTCCAGGCAGGCCACCAGTGTTCAGGAGCAGTCGCTTTTAGTCCAATCAACTCACCACTCGCCTCCTCCTCTGGCAACCACCTGTGGCTCTGATGCAGTCACTCCTAGACCAAGCGACCCGCCGCACTTCTCCTCTTCCTCCGGGCAACACCCCGGTGTTCAGAAGCGGTCGTTCTGAGTCCAAACAGCTCGCCATGCATCTCCTCCTCTGGCAGCTGCCCGGAGCCCCAGTGGTTGCTCCGAGTCCAAGCGCTGTGCTGAGCCGCCTCCTCTACGATGATCCCAGTTGTCCGTGTTTACCGCTCCAGCACGGGGAGGGGCATCTCGCCGAACAACTCTACTTCACAAAGTTCCCTGCGTTCCGGGGCTACCGCCCCATCCGGGACACCTCCCCAACGGGAGAGACTCACCCGGCGGCTTTGAGTTGGTCCCAAGTCTCTCACTATCTCCTCTTTTGAATCTTGCGTCCTGGAGCAATGTGAAATGCAGCCACCCCCTAGTCTGCCATCTTGAAAAACCCTCGCATGTTTCTATCTTTAGTTGGAGGTCAAAGATTTTAAAAGGCAAGTGAGGTTTGGATCTACTATGACAAAGTTTCTTAACTGTGTGAGCCAAGTCTTGGTTCACACAGTAAATGATGTTTATTCTATGCTCTGGGATAAGGGATAAAGTTGCTCCTAGTTGAAGTGACAGTCAAAGATTCAGGGCCACACCCAGACACAACCCAGTTGCTCTAGTGGCAACTGAGAAATCCGTGTCTCTAAACACTATGCCCACTATTGCACAGTCTGTGAAGAAACTGCTTTCTAAAATGAAAGGCCATATAAATCTTCCATCACTTCTTTAAAACAGTTCAAAGGACACCCATTCACAATTATGAGTCAGTAAAAGTCCACATGTTATTGTAACATTTATTCCATAACATACAGAATACATCAGAGTCTAGTACATCTGTACATTGGAGAATTTTTTTACTGTAAACCTGAGTTCATGATGCTTCCAACATTTGTGTCCTGGAGTTCTTGCACTTGATACTATATCCATTGGATATTTTTACTTAAGTAAAATATACTATTAAAATTAATTTCACTTATTTACTTTTTAATGTGACTACTAGAAAATTTTAAATTTTATATATGTAGTTTGCCTTTGTGGCTCACATTATATTTTTATTGGACACGGTCTGCTAGAAAGAATAAGCAGTATAGAGAAGAAGAAAAAAATGAAATGAACAAACATATAATAGAAAAAGAAGATGCTTAGAAATAGATCAGGAAAGAGACATTTTCATTAAGCACACCTAAAATGTTTATTAATTCTTCAGTGAAAATGAACTATAAATTAAGAATCTCCTTGTATGGTTGCCCTAACTTAATAGTGTGTAGTTCAGAGTCCATAAGTGAGTGTTTTAATCCTTCTTAATGAAACCTTTTGTTGTCACTTTAATAAATTCAAGTATTGTTAGGATATATGGATATCTCTTTTCCTTGCAGTCTAACTGCTGCAAAAACATTTAGGTGAGGAAAACATAGTCACATTACAACTATGTATTTCATGCAAACTTACCAATGTATGGAAGATACTTCAAGGCCAACTACTTCAACTCTGTTTTCAGGGACAATGAATAATTCATTACTCAAGATGGATGATTAAATATCCAATTTTAAAGATTTTCAAATATTTGTTAAGAAGAGCATAATGCTCTTCACTCTTTGTACCTTCTGAAGACACTGGTAATTTCAGGTGTCCTGGCCTACCTTCCCCTGGGCTCCTGGGTGTGAGATACCTTCTTTCTCCACTGACTAGCTCTACCTACAATGTCCTCCTTGAGCAAAATCCTTCTGCTTGTTTTTTATACCATTTTTTCTCTTTATTTAGAGAATTTGATATTAAGTGCCATTTATCTGACTCTTAGCCTTTGTGCTCAATTACATCATCTATTTGAATTTATTCAGATATTCAATGATAAGGGAAAAAAGGTGGAACCAGTTTGTGGTTTGTTTTCCAAATGAATTTCCCAGAAAATTAAATAAGTTCTAAATCTGCTATGCCAAAATAAATAAACTTGTAGTTTTTTCCTATTCCAGTTATGTACAGAATATGATTCCTTTTCAAGAAGTGGGCATAAATAATTGGTAACACGAGGTACTCTGAAACCTTTGCACAACTCACTTCCCATTCTTTATACATATCCCCAACTATCACCACTCCTAATTCTAGTCTTCAATTCATTCTGGAAAGAGAAAGACAGAGACAGAGGCAGATGGACAAAACTTTGCCCTTTAGGTAATGGAGAAACAGTAAGATTCAATTTCTGGGGCGGGGGGGGCAGTGCAGGGGAATGTCTGTAGCATATTATTTCTAAAGACTCTCAAGAAACAATGAAAAAAAAAAGTCCCAAAGATCTTGTAGCTAATTATAACTGAGTACCATTTGCAAAAGATGCTATTTTCACCACTCTGAGAACTCCTTTAAATTCATAACAACTCTGATGGCAAATAGTCTTCATCAATCCCTGCTTTAAGATGAAGACACTGAAGTTCTAAAGTTAAGTCAATGTCAGCTTCCTGCAATCAGGCTCCTAGTAAATAGCAGAACTGAGACCAAATACAAATAATATGTCTGTAGAGTTACTGTACTATTCTAACCTTCTTGAGGATGAATTTAAATGTAAGTCAAGAGTCTTGTTTAGCAAATTTTTTCTTATGATATTAATATCCCTTGTTATTAATCAATAAAATACAATTTCCACTGTTATAGGATGAGTAGTTTAAAGGCAAGAGTCATAGCAGTGATCTGCACCCAATATGACTATCAATTGGTTCCCTCAACAACTCACTACTAAGTACTTAACATGTATTAGCACTACAGGAGTCACGGGAAGTATAAATGAGCAAGACAATCTCTGACCTTAGTATCCACACAGTTTAAGACGGTTCACTGTTGTAATAAAATGTGACAAACTACTGGTTTGACCTACTGTAAAGAGAATAAAGAGGAGGAAAGAGTTAATTCTGCTTAACAATATTACAAAAGAATGAAAACTTGATAATGACTAAAAAAATTTAAAATTTCTCACAATACATATAAAATTATACACTTACTACAAAAAAATCACCTAGTTGATGTGATTTGAAAGCAGAATATAACCAAAACATTCTGTTGTGGTCTATATTGCTAATAGATACATATATAAATGATACATTTATTCTATACACATACAAATACATGTCCCATATCTTACCATCAAATATACACAAGGTTACTACTAAACTATCATTATTTTGCCACTGTGTTGAATTTCTTAATGATATGCCTTAGGATGAAACAAGCTCACCTCTTTTCTGACACTGTTTGCTGAATTTTTCCTCTTATTTATTGAGCATTATTTATATTGCTCTTCAACTAATGCATTCTCTCCACACCCATGTTTAGTACACTTTCCCAAGACAAATATCATATTAAAGGGAAGCAGACATCTCTCAAGCTCTGAGAACATTACTATAGTAATGTATATGGAAAATAAGTAAGGAATAATAATGACTCCCCCCACCACCACCACTTTTTCTTTCTTTTCAAATAATGTGGAATTTTAAGTATCTAGAAATAACTTACAAAGAAAATAAAAGCACGACTTTTAATCCCAAAGCCATGTTATCTCACACAAACCAGGATATAGTTGACAGCTAACTTGTTTTCTATAATAGATGTGGTTGAATCAATTTATATTTTTCACAAAAATCAAACATTAAAATAAGTTAATCGTATAGATGTTACTCAACATGTTACAGATGTTGCTCTCTGAAAAAAAAAGGGTTCAATGGAGGGATTTGCTCCCTTATTGGTTTTTTGGGGAAGTCAATTAATTCTAATTCAATAAAATCCTAACAAGAAAATTTCAGAGGCTGAATTATAAAATGTACTCATAAAATAAAATTCTCCAGTTTAGTGGTAGAGCATTTGCCTACCTAAGAGGTGTGAGCCCTGGGTTCAATCTCCAGCCTCAGAAGAAAGAAGGAAGGAAGGAAGGAAGGGAGGGAGGGAGGGAGGGAGGGAGGGAGGAAAGAAGAGAGAGAGAGAGAGAGAGAGAGAGAGAGAGAGAAAGAAAGAAAGAAAGAAAGAAAGAAAGAAAGAAAGAAAGAAAGAAAGAAAGAAAGAGAGGAAGGAGGGAGAGGGAGAGGGAATGAGGAAGGAAGGAAGGAAGGAAGGAAGGAAGGAAGGAAGGAAGGAAGGGGAGAAAAAGAAAGAAAGATCTTTAGTGAGCTATATCATGCTATTTTTCCTTATTTTTAAGAGTTTTATCAAATCCAATAATTACAAGAGTTTTTAATTATATACTTAGATAAACATGGATAGTGAAAATAGATGTCAAAATCAAATGTGGGTCACTAGGTCAACTTTCTGAGTTAATAAATTATAACGTAAAATTGCAAATCAATGGACTGAGTTTATTTGACTACATGCTTTATAAAAGAAATTTTTAATTTCTATTTACCTCTGATCCTTTAACAGAATTAGAAAAAAGTTTAAAGCAATGTACTGCACTAAAGGAACTAATTTTTTTATATTCATTTGATTTTCTTTATTATTAAAATCTTTTTTATTTTTACAGACTGCATTTTGATTCATTGTACACACATGGGAAACAAACCTTGATGGTTACCAAACTCTGAAGTATCCAAAGAACTCATAATTAGCTGCTAAACATCAGACGAGAAATGCAAGACATGATATATTGCCATATATGTGAATATATAATATGAAATGTATATATGCATCAACAATAATGGTATGAACCTAGTTATCCAGTCCTTCACCAGGAATGGCTTTCATTCCTTGTACTTTGTACTTGTACTTTGGCTTTAGACTAGGCTTCCACTGAAAGGCAATGTTTAAGATGCAGCATTAAAATTACAATTGCTAGAAGGGTGTTGTTGGGATCATTAGCCACCAGTGCACTCTACATCAAGTGCTACATGATAAATTTATATAATACCTTAAAGTCAGGAAAGCAACACTTCCCATTAGGAGCTGATGTGTCTTATTCTTTCCGTTTCTCTTTTCACTTTGGCTATCTGGAAGATAAGACTTTAATGTGAGACACAAGTTGGTGGCTTAAAACATTTTTAATCTCCGTGTTCTATTTCACACCTTCTATTCCAAATATTTTTGTCTCACTTTTACAAATTGTACTCATTAACATTTTGTTTTATCAAATGTCTCAAAAGTTAGGTATAAATTAACAAACTAATATACTTTTTTTAGAGTCAGCATGACTCAAACACTTCATCTCTAAATTTCTATTTTCTCATTTATAAAATAAAGATAATTTTCACAGGGTGTGAAATTCAAAATAGATTATTTATATAGCATTTTCAAACTGTTTTACAATTATTAGGGTTTACTTCTGCTCAAAGAGAGCACCACTAAAATTCATACTAAGTCCACAATTTTCAGTATTGGAGATCTACTACTTTTTTGGAGTGTCTTTAAACTTTCTTCTGGAAATCTATTCTGACTCCTGCTGTACTGTCCAGCTCCAGGGAGTTGGTCTGGCTAAGAAAGCATCCATGTCCACAGTCACAGTGATTAGTTCTATATGGGTACATGATCCAAGCTGAAACAAGAAATATCAGACCTAAGATTTTGCTGGAGTAAAGGGAAATTGATCATTTCATTTCACTGCAATTTCCAACTGAGAAACTGCACACTGAAATTGCTCATTTAGAAGATCTAAGTCTAAAGTTCCTACAAGCACATTTTTTTCACTTCACAGGAAGAATATGTTTTAGGATAAAACTAAACTAACAAAAAAGGAAGCAAAGTTGAGAGAGAAAGATATGATACTTTGACATACTTCAAGTGCCTTGACCCAACCATGTCTGAAGCCATTGTTACCCCAAACACAGAATTTTGTGATTTCTCATCACTGGATCTCTAATTCACAATTTTTTATGTCAAAAATGCTTTTCATATTTTGCTTCATAGTATCCCAAAACACAATATAGGTGCTCAATATTGAAAAGAAAGTCCTTTTCAATTGTTGTAATTAATACCCATTGCATTCTCACTGCATAACAGACAACTGTATTAATTCAATTCTCACAACAACCCTATAACAGCTTTAACATAAAACTCATTTCCATTTGAAGAATTAAAAATAAAAAAGTGAAATAACTTACCAAGATTATATAGTTCATAAGTAGAAGAATTAAAACTCAAACCTGGGCAGTCTTCCCAAAGCTTGAACTCCTAACCAACACACCATAGAGTCTTAGAATATTAGTACCAGACTGGGTTTTCTTGCCACCTGCTCATCTGCCTAGTACTAAAAACTTATTTTAGTATTTACTAATCTTTATGTGTTTATTTTATTTTATTTTATTGATTCATTGTACACAAATGGGGTATAATTTTTTATTTTTCTAGTTGTACACAATGTAGAGTCACAACATTTGTGTAAGCATACATGTACATAGTGTAACGATGTTTGTCTCATTCCACCATCTTTCCTTCCCCCACCTCCCCACCCCTCAATTTCCTCTACTCAATCCAAATTTCCTCCATTCTTCCCTTACCAGTTTCCCCCACATTATGTATCATCATCCACTTATCCAAAAAAACATTCAGCCTTCGTTTTTTTGGGGATTGGTTTATTTCACTTAGCATGATATTCTCTAGTTCCATCCATCTTCCTGAAAATGTCATAATATTATTCTTCTTTATGGCTGAATAATATTCCATTGTGTATTTATACCACAGTTTCTATATCCCTTCATCTATTGAAGGGCATCTAGGTTGGTTCCACAACCTAACTATGGTGAATTGAGCTGCTATAAACATCGAGGTGGCTGAATCACTGTAGTATGCTGATTTTAAGTCCTTTGGGCATAAACCGAGGAGAGGGATAACTGGGTCAAAAGGTGGGTCCATTCCAAGTTTTCTGAGGATTTTCTCCACACTGCTTTCCAGAATGGCTACACCAATTTGCAACTCCACCAACAATGTAAAAGTGTGCCTTTTTTCCCACATCCACATCAACATCTATTATTGTTTGTGTTCTTGATACTAGCCATTCTGATTGGAGTAAGATGAAATCTTAGAGTTGTTTTAATTTGCATTTCTCTAATTACTGGAGATGTTGAACACTTTTTTGTATATTTATTAATCACCTGTATGTCTTCTTCTGTAAAATATCCGTCCAGTTCCTTGGCCCATTTATTGATTGGGTTCTTTGTAGTTTTGGTGTAAAGTTTTATAAGTTCTTTATAAATTTTGGAGATTAGTGCTCTATCTGAAGTGTATGAGGAAGATTTTCTCCCACTCTGTAGGCTATCTCTTCACATTCTTGATTATATTCTTTGCTGAGAAAAAAGCTTTTTAGTTTGAATCCATTCCATTTTTGATTCTTGCTTTCATTTCTTGTGCTTTGGGGGTCTTGTTAAGGAAGTCTGATCCTAAGCCAGCATGATGAAGATCCGGGCCTCCTTTGCCTTCTATTTGGTGCAGGGTCTCTGGTCTAACTCCTAGGTCCTTGATCCATTTTGAGCTGAGTTTTGTGCAGGGTGAGAGACAGAGGTTTAATTTCATTTTACTGCATCATTTGTTGAACAGGCTATCTTTTCTCCATTGTATGTTTTTGGCTCCTTTGTCTAGTAGGAGGTAACTGGATTTATGTGGTTTTGTCTCTGTGTCTTCTATTCTGTACCATTGGTCTGCCTGTCTATTTTGTTACCAACATCATGCCATTTTTGTTACTATTGCTCTATAGTATAATTTAAGATCTTGTATTGGGATACTTCCTGCATCACTCTTTCTGCTAAGGATTGCTTTGGCTATTCTGAGTCTCTTATTTTGCCAAATGAATTTCATAAGTGCTTTGTCTATTTCTATGAGGACTGTCGTTGGGATTTTAATTGGAATTGCATTGATTCTGTATAGTGCTTTTGGTAGTATGACCATTTTGACAATAAATTCTGCCTATCCAAGAACATGGGAGATCTTTCCATCCTCTAAGGTCTTCTTTAATTTCTTTATTTAGTGTTCTGTAGTTTTCATTGTAGAGATCTTTTACCTCTTTTATTAGATGGATTCCCAAGAATTTTATTTGTTTTTAGGCTATTGTAACTCACAATTTTAATTCAGGCAAATTCACAGGGCAGCAGAAAGCTATTTGATCATCCTATAATACTATTTTTTAATGTGCTCAATCACTATAGACAATATAAAAGAATTTGTGGACCATGATATTTTAAAAAATAAGTCAGCATCTATAGGTAAAAATATTGCAATTTTGAGAGGGAAATTCCTTTAAACTTACAGGCATTGATCCAGGTTTTTAGATCTGGGTATAATAATAGGATAAAATCCTCAAGGATTTCCCTGAGAGAAACTTCTGTGTAAGAGAACATGGGAGGAAATCAGGCAACAAACTAGCCATTTAACTGTGATATAAGTCTGACCCTGAGTGAAAGAGAAAGAGAGGGAAAGTTGGATGAAGCTATCCTGGACTATACACCTTCACAGGTTCAGTCAGGTCACTGGAGAATCCTCAAGACCAAAATTGGCCAGGTTTCTCAGGAATAGGCCTGCTTTAGCATCCCTTCTGCAGTTGGGAATGAGTTGGGTGTAGCCTGTGGATAAGTGGCCTGGGCTCAAATGCAACAATACATTTGAGAGTACAGCAGCATTTACATTCCTTGTAGTTGGAAATTCTGTAACCACATTATCACTGACTGACACCTACAGTGAGATCCTATGGCACAGAAGGGGCAATGCTAAGGAAGCAGTAACTATGGTAGCAAGTGATTGACACTAACTCAGTGAAAGAATGACAGTAACTAAGTTTTTTTTCCTGATAATTCAGAAACATAAGATAGTGATAGCTTCATATGGGCTCTTCATGCTGACTAGTATGGAACAATTGGTTGTAAGATTTAGAGCCTTTGCCTAACTTTTTAAGATGGAAACTTAACAACCTTCTCCCCCTTCCAATCTTCTTGATCAAGTTTAATTACCTCTCAAGATAAAGCTTATCACTGTGACATACCTAATACCAAAAACCAGGGTGTCATGATATCAGGTCCAAAGATATAATTCTCAGTTGTAATCTGTTGTGAACTTCCCACATCAGAGCCCATATTAGAGATTTCTTTTATGACTCTCTTGAACTCCTAAGTCAAGTTTTAGAAATCAAAGTCCAGAGCCTGAAGAATACTTTCTGTTCCACTTAAATTGTTCTTCACACAGTGGGTGTCTAATAACTATGCATCTGAATGACATGGGAGAGAGTAGTGCAACATTTAAGGCAGGAAAGCAAAGGAAAAGATATCAGCAAGTGCTTTCAAATCTCCTCTTACAATTAACTGTTCCTGTGAAAATTGCATCCTAAGGCTGAAAGCACAGATTCTAGGACTGTTTTCTTGAGTCCAGACTTGCATTACTCACGGTTCTTGATTCATTGATTCTCTTTATGCTAATGTATCCACCAGTGCCTACTTTATGCCATTTTTAGATCATCGATCAGGTGAGATATTTTCTTAATTTTATGTACCATGGGGAAAGCAGTTTGTTACTGTTTAAAACCCTTATATGGTCTCTTTAATTTCATTTTTTAAAGTGAGTCTGGCCATCTGATCCTTTTTAAGTTCCTTTTAAAAAGAAAAGAAGCAAGAATATTTTAGAGAAAAAAAAAGTCAGTAAGCAGAGAGGGGCAAATCCATAGAAATCTTGTTTTACAACATTTGGGGGTATCTTGTAGGTTCAGTCACCTTATACCCCAGATTTTAAAAGTCTTGGATTCAAATTCTATCTTCATAACCAGATAGTAAGAGTTGAAGAATGGCTAAGGGTTCCTGATTTGGAGAAAGGCAGCCTTGTTCAAATCCCCAAGTATTTATTTGCTAAATTGAATAGGAAATGGGGATGGTGATATTACTTAATAATATAATGAGCACTTAGTAAGTATTCAGAGGTAAATTACCTTTTCTTACCAGTAGCTGTACTCAATTGTTTATACCTGCCTACCACAGTTTCCAAATCATAGCTGAATTCTATGTCTCTAATTGGATTACTCTCCTCTGGGTCTTCTCTATTTCACAATTGATATAATTTTTACATAGTTAGACTATATACTAAAATTGAAGGATTTCTCTATTTGATATGATATTAAGATGGAGTGATGTATAACAATTCATCTCAACAGTTCAAAACAAAGTAGAAGGTTTTATTTTGAATGTTAATATGTCTATTATGTTCCTAATTAAAATATTTTAGTTTAGTCCAAAGAGATACCAAAATTCAAACTTCCAGAATTCTTACCAGCTTTAAAAGAATCAAATGCAAATTTGCACACTGGCATGATACAACACACTCTTTGCTCCCAAATATTCAATATAACATAATATACATACAAATACCTAAGAAATTTAAGATAATTTTCAACATAGATCGTAGACATATACAACTTTTCAAACCACAGAATATGGAAGCATCTTATTTTTCACATTTAATTGCTCCCTTTTATCTTGTCCTAACACAGTCCTTGGTTGATAGAGACCTAGATTATCAATTCTGTCACCAAAGGTAAGCATCGGTTTCCTCCTTTGTAAGAAGTAAATAATAAACTAAGGGTGTCTTGTAAGAATTGAGAGTTAAAGTTTTCAATTTAATCCCTAGAAGGAAAAATATTTGTATCTATCATCATCCTCTTCTTCCAAACACTACAGTAACTGACATCCATGTAATACTTTATAATTTGCAAGCATCTTTTTAGCTAAGCAGAAGACATAGTGAACATAAAATGAAAATCTTCAGTCACCTGAGTGTTGCCCATTATAATTTCATAGTGGTATAAATGATTGATATAAGACTAACCTCTAAGATGAATGAAGATGGTATATGAGTGCTAGACCATTCAGGAGAATAAGGATAAAGGAGAGAACCATATATGACCCATTATATTGTTGACAACGAAAAAGAAGCATGAATTCACTTGGCTCTCACTGTGATAAGTTTGGTTAGATGAACCCTCCAATGACTTAAAGCAATGATTCTAAAAGTGGGGCCCTTGGATCAGCTTCTGCAGATTTTGTGAGCAATGCAAAGTTCTCAAGGTCCTATCCCAGACCTACTGAGTTTGAAACTATGGGGTTGATACAAGCTGAAGTTTCAGAAACCTTAACTAATAATATAGTTAGGACGACAGAGAAATGAACAAAAAGATAAATCCTTCCATGATGAGTCCTTCATATAACATGGCTAGTTCCAGGAAGTTACTCAAGTGAGCTAGAGGGTCACTTTAACTCAAACCAGCATAGGAAGTGATTCAGATGAATAATCAGGTATGAGTGGAAGTCAGAAAGATGAAAGAGAAATAAAGGACTAAACTGAATTTCAACTCTCTTCACTGAATACAGAACACTGAACACAGCTCTACTATAAATGTTATAACTAACATTCTTCAGAATTTCTTATTTATCAGGGGTTGTATTAAACCTTTTACACGCATTACTACACTTAATAATTAGAGCATACCTTTAAGAAAATACCCTTATTCTCCAAATTTTGCTAGAAGGAAGCTGAGGTTTAACAATAAGTGTTCTTGAGAAGATGGACAGAGAAAATATGAATGAGAAAACATGGTCTGGTTTAATGGAAGAAAAGGCACTTCCCCATACAGTAGACAAGAAAATGAGTGCAGAGTGGAGAGGTTCACAGATTTTGTCTATCAGTGTCATCATTGAATGACAGGCAATGCTAAGATTTAAATCCAGTCAGTCAGCAGTATTCATAATGGTGCCCACTGCATTATATTGCTAATAACATTTAGTATATTGAATTATAATTACCTGTTCATCTGTCTGTTTTCCCCATTAGTTCTGGCAATTAATCTCTAAACCCCAGTCCAGCAAGATTTGTGCATATAAAAGGCACTCAATTAATGTTTACAAAATTTATGAATGAATAAATAAATGCATGATGGCACCAATCCCATCAGTATAGACTAAAAATGAAGTAAAATATATCTGCAATTGGATGTACATGTTTCATTTTCATGTTTCTAATTTATAGAATAATTTGGTTATAATTTTAGGCATGATAAACATTTATTCTTAAGTTTTGGTTCAAATCCCTTAAAAAAAACTATTGTTTTATGAATACAATTGGGTGTTTTGATTATCATTCTAACAATTATTTCACCTCTCATCTACAATGTAAGATTCATGAAGTTCCAGAACATCTGACTTTACCTACAGCTCCAAAAATGAAGTATTTAACCTAGGCTAAGTCAATCATTTCATTCCACCCTCTTAGCTCTACTGTGGGTTCATTCATGAGTATATGATCTAGTCTAGTAAAATCTGAGAAAATCTTAGTCCTCATGCTGGAAATTCTGGAACACAGATAATCTCTCTCTCAAAAGAATATGATTTGCAGGTACAACTACTAGAATTATTGTTAGCAATTTGCTACCCTGAAGAAAGTCATCTGAGGAAGAAACAAAAACACATAGAAGGGTAATACCAAATAATTTTGGAATGATTCAGTTCCCTGATCAAAATATGCCTAAAGTGCATATCACTACTGAACTTCTCAATTTTTAATGTAAATTCCATTTTGTTGTAACTAGTATGTGCAGGTTTTCTTCTTTAGTAAAAGCTAATATTTCCTAGCAGATACAGTGGAACTCTTGAAAGATCAATTATTACATTCTCTCTCTTCCAATAGTGAGAATCATGCATGTTAACTATTGCCTTAGTCTTTGAACTCTAGCAAAATAGATATTAAACAACAACAACAAAAAAAAATTACTTTTACTATACTTTGAACATATCTCCCAAAAAACAAGTGTTGGAAATTTAATTCTCAGGGCAACAGTGTTGGAAGGTGGGGCCTAGCGTAAGTCAGGTGGGCTCCACCCTCATGAATTGGTTAAAAACAATTATAAAAAGACTTTAATCTGTAAGTTTGATATCTTGCTTTCCTACAGTCTCTCAACTTTCTGCCTTCCTCCATGGGATGATAAAGCACAAAGGCTTTGCCCTATGTGGTCTCTCAATCTTGTACTTCCCCGCTTCCAGAACTGTAACAAATAAATCCCTCTTCTTTTAAAAGTTCTCAGTCTCAGGTATTCTGTTATAGCAGCACAAAATGAACTTAGACAATTGTTTTAGTCAGCTTTTTTTCTGCTGTGACTAAAAGATCTAACCAGAACAATTTTAGGGAAGGAAAGTCTATTTGAGGGCTCACAATTTCAGCGGTCTTAATCCACAGAAAGATGACTCCATTCCTTGGGGTTTGAGGTAAGGTTGAACATCATGGCAGAAAAGCGTGGCTGAGAAAGAAGCTCACATGATGATCAGAAAGCAGAGAGAGAGACTCCACTCTCCAGATTCAAAATATGTACCCCAAAGTCATGCCCCCAATAAACCACTTCCTCCAGCCACACCCTACCTGCCTCCAGTTACCACTCAGTTAATCCCATCAGGGATTAATCCACTGATTAGGCGAAGGCCATACCCCAATCATTTCTCCTCCAAACCTTCTTGCATGGTCTCACATGTGAGATTTTGGGGGACACCTCACATCCAAACCATAACAGACAATTAAGCACAATCTTTTATGATCCAGCACAAGTCATTCTTTCTAGCTCTGATCTCAACTTTTGCCTTTGCTGAAAAATGAGTCCTTGACTAACTTCCCATGCTCCGTGACTTCACAGTCATCCCTGCATCCTTTTTGAACTGATTAAGACCATAATCTCCCACCCACATCCTTTTAGGGCTCAGGGTCCTACCTCTCTACCCTATACAATGCCTGTTGGCCTGCTACTAACAGTCACATGTTACTAAGTCTGACATCATCCTAACAGTTGCTAAGGTATTCCAACCTTTACAAAGATCCCTAAAAGTGCCTCTTATAAAACCAAAGAGAGTTTTGGCACTTCTTCAGACTTTTCTGCATTAGATAAACTAAAAATCCTCCTGTATGTTTTTGGATTCTAAAATTTTCCTTAATGTTTCTTGTGTGTATGTTTTGTTTCCTCCCCAAATTATGAGGATACAAGACGGGGATGCACTTTTCTCTGTCTTCTTTTAAGCGGTACTTACTAAATTGTCATTGACCTGGATACAAAAGGATAGGTAGGCAGCAACTTCCCTGGGGAAAAAAATTTGTGAAAAGAATTTCATCAACTTGTGAAGACAATTTGGACAATGATAATATGCTTCTTACAATGGAATTCTTAAGCAATTTGGTTGGTGGCATTTGTTAACATATTCATCTTCTCAAACATTCAGTGACCACTCTCTATGTACCAGTCATTGCTAGACAAAGGACCAAGAGAGTTATTATTTTGTCATGATAACATGAGTATCCTTTGGTCCACATGTTTGATATTCTTCCTTTATTTCTCTGCTAAGCAAGACTCCAATTGAAAATGGGCACCAGATGAAAAAAGGCACCAAAACAAGGGCTAGCAGTTTCAGTTATTAAATTGTTCTTGAGGTAGAGAGTTTTAACATTAAGATCTTACATTAAGGCATATGTATCTCGAAATGCCTAGTATATTGTTCATATGTGATAGACAAGAGCCTATGGTCTGTGATCATGCCAGTTCAGAAATGGAAACTGCTATCAACAGCCCATGGATGACCCATATTATTAATGACACAAGAAAGTAAGCACAGAAAAATCAGTTTAGTTTTCATTGTCTTTTGCCCTGTAACTTCAGAATTCTTTTGAGGGAAAAATGATTCTGCTTTAAAAACCCATAAAGCAGCAATATTACACAATAGAGCTTTTGATAGTTCTGAGGGAAAAAATTGGTATTGTGAATGTCTAATGCTTTTCCTCTTCAATAAAGAACTATTACAATCAATAGGAAATAGATATCAAGCAGGCATTGTGGGGATATTGCTTCTATAGCCTGATAGAAACATTAAGTTATAGATTTGACACGATTATAGGGTCAATTATTTTCTTCACTTATATAGTTAATATCTAGAGTTAGCTAACCAAAATGGCTCAAAATCATTTAGAAGTCACTATAAGATTTCTCTCATCTTTTCACAAATAAAAATTCTCAGGAGACATAGAAAAGTGATGAAAACTTAAAACAACCTTGAAAATTAAACTTGAAGGACAATCTAATTCCACAGTCTTAAAGGAATTTATAGTAGTTATAGAGTACAGTGGAAATAGACTAAAAAAATGCACCCAAATTGCACTTCATGGCAGTATATCAGAGTGGATCATAATTTGCACTCCAAATCTAAATTTCATCTTCACCTAGCTGCATGATCTTTTTAAAATATTTTTTTTCTATAAAATGGGTATACTAACACTACCACTGTTATAAATTGAATCATGTTCTCCTAAAACCCCAATGTGTTCCCCAATGTGACTATATTTGGAGACAGGGCCTTTATAGAGGTAATTAATATTAAGTGAGGTCATAATAGTGAGGTACTAATTCAACAGGACTGGTGTTCTTAGAAGAGGAAGACACACCAGGGATGTACATGCACAAAGAAAAAACCAGGTGAGATAACAGCAAGAAGATAGTCATCTGCAAGCCAAGAAGAGAACTCATCAGAAATCAACCCTGGAACCATTTTTATCCTGAACTTCCAGCCTCCAAAGATGTGAGAAATAAACTCCTAGGGTTTAAGTGACCCAATCTGTGGTATTTTGTTATGGCAGTCTGAGAAGACTAATAAAAAAAATTTTAATGGGTTGTTCTGAGGACTGAATGCATTGGTGAGGAGTACAGGGCCTGGCACAAGGTACATGCTCAATTACAGTTTGTTCCTGTTGTTGTTATTAATTCATAACAAAAGACCAGCTGGAAAAGAATTGAAGAACACTCCCTACCTCCCTCATCATCTGTCCCAAAATTCCCTTGGAAAAATTAGCCAAGGAAGGCCCAGCAGCAGTTAAATCTTGGTCCAAAGGGAGTTCCCTACACATATTCACCAATAGCCACATTTATTCTCAAGGTGAATTCCTGACTGGAACCCAAAGAAAGATACATGGAAAGTTAGGACTAGGACAAGAATTGTTGCTTCCACCCTCTCCCCTGGTGGAATTTTTCATGTAGATGAGACATAAGTGGGTTAACACTGTCCAAACACCCCTGTCCTCTTAAGTCCTTAAACAAAAAGAAAACTGCATTATCTACTTTGGTGTAGGTACATGAATAGACATAAGTATATAAATATATCAAATATGAGCAATGATTTTGTGGTACTCATAGAATTATTAAAGTTTCTTCATTTTTTCCCTTCCATATGTATATTTTATCTGTTCATTCTGTCATATAAATCTATGCATTTGCATAATGTTTAGACTTATTTTAGAAGTCAAATTTTAAAGTTCTAGAGGTTTTAATAGAAAATTCATATATTCCCCTGAAAATAAAAAAATTTCCTCCATATTAATTATTTTATTGATACTTTTTTTATTCTTTTCCCTTTCCAGATTTTTATTGGTGCATTATAGTTGTACATACATGAGATTTATCATTACATATTTGTACATGCACATAATATAACATAATTCAGCCAGTATCATTCCCTAGCACGTCCCCCTTCTCCCCTCCTCCCTCTCTCCCTTTACTGATCTCCCTTTGGTTTTCATAGATTCCTGCCCATTCCCCACCTTTCTTTTCCTTTTTCCTCTCCAGGGTCCACGTACGAAAGAAAAGATACAACTCTTGATCTCCTGCATTTGGCTTATTTCACTTAACAAATGGCCTGCCTCAAGTTCCATCCATTTTCTTGCAAATTTCATTTTTCTTTACGGCTGAATAAATCTCCCACTGTGTATGTATACCACATTTTCTTTGTCCATTCATCTGTTAATGGATACCCAGGCTGGTTTCATAGTTTATCTACTTTAAATTGTTGTTTTAAGTAGTATGATTCTCCATGGCAGTTTGTGTGTAAAAATACAATTTTAAAAACCTAAATTCTTAATTGCCGCAAATGTAGACCAAATGTATCTTTTTAAAATATTTCTGCATATGATTCAAATTAATATTTGTACATGTTGGAAGTTACAGCCTAAGGTCTAGTTAAATCAGCATAAGTCATTTAACCACAGAAATTGCATTGTGATGAAGTCGAACAAGAATGTTTTGAAGTATTATGTTTGATATCCATTTGTGGTGATTTCTAGAACTGTTTAAGGCCACCTTGAAAATCTACTTGTCCCTTATGAGACTCCACTGGAGTTCCAGCAAGCTCAAGACACTATCTGCTGCCCTACCAATATGGTTTGTCCTCACTGCCCTTTCCCAAACCCCTCATCCCTCCCTTAAAACTTATCTTGTTCAGGGTTGTTTTAGTCAGTTTTTTCATTACTACAACCAAAATATCAGACAATAGCAATTGTAGAGGAGGAAAAGTTTATCTGGTGCTCATGGTTTCAAACATCTCAGTCCATAAACAGCTGGCTCCATTGCTCTGTGCTAGGGTGAGGCAGAAAATCATAGCACAAACGTGTAGCAGAGGAAAGCAGCTCAGAACATGGTACAAGGAAGCAGAGAGAGACTATGCTAAACTCACCAGGAACAAAATACATACCCCAGCAACCCACCTCCTCCAACCATACCCTACCTGCTTATAGTTAACTCCCAGTTAATCCATTCAGGTGGATTAATGCACTTATCAAGTTGTCTCTCATATCCCAATCATTTCACCACTAAACCTTTTTGCATTGTCTCACACATGAACTTTTGGGAGATATCTCATACCTAAACCATAACAGGGGTCTCATTCTGTAAAGTTCTCACTCTTCTGGGCAAGTGATAAAATCATTCATACTATAGGGCATGAATTATCCCATTGGAAGATAAGTAATATATGCATTTTATATATAGATGCTATGACTTATTAATCTTTTTACTACATATATACTTTGCATATGTATGTAACGTACATAGTGGTTACTCAAGAATTAGAGTTTTAACTTGGAATGAAAACCACCTTTTAATCCAGCTACCCCACTCCTTGGCCTATACCCAAAGGACTTAAAATCAGCACACTACAGTGATTCAGCCATATTAATGTTCATAGCTGCTCAATTCACAATACCTAGATTGTGGAACCAACCTAGATGCCCTTCAAAAGATGAAGGGATAAAAAAAATGGTGGTATATATATACAATGGAATATTATTCAGTCATAAAGAAGAATAAAATTGTGGCATTTGCAGGTAAATGGTTGGAGTTGAAGAATATCATGATAAGTAAATAAGCCAATCCCTAAAAACCAAAGGCCAATGTTTTCTCTGATAAGTGGATGCTGATACATAACAGGAGTGCGGGGAGATAAGGGAAGAATGGAGGAACTTTGGATTGTGTAGAGGGAAATGAGGGGAGGGGAGGGACAGGGAGTAGGAAAGATAGTGGAATGAGACAGACATCATTACCCTATGTACGTGTATGATCACATGAATGGCATGTGGTTCTACATTGTGAACAACCAGAGAAATGAAAAGTCATACTTCATTACAATGAATCCAAATGCATTCTGCTGTCATTTATAACTAAACAGAGCAAACAATTTTAAAAAAGGAGTAGAGTTTTAAAAAATTAGGAAAAATGCAAGTTATCTTTTTTCCTAAAATTTGACCTGGAATGTATAAGTTTTTTGGTTCAAAGTTTCCCTTGCTTCAGATGATTTTATTATAATCTGAACTAACTTTTATCTTTAATTATGCTATAGCTTATACAAGGAAGTCTTCAAGCCCCCCAAACACAAAACAGAGCTTGCCTCTACTGCAAATAAACAAACTATTAATCATTTCAAACCATTTACTCCCTCTAGCACAGTAATCTATCTACAGTACACACTGAACAAACATTACTAGAGATTCTGATCAATAGTGTGAACATTAAGCACACACAGTAGTCAATAAACACTTGTTGAATAAATCAACTTATTGGTCAATTGTGAATATATACCTAAGAAAAACAAATATTTTTTTAAATCTGGAGTTATTTCCTCTATGTATTTTTTTTTTTTGCTATTCCTAAATCACCCTCTAAAATGCCTTTTCCTCTTTAAACTATTTCTTTTATTTACTTTTTTCCAATGTCACAGAAAGTATTCTATTTCCACACATCAATCAGAAAATTAAATAACAAAATTAAAATAACACATTTAAGGAAGACTTTAACAAACTCATGTGCTATAAAATGTACCAAAACAAAATCTTGGGACTCACCAGGAAGACTTAAAGTCAAATTAGCAACTGCAGACTACTTAAGACTTTGTACTGTGAAATACCTCTCCTTCCTCAGTTTTTAACAGTCTTTCCTAAAAGCTAACTCACTTAAACCCATTTACTACAAAATAGTAATGGTAGCATATTTGTAAGAATTTACTCAAGAAGTCTTCAAATTTGAAAAAAATGCCTCTTTTCACTAGCTTCACAGCATTTCTTTATCATATATTTATATGTTTTTACTAACTTTATGGGTTTTGCTTTCCTTCTCCCTTTGAGTATATTTAGATAATTGAAACATCAATTTTGTAAATTAAATACCATTTGAAAAATAGTACTATGCGTGCATTTTTAACAATTTCTCTCTATAGCATGGTATGTATATACAAATATACCAAAAAGTATAACATACATATCAATTTATATCATCTAAATTAAACCTTAGGATTCAAATTAAATGGACATTACCATCAGATTCAGGGAGAGAACATTTTAAATCAACTCATTTCCATAATTCAATGTACTCCACCAGTAAAACTGAGTTGCATTAATAATTACTTAGGATTCAGATTTTCTATATATTTGACCTGGATTTCAAACTCACCATTTTGGATAGATAATTCTTAAATGAACATAAAAATAATGATTCATAAAAGACAACTCATAGATATTAGAGAAAAAATTCATAAAACTTCAAATCATCCTTCAGTGTTACATCTTCTGATTTATTTTCTCTTATATTTCTATCTAGGAATCTCTCTTGTTCTGTGGCATCAACTAATACCCATGATAATAAATTTGAGTATGATTCTCTAAGAGGCAGTTGAATTTTTAAAGAAACTCTTGAAAACAAAAGCCTTAAGGACCCAGAGGAGAACTTGTAACTATGTCATAGTCACCACTGTGGCTCCTCTGTCTCTTAACTTGCTCTCATTAAAGGTGCATTCACTCATTCATTCAATCCCTAATATTCTAAATGCCAATGAATATGTGCCAAGGGTTGTTCCAACCACTGGGATAGCACAGAATAAGACCTGGTTCCCTCCTCTGTTGAGTTGAGAGGCCCCCAAGGGAAGTGGGCTATAAAGAAGATTAAATATGCCAAAAAGTTTTGGTAAAGGGCTACATTTCATTTGAGAGGAAGTGAGTTCGATCACATAACTCCAAACAAGTAAGGGAGAGAGTTGAGATTTACACCCTCTTAGCCTGAGTTCAGGGCCCATGGTGTCAGAATGTGTTTAGCATATAAGGAAAAGCAACTAGAAAACAGAGATGTCCATAGCTCTGTTTGGGTGGGATAGTCTATGTTTCATGCTCGTGTGTCAAACAGACTTTTTAACAGCACCCTCTCGCACACTCACAAGTGTTTCAGTGTGGATTATAAGGTCATCCTATTCATGAAGGAGGTAGCAGCTGAGCTTGAAAAGGAAGTAGGAGTTTGCCAGCTGGAGAATGGGTGGTTCAGGAAGGAAGGAAGCTGCCTTCCTTGGTATTCCAGGAAGAGGGAATACCAAGTACAAAGGCAAGGAAATGGAAAAAGGGCAGTCAGGAGGAGCCTGGGCCCTGGGGCAGAATGCCTGTGGGCAGATCTCAGCCCACCACTAACTACTGGAAATCACAGCCAGGGTGAGCTTTAAAAACAAAATGAGATCATACCATTCCTCTGATAAACGTCCATTGCTTTGGCTATTCTGGGTCTCTTATTCTTCCAGATGAATTTCATGATTTCTTTCTCTATTTCTATGAGGTATGTCATTGGAATTTTAATTTGAATTGCATTGAATTTGTATAGCACTTTTGGTAGTATAGCCATTTTGACAATATCAATTCTGCCTAACCAAGAACATGGGAGATCTTTCCATCTTCTAAGGTTTTCTTTAATTTCTTTCTTTACACTTCACAGAAGAGTATCTACAAGCAATCAACAGATACATGAAAAGATGTTCAACATCTCTAGTAATAAAAGAAATGCAAATCAAAACTACCCTAAGATTTCATCTCACCCCAATTAGAATGTCTGTTTTCAAGAATACAAGCAATAATAGGTGTTGGTGAGGATGTGGGGAAAAAGGTACACTCATGCATTGCTGATGGGTTTGCACATTGGCGCTCCCACTCTGGAAAGCAGTATGAAGATTCCTTAAAAAACTTAGAATGGAATCACCATTTGACCCAGCTATCCCATTCTTGGTCTATGCCCAAAGGACTTAAAATCAGCATACTACAGTGATGCAGTCACATCAATGTTTATAGCAACTCAATTCACCATAGCTAGAGTGGAACCAACCTAGATGCCCTTCGATAGATGAATGGATTAAGAAATTGTGGTACATATACACAATGGAATATTATTTGGCCATAAAGAATAATAAAATTATGACATTTGCAGGTAAATGGATGGAGTTGGAGAATGTCATGCTAAGTGAAATAAGCCAATCCCAAAAAACCAAAGGTCAAATGATTTCTCTAATAAGTGGTTGATGATACATAACAGGAGCAGGGAGGGAGGTAAGGGAAGAATGGAAGAAGGATGTTGTGTAGACAGAAATGAGGGCTGGGGAGCCAGTGGGGGAAGGAAAGATAATAGAATGAGACAAACATCATTACCCTATGTACATGTATGAAGACACAAATGATATGACTCTACTTCGTGTACAACCAGAGAAATGATAGTTGTATTCCATTTGGGTATAATGAATAAAAATTAAATATATATATATACATGTATATATATATTAACTCCTCAAAAAGCAAGGTACTTTCCTTCCTAAAGCAGAACTTCTCACTCTCTAGTGCCACTGCATTATTTGTCACATCAGCCTATTTCCTGAGTGGCTTCATCTCATTGGTTATGATATAATTTTTACATCATATGTTTATCAGTTATCTGATAAATGACAGCCATTGAGGGCAAGAACCTAATTTGTCAAGTTCACAGCTATGTTATTCCTATCAATAAAGTAATCTACAACATACAGGTATATTATAGGTTTTAACTGAATGAATGAAGTTTTAGGGACCATACTGAATGTATTTCACCTCTAAAAGCACTTACATTTATAAAAAAGATAAAAATAGAATATAACGCCTAGCACGTGGGAATGCTCACTGATGTTGAATTAACAGGCTTAGGTGAGAAAGAGACGTGCTTTGGGGAAATGGTTTGTTTCTCTTACATTCACTTCACTGATAGAACCAAAGACCTTAGATATTGAAATCTAGAAAAAAAATGGCAGCATTTCTGCTTCCAGTTGTGCTTAGGAGAATAGAATAGGAAAGCAGAATAGCTTATTTCTCTTTTGTGAGGTAAATAATACATAATTTTAAGCCTCACATATATTAACATCATTGGCACTCTGTAAGCCAATAAGAACATAATTATCGTTAGGGTACTATGTAAGGTAAGATATTTTAAATACTATATTAAGTTTGAAAACAGACTGGCAGGTATACAAACAAAAAGGTGAAAACTTTTAAGATTAAATGATACACAAAAGGGTATGTGAAACTCAACTGAGAGTGCCATCAAAATGAGAACAGCCTGTTAAGATAATGAAAATTGGAAAATTCTAGCAAATAGGAATTATATTAGGAAGCAAAACACATTAAAGAGAACATAAGAAATTTGGGATGATCTTAATTACCAGCCTTTGTTGTTATTTGCTAATATACTTTATGATTGTTGAAACTAAAGTTTATTTTCTCATTAGCTTCGTTATTTTCCACTGGCAGACATTAATTCGGTCCTTTCTTGGGCCCTTAGTTCAGAAATTTATAGAACTAAAATGAACATGGTAGTTATATTCCCCTTATGGTTCTTACATACACATTAGAATCATAGTAAAGTCAAAATGCCTTCAGGTGCAACATGTAATATCCTCAGAAGCTATTATGGGGGATAAAAGCCATTATGGGATGGCGACAATCTAAGAATGTTCTTCAGTATTATGATACAAACATTTCTACAAAAAATAAATTCAGGTGGTCCAGGTAGAACAAAATAACACAAAAAAAATGGGGTGCAGCAGTGCAAACCTGTGATCCCACCTACTCAGGAGGGTGAGGCAGGAGGATCACAAGTTTGAGGCCAGCCTGGATAACTTAAAGAGACCCTGTCTCAAAAATTAAAAAATTATAAAAGGTTGGGGGTGGAGTTCAGTAGTAGAGCACCCCTGGGTTCAATCTCCTGTAGAAAGAAAGAGAGAAAGGGAAAGACTTTAAGTAGCTAATGCTCCATTCTCTTCCCATTCTTTAAATGCTGCAGCATCAATATAAATAGCAGTAAATAACAGCCAAGCATCTATTATGCACAATACACTATGTCTAGGCTTTAAGGATATGAAGAATTTAATAACAACAAATAAGGATTAAATAAGCATCTATTATGCACCATACACTATGTCTAGGCTTTAAGGATATGAAGAATTTAATAACAACAAATAAGGATTAAATAAGAAATTAAACCAGAAAATGTATGTAAAGTACTTAGCAGTTAATAAAGATCAACAAATGTTGGCCTCTGTTGTGGTGGCTCTTGTGGTCATTCTTAATGGAAATGGCAGTTAGGTGGTCAGTAACAGAGGAAAGTGCACATAGTTTTTAATATGGTCTAGAAAGTCTGAAGGCTGTATACTTGCAAAAAAAATTAAGAATGTCATTTTTGTGTGAAGGAGTATAATATAGGCATTGTGTGAGAATAGTGTGAGGCATCACTTGTTGTGTGCTGTGTACTAAGTAGCCTGGTTTTCCTGGACTGAGGATTTCATATAAATCATTGATGAGGGTGGGCTGGGGATATAGCTCAGTTGGTAGAGGGCTTGCCTTGCAAGCACAAGGCCCTGGGTTCAATCCCCAGCCTCACCAAAAAAAAAAAAAAAGTCATTTATGGGTCATGTGTTTGGGAAGATTCCATCATTACCAGCTAAATAATTCTCCAATGGGAGAAAGAGTAAAAACAATTTTGAGTAAGAAAACAGGCATGGATAAAGAATTTTTTTAAGGAAAATAACCTAAAAGTAGCACACATGATATACTGAAAAGCTAAAGACTTGAGAGATTCACAAACCAATAAGGAGACTGTTGTAATATTTATATGACAGAGCATCTCTCTAAGAGATTTTTCCCTTTATGAGACTGCAATGAACCAAAAACACACCTGTAGTGATGTTCTGAAAGCTCAAGGAATTCTACCAGACTTTACTACCCAATTTTTACTTTTAACCTATTTCTTCAAATTTTAAGTCCCCAGTTTCCATCATTTTGCCTCAACTTAGGATCTCACATTCTGTGTAGACCTTTTACAAAAACAAACCTGGTTAAGATGGCCACCTGCTCTTAATTTGGCCTTCACCCTAGGAAGCTACCTCTTGAAGCATGCTTGGCCTCCCTCACCAGCCCATCCTACCCTCATGAATATAAGCACTCAGCCTGAGTCCAGAGCTTTGGATAATCAGAGAGGATGAATCAGAAAAGCAAAACTGTGACTAATTTAACATGAAGACAGAGGAGTGGGAAAAGCTAAAACTGACTTCAGTGATTCAAGCATAATTGACCATGAGAAATATGTTCAGCTGGCAGAGAGAGATAGGGAAATAAATCTCAGAAGAAAATGTCACAGTCGGAGTAGATTTGAGAAGTGTTTTAGTTAGCTTTTAGTCAATGTGATCAAACTATCTGAGAAGAACAAAATGGCAGAAGGGAAGTTTATTTGTGGCTCAGTTTCAGAGGACTCAGTCCATAGACTGCCAACTCCATTGCTCTGGGCTCAAGATGAGGCAGCACATCATTGGAGAGGGGCCCACTGGAGGAAAGCTGTTCAGCTCATGGCAGGGTTAGGAAACAGAGCAGGGAGGAGAAGGGCCTTCCAGGATTGTTCAGTGACCCACCTCCTCCAACCCTGCTACACCTGCCTACAATTACCTCCTACTCAGTTCATTCAAATCAGAATGGACTTACTAGGTTACAGTTCTTATAATCATTTCACCTCTGAATATTGCTGCATTAACAGGAGTTTTTGGAGGAAACTTCATATCCAAACCACCACAAGGAGTATGTCAGTGAAGCTCCTAAGGAAAAACTTGTGAAGAAACAGCAATGTCTAGGACTAAGCCCATGTTCAAGGTTAGCAGAGCCATATATAAAAAGGAAGGACATTGGGCTACGGTTGTGGCTCAGTGGTAGAGTACTCACCTAGCATGCATGAGGCCCGGGGTTTGATCCTCAGGACCACATAAAAAAAATAAAGGTATTGTGTCCACCTACACTTAAAAAAAAAAAGGAAGGACATAAAGAAGTGACAGAAGCAGGAAAGCAATTAATTTGATGAAAGTCAAGGAAAGAAAGAATCGAAACTTAGAGGCACCACCAAGAGTGAAGAGGTCAACAAGAATAAAGATTGGCAAAATCCTGAATTTTTTCCTAATAGAGTCTCAAAACAGCACTTATTGATTTAACAGTATATAATAAAAAAGTTGTCTTAGAATAAAAAGAGAGGAACCGGAGTTGTAGTTCAGTGGTAGAGTGCTTGCACATGGGAGGCACTGAGTTCACTCCTCAGCACCTCATAAAATAAAAAAAGTATTGCGTCTGTATAAAAAATATTTAAACTAAAAAAATATTTTAAAAAAAAGAAAAAAAGAGGTATTGATCCAAACATTATTTCTCATTTTGAAATATGTCTCTACTGGAAACTACATATGATAGTTTCACATATTTTACAAAGTTTGAATACATATGTAATGTGAATTATATATACATAACATTTATATATAATTATATACCTTAAACACAATATATATTAATACAGCATATATATCATGAGTATATATATATATATATATATATATATATATACACACACACTCAAATGACTTAGATATCTTTCTCTTTTTCCATATAAAAAGAAATTTAGACTTTAGTGGTTTGACTCAGCTACTACAAGCCTGTTTTAATTTGCCTGAGACCTTCCCCACACCATCCACACTGCTTCTATGACGTAAGTTTCTATGCACAACCTGTGAGTTCCCTTCTCCACTGAAACTCATTCTTACACAGCAATGTCACAAACAGCCATATTCTAAATACATGTCTCAAAAGATAGCCTCTTCAACTAATGGTACTGGAAAAACTGGAAATCCAGATGTAGTAGGACAAAATTTAACCTCTAATTCTCACTCTAGACTCAACTCCAAGTGGATTGAAGATCTAGGAATTAGAACAGAAACCCTTCACCTACTAGAAGAAAATGTAGACCCAACACCCCAACATGTGCTCAGGAACTGACTTCCTTAGCAAGTCTCCTAGAGTGCAAGAAGTAAAAATAAAAAATCAACAAATGGGATGGTATCAAACTGAAAGGCTTCTTCGCAGCAAAGGAAACAGTCAAAAGTGTGAAGAGAGAGCCTATAGAATGGGAGAAAATCTTTGTCAGATGCTCCTCAGGGCATTAATTTTCAGGATATATAAAGAACTTAACACCAAAAGAAAACCAAATAACCCAAGCTAATAACTAAACAGTTCTCAAAAGAAGAAATACAAATGGTCAACAAATATATGAAAAAGAGTTAAATATCTCTAACATTAGAGAAATGAAAATTAAAACTACATCTCACTCCAGTCAGAATGCCAACAATCAAGAATACAAGTAACAACAAAGTTTAGATAGGATGTGGGGAAATGGGTATACTCATATGTTCTTGGTGGAACTGCAAATGAGTGCAGTCATTCTGGAAAGCATTATGGAGATTCCTCAAAAAATTAGGAATGGAACCACCATTTGACATAGCTATCCCACTACTCAGTATATATCCAAAGGACTTTAAATCAGCATACTACAGTGATACAGTTGTAGGGTGTGCCAGGCTAGCTCAGGCACAGGTAAGAGCCAACGGAGTCATAACCCAGACCCCGGGAGTTGGGTAAAAGCAGGCTTGTGTCGAGCAACCTGCAAACTCATTTATTGCAGGTAAAACCATATATTTTATAGACTTTTAACCCAATCGCAATGTGCCACGGGGGATCAGACCACCAGGCCCCTATACAGGTTCCCTTGGTAACACTAGGTAAATTTGGGGACAGTTGCTTACTTTCCTAAGTGACCAGAGCAGAATGCTCCTCTCCGTAGGTATTCCTGATGGGTGTAAATGTGTGAAGATTTTCCTTTTACATGCTTGAGACATTCACAGCTGCTAGCCAAGACTTAGGATTTCTCCCAACACACAGTCACATCAATGTTTATAGCAGCACAATTTACAATTGCTAAGCTATGGAACCAACCTAGGTCCCCTTCAACAGATGAATAAAGAAAATGTGGTACATATCCACAATGGAATATTACTCAGCCATAAAGAATGACTTAGTGACATTTGCCCAATTGATGGATCTGGAGACTATCATGATAAGGGAGATAAACCTATCCCATAAAACCAAAGGATGAATGTTTTCTTTGATATGTGGATGCTAATCCACAAGAAGGTAGGGAGGGGGAGGAGGGGACAATGGAAGTTTAGTGTATGAGATAAAGGGGAATGAAGGGAAAGGATGGGGTGCTAGGAAAAAGAAAGACAGTGTAATGAATCTGACACAACTTTCCCATGTAAATATATGAATACACCACAGTGAATCTCACCATTGTGTACATCCACAAGGCTGGGGTCCTAATTAAAATAAGATGTATTTCATGCTTGCATAAGCATATCAAAATAAATTATATTGTGTATAAATAAAAATAAATAGTAAAAAAATTTAAAGATAAATAAATATATGTCTCAGGTAAATTAAGATCCTTTTTTAAAGACACGCTAAGGGTCCCCTGATTCCAAATCTATATTTCTAGAAGTCTTTCTTTTCTTTTCAGTATCCTGACTTCTCATTGATTAATCAAAAAGAACAAATTAACTGTGGTTATTTCCTATGCTTTCATTATTTCTATTTATGGTGCACCATGTTATTGCCAACAATGCCAACTATAATATTTATCAAATCTAATGCCAGAATTTTCCTTTTTAAATTTTTATTATGATTTGAAGTGTTTAAGAAAATTGTTCTACCACTATGGATTGATTTTGTAAGTTATTTTCAGAGTACAAGTGCAAGTTAAGTGTGAACTTTGCCCCAACATACTAATTCTCACTTTCTCTTTCAAAGGCTCTTGTAGACTGAGATGCTCATGAGGCCAGAACAAGTCAAATTCTGCATTTCCTCTTGGTGATAATAACTACCATTTTTGGGGTTTTTTGGTTTTTTTGGTGGCTGCTATGTGCTAGACAGGCTAGGATTTTATGTAAACTATTTTATTTAATCTTCCCTATTTTATAACAAAGTATGTAACATCTTATTTTATAGAAAAAGTAGCTGAGGCTCAAACATGCTTAAAATAATTTTACCACCATTAATTGATGGAACCTACATTCAACTTAGCATTACCTGACTTCAAAGCCCTTTTTCTCTCTATTATATACATGCCTTTCCCTGTGGATAATCCTAAAATTTGGAAAATAGTTATAAATACTCAATGTAAATATGTCTGAAACTTACTATGGTTTTAAAGTACCAAATTATATCATTGGATGATACTAAAAGAGCAACAATTATTAGTTGAATTAACTTAGATAAACAATTCAAAATGTTTTATTAAAAGTTGTTTGAGGCTTCAGTTTATAATGAATTCCTCCAGAGAGTTGTTACATCAATGATGTAACTTAAATATCTGAACTAGTTTACCAAATTATTTCTTTACCATTGAAGTTTTTATCAACCAATGAGCAGATATTCTCTTTATATTTGCTGTAACTTATTTTCTCTATGAAATGATATTACAAAGTCAAGAGTATCTGTGTCCTTCTGTAATATGCCTGATGCACACTTGATGTTTGTACTGTTGATATTTAATAATAAAGAAATTTAACAATTAAGAAACAAACACAGAGAATCTAGTAGAATTCAAGCTGTAACAACCTTGAGAAAGGTTCAAGAAAAAGCAGCAAGGGTATAGGAGAAGAGAATTGGGTAAATTGGTGGCTTCAACTGAAATACTAAAAATATAATAATTCTGATAATTGAAATTTTCAAGTCAATATTCTAGATCAAGATGCAGTTTTCAAAGAAAATATTCAGGAATCAATTTTATGGTTTTAAAATATCTTTACTCAAACTGGGAACTTTTTTCATTTAATCAGTCCCAAAACTTGGTTCTTTCACATTTAACCATATTGAAAATTCAATGCGTCTTATATTTAATGTCATAACTGTCAACATTTCTCTAGATTTATCTGTATATTTACCATCATTTTTGTTCAACTTTCCTTCTCAGATCTTTCTTCTGAGATTATTTTGCTGTTTCTTGAAGTACATTAAGAATCTTCCCTAAGAGCACATGCTATGCAATTGTTCTTTTTTTTACTGTCTATTAAATTTGTTGTCTTAGATATACATAACACTAGAGTGTATTGTGACATATTATAAACACATGAAGTACAACCCACTCTTGTGGTTGTCCCTAATGTGGAGTTATACTGCTTGTGTATTCATATATTTTGCAATTGTTCTTGAAAGAGAGTTTTGCATGGCATACAATTCTAGTTTAACGATCTTCCTATCTCAGCCTTTTAAAGGTTATTGCAATATCTTCTGGCCCCTATTTTTGCTATGTAGAAATTAACTATAAGTAATTATCATGCAACTTTTAAGATCTTCAGTTGTCTTTGGGGCTCTGCAGTTTTACCAGGATGTATCTCAGTGTGGATATTTATCTTTAAAGATTCTTCTAGATATTTACTGAACTTTCAGAATTAGAATTTGAATTTCGTCATCTTTGGATAATCCTGCTATTATTTCTTCCACCTGCTTTTCTCTAGTCTCCTTTGAAATTCATTATATCTATATTATGCCTTCCTACTCTATTCTATGTCATTTCTCTCTCTTGTATTTTCAAACCGTATGCCTCCATTTGTCAGGGGATGTTACAGCTCATTAATCCTTTCTTCATATATGTATATATATGTGTTGTAGGTGGACAATACCTTTATTTTATTTTTATGCAGTGCTGAGGACTGAACCCAGGGCCTCACGTGTGCTAGGCGGGTGCTCTACCACTGAGCCACTGCCCTGGTCCTTTCTTCTATATTAAATCTGCTATGCAAACAGTCTTTTAGGTTTCTCACAAATTATTATAAATTTCCTTTCCAGAAACTCTTCTTGTTCTTTTTTTAAAATCTACTTTTGCTATTTAGTATTGTCCTTTAGTATACTTTATGGTACTTTTGATAATATCCTACATCCATTTTGAAAGCATTAAATATTTATACTTATATTTGATATCTAGTAAATTCCAATATCCACAGTCTTGACTTGTCTGATTATGTAATATGTTTCCACTGATCTCACTCATGGTTCTGCATATAGTTTATGGTTTTTTATTTTTTATTTTATGCTCATGTGTGAGATTTCTTTGAGGCTTCAGTTTATAATGAATTCCTCCAGAGAGTTGGCTTTGATTTTTCTAGTGACCTTGGAACACCAAAAGCCTGAGAGCTCTTTAGTTTCCAGCTTAAGGTTTTTCAATTCATAATAGAATGAATTTTGTTTGAAAACTTTTATGCGATGCTAGACCTCATGTAAGACTTCTCAGGAAACACATTTTTTTTTTCCTTTTCCACTTAGTGCCAAGGTAGAGACAGGCAAGAATCCCTACATCACCCTCCAGGAGGCAGGGATTTTTCTGGCCCACCCACCAAGGATGTGAAGGATTCAGCTTTATGGCCTATCCTTCTACATTGATAGTCCTAATATTTTTCTCCCATAAACCTTACAAGTTTCATTAAAGTGTTTCCTGCTCTTATAATTCTTACCCCTGGTCATTTCTTCAATAAGTTCCCTTCTTTTCCTAATAGCTCATATAAGCATTATATTTTTAAAAATATTTCTAGATACTTGTTCTGGTCAGCTTTGCATCACTGTGACCAAAAGACCCAACAAGAACAACTTAGAGGAGGAAAGTTTAGTTTGGTTCAGTTTCAGAGGTTCAGTGCATCTTCAAACCAACTCCATAGCTCCGAGCCAGAAGTGAGGCACGTCATGGCGGAAAAGCATGGTGGAAGAAAGCTGCTATTCTTGTGACAGCCAGGAAGCAGAAAAAGAACTCCACTCACCAGGAACAATACAACTTCAGAGATGCACCCCCAGAGATCTACTTCCTCCAGCTGCACCTTACCTGCCTACGGTTACCACCCATTAATCATTCAAGTGGGTTAATCCACTAATTAGGTATCAGCTCTCATAATCTACCCATTTCACCTCTGAACATTCTTGCATTGTCTCACACATGAGCTTTTGGGAGACACTTCACATACAAACCTTAATAATACTCTTTACAAGAAGAGTTATTCCAAATATTTATTCCACAATATTATCAGAAGTAGAAGACCCTGAATCTCTAAATAATGATATTTCTGACACTTCTGCACAATGTCAGGCAGTGCTAAAGAAGTTGTTCTCACTAAGCTACACAATATCAGGCAGTGTTGAAGAACTTTGTGTCACTGAGCTAAAATTCCAACAACCCAAATTTTCTACTCTTGCATGGAAATGGATCTTTCTTCTGAACACAGCAGAACACAGTGTTCTGTGATGTGATAGGTAGGTAGGTAAATGTACAACTTTCCTCATTTTTTATCACTCAAAATTATGATTTTATTCTGCTATGAGAAAAAAAAGAAAAATGCTATGTTTTCTCAAAAATAGAAATGGCATATTTGTCAGTCTTTCTACAATGTGAAAGTAAGGAATTATATTCCTATTAACAATTCATAATTTCTTTTTTTAGCACTAATTCTTTTCACACAAATTTTGGCACACTGAAGATATTAACAGTAAGCAAAGTGCAGTTCAATACTAGAATTCATGTACTAAATGATAAGAAAATAACTGTATATCACTGTTATCTTTAGCATGGCTTCTTTTTCACTTGTCAAGATGCAAATTCCACCAATCTATGCTATGTATTAACAGCATTTGCTAAGGTTTTTGAGCTTTTTGGTTTTGTGTTTTTTTTAAATTATTTATTTATTTTTATGTGGTGCTGAGGATCAAACCCAGTGCTTCAGACCTGCTAGGCAAGTATTCTACTGCTGAGCCACAACCCCAGCCCCTGGTTTTGTTTTAACATAGAAGAACTTTTGAAGAGAGAATCACTATATATGAATAATAATATTATCATTCAACAAGGATTTTACCACCTGCTTTCCTCTTTTATGTATATTACCAGTAATTCTCTCTCTCTCTCTCTCTCTCTCTTTCTCTCTCTCTCTCTCTGATTATCTGGGCCTGCCACTTGCTTCCTCAGTACAATTGAACACATAATTACTATGTAAATTTGGATTTCCACATGCTTCCAAAAGAACCTAGACCATTTGGTATTTGAGATTTTGAAGCATTAATCATTTGGAATATGGTACATTTGACTTAATCTGTAAAATGAAGATAATTCTTATCTGCCTTGCAGGGTTTAGTCTGAGGACTAATTACTTAATTTTGGTTAAGCAATTTGAACATAAAAAGCATTACATAAATGAAGGTAAGTTCTAATATTATTAAAATAAATTATTGAGCCATTCTGCAGAACACAGAGATATGTTTATTATTATTTTGTTACTCTTATTTTCATTTTTAAATTATTATCTAAAATTTTCTAGATTAAAATATGTAACACAAGTAGTATACTTTCTTTTCCAAGATCTGATACATATATTTTTTCCTTCCTTAACAAAAGTAGCAGCCAGGTATGGAGCACATGCCTATAATTCCAGCAGCTCCAGAGACTAAGGCAAGAGGATCACAAGTTCAAAACTAGCCTCAGCACTTAGCAAGACCCTAAGCAACCTAGCAAGACCTGGTCTCAAAATAAAAAAATACAAAGAATGGGTATGTGACTCAGTGGTAAGCATCCTAGATTCAATCCTTGGTACCATTTTTAAAAAGTAGCTTTGAATATATATTACCACTAAAATCTGTGATTCCCTAGTACTGTGATGTTAATCTCTTTCATAAATATTGTGATATACCTCAGGGATCACTGAAATTATTTTCAGTTGGGAGTATATTAGGATAAAATGTGGAAAGCCTCTTTTAAGAATTATTTGCTTAAAACAAACTGAAAGTCAGATATGTATATAGTTTACTTTTAAAATTAAGTTCCAAGACCAATAAAGAAAGTATGCACTCCTTTTAAATTAAAAATTTAAGTTGTCACCCTATGTATTCATGTCCATTCCTGATCACATAAAAGAATACTCAAGAAATAATTATTGATTGCAAATCCAACGTTTAATAAGAAGAGGAGGAAGAATTAGGATAAATATATGGTTATCCCTAGTTATTAAATGTTTCAATGACTTCATTTCCTACAAAATAAAGAATAAATTCATCAGCATAGTACTAAAGACTTTGTCTATTGCAAACTCTCAAACTTATCATTCTTTCCTTCAATCAATGGTTTGTATGTATGTATGTATATATGTATTTGCAATACTGGGAATTGAACCCAGGGGTGCTGTGCCACTGAGCTCCACTCCCAGTCCTTTTTATTTTTTATTTTTATCTTGAAGTAGAGTCTTCCTAAGTTGCTAAGGTGGCTCAAACAAATGGGTTTTTTGTTTGTTAGTTTATTTGTTTGATTTAGGGTTTGGGGGTTTTTTGTTTGTTTTGATTTTGGTTTTGGGGGTGTTTTTGTTTGTTTTTGTTTTTGTTTTTTGGTGCTGGGGACTTGTGTATGCTAGGCAAGCACTTTACCAACTGAGCTATATCCCCAGCCACGTTGTTTTTTTGTTTGTTTGTTTTGGTTTTGGTTTTGGTACAAGGGATTGAAACCAAAGGGGCTTAACCACTGAGCCACATCCCCAGCCCTTTTTATTTTTATTTTGAGACAGGATCTTACTAAGTTGCTTACAGCCTACCTAAGTTGCTAAGATTGGCTTCAAACTTGCAATCCTCCTGCCTCAGCCTCCCAAGTCACTGGAATTACAGGCCTGTGCCAACATGCCCTGCAAACAAGTGTTTTTTAAACAATAATTTATTTTGTATTTATGTATTCTAGACCCTTTGTTAACTGTTAAGGAAAAAAGAGAATTCTGAGAGAATGATTTAGTCTAGGGCTAGAAATATAGGTATCTAACTAAACAAATAGTTAATTGTGTATGCTATATAGTTAGATCAAGGGCTACAACGGTTATTACAGGATGCAATAGGGCATATAAAAGAGAACCTAATGGGATAGAAAAATTGACCCTACTAAAGTGCCATTTAAGATAAAACCTAAAGAATAGGGTGGGCTCCTCCCACACGGCCAGCTTCTCCAGTTCCTCAGAGCAGGCCCCCCAGTGAGAACCTTTCCGCACAGAGCCAGCTCCAAGTCCCGGAGCCAGCGCGGTGAGCTCCGGCCCGCAAGCAGCTTTGGGGACCAGGACAGGGCAGCCAGGGACTTCCCCAAGCAGCCCAGCTCCCTCCGGCAGGAGGCGCCTTTCAAGGCTAGCTTCTCGGAGCAGACCGCCCAGTGAGAGCCTTTCTACACAGAGTCAGCCACAAGTCCCCGCAAGCAGCCTCTGGGATCAGGGCAGGGCAGCCAGAGACTTCTCCAGGCAGCCCTGCCCCCTCCGGCCGCAGGCTCTTTCCACGGGGCGATCCAAGATGGCGGACTAGAGGGTGACTGCATCTCCAGTCGCTCCAGAACCCAGGATTCAAGAAGGGGAGGCATTGAGAGACTCGGACTAACATAGAGCCATGGGTGAGTCTCCCCCACCGGGTGAAGCTCGGCCTGGGCAGCAGGCCCAGATAGAGGTGGTTTATCAGAGTAGGGCAGGGCAGCTAGAGTCTTCCCCAGGTAGCCCTGCACACTCCAGCAGTAGGCTCCTCCCACACGGCCAACTTCTCCAGCTTCTCGGAGCAGCCCCCCAGCAAGAGCCTTTCCGCACAGAGCCAGCTCCAAGCCCTGGAACCAGTAGCAGGCTAGGGGCAGCTTTCTTCGAAAGCGCTGCATTATCAAATTCCTCCAAGACTTCAGGCTACTGAAGGCTAGGAGGTGATACACTGGAAATCTACAGGAACACTATAAGCCAATAGAGGAAATCTGCAATATCTCAGAGTCCCACTGACATATGACCAATATGAGAAAACAAGGGAAGAAAATGTCCCAAACAAACCTATATCAATAAAACCCAATGACAGCACAGCAGAAGAAATGTCAGAAAGGGAGTTCAGAATGTACATAATTAAAACAATCAGGGAAGCAAATGAGGAGATGAAAGAGCAAATGCAGGCATTGAAGGAGGAGATAAAAGAGCAAATGCAGGCATTAAATGATCGCACCAATCAACAGTTAAAAGACCAAATATGGGAAGCAAGAGATCATTTCAATTAAGAGTTAGAGATACTAAAAAAAAAAAAAAGAAAGAAATCCTTGAAATGAAGGAAACAATAAACCAAGTTAAAAACTCCATAGAAAGCATAACCAATAGGATAGAACACATGGAAGACAGAACCTCAGATATTGAAGAAAAAATATTTAACCTTGAAAAAAAGTAAACCAAACAGAGAAGATGGTAAGAAATCATGAACAGAATCTACAAGATTTATGCGATATCATGAAAAGGCCAAATTTAAGAATTATTGGATTGAGGAAGACTTAGAGAAACAAACCAAAGGAATGAACAATCTTTCAATGAAATAATAGCAGAAAATTTCCCAAATCTGAAGAATGAAATGGAAAACAAAGTACAAGAGGCATATAGGACTCTAAATATACAAAATTACAACAGACCCTCACCAAGGCACATTATTATGAAAATACCAAACATACAAAATAAAGACAAAATTTTAAAGGCCGCAAGAGAAAAGAATCAAATTACATTCAGGGGAAACCAATAAGAATATCAGCAGATTTTTCAATCCAGACCCTAAAAGCTAGAAATGCCTGGAACAACATTTACCAAGCCCTGAAAGAAAACGGATGCCAACCAAGAATCTTATACCCAGCAAAACTTACTTTCAGATTTGACGACGAAATCAGATCCTTCCATGATAAACAAAAGCTAAAGGAATTTATAAAAAGAAAGCCGGCATTACAGAACATTCTCAGCAAAATATTCCATGAGGAAGAGATGAAAAACAACGATGCAAATCAGCAACGGGAGGAACTAGCCTAAAGGAATAGCCAAATAAAGGAGAAACCAAATCATGCCAAAAAACAAAAATGAGTCAAATGACTGAGAATACAAATCATATCACAATAATAACCCTGAATGTTAATGGCCTGAACTCATCAATCAAAAGACATAGACTAGCAGATTGGATTAAAAAGAAAAATCCAACAATATGCTGCCTGCAAGAGACTCATCTCATAGAAAGAGATACCCATAGACTAAAGGTGAAAGGATGGGAAAAAACATACCATGCAAAGGACACAGCAAAAAAGCTGGAGTATCCATCCTCATTTCAGATAATATGGACTTGAAGGCAAAACTAATTAGAAGGGATAAAGAAGGACATTACATGCTGCTTAAGGGAACCATAAATCAGCAAGACATAACAATCATAAATATCTATGCCCCGAACATTGGCTCATCCACGTACGTCAAACAAATCCTTTTCAATTCCAGAATCAAATAGACCACAACACAATAATACTAGGCGATTTTAACATACCTCTCTCACCACTGGACAGATCTTCCAAACAAAAATTGAACAAAGAAACCATAGATCTCAATAACACAATCAACAATTTAGACTTAACTGACATATATAGAATATACCATCCAATAAAGAACGAATACATTTTCTTCTCAGCAGCACATGGATCCTTCTCTAAAATAGACCATATTTTATGCCACAAAGCTACTGTTAGCAAATACAAGAAGATAGAGATACTACCTTGTACTCTATCACATCATAATGGATTGAAATTAGAAATAAATGACAGAATAAAAACAGAAACTTCTCCAATACCTGGAGATTAAATAATACACTATTAGATGAATGGATAACAGAAGACATCAGGAGGGAAATAAAAAAATTCTTAGAAGTAAACGAGAACAAAGACACATCATATCAAAATCTCTGCGACACTATGAAAGCAGTACTTAGAGGAAAATTTATTTCATGGGGCACATTCAACAAAAGAAGTAGAAATCAACAAATAAACAACTTAACACTACAGCTCAAAGCCCTAGAAAAAGAAGAGCAGACCAACACCAAAAGTAGTAGAAGACAGGAAATAGTTAAAATCAGAGCCGAAATCAACGAAATTGAAACAAAAGAAACAATCGGAAAATTTAACAAAATAAATATTTGGTTCTTTGAAAAAATAAACAAAATTGATAAACCCTTAGCCAAACTAACAAAGAGAAAGAGGGAGAAAACTCAAATTACTAAAATTCAGAATGAACAAGGAAATATCACAACAGACACGAGTGAAATACAAAACATAATTAGAAGCTATTTTGAAAATCTATACTCCAACAAAACAGAAAACCTCGAAGACATCAAAAAGTTTCTAGAGACATATGAATTACCTAAACTGAAGGAGAAGGATATACACAACTTAAATAAATCAATTTCAAGCAATGAAATAGAAGAGGTCATCAAAAGTCTACCAACAAAGAAAAGTCCGGGACCAGATGGGTTCTCAGCCGAGTTCTACAAAACCTTTAAAGAAGAGCTCATTCCAATACTTTTCAAAGTATTTCATGAAATAGAAGAGGAGGGAACTCTCCCAAACTCATTCTATGAAGCCAATATCACCCTGATACCTAAACCAGACAGAGACACATCAAGGAAAGAAAATTTCAGACCAATATCCTTAATGAACATCGACACAAAAATTCTCAACAAAATTTTAGCAAATCGCATACAAAAACATATAAAAAGATAATGCGCCACGATCAAGTGGGTTTTATCCCAGGGATGCAAGGTTGGTTCAACATCTGGATATCAGTAAATGTCATTCACCATATCAACAGACTTAAAGTTAAAAATCACATGATTATTTCAATAGATGCAGGAAAAGCATTCGATAAAATATAGCATCCCTTCATGCTCAAAACACTAGAAAAAACTGGGATAGTGGAAACATTCCTTAACATTGTAAAGGCCATCTACGCTAAGCCCACAGTCAATACCATTCTAAATGGTGAAAAATGAAAGCATTCCCCCTAAAAACTGGAACAAGGCAGGGATGCCCTCTTTCACCACTTCTATTCAACATCGTCCTTGAAACTCTAGCCAGAACAATTAGACAAACCAAAGAAATTAAAGGGATACGAATAGGAAAAGAAGAACTCAAACTATCCCTGTTCGCTGATGACATGATTATATATTTAGAGGAACCAGGAAATTCCACCAGAAAACTTTTAGAACTCATAAGTGAATTCAGTAAAGTAGCGGGTTACAAGATCAATGCTCATAAATCCAATGCATTTTGACACATAAGTGATGAATCTTCAGAAAGAGAACTTAGGAAAACTACCCCATTCACAATAGCATTGAAAAAATAAAATACTTGGGAATCAATCTCACAAAAGAGGTGAAAGATCTCTACAATGAGAACTACAGAACACTAAAGAAAGAAATTAAAGAGAACCTTAGAAGATGGAAAGATCTCCCATGTTCTTGGATAGGCAGAATTAATATTGTCAAAATGGCCATACTACCTAAAGTGCTATACAGATTCAATGCAATTCCAATTAAAATCCCAATGATGTACCTTGCAGAAATAGAGCAAGCAATTATGAAATTCATCTGGAAGAATAAAAAACCTAGAATAGCTAAAGCAATCCTCAGTAGAAAGAGCGAAGCAGGGGGTATCACAATACCAGATCTTCAACTCTATTACAAAGCAATAGTAACAAAAACAGCATGGTATTGGTTCCAAAATAGACAGGTAGATCAATGGTACAGAATAGAGGACATGGACACAAACCCAAATAAATACAATTTTCTCATACTAGACAAAGGGGCCAAAAATATGCAATGGAGAAAAGATAGCCTCTTCAACAAATGGTGCTGGGAAAACTGGAAAACCATATGCAATAGAATGAAATTAAACCCCTATCTCTCACCCTACACAAAACTCAACTCAAAATGGACCAAGGACCTCAGAATCAGACCAGAGATTCTGCATCTTATAGAAGAAAAAGTAGGTCCAAACCTTCAACTTGTTGGCTTAGGATCAGACTTCCTTAACAGGACTCCCATAGCACAAGAAATAAAAGCAAGAATCAACAACTGGGATAGATTCAAACTAAAAAGCTTTCTCTCAGCAAAGGAAACTATCAGTAACGTGAAGAGAGAGCCTACAGAGTGGGAGAATATCTTTGCCACTCATACTTCAGATACAGTGCTAATTTCCAGAATCTATAAAGACCTCAAAAAACTCTACACCAAGAATACAAATAATCCAATCAACAAATGGGCTAAGGAAAGGAACAGACACTTCACAGAAGATGTACAAGCAATCCACAGATATATGAAAAAATGTTCAACATCTCTAGTAATAGGAGAAATGCAAATCAATACTACCCTAAGATTCCATCTCACCCCAATTAGAATGGCGATCATCAAGAACACAAGCAACAACAGGTGTTGGCGAGGATGTGGGGGAAAAGGTACACTCATACATTACTGTCGGGGTTGCAAATTAGTGCAGCCACTCTGGAAAGCAGTATGGAGATTCCTCAGAAAGCTTGAAATGGAACCACCATTTGACCCAGCTATCCCACTCCTTGACCTATACCCAAAGAACTTAAAATCAGCATACTACAGAGATACAGCCACATCAATGTTCACTGCTGCTCAATTCACCATAGCCAGATTGTGGAACCAACCTAGATGCCCTTCAGTTGATGAATGGATAAAGAAATCGTGGCATATATATACAATGGAATATTACTCCGCCATGAAGAATGATAAAATTATGGCATTTGTAGGCAAATGATCGAAATTGGAGAATATCATGCTAAGTGAGATAAGCCAATCTCAAAAAACTAAAGGACGAATAATCTCGCTGATAAGCGGATGAGGACACATAATGGGGGGTGGGAAGGGTTAGCATTAAGGTTAGGGTTAGGTTTAGGGTTAGGGATAAGGAGGGTGGTAAGAATGGAGGAAGGAAGGACTGTATAGAGCAAAAGAAGGGTGAGAGGGGTGGGGGGAAGGGAAAAAAACAGAATGAATCAAACAACATTGCCCTATGTCAATTTATGATTACACAAATGGTATGCCTTGACTCCATGTACAAATGAGAAACAACATGTATCCCATTTGTTTACAATAATAAAAAAAAAAAACCTAGAGAATAAGAAATTGTCCAGGCAACCTTGCAGGGGAATGAAGATGGACTGGTAACAGTGTACATGAATACTCTGAGGGAAAGGAACCTGAAACATAAGAGAAAATGGATAAAAAAAAGTTCCTGGTACAAGAAATGACTGGAAATTAGACCACAGAAGTAGATGTGGTGGGGTGGGGGCAAATGAGAAAAGCTTTGTAAACCCTTTTGGGGGTCTTCACTTAAGAACAATGAAAAACTATTGAAGTATTTGAAGTAGTAGTATTCACACAGTATGCTTTTTTAAAAATCATTCTGACTCTATGGGGGAAAAAACCTGATATGAACAGGAATTAAAACTAGTCTGTTGCTATCAGAAGGTTGTTGCAATGTCTCAAACTAAAAAAGATGGTAGGAAAGAGAGGAAACAAGCAAGAAAAGAGGGAGGACAAGGGAAGAAATAATGAAGAAAAGATAAGAAAAAAGAAAAGAAAACCCTTACAATTTTCAAAAGTCAAATGACAAGAAAAAATATTTTCTACTCATACCAGGCAAAGAGCTAATTCCCACAATACATAAGGAAGTTCTACAAATCTATAATAAAAATATTACCAACTCAATTTTTAAATGAGAAAATAACAACAAATAGCTCATTAAAAAGTAAACACAAATGTTATGAACATATGAAAAGATATTTATGATAATATGTGAAAAATAAACTGACATAGAGCTATATTTCCCCTAATATTGGCAATATTGACAGTCCAATTGAATACCAGTTTGGATGTTTAAGTAAATATAACCTGACAAAATAGTTAAATAGGCTTCCAACCCAATATTTTACATTCTGTTCATGGGAATTCACATTGCACTTGCCCATAAAAGATACACAAAATTCTTCAGTCAAAAAATATTATTTATTTGGCCTAACCCATTGTTGCAGGTTGAATCTCTGGAAACAGATTCTAAGATGGAGAGTTACAACAGGAAGTCTACTGTGGAGTGGCTGCCCCCTAATATCTGGAGCCACTGATAAGAGATGCTATTACAGAACTGCGCTCACTAGTTGTAGTGGGGATGAGTGGACCCCAGAACAGCAAAACCAAGTGGTTCGCTTAATTCTCAGATGCTAGATAAGCAAAATCACCCTAATGGCAAGCAAAGTCCCAGGACTTGACTCATAGGGTTCTATGGAGACGGCAGATGAAACACTGGACTCTGAGGGGAAAGATAAATGGACATCCAACAAGGATAATCCTTAACTTGTATAACCAACAAAGATCAAGAATGGATGAGCAGAGGCTGACTTCCCAAATAAAGATCATACTCTCCCAATTTCCAAACCTCAGGCAATCTCAGACCCAGAATTCATTTACTAAAGAAGAGGCTGGGCCTACCTAAGGAAGGAATATGAAATACCATAGCAAGAGTATACAGTAGTGTTAATTTCCCAATCCTGCCGTCAAGGGACTATAATAGTTAACAATACCCTGGAAATAGAGGACAACCAGATCTTTTGAGGGTTGTTGTACACAGGGTCTAAACTGACACTGACACCTGGAATCTGCGCTTCCTGTTTCTGAATTATAGGCCCGGTGGATCTAGAGATGTTGATTCTCAGTGTGATTCACTTTCACCAGGGGATACAAAGTTCTACTGAACTTGAAGCTCAAAGCTTTGGCTTAGCTGTTGTAATTCAGTTAATGACTCACATTTGCCCCTTTCTCTTTAGAATTGCCCTTGAACAACAGGAGATTAGTCCACCCCCCACCCCCCCACCCCCGGTCTTAGGCACCTCAAAAATCCCAGAGGGAGTCACCCTGAAGCTAATTACTGCTTGATACAGAGATTTTAAAAGGATACAAGTTTGGAGTCCTTCCTGAGGGCATGTTAAATTTTTGGTGCAAAAATCTCCCTGTGAAATTAACCTAAAGCTAGACTTCAGTTGTGACCATATTCTTGCTTGCCAGTTTTCCCTCTGTAATTATACTTCTCTTGCTCCCTTTTTTCTGAGAGTACTCTTACAATGCATCACTTTTATGAGGATCTTCATCTCAGGTTCTGCTTTTAAAGACACCAAACAGAGTCATAGTGCTTCAGTTTTTTCATCTATACCTATTATGATTATGTTCTTATTACAGAGAAGGAAATTGAGGATTAAGTATTGTAAAATGTTTAGAACATGCCACAATTTATAGAAAAAAAATTCGCATTTGTCAAATTTAGTGTGATCCATTATGACATATTCCTTATTAGGAAATAATCTCCTATTAGGCTCAAATAAACTAACTCGTTGGTTCCACACAAAGAAGGTTAAAAAATGCTCATGTTTCCTGATCCTTCCCACTTTCAATACAGACATACTACAAGTGATATTTGTGTCTTATTTACCCAACATCATTCCCATAAGGGATCCCAACTAATCAAGGGCTAAGATTGCTCTTGAATTATAGACTTTCAATAGTTTTTATTTCAGTGTATTTGTATGGTGATCTGGAATGATATAAACACTAAGCAAAAACCAAATAACATTCTGTAATGCTAACCACTCAATCCTGAGAAATACATCTTAGTACTCAAAAAAGGAATGACTCTGAAACTGTACCTCAAAATCAAATCTTTCCTTTCCTTACAAGGCAAGGGTTTATATCCTCTTATTGGACACTTAAAATATGCCAAATTTATTAATTATATAACACTGTGTAATACACTATTCCAAATCAAATTATCTTAACACCCATTTTATTTGTTTATGATTCTATGAATCAACAAGTTGTGCTGAGTTCAGCTAGGCAATTCTTCTACTATTCTCACATGGAATTACTCTGTAACTAAAAGATGATATAAATTTAACTGGGTGTGGGCTAAGATGACATCCCTTCCATGTCTGGTCATTGGTGTTGGCTGCCATTTGAACTTCTCTGGTATCTCATTCTCAAAAGGACCTCTTTGCATGGAAATCAACATGTTTCAAGAAGGTAAGAACAAAGCTCAAGGCCTCATTATGCCTAATTGTAGAAGCACCACAATATCACATCAACCATATTCTATTAACCAAAGACAGTTCAAAGACCAACTCAGACTCCAGTGTGAACCGGTGGACTTGATGAATGAATGAGAACTGACTCCAGCCTCTTGACAGAATGAATAGCAAAGTTATATTAGAGTGAGGCATGAACACATGGGTGGG
This sequence comes from Sciurus carolinensis, assembly GCF_902686445.1. Classification (NCBI taxonomy): domain Eukaryota; kingdom Metazoa; phylum Chordata; class Mammalia; order Rodentia; family Sciuridae; genus Sciurus; species Sciurus carolinensis. Next base: position 69,853,595 of record NC_062222.1, on the reverse strand, counting down.
AAGAATTGTTTTGGCTATTTTTTGCAAATAATCATCCACCCTAGGCTCTGTGCAGCTATTTTACATATATTCCTATGTCATCTAGCCTCATTACAGTGGTGTAGGGTAAGGATTTTCAGTTCTAATTCAAAATACATAAACTCTGAATCAGATTTGGGTTCTCATTTTTGTTAAGAGATTATTTTGTTACAATCTCCTCTAGCCCAGGAATATATTTAAAGCACACTGACCCCTTTTATATTAATCATTGAAGTAGAAAGTATACTAAAAAATAAAGGTTTGTGAGCAAAGAAAGTTGTAATACTAATTACACATCATCTCATTTTTTCATCTGTGGTCTGGGGTCAAAATATTCTCATAGTTTGGGTATTTTTTCCTCAAGATAAATGACTGATAAAATTGAGTTATTAATAACTGCTAGACCATGACTGGACTAGGCTGGGCTCAGTGAAACAACTCCAGTTCAAGGGAGCATCAGAGCAAGAAGGTTGATTTAAAAGGTCATCTAAATCAGTACTTTTCAACCAAAGCTATGACACATTAGTAAATAATAGCACCACTTTAGAGATCTACTACCCATATTTATTAAGTTAAATGCAGGAAATCACAATAAAATAGAAGCTAGGCATGTGTAAAACCTGGATCATCATTTTCCAATTAAAAACTTTATTTCAATTGTATTTATGTATATTTATGTTTATGTACTGAGTCATGACAAAAAATTGACTTTTGACAATGGGTTATAGTCGATAAATTTCAGTCACCAAGCTAAATAGATGAGACATGATACCATCAAAGCATCTATGGGCAAGACAAGAGCTCAAATATTTTATAATGTAGGTACACCAGTTCCTGCCAACCAGAAAATGCTAGCTCTTCATTAGTCCCTGTTGCTTGGGCTGTTTTCTTGCTATGGAAGGTCAATGCTCATTGGATTGCATCTGTCTAAAATCTAAATTTGGGGAGTGGGATCCTAATAATTATTGCTGTTAGTTAATAGTATTTGACTGTAATCTTACATAACAGAGTCAAATTCAACTAATATTATAAACAAACCCTTCTTAAAACCAGAACTAAGAAGCTGATGCAATATTATCAAAGAATCATTGTGCATTTTAAGTCATAGCAAAGTCAGTGACCTTAAACCTAATGATTGATTTATACCAAATGTTTGTTCAATAGACATATAATGATTTTTGCTTAAAATGCCTGTACTGAAACTAAAACCAATTTTCCTCTTTCTTTACCTTTCAAGATGAAATAACCTCATAGAAAACTTTAAGGGATGTCTTAATCAAACAGGGAACTTGGAGACTTCACTCTGTTCTGTTATCTGAAGATAGCATCCCCTCTCCCCTGAAATTTATACTTCTGGCATTCTTAGTCATTTTGACTCTGAATATATGTGTAAAAGGCTCTCACTCCTGGGTGACCCACATGAAAGCCACAAAATCCAGGCACTAAAATTCTTTCAGTTTCATTAAGATAACTTTAGCTTGCTTTATGTTTTTATTGATTTTCCAGTCATAACACATTTGCACTAAAATAAGTTACTGTTAGAGGCAAGCATAATGACAGCTTAGACATGGTAAATATCAACCCAGTGAGTTAAGAGTTAGGAAAACTATCAAACAAGACACCAAACATATAGCAGAGGTGGTCATTTGCTATGAGCACCAATGTAGCCTTTTCAGATGACATTTTCATTTTATTATCTTAAAATTTCATATTCCAACTCATTTGTTGCTTGTATGTAGAAATAAAGTTTATTTTTATATATTGATTTTGTATCCAACAAATAAATTCATTTATAAATCCTTAAATAAGTTCTATCAGTTTCTTATGAAACCAATTATGTGATTTGTGCACACTACATTTATTCCTTCCCAAATTATAAATCATTTTTTCTTACCTTTATTTCCCTAGCTATGATCTAACATAAAGGAATTAAATAGAGGACTGAAGATGTGGTTGGTGGTAGAGTGCTTGCCTGGCATGTATGAGGCCCTAGATTCAATCCCCAGCACCATAAAATTAAAATAAAATAAATAAGAGGTGATGGCAGGGTATCTCCTTGACTCTTTCCTTATATCATAAAAAGAACTTTCAAAATTTTACCATTACAAATGATGTTTATAATGGTAAAAGTCATAATTTTTTTCCAAATATTCTTTTTTAAATTAAGGAGGTTCCCCTCTTTTCAGTTTGCTGAGATTGTTTTACTATGGATGAGTGTGAAGTTTTATCAAATACTTTTTCCTTTCTATTTAAATAACTAGATGATTTTTCTCTTTTATTCTGTTATTGTGTAAAATTATATCAATTGATATTTCAAATGTTAAGCCTGCCTTGTATCATGGAATAAACCGAATTGGGTTGTGATATATTATCTTTTTGGCGCTACCAGATTCCATTTGATGGTAATTTAAGTCTTATGCATATTCATATATGAGGTAAATTAGACTGTTCCTTTTCTTTACTATTATATTTTGTCAATTTTATATCAAGCATGAATGATGAGGTTACAGAGAAGATGGGACACCTACACACACCTGCTGGGAATATAACCACTTTGAAAAATTGTTTGGCATTATCTTCTTTTACTGATCATAACCTATGATCACCAAACCTATTATCTAGCAATTCTACTCCTAGTGAGGGGCCAAATAGGAATGAATACATACATGCACCAGAAGAAATGCTCAAATATGTTCATAATGACATTATTTATAGAGCACAAAACTTTTTTAAAACAATGCCAATGAATAGTAGAATGGATAAATAAATTGTGGTATGCTCATACATTGAGCATATTCTACAATAATGAAGAGGAAAAAAATGTTGCTATACACACCATCATGAATAATTTTCATGAACATGGTATTGACCTAAAGAAGTCAAACTAAAAATTGTAAGTTCTCTCTATCTATCTCTCTACCTCTCTCTATATTTCTATCTCTATCTCTATCTCTGTCACACACATGTTTTATATAGAGAAAATATATATACATACTGTTCAAAAACAAACAAAACATGTTTATGACGGCAGGAATTCAGGACATTGGTACCTTTGAGAGGGAATTACTCACTGGGAGAGGGCATAAGTGGGGGAGGGGAGGTTTTTGTAGTATTAATAAAGTTCTCATTCTTGATCTGGGTGACAGTTTTCACTTTGTGAAAAGTCACAGAGTTGTACTTTTATATTTAGTATGTTTTTCTTTTTATATGTTAGATTTTAACAAATACTTTTATGAGAGGGAGGATTACAGGTTTTATCAGTTCAGGTCTTTCAAGAAGCAGCTGTCAACATAAAGTTAAACATGCAAAGATTTTAATTAGAGAAATGCCTATGTGAAAGAAATTGAGAAGGGAGAAAATAAGGCCAAGAGGACCATCAGACTACCATGCAAGGCTGACTTAAGTGAGGAAGGGAAGGGAGCTGGCATAGAAGAATCCTACGTTATGGTGAAAACTAAGGAAGATTCAGCAAGGCCATTGAGAAGTACCAGCACTCCAGAAATGGGTCTGCCTTAATATCCCTACGATGCTCAGTCACTGACAAAACGTAGCAAAGAATTTCAAGCACAGCAGCTTCCTGGGTCTGGAGGTATACAATATACACTCTTATGGCTGCCAAGAAATATTTTATTTGTCCTGTTAAAATAAAGTCCTTTTTTACTTTTATGTGTTTTTAAATGTACACATAATAAAATTAACTCTTTTTGGTATATAATGCTATAAGTTTTGACAAATGCACATACTCATATAGTTACAACTACAATCAACATATTTTTATGTTCCTTCACCCTAAAAATTCTTTCATAGTACACCTTTATAAAGTCAACCTCTCACCCTAGCCCCGGCAACCATTGATCCTTTTCTGTCTCTATATAATTTTTCTGTCCTGTAACATAAATGAAATCATTCATATATATATGAATATATACATATATATGAACATATACATATATATGATACATAGCCTGTTGAGTATTAACATTGAGACATTAATTCATATTCTCATATGCATCAATAGTTGATTCCTCCTTTATTGCTGAGTAGCATTCCACTGTATGGATATACCACATTTTTTATTCTTTCATTAGATGAGAACATTTGGGTTGTTTCCAGTTTAAGGCAATTTTGAAGAAAAAAGTCTTCTATAAATATTTGTGTATACGTATTTGTGCAGACTAAAGTTTTCCCTTCTCTTAGATAAGTCCCTAGAAGTAGAATTGCTAGATCTTATTATAAGTGTATGTTCATTGTTAAAGAAAGGGCCAAAAGGTTTTCCTTGACAATACTATTTTTACATTCCCATCAATACATGTGAGAGTTCTAGTTGTCCCATATTATCATCTGCACTTGAAATTGTCAAGTTTTTATGTTTTATTTTTTTGTTTTAGCCATTCTATCAGGTATGTCATACTACCCCATTTTGGGTTTAATTTATATTACTAATGATATGGAACACTTTGAATATGTGTTTCTTGCTATTCATATATCTTCTTCAGTGAAGTGCCTATTCCATTATTCTAAAGCATTGTGTATTTTTATTTATGACCAAAAAATCACCTTTCTAGACCAAAAAAAGAGAAAAATCTATTGTCTTTTTTAGTTTCAGATGTTCATTTTTATATGATAATAAACACAAAAACCTTTAAGGAAAATTCCCTCATCTCTCCTCAAAATGTAAATCTGAGTGAGAATATAATTCACATAGCTTTCTCATGGGATGATTTGCAAAAATAAATATTTCAAGATATTTAACCACCTGTAAAGCACAAGCACTGAACAACCAGAGTGGATAGCAGCTATTGACTAAATGTGTAGCCGCAACAGGACACATTAGCTGAAGATTAGCCCTCATTAACAGAACATATTAAAATTCTCAAAAATATGTATGTTCTTAGAACTTTAAATTCTAAATTTATCAATTTATTATAAGGAACTAAGGAAAATAAAGGATGCATTTATGCACATACACACCAACACACGTACATTCAACAGTGTTATGATATAAGAAAATTGAACATCATCTAGCTGTTCAACAACAAAAAATTTTGGAATAATATATCTGTACAATGGAATATCATGTGATTATCTAAAATTATATTTCAGATATAGATCTAACTGATATTTAACTCATGATAAATCATGGTATGCTTTCAATCTGGAATGTTCTACAAAGGCTCATGTGCTGAAGATTTGGTCCCCAATGCAATAATGTTCAGAGGTGTGGTTTATAGGAAAGGCTTAGATCATGAGGACTCTTAACCTCATCAGTGAATTAACTCATTTGATGAATTAACAATTTGAACTGTAGGAGGCTAGGCACACTGACAGGAGTGAGTCCTTCGGGCAGGCCCTTAGGGAGTATACCAAGACCCAGGACCTTTTTATTTTCTCTGCTTCCCAGCTGCCATAAGCTGAGCACCCTTACTCCACCAAACCCTTCTTTGATGTTCTGCCTCACCTCAGGCCCAAAGCAATTGAGCTGGCTGACCTGAACTGAAACCTCTGAAACCTCGAGCCAAAATAAATCTTTCTTCCTTTCAGTAGGTTCATGTCAGGTATTTTGGCCACAGTGACAAAAAGCTGACTAACAAATCACTAAGAGAAAAATGCAAATCACAAAAGGTATTGTATACCTATTGATTTAACAATGTGTGTACATGTGGATATGTTTGGAAATATTTACATAAAGAGTAATAAGGGTAATAATTGATGTTGTCCTCTGTATTTTTTGACTTCCTGGAATGAGGATTGCTTTAGTAATAAGGAAAGGGAAGGAATAAAAGCAAAATATTACAGAGAAAGAAAAACACCAAAATTTATGATCAATAGTAATGCATGAATCAAGGAAAAGTTCAAATGTGTTGGGTATATTTATTTAAAAATGCAGATTCATATAAAATATCACACTTCATTATTTCATTTACACAGAGAAATCCTCATTTCTCAGCAAAGTCAGATAAAGGCAATGTGATAAATTTTTGAGTGCACATTTACCTGTGTAAGCCATGATGTATACGTGACGGTCTAGTTCTATGAAGTACACCTGAGTCTGTCTAAGCTTTATCACTTAGTCATAGAGAATTTTTGACCTAGAGGGCAATTCTGATTCATCCCTAAGCCTGCGCCAGAATTGCTAAAATATCCTTATTCTTATTTTGCTACCAGAGTTGAGTTCACAGAGAAACTCATGCCTCAACAGTTTCCCTCTATTTAGGCTCAAAGAGACCTACTTTTGTAATTGCGTAGTTACAAAAGCCATATGAACCTTTTAGTCACAAAGCACATTTCCTAGGGACACGGCTATTTCACAATAGAAATCTCAGACTTCAAACTGTGGCTTTCATAGCTCATATTATTTGTGTGGATTTCTTTTCACTTAAAGCTGGAAAGATGATGCCCAGAAGACTTTATCCTTTTTTAATAATCTCAACCTTACTGACAACCACAGTACAGAACAACAAGCATTTCCCAAACAGAAGGTATTTTCCAAGTCATTCAAAAGCACTGTACTTTTCAAATCAATCGCAAGCAAGGTCACAGCAAGCTGATACGCCTTGAAGACTCCAGTGATTTAAAAAACATGGAATAGGGTGTCAATCAGATCAGAAACACCACCCACAGTGGAGGACAGAGAAGAAGCTGAATGGACAAGCAGACTATTCAAGGAGTATTCTCATTCCCTCTATTGTTCCCACTGAAGGCTTTCCTGCTGCTTCCTGGTATTTCATTAATGAATAGAAACAGTAGTAAATTCCATTAGGAGCTTGAAAAGATTTTAAATTCAATCTAGGGACACAAAAGAGGAGTTTCTTTGTGAGTTGGCAAAGTATAGAGACAAAAATCAAAGAGGCTCAGCAAAAATTGTTACATTCCCTGGGAAATGCTCATAGAAACCAAATCTGCCTCTGACTCTTTCAGAACAAATAAATCTTAGGTTTTGTTTTTTCCATTTTACCCTTGATCTTTGATCACAAAGAGAAATGTTCATGGCACATTTCAAATAAAATGACAGCTAGAGTAAGGAGTGATAACAGATAGATGTGGTCTACTTTGAGTTGAATATGGTAGAACTAGTTATGATAATAACCCACATAATGTCATTTTTCAAGCTCATCCAAATTCTTCAAATTTTTCATTCTTGTTTCATAGTAACTTTATATTTTTATTATAAAAATTTTAAATATATATGTTAGTTAAGTTTACTTTCACAATAACTGAAACAATATTACTGTTCTTACTGTCAAAGAAAACTAAAGCATGTGGAGGTTAATTTGCTTTTGTAAGGCACATATTTAATAGGTATTAATATTTTTGTTGTATCTGTCTTATATCTTTGGTTCTTTTTGGAAACAAAATATTACATACATAGTTGAAGTTCCTGCTTTATTCCTCACTGATTTAATTCCTCCCTACATCTCCTGAAAAAATCACTATCTAAAGATAGTATTTATCTTTCTGTTATCTTTTTGTATTTAACACACTATTACACAAAACAGCGCTGTTTTGTGTAGATCATTCTGCATCTCCTTTTTTCACTGTTTTTGTGATCTAGCTGTTTCAAATTGTATAAACCTAGTATACTCATTTAATTGATTTAAAGTATTCCATTTTATGAATACACTGTAATTCAACTATTTATTATCCTAATAAAAGATATTTAGAATGTTTCCAATTTTTCAGTATTTAAAAACAATGTGATTGAGTAGACTTCTAGTTTCTGTCTGGTATATAAGGAGCTTAGAAGTCATCATTCTATTCTAACAAGTCAAATGCTGGACAAGATGCAAATCAACAACTCTTCAGACCTGTCTGGGAAGTAGGGGCACCAAGCAAAATACTGTCCTGGAGAGACAAAAAAGATAGATATAGAGAATCCCAACTTACCTGAACAGAAATAAACCAACAGAAACATCTGTGGAAACTAGTGTCACAGTAGGAAAACCTAGACTATAAGTCATGAATGTCCAAAGACTTATAATAGATAAGTTTGTGAATTAAAAACCCTAGGGGTTGGGCGCAGTCCTAGAGAGACTTTAGGAATTTTTTCCTGCAGTTATTATACAAAGTTCTCAAAGCGAAGATAAAGAATCCCTACACACACTCATTCTCCAACATACAATGAATGCCTTACACATCACCAAAGACCTGTGTTTTCCCCTTTTTAAATTTTTTTATTTTTTATCTTTTGCCAGTTATGTTAGTTAGCTGTTAGATTTATCCACGCGTAGTCTCAGGACGTGAAAAAACGTAGACATGTTCTTTGTAGAGTTTAACACATAAGGCCTCTAGTCCAATTCACAGTAGAGTCCTTGTTCCCATCTAAAGCCTCAAGAGCACAGTCTTTACTGTCCACCTTCCTATCAACATTCTGGTCTTCTGAGTTCACACCAGAATTGCCCATGAAGCCCTGCTTACAACAACATTTTTAAGGTTTCTCCAGCCTGCATCTCCAAACTTTTCCAAATTCCTTCTGCAAGCCAGTTCCAGAGGCTTCTGAACTACATGGTTGGGTGTAGTTTTAACAATTCTACTTTTCAATACCAATTTTCTATATTAGTCAGATTTCCACTGCTGTGACAAAATATCAGGGAAAATCAACTCAAAGCAACAAATGTTTATTTTGGCTTGCAGTTTCAGAGGTTTCAGTACATAATCACTTGACCCCATTGTTGTGGGCTTGTGGTGAGGTAGACTATCAGGATGGGAGGAGAGTGGAGCACACCTGCTCACTTCATGGTGACTGGGAAGTAGAGAAATAGATAAGGAGGGAAAAGGAACAAGTTAAAGTCCCAAAGGCAACATTCACAAGGAACCACTCCCTTCAACAAGAGCCAACCTCTTATACCACCTCCCAATAGCTCATTCAGCTCTGAATCCATCAGTGGGTCAACCCATTGATGAGATCAGAGTACTCATGATCCAATCACTTCCCAAGAGCCCCAACTCTGAACATTGTTGCTTTGGGAACCTAGCCTTCAACCCATGAGCCTTTGGAAGACATTCCAGATCCAAACTTCTTTGAAAAAATAAACACTACTAAGCATGGTAAAAGAGTATAACAGAGTTAAAAGGATTTGGACAAGCACAGGAACAAGACTTAGATATAGTATGAATGTTGAACTTATCAGATCATTGATTTAAAACAACTATGACTACCATGCTTAGAGATCTGATGGAAAAACAGGAGATCAGTAATGTAAGTAAAGATATGGAAATTTTAAAAAAGAATCCAAGAAATGCTAGAGATCAAAAGCACTGTAATAGACATAAAGAATGCCTTTGATGAACCAGGGAAAGACTCTCTGAAATTAAGGATATGTAAACAGAAACTGAGAAGAGAAAATGACACTGGAAAAAATACAGAACAGTGTGTCCAAAAAAACATCAGACAACCACAAAATGTATAATATATGCCTAATGGAAAGAAAGAAAGAGAATAACTGAAACAATAATGATTGAGAATTCCCCCAAATTAATGTCAAACACCAAACAACAGATAAAGGAACCTCAGAGAACACCAGGAAGAATACATGCTCAAAAGAATTACATGTAGGCATATTATATTCCAAACAGCAGAAAATCAAAGATAAGGAAGAAATTTGAAAGAAGCAAACAAAATAATGAAGGTAGGAAGAACACTATCTATAGAGAAGCAAAGAAAAGAATTACATTTGACACCTCAGAAATCACAAAGGCAAGAAACTGGAGTAAACTAGCGGGGCAGGGGCAGGCACCCAAATATAGAATGCTATATCTTGCAAAATTCTCCTTCAAAGGTGAAGAAGAAATAAAAACTTTCTTACACAAATAAAAATCAAGGGACTTTGTTAAAATTTCTTCATAAAGAAGAAAAATGATTTGGTTCTGAACTCAGATCTGCCTACAGAAAGATGAAGGATTAGAAAAGGAGTAAGTGAAGGTAAGTTACACTTTTTAAATTCTCAATCTCACAAATAACAATTTATTCAAAATAACAATAGCAACAATATATTTAGTGATTATAGTTTATATAAGTGAAACAAATCAGACTAAGAGACTGAGGGAATGATAGCAAGGACAGAAGGGAAAAAGGAACTCTTGGCTTTTGTAAGGCACTTGCAGTACATGTAAAGTAATATAATATTATTTAAAAGTAGACTTCTATTAGTTTTAAATGTATATTGCAAATCCTAGAGCAACCACTAAGATTTTTCAAAAATGCACAGCAAAAATTGTCAACTTCATAGATACCAAGTACTTTAGAAATTCTAAGATAAGGTATTGAAGAATTACATTAACTAAACTATCCAATGAATTTTTTCATTAAAAAGAAAAAAAATCACTATGAAAATCCTCATATTTGTATCCTTGAGCACATGTAAATGGCATCATTGGGTCCTAGAAACTGCAGAGGATGTTCCACTCTGATAGGCATTATCAAATTATTTACAAAAGTGGTTTTACAACAAAGTAGTTTGCCCTTCTATAATCAGTTCCTAGTATGATTTTTGCTGTTTTACCCATTCTCAATGACACCTCCTATTTACAAACTTTTTAATTTAAAGGTATGAAATTATATATCTCATTGTAATTTATCTCCTAGTAATTATTAGTGCAATTGATCATCTTTTCATGTGCTGGTTTGTATAAGCTTCCTCTTCTATGAATTGCCTGTCCATATTTTTGTTTGTTTTTTTTATTCCTTTATTTGCCTTTTTTTCCTATGTTTGGGAGTCTTTTTTATATCCTAGATAATAATTATTCATTAGTTCTATGTATTATAAATATCTTCTTTCATTTTGGGGAACTCATTTTGTCACTTATTTATGGTACATGTTAAATTTTTTAAACATAAACTGCCCTTATTAAGTAGAAGCAAGTTACTTGCAAAATTATGCCATAAAATCCAGACCCTTGAACTAGTATACCCAGTGTATACTGCTTTTGTTACTATTAATTTACTTAATCAGTAGTATATGTGCATAGCACAAAATTGAAATGCACAAAATGATAAACATAAATTAGTAAATCTTCCTTCTTTTTCTCTTCCCCAGGACACTCAGTTCCTCTACCTGATACAAAAACTGGTGGCTTTTTGCTGTTGTTGTTTTGTTTTGTTTGTTTGTTCTGGTATCTGTGAAGATGAAGTATGTATTTATGTATTTATAAACATTTATCAATATATTATTTTTTATAAAAATGGCAATATACTACTGTTCTATTTTTTTAGTATTCTCATATGTATCACATATTTACCTAAAAATAAGAAATACATATGTGCATGTCTGGATAATTCACCTTATCAATACAGTACATGCAGAGTGACTGCCTTTTTATTTTTTTTACACCTGTTTAAAATTCCATATGTACAGGGGAAAACTGTAGCCTAATGAGTAAGAACATGTCAACTCTAGATCATGACTAAGTAAAAGTCCCAGTTCCTCTCCTTGGAGCAAGTTTGCTGTCTTCTTTGTGTCTCACTTTCCAACTTGCAAAATGAGAATAATAATGGTTCCTATCTCATCTAGTTGTAGTGGGAGTTAAATTAGATTACATATGAAAATAGACTCAGCATAGTACTTGACTCAATAAACAAAGTTAGATGTCATTATTCTCACAAACTATATTTTATTTAACCAATACTCTATTAAAGAACATTGAATTACTTCCAAATGTTTTTAATATAAATAAGGTTGACATGAATATCTTTGTATACAATTATTTTGCATATATATGAATACTGTTGGATTAGTGAATAGGAGAAAATACAGCAAGATAAAAGACTATATGAATTTCTTATTTACATAGTGTTGTTACCCTCCAAAGAGCTTGCATCAATTTACACTCCCACAAGTAATGTATGAGTAACCTTCGCATATCCAGCTAACCAAGAATTAATCAAACTTTTTACCTTTGCCAATTTAATACAGTTGAAAAAGTGGTTTTATGTGTATTATAGTTTTAGGTTTCTCCTCTAATTATGAATAAAGTATTTTCACCTGAGTCATTTTTAGTTTCTTTTTGGTAATATTTTCTTATTTTAATGTTAGTCCATATTCTTTTTGTTAGTAATTTTATAGGATACTGTATATGTTTACATTTTTATAACTCTTGTGTATTTCAAATGTTTTTCCAGTTTTTTTCTGGTTTTTATGTTTCTAATGTTTTAACTTTTCATAAAATTGAATTTAATCATTTTAATTGTTTTCAGGGTTTTATGTCATTTGTAGAAAGACTTTCCATACTATAAAACTATCTTCCAGGATTCTTTCTGGTTCAATAATAGTTTACAATTTTAATATTTATGTGTTCAACTCATGTGAATTTATTTGGGTCGAGATATCCAACTATCCCTTAAGAATTTTTGTTTTGTTTTGCTTTGCTTTGTTGTTTTGTTTTGGTTTTGCTCAGTGCTAGGGATTTAACTCAGGGTCTCATGCAGACTGGGCAAGTATTCTACCATGGTGCTACATCCCAAGTCCTCTTAACAATTTTTATATAAAGCACTATTACAACATTTATTTGAAATACCACTTTTATATTATATTATAGCTTATAATTTGAGTTTATTTCATAATTTTCTGTTCTTTCTATTCATACATCAATACAACATTTTCAATTAATGTAGTTTTGTTGCAGCATATATCTTAAAATGTGCCTGGCAAATCGTCCTTAAATTTTCTCCTTTTTTGTTAGAATTTTCCAGGTAATTGTTCCTTGAATATTTTTCCATATGAATCTTAGAATCAACTTATCTAATTTTTTTAATTCCTTATTATTGATTTTGCTTGAATTTATGTATTAAGGGAAAATATCAGTTTTGTAATATTAAGATTTTCTATCCAAGAACATGATGTGTCTTACCATTTGTCCATGGATTCTTTGTGTTCTTTAGTAATAATTTAACTTTTATGTAGATTTTTTATTGGTTTTATTTTTTGCTGCTCTCATTCCTGGGTATTTCTTCTTTTCTAACTATTACAAATGGACAGTTTCTGGAAACTCATCTTTTAATGGATTGTTCCTTATTCCTTGTTGTTGGGGTCCCATTTTCTTGTGTTCATATCTGTTCCTCTATGAAAATTTCCTACCCCCATAATCCATCAAAAATATCTGAAGCTCTGAAATTCAACAGCTACTAACCAGAAAACACTACAAATGTTGTATGGTCATAAGGGTAACATATACTTCCCATTTATTTTAGAGTCTTAGAACATAATTTCAAGTCAAAGAATGCTTTATTCAAGACCATCAATGATTTCAATGTCTAATGTGTCTCCTAATTTATTTATTTGATTGTATCTCAACTTATTATACTACTGAAATGAAATGGAAAAAAATGACCTGATGCTAGTCAGTTCTGAAGTGATACATGACCCAATTACATAGTTTTGAGTAAAACGAGTGTGGCAGACCCACTCTAACATGGTCCCCAATAAGTCATGCATGCATACCTTTATCAAATCCCCTTCAGTATGGAGGAAATTATGACTTAGTTATTAACCAATAGAATATGGAAAAGTATTAGGTTAATCACATTCTAGATTAGGTTGTTATATGGCAAAAGTGATGACACAGTCACTATTGTGATTATGTGACATTACATAAGACTCTGTCCTATCAAACTAAAGGGAAAGGATCTCCTGCTAGCCTGGGAGAAGTAATCTGCTATGCCATAAGAGAGCTATGTGTAAAGTACTGTAGGCAGACTCTAGAAGCTTCAGTTGCCCTGCCTAATAGCCAGGGGGAAAAAAAATGAGAACCTCAGTAACTTTACCTCAAAGACCTGAATTCTACTAGCAAGAGATTGAAAGTGGGCCATCAGCTTCCAAAAATATGCATCCCAGGTAAACTTTTGATTGCAATCTTGTAAAACCCTGAAGTTGTGCCTGGACTCCCAATCCACCAAAACTGTGAGATAATAAATATGTTGTTTTAAGCCTCTAAGTTTGTGGTCACTTAGCAGAAAAAGAAACTAATATACTAAGTCAAATCCTGTCTCTGAACATTTCAAGTACAAATGTACAGTACAAATGTAGTAAATGTATGGTGGAGGTTTGTCCTGAGTGAGATATCAGCACAATAGTGTTGTATTCTGAATCTAAATTTATGGAGCTGGGGGTAGAGAATTTGAGAATATCCCCCAAATACCTCAAAGCTGAAAACTTTGACATAATTCTCTGTATTAGTCAGCTCAGCAGTGCTGTGACCAAAATGTCCTACAAGAACAACGTAGAGGAGAAAACATTTATTTTGGTTCATGGCTTCAGAGGTTCGGTCCATGTTTGGCCAACCCCATTGCTCTGGATCTGAGATGAGGGAGAATCTCAGGAGAAAGGATGAAGTACAGGAAAAATGTTTAGCTCCGGGCAGCCAGGAAGTAGAGAGAGAGTCACCAGAGACAAGATGTAAACCCAATTGCATGTCACAGTGACCCATTTCCTCTAGCCATGCCTCCACCTACTTACAATCTAATCATTTCACTCCCTGAGTTAATACAAGAGCTCCTGGGGGACACCTCATATACAAACTACAGCTCTCTCTCAAACCACACATATCAAAATCTAAGCTACATATTATTCATCAGTATTCAGAATTTGTCCAAATTAGAATTACTGGTAAATGCTACAGTCTATTTGAAAGAAGAAAAGTATTAATATGTAATTGAAAAATTGGGAAAAAGTCTTATTTTAAAATAATTGAAATGCTTCATTTATCTCTGCCTCTGCTTCTTCAGTTACCCCAGGGGCTTCAATTTCAGTGCTTTTCTTTTTTTTTTTTTTTAAGTTCAGAAATACAAGAAAATAAACTGTGATAACAATAACATTTCCATGGCTAAACTTTTGTTCTGAAATTTCACATAATAGAGTTATTTAAACACTTGCAATCCAGCATATGGGTTCAAATTTGACATTTAGTGTCTCAATCTTAAAGCAAACTGTTCCATCTTTTTCAAAAAGAACATTAAGATGTTGGCTTACAAAATAAAATCTTGGCTGACCAAACTCTTTTAATGCCTGTAATCATAGGATGCAAAAGTATTCTTTCTTCTCCCACATCTTGTAAAAGGCTACCAAATTAGTGTCTGACATACTATTGGGATGTAAATCCAAACCCTCAATCTCTCAAAGAAAGGGCTCATATCCAAAGTCAAATTTTAGAGAGATCTTATAAGGTGTAGGCAAAGGTTTTTTGAAGAGGGTAGGAATTTACAAAGTCCCTAAGACTCAAAGAAGCTTCCTCCACTGAAGAGCGGAGACAAGCATAGACTACAAATGAGAGAAATAAGGAATACAAATAAGTTATAATCCATCATTGGGCTTTTTTAAGTTTTTATCCCCATTGTCATCACTAAGCCTTCCAGAAACTCAGTACACTGTAGCTTTATTAACGGTCCTATGGTGACTTATTAAATAGAATGAAATATACATTCTAGTGATAAGGCAGAGAGAAAAGCAACCTTCACCAAATCGCTGTGCCTTAGACCAGCATATAACAGCACAAATAAAAACAGCCAATATTATTATGACATACTATGTAGAACATAGTTTGTATAAATAGTAACTAAAATAAACTGCTCTAGGTTGGCTTACTCAGGACCAGACTGTAAGTCAAGGATTTTTATGAAAGTGATTTAATAAAAAGGGTTTCCAGGGGGAGAGGGAGTGGTGAAATAGGACCCTAAAGTAAAGATGTGAGCTCATAAGAGGGCATATAACTCAGTCCCACAGGAGCCACATTTTTAGATGTAATTCAGGTATTTGAGGCCTTAGGGGCAGGAAATGTGGACCATTTATACTCTCCAAGTGTCAGTCTTGATTAAAAGTTGGGGATGTGGGCGATACATAAATTCTCATGAATTTGGGTCTTGAGTGCAAAACAGGTCTTGGCAGCCAAAGACAGTTGGCAAGAGAAGACATGAGGTGCCAACTGGGGAGAGAGAGCTCATATGGAGCCTGTGTGCATAAAAAATGGAAAATACATCTGAGAAAATATGAACAGAACATCCATATATAACCCATGACCTAGCTAGTAGTTTCATATCCACTTTAAAGGTGAGGAACATGAAGTTAAAAAAAGATAAATGAATGAGATGCCCAAGATCCTATAACTGATAATCATCAGAGACAGGATTTGAAACCAGACCATCTGGCTCCAGGTCTGTACACTAATCTGTCATATTATTAAATCAAGCGCCAGAACAAAGCATGCAGAGGCCCAAGGCAGAATTAAAGCCAAGATTAAGAAGTAAAGGAAGTACAGACTATAACCAGGAATGACCTAAGAAGCCCAAATATATTAACATGACTTTTAGTGGGGTAGGGTATGTATATCCAATTAGATCTTTCTCTTAAGTGATCAGCACCAGTCCAGGCATTAGGCACTTGGGTTACACATAATGTTCCCTTTCACTCTCAACTTTCAAAGGAGAGAAATTATTTAGGCATAGAAGTAACTGTAGGAAGAGAACAAATTCAAAGTAAAACTTTCTCTTTCCCCTCTTTCTTCCTCCCTAATTTCTACTTCCTTCTTCCCTTCCACAAACATAAACATAACATAAAATCACACTCAAGTTGGAAAGCTTCTTTCAATTTGTTTCTGATATTTATTGAGAATAATTAGAAAAAATTGGCAGAGATATTAAACTCAACATACCATAACAAGAAGAGAGTTTCCTATAAGCTAAGCATGCCTAGTAAAATAGCTTGGATAACAGGTAAGTTTTTTAATTGGTTTTAAAAACTAGTTGCTTCAGTACATAATTTGAGATTCCCTGGGAAGGTCTGTCAATCCAGGTACCTCTAAATCTACCATTAAATCTTTCGTTTGAGAGTTGCAGATTCTAAACTTTTAAAGAGTCTCCTGTGGGTTTCAGCAATAGGACAGATGGGCTGATACAGACTCTCCTCAATTAGCACCATATGGAAATGATAGATAAATGGCTGGGAATTTATAACAGTGGTAGAGTACTTGCCTCGTATGCACAAGGCTCTAGGGTTTGATCCCTAGCACTGTGAAATAAAAAAAGGGAAAAGAAAAAAGAATGGAGGGATAAAATATGTCCTCCAAAGTAGCATAAATACATACCTGGGTAATAATGACATTCTAGAAAGCTAAATGTCAACTCCCAGAAATGAAAATGGAACTCAAAGCCAGAGATGTAACTAAAAAGGCCAATGCCTTGAATCTGGAGGGCAGGTCCAAAAAAGATGGCAGATATCAAACTAAGTGATGGAATAGGCCTTCTCCTAGGAGTCCAGGGGATCAGAGTCAGTGGTTCTTGTCTACATGGGAACTAAGTCTGTCACAGAGATCACATTTAAAAACCAAAGGAAAAGGAACAGAAAGTCCATGAATGCTGACAGGGTATCTGATTGATCAAAGTAAATAACAATAATTGTTTAATAATAATACACAATAATAAATATAGATTTCTTTTTCACACCATCTTTCCAAAATACATTCCAGACAACTCAAAAATACAAACATAAAAGTCAAGTCTTCCACAGAACATGTAGGAGAATATTTTTATGGGGAACTATTTAGTTGGGGAACTATTTCTTAAACATGGAATAAAATGAGCACACCACAAAGAGAGGGACTGGGAAACCTGGTGTGATAAATCGTGCCACTGGGAGAATATTTGCCACTTATCAGGCTCACCTGTGGGAGATCATGTACCCTCACCTCATGCTGGTTTTAACCAACAAAATATAGCTATGAAGAGATAAGAGTCCTTTGCAAACAGAGCATTAAGAACTTGCCTCTGAACTGACTTCTTCAACAAGACTCCTAAAGCACAAGAAGTAAAATCAAGGATCAATAAATGGGATGGTATCAAACTAGAAAGCTCCTTCACAGCAAAGGAAACAATCAAGAACATGAAGAGACAACCTATAGAATGGGAGAAAATCTTGGCCACCTTCACCTCAGATAGGGCAGTAATTCCCAGGATGTATAAAGAACTCAAAAAACTTAACACCAAAACCACAAATAACCCAATCAATAAATAGACAAAGGAACTGAACAGGAACTTTACAGAAGAAATATGAATGGTCAATATATATATGAAAAAATATATGAAAAAATGTTCAATATCCCTAGCAATTAGAGAAATGCAAATTAAAACTACACTGAGATTTCATCTCACTCCAGTCAGAAATAGCAACAATCAAGAACAAGTAATAATAAATGTTGGTGAGGATGTGGGGGAAAAGATACACTCATACATTGCTGGTGGGACAGCAAACTGGTACAACCAATATGGAAAGCAGTATAGATATTCCTCAGAAAACTTGGAATGGAACCACCTTTTGACCCAGCTATCCCATTCCTCAGCCTATACCTGAAGGACTTAAAATCAGCATACTGCAGTGACACAGCCACATTAATGTTTATAGCAGCTCAATTCACAATAGCTAAACTATGAAACCAACCTAGATACCCCTCAACAGATGAATGAATAAAGAAAATGTGGTACATATACATAATGGAATATTACTCAGCCTTAAAGAAGAATAAAATTATGGCATTTGCAGATAAATGGATGGAACTAGAGAATATCATGCCAAGTGAAATAAGCCAATCCCAAAAAACCAAAAGCCAAATGTTTTCTCTGATAAGCAAATGCTAATACATAGTGAGGGTAGGGGAGGCAGGTGGGGAAGAATTAAGCAACATTGGATTGTGCATATTGGAATGAGGAGAGGGGTGAGTAGTGGGGATGGGAAGGATGTAGAATGACACAGACATTATTACCTATATATGTATATATATATATATGTATGATTACACTACTGGTGTGATTCAGCACCATGTATAGTCAGAAGAATGAGAAGTTATGTTCCATTTGTGTACAGTGCATCAAAATACATTCTATTGTTATGTATAACTAATTAGAACAAATATAATAATAATAATAATAATAATAATAATAATAATAAATTTTTAAAAATTTAAGAAGTCAAGGGAGGTTACTGCTCTAGACTCAATGTAGACCTTAATAGAGTCACTCATGCTAAGTGCCACCTAATAAAGCACAAGTATGAAATGGGCCATTTTTCCTTTAAAATAAGAGATTCACAGCAATCATTCAGAAAGGTTTCAGCTTACCTGAACTGGAATAATAAAGTTCCTTCTGTTTTAACCAACCCACTTTTTATTCACTATTTCTGCTTTTTTCATCCTTTTTCTGCCTTTACAGCCAACTTCCTCTGTCAACTTATTGGTGCAGTCATTATATTTTATAAAATCAGGTATTCCTTGAGTCTAGATTCATAAACAAAAGACAATTAGTGTCTTAAACTAAATTTGTTGTAATTTTGTCTTTTGACAAAAAGACAATAGATGGTAGATTTATAAAAGTCAATAGATGGTAGATAACACAAGCAAGCAGGAAAAGATATGCATATAATAAAGAATTAATATACAAAAATCATGAAGAGCATCTACAAATCAATAAGAAAAATGACTCAAAAGAAAAATAAGTAAAGAATATGAATAGCTATGTCACAGAAGTGAAAAGCTAAATCATCTATAAAAATATTAACATAAACTCAACTTCATTACTAATTAGGAAGTACAAACCTAAAAAAAATACCAGTTCATGTTCACCAACATGGCTAAAATATTAGTCTGATAATACAAAGTATTATTAAAATGGGGAGCAAAAGAATCTCTTGTTAGCCACTAGACCATTACTTTGACCTAAACTTGCAGGAAAAATCTGAAATTCCTTGAGATGACCGCACCCACTTCTAAAGTTGATTTTTTATCTCAGATAAGACCTGCCAGAAAAATTTACAGAGAAACAGTAAAAATTATGGACTTATCCATAATAAGTTGCATTTTCAACTATTTCATAATATAAAATAAATTTTAAAAGTTTTCTTATTGAATAGAAATGCAATCATTTAAACAAGAACATGTTTTTTCCAGAATGTCCTGATATTAGGAGGAAGAAAAAATCAAAGTAACAGCTAGGGCATTTGCTTATATGGAATAGAGAACTTCTGTTGGTTGCCATTAGGATTATGATCAATAAATGGAAGTGAAACCAGATTTTCTGCGTTTATTACCGTGGCAGGCAGGGCCTGTTTGTGTTACAGCTCCACAGAAGACCTCTCTGGTTCTTGTCTCCCAAACTCAAATAATGAAATCCACAGACAATAAAAGGTGAGTATAAAAGAGTAAGATTTCCTTAAGTACAAAGAAAAGAAACAGCTCTCACCAAGCAAGAGTGGTCCCAATAGAGGGTTGCCACTCAAATTTATTAACCTAGGGGCTTACATGGCTTCTGGATAGGGGCATTGCTCAGTGTCTATGCTAATCAGGTATCAAAAGAATGCTAAGCATATTGGTCCTAATTTGTGTGGTAATTAGGTATCTGGAAAGTGACTTGTTCATTGATTAGGACTACAACATCCTGATTGGTTGTGCCCTTCCAGCCTTTGAGTTTGAAATTCTCTGTAGTTTCCACTCAAGTCTGTTCTACCTTCTCATTTCTGTGGATCAAAGGGTTTTGGTGGTTGCAATGTTTGGAATATTTTTAAAATGCAATCCATTTCTGTGCAGCAGTAGTCTGCATTTTCCATCTACTTAGAGAATTCTTTTGGGGGCCCATTTCCCTAACTGCCTGCCTATGTCTTACTATCTGACCATCTTAACTATTCCAAAGCTTCAGGAAGACTTCAGTATAATCTAACAAAGAACTTTCTAATGTTGCCCAAAGCTGAAATGGGCTACTTTGCAAGTCACAAATTCTCACAAGGGCCAGTATTCCAGACATGGTCTGCACATAAAACAAGAGTATTGGGCAGGTTGTTGAACCAAGTAATCAGACAGCTTGTGGATTCTATGGTTCTATCTACTGGAAAATACAGACAGCACCTAAGAGAACTTCAAGAACCAAGCAATGTTTTATTTCCAAGATTTCCCAATTAACAACAATTTCCAATATGATTTAGCATAAGTGATGAATATTAAATTCATCTCATTGTGACTTATTGTGGTAACAATTTTTTAAAAAGGAGATGAAAAAGCAAAAATCAAAATCTTCAATAAGAAATGAAGCCATTCTTTCACCAGATTGGGTACACAGAGAGAAAGAAAAAACTTCTCCCAAACAGCATACGTAGTTTATGTTTCTGTCTTTGATATTACTGCATCCATTTCAAAGCTTTTATGAGACTACAAAGGAAAGAAAATTGTAAGAAATGCAAATTCTCCACCAAGGCAGTCTTTTGATGACTGAACTTTGGATAGGGCAAGGAGAGGCTTTTTCTAAAAGCCATAGCAGGAAATTCTGAATGGATATACCAATCAATCCAACATAGTCTAGACAATACAAGGCTCTGGAAAATCAAAAGGAAATGAGAGTCAACAAGATTTAAGCAACTTCTTGAGACAAAAAAATAAATAAATAAACACTATTTTGAGGATTTGTTTTTCGGTTATTTTCCTATTCCAGCATCCATGCCTGTGAAAGTCACATGAGGGGGTATAATTACATTTCATAGAAGCTGTTCTTGTTCTAAATCTGCCTTTAATACAAAGCAGCCAACAGAGGAAATTCTATTTAATAAGACATCTGGCTTCTAAAATGAAGATGCATCCCACTTTTATTCTAAAATAATTTTAATTTGGTTTGTTATTGAAACATGAAGTTGATGTCATTTGGAGTTTCCTGTCCCAGAAAATTATATTTAGAGAGAAAATAAGAATATTAGAACATTTTCATGGTGCAAGATTGTTTTTATCTAAAGTATGGCATGTCTGAAGAGATATTTCAGTATTAACGTCTGAGAATATTTAACTTCTTTCTATTCATGAAATTATATTTAACTTAACTAAAATTTTAAAAAGTTTGCTTTGCCCTATGCTATCTTTTTACCTGAGTATCTATCCATTTCCTTATGTTTTTAATTCATTCTTTTTCTTCAAAGTTAATCTTTTACTTATACTTCTTCCTGTTAAATGAAATGTCTTTGCCTTGTTGACGTTTTATCTCTCCTATTTTTATTCCTTCTTTCCTGTTCTTTTCATTCTGCTTCTTTCTCTTCCTTTATTCTGTCTTTGCAACCAAAAGGATTCATAACAGTCTGATATGAAAGGTAGGAATTTGCTGGGGTTGTGGCTCAGTGGTAGAGCATTCGCCTCGCATGTGTGAGGCACTGGGTTCATTCTCGACACTGCATAAATAAATAAAAATAAAGGTCCATCAACAACTAAAACAATTTTTTTTTTAAAAAGTAGGAATTGAATGTTAGGTGAAAGGGTTTCATGCATATAGAGGGAAAACCCCTCCTTTAGGAAGAAGTTTCTATTTTTTAAAAAATGTTTTTATCATTTGAGAGGGTTAAAAAGTAGTGAAATGAATAATGAAAGAATGCCAAAATAAACCAAAGCAAAAGCCAGGCTTCATGGGGTTGAGGCTATAGCTCAGTGGTAAAGCACATTTTGCATAGACGAGGTTCAGTTCTATCCCCAGCACCCAAAACACACACCCCAAAATAATCTCAGGCACCTCAAAATCTAGAAATTAAGATAGTGACCATTATACTTATCAAAACATAAGCCAGTTATAAGTTCCATTCTCACTAATATATCTACTAACATTTTATTATGAGTTAAGAACTAAAATATTTATTATTTTTAAATAGCAATAAAAATATACTATGGAGAAGTTATCATTTAGAAAAAAATTATTTTATAAATGTTTGATCTGTTCTTAGAAAATAAGAAACTCATAAAACTGAATCTAGTGGAAACATACAATTAAAGCCTTCCCTTCTCAAAGTAAATGACCTCAGCAGGACACAGTGGTATGCATGCCTGTAATCCTCATGACTCAGGATCACAAGTTCTAGGCCTGCCTTGGCAATTTAAAGAGAACCTGTCACAATATAAAAAGGGCTGAGGATGTAGCTCAGTAGTAGAACAAACAGTGTTCAATCCCCAGTATTCCCGTACAGGGGGAAAAATGGGGCCTCCAATGTTTTCTTTAAATTATACATAATTATTCCTGAGTTTATGTTTGAAAGGCAGAAATATACTTACAATTTTAAATAAAGTTGATTGTATGAAAAAGCTTGTTTCCTCAAAATTGTAAACATTTTACCATGCTATTCTTGTTATCATATATGCTATCAGATCTTGTGACGATCAGAGTATATTTACTAGCCTGCTGAGAACACAGCTGGCTTGATTAAAATGCCTGAAAAATGTTTCTGCCTGCAGCAGAAATTGTTATATAATTACTAAATGCATCTGCTCTGTTTTGCTTTTTTAAAAACAAAGATGAACCCAGGTGATTTCTGGGTACCTTGAATATGACATCAAGAAGGATCACTATAGAAACTAAATGTGTAAATAAAATACATAGAACTCAGAGGTAATTCAAGAATTTTGCCCTATGGGTAAAAGTGCAATTATTTGCTTTTTTTAGGGTTTCAGGGTTTGTTGTGGTTATTGAGAAAATTTTAGAGAAACATTCATCAGAAATAAACCAATTGTCATAATAAATGTATTGTATGTACTAAATTGCGTTACAGTGCAGAAGACTGAGTGCATCATATTTCAAATTCTAATATTATTTCAACTGGTTTAGAATTTAATGAACATTCCAAGTTAAAGAGATTTCCTTTTTTGAAAATATAACTCTAAAAAGTACTCAAACTTATCTTGATAATAGGAGTTCATTTTAGTCCATCTAAATAATTTTTTTCAATAGACTAATATTATGTCTTCCATAGTTTTATTTTTCCACACTATTTTACACTAGCAAAAGCAATTCACCTAAGTAGTATTTATGATTCTCGCCAAGAGATCTTCAAATACTTATAGTATTTTTATCATTGATGCTTTGTTTAATTAACCATTTGTGAGCATCTGAGATGGGTGCTTTGGTATTTCACCCACATAATGAGAAAAAAAATTTCAGACTACAGGAAAAAGATAAAACTGCAGACTGGAAATATAGGGTAAGATTTTTAAATGTACTAAGGCATTATACAATAAAATATATAGGGAGCTGACATTTTCATGAAAAATGATGTTATTTCAGACTTATTTGGTAATGAAAATGTTACTTCTTTAAAAGTTCTATATAAGACCTGTAAAAACTTTGAGTTTCTCTAAAAGCCTTGGCATATAAATAGTGATCTTAAAATATGTTGAAACTACAAATACTGCATTTCTATTTGGAAGTCAAAAGTGGTTGTATTTGAGTAGATCTCACATATCAGGCTTAGAGAAAGTTACCTTAGAGCAGCAGGACCGCATTTTTCAAAAAAAGGAAATGAATGACCTACTGTGAAGATTTTCTGAGTTAATAAGAATTTCATTCAAACTAGATTGAATATAAAGAAGGTTTTTGTATGTATGTGTTTTGCTTTCTTTTTAATTTAAAAAGAAAAAATAGAAGTATATCAAGGGACTCAAAGGTAGAAAGTACAGTCAGATTCACATAGCTGCATCTTAGAATTGGAAAGAAATCAGGAAAGAGTCTCTCTTCCTCCATCCACTGTCTAGTTTACTCTGTTTCTCACACACAGGCCCACACCCCACCACCCTGCCTCCCAGCTCCAGCAGATTAATCAACTCTTTTGTGTTTGTGTGTCCCAGTTCCAGATTTCTATTAGAGAAGATTCAAACTGGCTCAACTCAGGGTATACACTGGCTTTCCTTGGTTCTGATGTCCATCTCTTGCCTACTACTGAAGTCAGAGAGGGCAAAAGACTTGTAATATATCCATGACTGCAGAAATCTGTCCTTCATTTGAAACAAGGAGGTTCCCAGAGAAATGAGATAATTTGGACAGTCAATAATGCTATCTTTCAGAGATAATAACGATTAACAATGTGATCCTACACATATCTTGATGCATATATGTGGACTTTGTTATTTATAAATGGGACAAAACACTACATAGTATTTATTAAGTTGCTGTTTTTAACTGTACAGTGTATGATGCTTATATTTCCATTAGAACCTCTGTTTCATTCATCTTTAGATACTTTTGGCATATCATAAGCTTTATTTGATATGAATGAAGTATCTATCAACCTATGCTTGGCTATTTTTTAGTTAATATGGAAAGTATTAAAGGTTTATGGGACTAGTCTCTGGCAATAAATCAATGGGTTAAATAGCTTACAACATAAATGTATTCAATCATGTTGGAATTAATATAATGCTTCAAAAAATAAATTAATTTGCCTATTATTATATAATGAAATTAAGCCCAAATTGAATATTAAATTGATGTTACTATTAATAAAGACTTAATAATTGTTTTCCAAAAGCACAGATATGTTGAAACATTATTCAACACTTTGCATTATATGTTGTATCTGGCAAAGCACACTGAGAATATTTTCATGAACCAAACTAGTTTCTAAAAATATTTCTTTTCTGTCTTCATCATCATCCTTGACCACCTGATCACACAGCCTTGCAGTTTAATTTACAAAGCTAGAAAATGTGTTGAAGGCAAAGAATTGACTAAGGTAACACTTGTCATGAGTGAGCATTCTAAAGCTTGACTGACCATATCAATGAAAAAAGAAAGAAATGAGTGGGCACATTTTGACCATTCTTCAAGAATCTTAGCAACAGTCTAGCACAAAATGAAGAAGACAAACATTTAAAAATAAAGGTGATAAAATTTGTAGACATGAACTTTAAAATCTAATTCCCATAATTCCTGCAGGAGATCAATTTATCGGAGACAGATTCCAGGACAAAAAAAGTTGTGCAAGTGGAGAAATAAAACTTTTTAATAATTAAAAAAAAACTATTATTCTGACCTTCTAAAATTATTTTTCTACAACATGTTGCCAAGTACTTCCTCTTGGCTTACCTCCCAATTAGTTTCCATTAAAAATGTCATCAACTGTTTTGAGGGTTGACCCTAGCTGTGACACATAATGAATCCCCCAAGAGTCTCTCTCCAGTAGTGAGTTAAGTGCTTAAGGAGATTTATTCCTTCTTAAAACTGAGCAGCTACTGAGCCTATTAGAGGGGAAAAAAAGGATTTAAAGACAAGTATGTACTGCTAGAAACAGGTGCCTAAGAGTATAGTTGTCTTACAATTTTAAGAAGGCGAGAAATCCAAATTAACCCCAAGAAGCCATCTGTTAGAAACCACCAATCTGACAAACAAAGCAATAAGTACTTTCTGTTCCACTCTGGATTACTTGATTTCTCTAAGTTGGTGGCACTTTATTTCCCTTTACTATTTAAAGTCAATTGAAAATAAATCATGAAGTTTAGTAATTCTAAAGGAAAAACCACAGGAAAGCACAGTAGTAAAGAAAAAAATCAAACTTTTCAAGAAATTGAGGATTTCTTTCATAGTACAAATAAATACAATATTTCAAGGATAGGGTTCACTTTAAAATATTTGACACTGGCATTGTTTATTCATCAAAAAATGTACTGGACTAATAAGTTATAAAATAGACATTTTATTTGATGAATGGTATACTCCTACATAATTCATTTGCAGAGGGAAAGGGCATGTAGGCATTGTTATATATCTCTTAAATTATTCCCTGTACCTAGCATAGCAGCAGGCGATTAAGAATTGTAAGTTGAAAGTTTTTAAAGCTGCCCAAGGCTTAGTGCTACTGGATTTCACTTCAAACAGTAGTTAGTCCAACATAAATCCTGTTTGTAGAATGAAATGCCATATTAGGTCCAGGTGCCAAATGCCACCCTCCTCTTACTTCTCTGCTACCTTCTTTCTTTCACTCTTCTTACTCCCCCTCTGGTTATGCCATGTTTGAAGGGCAGGCAGGATAGGGGTGGAGTGCAGAGGGAATAGGGAAGACACGAAGAGGAAACAGAAGGAGCTCCTGCCATTCCTAAAAGACCATGCCTTGTTCTAATGAATCATTGATTTGCCTCTTCCAATAAGAATTGTTCTGATAGAAGAAATGACCAGAAGCACCTACATATTATGATGAACTAACTCAGTAACTTCCATACTAAATTATAGCATATCAGGATCATATTCTCACCATTAAATCTGCTAATCCTCCAAGAATGTGTTGAAACTTTACCCATGGAGCTCAAGAGAAAAAGGCACAGTGCTCTGTCCCTTGAGGGCAAGAAAATTAACATAAATCAGTTCTACCTAAGAGAGATTTTAATATATTCAGTTACTTGTTCACCTATTTTTTTTTTTTTTTGCTTTGCTTTTTCATTTTATTTTATGTGTCAGGCATATGATGTGCAGCTTTCCAAAAAGCTGACTCTTGGAATTAGACTGTGCAAGAAAGAATTGTAACTGTTACAGCAGGGGTTAAAATGTGCAAATGCCTAATGCAATTCGCTTCTTGGACTTAGCTGTCAAAACATTTAAATTGTGTCCCTGTCATTCCCTTTCTTCCTTCTCTTCTACCCTCTCCCCAGCAGGAGCTCCTAATACTGATTCTTTGTCAAAAGAGAAGACATTGTCAGATTAGCAAACTGTATCTTTCTAAAAGGGTTTCCAACCTTCTTTGTGTTGATTGTCATGTTGATTTCTTTACGTCTCTTTTGCAGAATCCTTGCTGATGTTCTTCAGTTTAATTTAATGAAAAAAAAAATCTCATATTTCAGGTCAATTGATAACTTAAATAAAAGACATTACATATGGTTATGACTGTGTTTTTTTTTTAAATCTACATAAGTGAATTCTTCCATTTTGTTTGGACCATGAGGAAAATTAAGCAGATTGTAGATAAGCAAAAATAAAAAATAAACTGTAGCAAAGAGGCTCCACTAGACATATTACTGGAATTCTGAACGTGAACAGTGGAACAAGGGGCAGCGTAGAGTGCCAAACAACAAAGTTGGTCCTGCCATTAGAAATAATTAAAATAAATGAATGAATAAAATAGATGAATAAATAAAATAAATGAATGAATTATACTATGTAATAAATAACATTATCTTATACAAACATTATTAATGTGTTGGAAAATATTTATTGTACACTGGTCAAGAACCAGACTCTCCATAGCTCCATGCGTTTAATCCTCACACAGCAGGCATTCATTGTTAAGGCTTATAATAACAATAAAAACCACATGACAGTTGCCTTCTGACAGCTCAGAATCGGATAAGGAAAAAAGACAAGTTAATGTTTGTGAAAACGAGATTAGCTACTTGGTTGTACTTATGAGATTATGTACTTGAATATACTTACAAAAGCATCTAGAAATAATATCAATTGTGAATGGGGGAGTTGGGGATGTTAACCCAACATGGCTTTGTAAAAAAAAGAGTCAGCCAGAAGACAAAATGTTCGGGCAGGAGCCTCTGTTCAGGCGAAGGAAGCAAGCTTAAGGTACGGGAGAGCAGCGTCCTTTGAGGGAACCACCAGTGACTGTATTATTAAAGCTCAGGGGAGGAGAGGAGGCCAGTGATGGAAGGCTTAGGATGCCATGCTGCAGAGTGCAGGACTTATCCTTGAGGCAGAGGGATACAACAAGATTTTTAAGAAGGGTGGCTAAAGGATTATGTTTTCAATCTAGAAATAACAATAATTCTTTAGGGAGGGCTATTGTGTGCCATCACTTTATATAATTCGTTCTTATTTAACTCTTATGACATGTTACAATCAGGTTATTATTAGTCTCATTTCACAGATAACAAATGCTCAAAAGCTTGAAGTAACTTGTCCAAGCTCATCTCACTGTTAAGATCTGAGGATAAGTTTTGTAATATTCTCACTTTCCCAACCTATCTCTCCATAGTAGTTATGGTTGTGTGGCTAAGAGCAGGCGTTGAGGCTCAGAAAATGATACCTCAAAGTGAAAGCTCAGAAGGAATGTTTCTTTCTGATCTTCTCCTCCTGCCTGTCTCTCAACCCTCTCATCCCTTACTCTCCCGTAAGATAAGCCATGAAATTAGAATTCCTCTTCCCCAAGGTGGGTCATAGAAAAGAGAAGCCCTTCTCCCCAAAGCCAGCCATACAACCTAAAAATACTTTTCCTCACCATTTTGTATAAAAGCTGGTATCAAGAAATTAAGACCCTCATTACAGAAGGGTCCTACTCTGTATGTGGGAGGAAGAAATGATACAACTGAGAGGCCAAGAAGAATGAACAAACATTACTGGGTTTCTCCACACGGGATATAACATTAGCTCATACCCTCTTTGTCCAATCACAGTTCTGTACAGCTGCCTATGTTTCATTGAACCCAAATATAAACATGAACAGTTCACCTTGGGTCATTGGGGTCTTTAATCTGAAGACTTACGTGTCATATAAAACAACTGAAAAAATGTGTTCTTCTTTGCTCTTGTTAGCCTGAAAACAGCCCTCTTGTTATAGGGGTGTTGGCCATAACCCTTTATGATGAACAGGAAAAAGATCATTGCCCATTTCTACACCTAAAGGGGCAAACTAACTAGGTTTTAATTCCCTGACCCTTTACTTGCTTTGTTACTCTATAAGAATTGTGTCTTAATTCATCATCTGGAAAATGAAGATAATAAAATTCACCCAAAGATAAATGAAGTAGTGCACATCAAGCAGTTAGCATGATACAACACATGCTTTAAATGCTAACCATTATGACGCTAGACCAGGCCCTATGCTTGAGCAAGTTTATACATTCATCTAATCTTTATATGAACTAGACAACACTGTATTATGATCTTCGTTTTATGGTTAGAAAAAAAAAAAACCTGAAATTTAGAGAAACTGTCACTTACAGAAAGTCATATACTAACTGGTTCTGCTTTAAAACCAGAACCAGTTGTGTGTATGTGTGTGTGTGAGAGAGAGAGATTAGGGATTGAACCCAGGGCTTCCTGCATTCTAAACACATGCTGGGTCTACATCCCCAGTCCCCCCACCACACTTTCTTATAACACAGAATATAGTACCACAGTCACTTGTGTACTATATGGGATAAATTGTTAGAAGGCAAGACAGTGCTATAGCTGGGTTGGACCTCCAAAGCATTATGTACTAAGAGCTTGGTCCTCACTGCCCTTGGAAGAGATTCAGGCATTTCTCATGAGAGACCCTGATTAGTTCTCACAGAGGGTTCTGTAAAATACTGAGCCTAGCCCTACCCAGTCTCTTTGGCTTCCTGTTTGGTGATACAATCTCTTCTTTCCACATATGCTCCCTTCATTGCCTTCTACCATTAGGTAAAACAGAGCCTATGCTGTTTTACCTGGACTTTAGTCACCAAAACTAAGAGTTAAATAAAACTCTTTTCTTCATAAGGTTTACCTGCCTATTGTATTACAGTTACAAAAATGGAATAATACAGACAGGAAGTATGGGTAGTATATATAAAAATTTTTGTAGAAATCTAAGAAAGAGTTGCCAAGAGTCAAATAAGTAATTATGTGGAATAAAAGAAGTTGTATGAGATATTTACAAGGGTGAAGTTTGGGGTGTCAGAAAATAATATACCAAAGACTAGCACTTTGACATACTGGGATACCTTGAGACCTGCCTCAGATTCAAGGTCCCCCTGACCTTCCCTTGTTTCTGCAAATCCCTTACCCTTAATACAAGCAAAGACTTTCTTCCAATTTCCCTTAGCAACCTGACTGGATCTGACAAACAAGGAATACAATTGCCTTCAGTCTTCTTACTGAAATTTCATTAACCAGAGAAGATAAAATTCACATTCAGGAAGGAAGATTAAAAACCAAACATTCTATCTAGAGCTCAGAGGAACTTTGTCTCAGATCATTGTGTGTTCTGGGTCTGTTCATCTGTCCTAAAAATCACTTACTACCCCTTTAAAATTGCATATGTTCCCAAATCCCTTTCCTCTACGAAGATGGTAAGTAAACTTCAACTATCTGACTTTTTATTTTAGTCCCATATTTGTGTATGGCTCCTATGTTTCTGTACATTAATAAATCTGTACTTTCCCCCCATCAATTTGCATGTAATATGAAGTTTATTTCATAGACTAAAAGTATTAAACCTTCAAAGGGAAACCAATTTTAATTTTCCTACACATAAATAGATGTGGTGGCAGATTTGATAATGGGAAGTAAGGGAAAGAGCTCAGGAGAGCTTTCTGGTTTGGGGTTTGGATGACTAGGCATTCTGTTCTGAGTAAAAGAACAGAATGGAAAAATCAAAATTGGGAATGTCTCAGATGACGCTTATTGACTAATGAACAAATAAATGTTTATTTCAATTTGGGATATATCAAATTCATGGACTCTGTTCAACATACAAAACAGATATCCATTGTTCTAGGAAATACTGCCCTAGACTTTAGAAAGAGATTTATTAAAAAAAAAAAAAGGCAATATACATAGTAACTAAAATCATGCACATAAATGGCATTACTAGAGAAATTGGGATGAAAGTAGAATAATGATGGAACACTAGAATTAAGAAAGAACCTTTTCCCACTGGTCTCAAGTTAGTAATGTAGATGAATTCCACTAGAAAAGTGTTCTTGACCTATTTCCCCATCTTTTGTATCCCACTTGGGAGTTTTAGGGGAGGAACTGAGCACGTACACCTTCCTTTCTCTCACTATCAGTTTTTCTACAGGACACTCAGTTCTTACTCTCAAGTATCTCAAGCTATGACTGGAAGAAGTTTAGTTAATGGTTAACTATTTGGTATCCCATTATAAATGCCCTGGAATTTGGTAGCATTTTCTAATTAGTTTTATCAATGATTTAAAGTTGGGTTTTTATCTACTTCTGTGTGTTGTCTTCCTCAATTGCTTTGAAACTTAAGAAAAGGAACTATTTGGGAACTGTCTACAACCCACACATCTAAGAAAGCCAACAATTAAGCACCAGGAAAAAGAAAAGGAATTCATGAAAAAATCTAGAAGGAATCAGAAATGCAGGACATAAACCAGGAAAGAGCATGGTTATCAAGGTCAACCCATTTTGTCCCATTATCCTACATATAGATTTATTAAAACCTACAAAATGATATAAAACATCTATAAAATAACTCAATTTAAATTTTATAGGACTGGATAATTGCATCAAATGCTGTGAAGACCAGAGATATAAAAAAAAAAAAAGTCCACTGGACACTGAATCTGGGAATTGGGAACAGTTTCAAGGTAATAATAAGGGTACAAACATTATACTACGGAAAGCATAGCAGATAGATCGCATAAATGGACCAGATTTTTGCATGCCTTCTTATATATATGCTCTTGGGTAATGCCACCCCCAAGAGAGTCTCAGTCTAATCATACAATTTGATTTAGCCAAGATATAGTAGGAAAACTGATGCAAGCAGAGACCTGAAAAAGTGATTTCATATTTTAGTTTTCCCTCTTGGATTCTTCTTACCATACTAGGAGCATGCCCAGGCTAGTCCAGCTAGAAGGATGTGAAAATCATCCTTGTGAAATCAAGTTGAGTTGCCCAGCCAAAGCCATCTTGACCAACTAGCCTAGAGGCAATAAAAAGCTGATCACCAACACTTGAGCAAGATCAGCCCAGCCCAGCCACCTTCAGCCTCTGAGGAATGGTAAGTGATTATAATCCCAAGTCACTAAATTTTGTGGTGGTTTATTACACAACAATAGCTAACTGATATCATGTAAAGTATATAAAGACAAGCCACATGCAACAAACTCAACACAGAAATTCATTCAACAAAATTACCTTGCTATAATTTGAGTCTTTTTAATTTCTTGTATCCATAATACAACTCTCCAAACCAGTCCTCCTCATTGGGTTAACAACCATCATGGACTCCTTTCTAGCTTTTCAAGCCAGCACTTCTTTCCACTATTTCAGACTCAGATTATATACAAATCCTTGACTTCAAAGGACATTCAGCCCAGACCTTCACCTCTGCCTCTGCTTCACTTATCCACTAGAGAATTACATTAGAAATACAAAATAAAAATAAAAATCCAAGTGTTTTAATAGAGGTAATAGGAGAATAGAGAAAAACTGAGAGAGGACTCAGATATGTTTTGTGCTGAATGTGAAGAGACTGGAAAGATAGCACCAAATAAGACAATTAGTATTTAGGATATTCGTACATAATAGCTCCTATTTGCTATGTGTTTGGCAAATTTGTGCATAGAAAGAAGAAATGAACCAGACTGCTCAAGGAAAATATGTCAGGTTTTAAATAGCTGTGAGCAACAGCAGTAGAAAGAGGGGTGCCCAGAAACACAGAAATATCAGCAAGCAGACAACTGACATGGAGGTGATGAATCTACAATGGAATTAATTCACATAAAGCAGTGACCTACAACAACATTGTCCTAAGAACAGAGATGTAGGTGACTAAAGGAATATCCTGTTGGCAATGTGAAAAGTGAATAGTGCAGGATCTGTAGCAGAAGAATTGATGGTACTGGAGTAGGTTATTAAAATGATAATCCATAGGGTGTTCCCTTCCCTCGATGCTGGGTACCATCATTTTCCTATTACCACCATCTCCCATTCTCTTCCAGTTAATTCTTGGCCTTAACATTAGATCCCAGCATGAATATCATTTTTTTAATTTTTTTTTTATTTTTTACAGACTGTATACCATTTTTTACAGACTGTATACCATTCATGTAATCATACATGTACATAGGGTAATGATGTCTGTTTCATTCCACCATTTTTCATACCCCTCTCCCTCTCATTTCCGTCTACATAAGCTAAAGTCCCTCCATTCTTCTCTTACTCCCCATGAATATCATTTTAGTGGAGAAAACTTCCCCAACTACCCCAACAACAAGATCAATTCCTTTCTCCTTATACTTTTTTATACATAACCTTTGGAACAAAATTGCAATGTAATTCTTCATGTTTAAAAATTTAATTTATAATTTTTATTTGAGTAATTCTGTGACTAATCTCAGACTACCCAGTTGACTATAAGCTCTAGGAATATATCTGTTTTCCTCCTCAACATTACATCTCCTATATCTAATAAAGTTTCTTATTCCTACTAGGTGTTCAATAGGTAAATAACTCTCATTTTGTTTTTGGTTTTTCTTTTGTTTTTTGTTTTTTGTTTTTTTCCTTTTTGGTGCTGGAAATCCAACCCAGAACTTTGTGCCTATAAGATAAGCACGTTCCCACTGAGATATATCCCAGCCCCAATGAATAGTTTTTGAGTAAGTAAATTAATGAGTGATTGGATAAATTGTCAAAGAATAAATAATCAAACAGGTAAATAAGGAAGTAAATGCTGATAGGAGGTGGTGGAAACTTGAGGCATGATGGCCTAATTAAGGGAAAGAAGTCACTGGGTTGTGCATGGGGAGGGTACATCTTTTTTATTTCATTCTTGAGTAAATATCTCTTAACTCTTTTCTTATGAAACTGAAATTAACATCTTGCCTATTTGTATTGATCAATAAATTTGGAAGCCCTTAACCTACCCCAGCAAATTCCTCTATGCTTATACCCCTATATTTTTATTAGTTTTTTCTAATTAGTTATACATGATAGTAGAATGCATTTTGACACATGTACACAAACGGAGCATAACTTCCCGTTCCTCTGGTTGTACATGATGCTGAGTCTCATCTGTAGTGTAATCATACATGTACATAAAGTAATAATGTCTGTCTCATTCTGCAGTCCTTCCCATTCCCACCGCTCCAACGCTCCCTTCACTCCCCTCTGAACAATCAGTCTTTCATTCTTCCCTACTGCCCCCCAACTATGACTCAGCATCTACTTATTAGAGAAAACATTCAGCCTTTTTTTTTTGAGATTAGTTTATTTCACTTAGCATGATATTCTCTAGTTCCATTCATTTACCTGCAAATGCCATAATTTTATTCTTCTTTAAGATTCCATTGTGTATATGTACCACATTTTATTTATCTATTCATCTGTTGGAGGAAATTTAGTTTGGTTCCATAGTTTAGCTATTGTAAATTGAGCTGCTCATTGATGTGGCTGTGTCACGGTAGTATGCTGATTTTAAGTCCTTTGGGTATAGGCCAAGGAGTGGGATAGCTGGGTCAAAAGGTGGTTCCATTCCAAGTTTTCTGAGGAATCTCCATACTACTTTTCATATTGGTTGCACCAATCTGCAGTCCCACCAGCAATGTATGAGTGTACCTTTTCCCCACATCCTCACCAGCACTTGTTGTTTGTATTCTTGATAATTGCCATTCTGACTGGGGTGAGATGAAATCTTAGACTAATTTTGATTTGCATTTCTCTAATCACTAAAGATGTTGAACATTTTTTCATATGTTTGTGAATCAATTGTATTTCTTCCTCTGTGAAATGTCTGTTCAGTTCCTTAGGCCATTTATTGATTGGGTTGTTTTTGAGTTTTAGGATTTTTGAGTTCTTTATATGTCCTGGAGATCAGTGGTCTATCTGCAGTGCATGTGGTAAAGATTTTCCCCCATTGTGTAGGCTCTCTGTTCATGTTATTAATTGTTTCCTTTGCTGAGAATAAGCTTTTTAGTTTGAATCCATCTAATTTATTGATTCTTGTGCTTAAGGACTCCTGTTAAGGAAGTCAGGTCCTAAGCTGACATAATGAAGATTTGGGCCTACGTTTTCTTCTCGGCTCAGGGTCTCTGTTCTAGTGCCTGTCTTTCATCCACTCTGAGTTGATTTTTGTGCAGGGTGAGAGATAGAGGTTTAATTTCATTTCGTTACATATGGATTTCCATTTTTCCCAGGACCATTTGTTGAATAGGTTATCTTTTCACCAATGGTTTTTTTTTTTTTTTTTTTTTTTTTTTGGTAACTTCATCTAGTATGAAATGACCATATTTATGTGGGTTTGTCTTTGTGTCTTCTATTTTGTACCATTGGTCTACATCTGTTTTGGTGCCAATACCATGGCATTTTTGTTACTAAAAATCTGTGCATAGTTTAAGGTTTGGTATTGTGATGCCTCCTACTTCACTCTTCTTATTAGGGATTGTTTGACTATTCTGGGACTAGTTTTCCAAATTTCTTGGGCAGTGGATTTATCACTTATATATAGAAATACATTTGATTTGTGGGTATCAATTTTATATCCTGCTACTTTGTTGAATTCATCTATTAGTTCTAGAAGTTTTCTGGTGGAAGTTTTTGGATCTTCCAAATATATAATCATGTCATTAGCAAATAGTGATAGTTTGAGTTCTTCTTTTCCTATTCATATCCCTTTAATTTCTTTAGTGTACCTAATTGCTGTGGCTAGAGTTTCAAGGATAATGTTGAATAGAAGTGGTGAAAGAGGGCATCCCTGTCTTGTTCCAGTTTTTAGAGGGGAATGCTTAGAGTTTTTCTCCATTCAGAATGATGTTGGTCTTGGGGTTAGCATAGATAGCTTTTACAATGTTGAGGTTTGTTCCTACTATCCTTAGTTTTCTAGTATTTTGAACATGAAGAGGTGCTGTATTTTGTCAAATGCTTTTTCTGTACTATATTTTTAATATGCTTTTGTATGCAATTTTTCAGAATTTTATTGAGAATTTTTGCATCTATGTCCATCAGGGATATTGGTCTGAAGTTTTCTTTCCTTGATACATCTTTGTGTGGTTTGAGTATCAGGGTGATACCAGCCTCATAGCATGAGTTTGGTAGGGTTCCCTCCTTTTCTATTTCATGGAATAGTTTGAGGAGTATTGGTGTTAATCCTTTGAAGGTCTTGTAGAACTTGACTGAGAATCCATCTGACCCTGGGCTTTTCTTGGTTGGTAGGCTTTTGATGCCTTCTTTTATTTCATTGCTTGAAACTGATCTGTTTAAATTGTGTACATCCTCCTGCTTCAGTTTGGGTAGATCATATGTCTCTAGAAATTTGTTATGTCTTCAAGATTTTCTATTTTAATTGAGTATAAATTTTCAAAATAGTTTCTAATTATCCTCTGTATTTCAGTAGTGTCCATCATGATATTTCCTTTTTCATCACAAATTTTAGTAATTTTAGTTTTCTCTCTCTTTCTTTTCATTAGTGTAGCTAAAGGCTTATCACTTTTGTTTTTTTCAAAGAACCAACTTTATTTTTGTCAGTTTTTTGAATTGTTTCTTTTGTTTCAACTTCATTGATTTCAACTCTGATTTTAATTATTATTGGTATTGATTTGTTCTTCTTTTTCCAGGGCTTTGAGATATAATGTTCCATCATTTATTTGTTGACTTTTTATTCTTTTAATGAATGAGCTCAGTGCGATGAACTTTCCTCTTAGCACTGCCTTCATAGTGTCCCAAAGATTTTGCTATGTCATATCAGGGTTCTCATTTACCTCTAGGTATTTTTTTTATTTCCTTCATGATTTCTTCTGGTATCCATTCATCATTCAATAGCATGCAGGTGTTGGAGTAGCTTCTAATTTTATTTTATCAATTTCTAGTTTCATTCCATTATGATCTGATTAAATCATCATAGTATTTCTATTTTTTGTACTTACTGAGAGTTGCTTTGTGGTATAACATATGATCTATTTTAGAGAAGGATTCATCTGATGTTGAGAAAAAAGCGTATTCACTCAATGATGGATGAAATACTCTGTAAATGTCTGTTAAAGTCTACATCATTGAATGTATTTTTTAATTCTATAGTTTCTTTGTTTAGTTTTTGTTCGGAAGATCTATCCAGTGGTGAGAGAGATATGTTAAAATCACCCAGTATTATTGTGTTGTGTTCTATTTGATTTTGAAATTGAGAAGGGTTTATCTGATGTGCATAGATGCTCCATTATTTGGGACATATATATTTACGATTATGTCTTGTTGATATATGCTTTCCTTAAGCAGTATGAAATTAACTTCTTTATTCTTTCTGACTAACTTTGGTTTTAAGTCCACTTTGTCTAACATGAGGATGGGAATCTCAGAGGATTTTTATGGGGTCCCTGTGAATGATATGTTTTTTCCCAATCTTTCCCCTTCAGTCTGTGGATGTCTTTTCCTAGGAGGTGAGTCTCTTGAAGACAGCATATTTTGGGGTCATTTTTTAAAATCCAATCTGCCAGTCTGTGTCTTTTGATTAATGAGTTTAGGCCATTAACATTCAGGGTTATTATTGCAATATGATTTGTATTCCTGGTTATTTTGGTTTATTTCTGGGTTTTTGGCTTCACTTAGTTTCGCCTTTGATTTTTGATTTCCATTAGTGTGGTTCCTCCCTTTGCTGGTGTTTGTTGTGTTTTTTGTTTGTTTGTTTGTTTGTTTATTTCTTTTTTAATTTCCTCCTCATGGAATATTTTGCTGAGGATGTTCCATATTGCAGGCTTTCTAGTTGTGAATTCTTTTAATTTTTATTTATCATGGAAGGTTTTTATTTCATCTTTAAATCTAAAGCTTAATTTTGCTGAGTATAAAATTTAGTTGGCATCCATTTTCTTTCAGAGTTTGATATATGTTATTCTAGGAC
The DNA here is from genome assembly GCF_902686445.1 of Sciurus carolinensis. NCBI lineage: Eukaryota > Metazoa > Chordata > Mammalia > Rodentia > Sciuridae > Sciurus > Sciurus carolinensis. The sequence goes on along the minus strand of NC_062222.1, from coordinate 69,815,289 downwards.
CTCCTGGCATTGAGGGTCTGTGTTGAGAAATCAACTGAAATCTGAATTGGTTTCCTCCTATATGTAGTTTGATTTTTTATCTCTCACAGACTTAAAAATTCTATTCTTATTCTGTAAGTCTTTCTCATTATAATGTGTCTTGGTGCAGGTCTTCTGTAATTCTATACATTTGGGGTCCTATAAGCCTCTTACAATATTTGATTTTCCATTTCATTCTTTAGATTTGGTAAATTTTCTGCAATTACATCATTGAAAAGACCGGGATTCTTTTGGTTTGTATCTCCATGCCTTCATCTATTCTGATAAATTTTAAATTTGGTCTTTTCATGTTATCCCATATTTCTTGGAAGTTCTGTTCATGGTTCCTTACCATCTTCTTTGTGCAGTTAGCTTTATTTTCAAGAGTATATTTTTCTTCATTGTCTGATGTTCTATCTTCTAAGTGGTCTAGACTGTTGATACCTTCCATTGAATTTTTAATTTGGTTTATTGTTTCCTTCATTTCAAGGATTTCTGCTTGATCCCTTTTATAATCTTTGCCTCTTTATTGATGTGATTTTTCACTTTCTGTATTTTCTCTCTGATACCGTCCTTTATTTTGAAGATCAGTCTGACTATGTACTTCTAAACTCCTTCTCTGACATTTCTTCTACTGTGTTGTCTATGGATTCTATTGTTGGAACATTTTGGTTTCTCTGAGGTGCTTTGTTCCCTTGATTTTTCATATTGTTTGTGTGTCTTCCCATCTAGTAATATGAATCTGAGGTAATACAGTTTCTACCCTGTAGTGTTATAGTGTCCTTAAAGGCTTCCAGTACCTCACCTTTAAGGAGGACACCAATATTAACAACACCCAATGCAAACAATATGCAACCTTAAACTAAATAGCTCCTATTAAGGATCTAAAGTTGTGTCACAATAAACAGAAATGATGTGTCCAATTCTTGTCTACAATATAAACAATATAAATATGTTTGATAAAAGGGTTTACTGTTTCAAATGATGGACAGTGAAGGAACAGAAGTAGTGTAAGATGTGATGTTTATGAGGGAGAGGGAGAGAAGATGGAGGTAAAAATTTATTGTAAGAGCAAGGGAGGAATTAATAGAGGTTGGCTGTTAGTATGAGAGAAGTGAGAAAGAGAATCCAGGGAGACAGATAGGTAAGAAAAAATATATATATACAGTTTTTTTAAGTAGAAATATAAGAACACACAACAAAACTGTAATATACTATTTAGACATTCCATTCCTCAATAAATTGATGCATGAAAAATATTTGGATTCAAAGATGGTAGAGGTGTGAGAGACAAGGTGAAAAAAAAAAAGGAAAGTTTCAATGGAAAACTGAATGATTGCTTCCACTGACTTTCAAAAATTTTCACAGCTTCCCTTCCCTTCTCTGCTGATAGGCGGGGCTGTCTGAAGTGATGTTTGCTCAATTCCGGTGGGTACCAGACTGGTTGGGTGGGCACAACAATAGCAAGATACCCTCACACCTTCTTCCAGTCTTCCCATCCATTGTAGTTTGCCCCATTCTGCCCCATGCCTTTTTAGGACTACTCTGGAGAGAACCTGGTGTTCTCTAGTTTCTCCAACCTGTGCTCCCCCCACAGGGAACTGCCCCTAGTCTCTGACTTTCTACAGGTTTGCCAGACCCAGACTGGCCCACACAAACCCAACTGCAATCTGATGGACCTGGGTTTCAGCTTCCCCAGGTACTGTCTTGCTGCAGTCCCAAGATCTCAGTGCCCTTTCAATTTGCAGGGAGACCATCAGGGATGTGCTCATGCAAAGGAGCAACCCTCCAAAAAGGCAGCCAGATGGCAATCACTACCATACTGAGCAGAAAGACCTCAGGTGCAACCAGACCAGCAGGCACTCCATTAATATATATCCAGGCCCTGCCTGGTGTTCCCAGACTGAGGTCCCAAGATGGTGGTGGCTGTGGTGACACACTTGCAGGCCCTGGTCAACATCTCAAGATGTCAGAGGTCTTGTGTAACCAAATCTGTGGGTACTGTGACAATGGACTTCCAGGCAGCAGCAAGCGATCTGCTGTTAGTCTGAGGGCAGTCTGCAGGCTAACAGTGGGTGATTGGCAGGTGAGCACTGGGCAGCAGGCAATGGGTAGGTGAATGGTGGGCAATGGGCTGTCAAGAGGTGGGCAAACGGGATGAAAGGCAACAGTCAGCAAGGAATCTGCGCTCAAAAAGCAGGCGATATGCTGGCAGACAGCAGGCTATTGCAGGGAACAAATGGTGGGTAAACAGCAGTGGATCTGTGGGCAGCAACAGCTACCTCACAGAGAAACAGTATTGCGTCTGCTTGAATCCTAAGTCACATAGTGACAAGAATGCAGCCTCCCTCTAGAACGTCACTTTGGATTCTCCTGAGGATACAGATTGTCCCTGATTCCTTCCTCACCTTCTCTCTGATTCCTGTCTGCCATGAGTTTAAGTGGCTTTACCCCACCATGCCCTTTTACCAGGATGTATTAGTGTCTCAGCCCAGGCCCAGAAACAATGAAGCCAGCTTATCATGTACAGAATTCTCTGAAACCATGGCCCCAAATAAATCTTTCCTTCTTTAAGTTGATTTTTTTCAAGTATTTTATCACAGCAATGAGAAGCTGACTAAAAACATTGATGAAGTCATATGCAGCTAGGAAGTCATGGCTGAGTCTATATCATGAAATATCAGATAAACCCAAAGTGACAAACATTCTATAAAATAGCTGCCTTTATTTTAAATAAAATATTGATGTCATGAAAGACAAAAAAAAAAAAAAATTGAAAAATTCTTCCAGATTTTGACTGATGACATGAGATAACAAATTATGATATATGACCTGACATGGATACTGTATTGGAGGGGGAAAATGTAGACATTATTAGAACAATTGACAAGTTGGATTATGATCTATAAATTGGATAAAGCATAACTTCTGGGCTGGGGTTGTGGCTCAGTGGTAGAGTGCTTGCCTAGCATGTGTGAGGCACTGGGTTTGCACCACATAAAGATAAATAAGATAAAGGAATTATGTTCATTTACAACTAAAAATATTTTTTTTAAAGTATAACTTCTATGTAAAAAAATTTTTCACTTTACAATCACACCCTGGAAATTTAAGAGAATACCTATTTTTTTTTTTAAGGAAATACACAATGAAGTACTAAGAGGTAAGAGGGAATGATGCAGCAAGCTGCTTTCAAATGTTCATAAAATAAATAAAAATATGTATGAAGGTGTGTTTGTATATGTGTGCACATGCAGAGGAAGAGAGAAGAAATATAAAAAAGCAAATGTGTCAAATATTAAAAATTGTTAAATGATTAGATAAAGAATAATGGAAATTAGAGCTTGCTGTGTCACACCTATAATTACAGCTGTTTGGAGGCTGAGGCAGGAGGGTTGCAAGTTCAAAGAGAGTCTGGGCAACTTAAACTAGAGATATAGCTTAGTGGTAGCGTGTCCTGGGTTAAATCCCCAATACCACCCGTCCCACCAAACAAAAAACACAAAAGTTTATATATATAAATCAGTATATATAGCATATTTTGATTTTTTTCAAAAAATATCAAATAGAGAGAGATCCAAGATGGTGAACTAGAGGGAGGCTGTGTTCCTTGTTTAATCTGTAATTGGAGTTTCGAGCATAGGAAAATCTTTTTCTCTGTGAGGCAGTCTTTGCTGCTCGTGGACCCCCTGCTGTTTATCCCATTTGTCCACCTCAATCACCTGCAGTCTGCCAGTATATCCACTACTTTTTGAGTGCAAATCATTCACTGACTGCCGCCTATTATCTGCCATTTGCCCATATGCCTTCTTCTTGCCTCCCCCTTGCCTTCCTTTCACCTACCTATCACTGATCACCTGAGGTCCACCTGCTGATTATCCACCAGCAGACCACCAAAGGATCACCAGCTGCCTACTGTTGCCTGGAAGTCCACTGTCACAGAACTCACAGGTTTGGTTACACATGGATGCTGCCATTTTGGGACAACAGCCAGGACCTGCAGGACTCCTAATCCCACCAACCGCACTCCACAAAGACTCGGCACCCACACCCCATGCTGCAGTTCCCCATTTGCCAACATGTTTGGAAGCCAGTGTAGTCATCTTGGATTATCCTGGAAGTGGAAGCTGACATTTTTAGGTGGGGTCAATCCCATCCTGAGATGCCTGCTGGAGACTGGAAGCTCATTGTCAGGTAACTCTCACACATGAGGATACTGAAAACTGGGAGGTTTGAATAGTAGATGACTGTTATAGTGTAGTTTTTTTTCTCCTTTTTGAAAATGTTTGTCTTATTTTTCTCACTCTATTTTCCTTTTGTTTACCTGTTTCCTCAGAGTATCTTTTCTCCCTTTTCTCATGCAGACAACCAACATCTTTTGATTTCATTTTCACTGTTTCTAAGATCTAGTACTTCTATATGCTCTTTTCTTATTCCATTAACAGTTACATCCTACACCCCTCCCCATCCTCTTTGTCCACCATTAGAAATTGTAGACCTCGTTTCAAATCTATTTGTTATACTGAAGATAATAATTGAACTCATTCTCTCTGTTTATTAGGACAATATTGTTAATATCTTCATAGGAGCTATTTGGTTTAGGGCTGCATATCATCTGTACTGGATGCTGCTATTATTGATCTCCCCCTTAAAGAAGAGGTTTTAGAAACCTGCAGGGTGACTATAAACCTATAGGGGGGAAACTACAACACTCCAGATCTGCACAGCTAGAGGGGAAGATATGTGGACAACATGAAAAAACAAGTGAAGAAACTGTGCCCAAAAACAACAAGATTCTGTGTTAATAGAATCCAATGACAGGATGGTAGAAGAAATGTCAGAAAAGGATTTCAGAATATATTTAATTAAAATGATTCATGAAGCAAAGGATGAGATAAGAGAACAAATGCAGGCAATGAATGATCATTCCAATAAGCAGTTGAAAGAACAACTGCAGGAAGCAAAAGATCATTTCAACAAAGAGATAGAGATTCTGAAAAAAAACAAAAAACAAAAAACAAAAACAAAACAGAAATCCTTGAAATGAAGGAAACAATAAACCAAATAAAAAGCTCAAAGGAAAGCATGACCAACAGACTAGATCACTTGGAAGACAGAACATCAGGCAATGAAGACAAAATATTTAATCTTAAAAATAAAGTTGACCACACAGAGAAGATGGTAAGAAATCATGAACCAGAACCCCCAAGAACTATGAGATATCATGAAAAGACCAAATTTAAGAACTATCAGAATTGAGGAAGGCACAGAGATACAAACCAAAGGAATGAACAACCTATTCAATAAAATAATATCAGTAAATTTTCCAAACTTGAAGAATGAAATGTAAAATCAACTACAAGAGGCTTACAGAACACCAAATGCACAAAATCACAACAGATCCACACCAAGCCACATTATGATGAAAATGCCTAACATACAAAATAAAGATAGAATTTTAAAAGTTGCAAGGGAAAAGCATCAGATTACATATAGTGAGAAACCAATACAAATATCAGCAGATTTCTCAGCCCAGACCCTAAAAGCTTGAAGGACCTGGAACAACATATTTCAAGCTCTGAAAGAACAAGGTTGCCAACCAAGAATCTTACACCTAGCAAAACTAACCTTCAGATTTGAAGATGAAATAAAATCCTTCCATGATAAGCGAAATTTAAAAAAAAATTTTACAAATAGAAACCCTGAATTACAGAACATTCTCAGCAAAATATTCCTTGAGGAGAAAATAAAAAACAACGTAGGTCAGCAAAGGGAGGAATCACCCTAAAGAAAAAGTCTATCAAAGGAGAAACCAAGTCAAGTTAAAAATCAAAAATAACACAAAGTGACTGGGAATACAAATCATATCTCAATAATAACCCTGAATGTTAATGGCCTAAACTCATCAATCAAAAGACATAGACTGGCAGATTGGATTAAAAAGAAAGATCCAACAATATGCCACCTTCAAGAGAATCATCTTATATAAAAAGACATCCACAGACTAAAGGTGAAAGGATGGGAAAAAACATACCACACACAAGGACTCAGTAAAAAAAGCAGGGGTTTCCATCCTTATATCAGATAAAGTGGACTTCAAGCCAAAATTAGTCAGAAGGGATAAAGAAGGACATTTCATACTGCTTAAGGGAAACATAAATCAGGAAGACATAACAATAGTAAATATTAATGCCCCAAACAACAGCACATCCATGTACGTCAAACAAATCCTTCTCAATTCCAGGAATCAAATAGACCACAACACAATAATTCTGGGTGAATTTAATACACCACTGTCAGAATGCATGAGAAAATGCTTTCCCCTCCAGAGTCTTATCAATAGAATATGTTAGCTAACTTTGGATTTTTGCCAATGGAGAGAGAGAAAATGGTCTTTCATCTGTAGTTTCAATTTATATTTCTCTTTTTTAATGAGTTAACTATCTTGTTTATTAATAGAAAATTTTATTTCCTTTTTCTGTGTTTTGAAAGGGTTATGATATTGTCAATTTACATGTTAAGAAAGATAGCTCTTTGTGTTATGAGCTGTAAATATCTTCCTTAGTTGTCTTTTTTAAAATTTCGTTTATGATGCTTCTTTCCATAAAAAATTGATTTTTATATAACAAAAAGTACCAGTGAAACAATTTATGACTTGGGGAGTTTGAGTCATGAAAAGTTAGATAATTCTTGTTAACAAGAATGACTCTTGTTCTAAGAAAATAAACCTCAAGGTAACTAACCATGCAGCATTAGGTAACTGATTTATTCTTTAAAGTAGGTTCCACTCTCCTCCTACCTCCCAGTTATCCATCTTCACTCCATTGTTACCAACTACAGCCTAATGACTGATCTTTTGTCCACCATCAAAACTCATTTTTCTTTTAGTTTTTGTTAAAGTCCTAGATAGTATTACTTAAAAGAATATTTTGAGTAATTCCAATGCAGATCTAAAATAATTTACAATTAAAACAAATGAAAAAAAATTTTTAAACTCATTTGTTCCATGTGTTTTAGGACCTTAAAATACTTGACTAACTTGCTAAACTAATATGAATTAGTAATGTAATTAAGGTGTAATAAATAAGACAACAAATGCATAGATTCCTTCTCACTCAGAAAGACCCAAAGTTAAGCCTTCTCACTTCCTCTTTCTCTGCTGCAATGTTCTGAGTGATATTAAAAAGAAAAAAAATGATTTCTCAATAAGTAGCATTTTGAGAATTTGTGAACTTGTTCCCCTTTTTCTCCTCTCAAGGAATAAAATGTAATCTTCATTATATCCACCAGAGATTAGAGTCTATTCAAATGTATTCGAGATAAGAAATCGCAGCTCTACCTCCTGCCAGTCTCTTCTCCCTCTTTGTAGTCAATTTTGAAGGGTTTCCAAGTGAGTTGACTAACCTTTCTCCACCAAATCATAACTTGGGTGCTTTCCAACTTTCTCTCTGAACACTTACATCCTTAAAATGGTCCTTTTCCTGTTAATCTATAAGCAGTCATTCCTGCCACCTCCAAAATCAAAGTTTAACAAAGTCCAAAAAACAAACTGAAGTCTACAGTTTACATATTCCCTATATGTTGCAAACCATTTATTTAGCCCACAACACTTGACTCTTGGCTATTCTATCACTGTTCTTTCCTAAACAGTTTATATTCTTGTTCTTAAAATGTATTTGCTCCTCTGGCCTCCTGTCTATATGATCTCTCCCTCCTGCACACTCTCCCATTATGTTGCCATCTGCCATGATATGACACAGAAAAGAAAACCCTCACAAGAGCTGAACCAATAGAGTTGACCAATCTTGGACTTTAAAGCCTCCAAAACTATAAGCTAAATAAAACTGTAAGCCAAATAAAACTATTTTCTTTGTAAATTCCCAGCTTTAAATATTTTGTGATAGTAACAGAAAACAGACTAATATTAAAAATTGCTAACAGGAATGAAGTAGTTGCTGTAAATAAAGGTAAAAATGTGGACTTTTTTTTTTCTTGTTATGAACAGAGGTTAGAAGAGTTTGGAGGAAGAGGCTAGGAAATACCTGCAAAGTTATAAGTGGGGTATTAAGGGTGATTCTGGGGAGAAACTAGAAGACAAGTGAATTAGTCTCAAATGGAAATAAGGATCCAATGGGAAGTTGGAGTAAAGGCCATCCTTATTATGAAGTAGCAAACAACTTTGCTGAACTATATGCATGTCCTAGAGCTATACAAAAGGTCAAATTTAAAGGATAAAAACTGATAAAAGAAACTTCTGAACAACAGAATACATAGATTACTGCTTGGTTACTTTTTAATTGTTTTTTCTCAAATTAGGAACAAAAGGAAACAAAAAGGAAAGATCTGGAAAATTTTCAGGGCTGGGGAGATAGCTCAGTTGATAGAGTGCTTGCCTTGCAAACACAAGGCCCTGGGTTCGAAGCCAGCACCCAAAAAAAAAATAAAAATTTTTCAGCCTGACCAGAGAAAGAGCAAGAAAAAGTATGTAAGGGTGGAGCAAAGCAACCAAGCACTTGCTAAAGAGATCAGCTCTGAAGCCAATCATCAGGACAATTGGAAAAGGACCACATGAGCATTTCAGAAACCTTCAAGACTGTCCCTCTCATCATAGGTCTAGAGGCCTAAAACAGCAAAATCATTTCAGGGAAGAGCCCCAACTTGCACTCCATAAAGCTAGCTATCCAGGGCCACCTCAGAATTCTATCCCCTGCTTTCCACTAAAGTCTCTGCTCCTACAACCATTGTTCAAGCTGGCCCATGCACCAGTGTGCAGATACCAAACTTTTGGTGGCATCTGTCCCATACTTGTTCTGCAGGTATGGAAAATGCAAGGGTTATGGGTCATGACAGTTTCCACAGATATTTCAAAGAAAAGCCTGGAAAGCCAGGCAGAAGTTTGCTGCAGGAGCAGAACCACAACAGAGATCCCCCAATGGGTCTAATGCCTAGTGGAGCCATGGGAGTGGAGCCCCAGATGGGATCCCAGACAGACTGAGCAATCAGCAGTTATGCAGTGACACCTTTGGAAAGCTGCAGACATAAGCGTGCAGCCAGAGAGCAACCACGTGGGCTGTGACCAGCAAAGCCATGGAGGCCCTCTCCCACTACTGTGTGCACAGGATGCCAGACGTGGAATTTTAAGATTTAATGTCTTCCCTGCTGGGTTTCAGTCTTACTAGGGATCTATGACTTCTTTCTTCTTGCATATGCCTATAAATATTTATCAAGTGCCTGTCCTACTATTGTATCTTAGAAGAATGTAACTTGTTTGGTTTTTTAACAGACTCACAACTGAAAAGAGGTTGCCTCAAGTCTCAGATGAGACTTGGAACTTGGACTTTTGAGCAATGCTGGAAGGAGTTAAGATATAGGGACTAAGCAAATAGAATGAATGCTTTTGCATTATAAAAAGGGCATGAATCTCAGGGTTGAATGCTATGGTTTGGATATAATTTGAATGTGTCCCCAAAAAGTTCATAAACTGAGAACATCTGCAAGAGTAAAACCCCTGTCCTCTCTCCTACCTCCTTACTTATTCCTTCCAAGGGAAAGGAATGAATTATATTATTATGAACTTTGGGAGAAAAAAAATGAGCCAGTTTGGCAGAATCTCCTCTGGGCCTGATTTAATCATACATGCTAGTCTAGGGAGGGCGACATCCTGCTTGACTCTCAACTATGGGGTGAGCACAGTGGGTCAGGTTCTATTCCTATTGTTATGGTTTAGATAGAAAATATTCCCCCAAAGCTCTGTGTTCATGCAGGAATATTCAGAGATAAAATGATTAAATTGTGAAAGCTGCAACCTAAACAGTCCATCCTAGATGGGAAGGACTGTCTAGGTGGTAACTGGACAGGTGGGGTGTGGCTAAAGGGAGCAGGTTCCTGTGGGCATGCCTTGAAAGGATTCCTCTTCTCTGTAGCTCCTTCTCCCGCTCCCCACCTACTTCCTAGCAGACATGAGCTGAATAGTTTTCATCCACTGGGTTCTTCCCCCATGATGTACTGCCTCATCTTCAGAGCAATGGATTCAGTCAACCAATGGACTAAACCTCTGGAACACTGAGCCAAAATAAACTTTCCCTCCTCTAACTTGTTTTCATTGGTATTTTGGTCACACAGATGAAAAGCTAATCGATACACCCTACAAGGAGAACACTATTATATTGAAAAATAATTAATGAAAGATCATCAGAAAGTCCATTATGTTGGCACATCAAAGCAATATATTATAATTCTAATTCAATTTTTATTTAAAAAAAAGAAAGAAAGAAAGAAAGAAAGAAAGAAAAAAGAAAGAAAAGAACAGAAAAAAAAAGAAAAGAAAACTCTTCTCCTTATCTCCAGAGTCACCCCACATAAAAGTCACGGCCTAGGGGACAAGAAGAGATTAAATCCAGCTCAGCTTCCAGACACCAACCCAGCATCCTGGGAATTTTCTTCTAATTCATCTACCCAGAAGCAGTCAGTCTTTGCGAGCATCTTCCAAGAGAGTGGGTGTTTTCTTCTAATTCATACACCCAAAGGAAGAAAACAAGATACATTTATTAATTCAAACAAGGCAATGTATGTGCTAATAGTGGCCTGTTGATTTCCAACACCTAACTCCTATGTCTATCTCTCAAATGGTACCCACTTTAAAAATGAAAGCAGAAAGTCATTTATTTAGTTCATAAAATTCCAACACTACTATAGATCAGATATTGTGCTAGAAATTGGGGGGGGTGGGGGGGGCAGTAGGACAAAGTCCTTGACTTAAAAAACTTGTTGTCCAGCTAAATTCCCTAAGTCCTCAGAACAACTGTTAGCTCCTTTGTTTAGGGTTTTGTATAGAAAGGTGTAGACCACTACCTGGAAGTGTCTAAATTCTTGGCTCTCCTTACAAGGTCTTGAGGGCGTTCTTGGATATGGGTTGAGTTGTGTGGTCCAGGAACTAGAGCAGAGCAGGATGGTCACAAGGCTGACAGTGCTGTGATAGATTAAAACATTCTACAACCACAGGCAAAGGGCATAAGTCCCTCAACTATTGGTGCAACAAATTCTGCTTTTTACATGGACAGCTGCACAAGGCTGGAAGGATGGTGGCACTCCTAGAGTGAGAGAAGAGCACACCTGCCCAACGAAGACATCACATGGTCCAGCATGGTACCTGCTCCAGGTTAGCTTCTGCCTTGCCCTTGGAGAAGTTCCCTGTGTTCTATCCTCCCAACCCCAAGATTCTATGAATCTACATACCCATCAGCATTAAAAACTACCAGACATTCCTGTCAACTGCAAGGCTATCAAAGATCAGTTTCCCAGGATATTCTCTCCCAATAGCTCCGGCTTCAGAGTTGCCTGAGTCTTCTTCTGCCCAGGTAGGAAGAGCTCTAAAAGAAGAAGATAAGGAGAACTGTAGTACAGGAGGATGGAGTAAAACTGAATACAGCAAAAAGACTATCATTCAAAGGTTACCAAATCTGTAGCAGCCACCAGAAATTACAACATAGAATAGAATCCTAGAATCCAGCACCAGATAAAACAGAGACCAAACTAAAATCTAGGAATAAATGAATGGGGAAAGGACAATGAACGAAAGAAAATTCTGAGTAACTACCTAGACTATATTAGATAATATTATATATCTTTTTAAATTTCCTTTCTTATGCAGATAAATTGATCTAGTATAAGTTGAGAAAATCAGCTGAACAAAGACTAACTTAGAATAAATACAATAGCACATCCCCATAGACATCTTTTATTTTTTTCTTTTTGAGACCGGGTATGACTGCCTAGGCTGCATACAAAATTTTAGCCTCAAGAGATTCTTCTGTCTCAGTTTTTTGTAACTAGGGCTACAGGTATTTGTCACAACACCTCACTTAATAACATTCTGTGGCCATTTTTGTTATACACAAATCCATTGGCAAACACTTATTAACAATCATCCTAGCTTTTCTTTAATTTTTTGAGTGTGTATAATATTTTTCCATATTTTATTGGTGCATGACAGTGGTACATAATGCTTGGATTTGTTATTATGTATACATATATGCACAAAATATAATTATAATTCAGCCAACATCATTCTCCAATGTCACTTTCCTCCCCTCCTCCCTTTTCCTGGTCCTATTCCTCTACTCTACAGACTTCCTTTCAATTTTCATGAGATTCCCCCACACTTACTTCCACATATGTATGAAAGAAAACATAGGACACTTGACCTTGTGAGTTCAGTTCATTCCACTTAACATTATGTTCTCAAGTTCCATTCATTTATCAATAAATGACATAATTTCATTATTGTTCATGACTAAATAAAACATCGCTGTGTACATGTACCATATTTTTCTTTATCAATTCATTCATTGACTCTTTGTTTCATTGATCCTTTATTCTTTTATTCTCAATTTCATTGATTTTAACTCTGATCTTAATTATTTTCCAAGCGACTTAAGACACACCATTCAATTATTTATTTGGGATCTTTCTGATTCTCTTATTTTGGCATTCATAGTTATGAACTTTCCTCTCAGAACTGCCTTTGTCGTGTCCCAGAAGTTTCTGTATATTGTACCACTGTTCTCATTTGATTCTAAGAATATTTTTAAATTTCTCCCCGATTTCTTCTATCACCTATTCATCATTCAAAAGTATATTGTTAAATCTCCATGTGTACATAGTTTTTATAGGTTTTTTTAGTGTTGATTTCTAATTTAATTTCATTATGATCAGATAAGATACAAAGAATGATATCAGTTGTTTTGTATTTGCTAAGAGTTTCTTTGTGGCCTGAAATATGGTCAATTTTGGAGAAAGTTTCATGAAAAGCTGAGAAGAAAGTGTATTTGGTTGGATTAAAGTGTTAATGGATGAAATATTCTAGAGATGTCTGTTAAATCCATTTGATTTATAATATTTTTAGGTCCAGAGTCTTTACCTTCAAATGACCTACATATTGGTGCAAGAGGTGTGTTGAAATCATCCAGTATTATTGTACTGTGGTCTATCTGAGTCTTTAATTTGAACAGTGTCCATTTTATATAATTAGGTACATCAATGTTTGAGTCAAAAATATTTACCATAATTATATCTTCTTGTTGGACTGTTATCTTTAGCAGTATGATGTGATCTTCTTTGTCCTCTTCTGATTAAGTTTGGCTTTAAGTCTTCTTTGTTGGATATGAGAATAGCTACTCCTGCTTGTTTTCAGGCTCCCTTCACATGTTATATCTATTTCCATTTTTCCCCTTTCAGTCTGTGGCTATCTTTGCCTGTAAGGTGAGTCTCCTGCAAACAACATATAGTTGGGTCTGGTTTTCTAATCCATTCCACAAGTCTGTGTCTTAATTGGAGAGTTGAAACCTTTACAATATTATTATAGATATTTATTAGTTACTGCCACTTTTATTTATTTCTAATGTTAAATTTGGTCCTGTTTCTCATTTGTTCAACTACTCTTCAAATGAGATTTGTGAGCTCTGGAGATTGTTGTCTAATTTCTACTATGTGAAGTATTCCTTTAAGTAATTTTTGTAGTGCCAGCTTAGTAGTCATGAATTATTTTAATATCTGCTTATCTTGGAAGGTTTTTGTTTTTTCTTTGATTCTGAAGGACAGTTTTCTGTCTATAGGAATCTTGATTGAGAGTTACTTTCTTTTAGTCCTTGGAATGCATCACTCCAAGTCCTCCTTGGTTTTAGAGTTTGTGATATGAAATCAGAAGAAATTATCATTGTCTTGCCTCTAAATGTGACATGATGTTTTTCTCTTGAGGCTTTTAAATTTCTACGATTATTCTGTATGTTAGGTATTTTAATTATAATGTGTCATGGGAGGTTCTTTTTTGATCTTGACTATTTGGAATTCTTAATGCATCCTGTATCTGAATGTCCATTTCATTCTCAAAGTTTGAAATTTTTTCTGGTATTATTTCCCTGAAGAGATTGTCTATCTATTAGCCTGCATCTCACAACCCTTTTCATTACAATGATTCTTAATGTGTTCTCTTAACATTTTTTCCAGGGTTCTTGTATATTTTAGTCAAGGTTACTTATTTTCTTTTCTTTAATATATCTGAATGATCAAGGCTGATCACTTTGTCTTCCAGCTCTGAGATTCTATCTCCAGCATGGTCTACTCTATTAGAGAAACTTTCTACTGAACATTTTTATTTGATTTATTATGTATTTCATTTCCAAGATGGATTTAGTTCTTTTTCAATATCTCTATCTCCTTATTGAATTTATCATTCATATCCTGTACTGACTTCCTTAATTCATATGGTTATTTTTCTGTGTTTTCTTGAATTTCATTCATCATTTTCATAATCATTTTTTATCTGATATTTCATTCACATCAATATCTTTTAAATCGGTTACAGATAAATTATAAACTTTAGGAGGCATAATATAACCTCATTTTTTTCATATTCATATTTCTTGTATTTCTGTGTTGAACTTTATGCATATGTTGAGATAGATTTATCTTCACTTGCCAAAGTGTCCTAGAATGACTAGATAGAGAACCCTCATGGATGTGGTATCCACAGTCTTTTTGTTAATTCTCTCTGCTTTTACTGTAGGAATGGATGTTCATGAATAGAACCTCACCACTACCACCACCACCACTACCACCCCTAAACACACAGACACTCCTAGTTAGAGCCTGATCATTAGTTTGGAATTTTTTGTCTCTTCTCTTTGTATTGAAGTATCACTGAAATTTGAGTGCAGTTAATTTGTGGAGCAAGATACACTGTCTCTTAGCTAGGTTTAGTTCAGTAGCAGTGAATTTGTAGATTCCCAGCTCTTCACAGAAGAGAGAAACAATAGCACACCAAATCAAATAATATACAGCATTAAAATAAATATCCAGTGCCTACTATGACTTCTAAAACACTAATTACCACAAAAACAGGAATGGCGAGGTCAGAAATTGCCAATAGCAAAAACAATAGCCATGATTGATCAGTGCTTATGCCTGAATGTCCATCTTTCCATTTTGTCTTGGACTTTATATTGAAAGAGAGAGTGACAGAAAGAATTTGGAGTTGTTAACCCCTTCTCTTTTTGTGTTGCTCACTGAACTGCCAGCTGGAATGGCCTAAAACTGAAGTTGGTAGAAAGAGCTCTCAGCTTTCCTTCTTACCAGTATAAGGTAGGGTGGAATAAGAAGTACTGTCAATGGCAGTTTTGTCCAGACAGAGCAGACTGATGCACTCCAAGGATGGTTCTGCTTCAGAGTGCTAAGAGAGGAGATCCAGTGGTCAGGGTTTAGGTCTAATCATGCTTTAGGAGCTTTGTTGGGTGGACTCTACTCTGGAGAGATTAGATCAGCATACCTACAGCCAGGCAGATCCCAATCTCTGCTGGGAGTCTGGATTTCTGGAAACTCCCAAGAATTCTACTCAAGGAGTATGGGAGCCAACCCTCCCACAAATCTCACACACTTAGTCCCAGAGTGTATTCATGCCCACCTGTTCAGTTTCCCAATCCTCTTCAACTGGTCATGTGAGCCACCAGACTCAAAGGTAAAGAAAGTTGCAAATGTGGTATATATACACAATGGAATATTACTCAGCCTAAAGAAGAATGAAATTGTGGCATTTGCAGGTAAACGGATGGAGTTGGAGAATATCATGCTAAGTGAAATAATTAAAATCCAAAAAGCCAAAGGCCAAATGTTTTCTGATAAGCAGATGCTGATCCATAAGGAGAAGGGGGAGCATAAGGAAGAATGGAGGAACTTTAGATTGGGCAGAGGGGAATGAGGGGAGAGGGGGTAGTGGGAGGGGGAAGGAGGGTGGAATGAGATGGACATTATTACCCTATTAAGTGTATGATTACATGACCAGTGTTACTCTGCACCAGGTACAGCCAGAGTAATGAGAAGTTGTACTCCATGTGTGTACAATGTGTCAAAATGCATTCTACTGTCATGTATAACTAATTAGAACAAATTTTAAAAAATAAAAAAGAAAGAAAAAGTAAAGTAAGTTGATTCTTCTCCACTTTTCTAACTTAAACACCCCTTGGTTCAGTCATCCCTATGCCTGGTTCACTAATGTTCTGCTAGGTACACCCTAGGCCATGTAGGTGCCTGCCAGGACATTATTGCAATGTTTGCTATGATCTCCCAGGTTCTCTCAGTAGCAAGCTGCAACAGGGCCTCCTCAAGATGGTTCCCACCTCAGGTCTCTGCTTGCCAGTTAAGAAATAGAGAGCACATTTAAGAGAGCAGTTTGTTGTGCAGCCTCTGGATCACCTAAGTTCAGGCTGCTTTTGTGATCTCCAAGTTTTTACGTGCCAAATTTGTTCACTGTGTTTCTGTGTTTTTATTATCCCTCCTGTAGTTAACCAACACCACTGCCATTGCCTCAACCCACTTGGCTTCAATGTAGTCTTTCATGTTCTTTCTTCAATGCATGTGAAACTCTAAGAGACTCTGACTTTCCAATATTGAATTTCAGTGAATTCCCTCTTTAACCCAATTTGCTGAAAAACAGTACTCCTGCTGCTTGAATCCTAAGTTATGGAGCAACTGGAAAATCAACATTCATTTTCATTATGCAGTTTTCAGGTACCTTAATTATTAGAAGTAAGAGGTATTGTTGACCTATTTCCTGAACCAAAAAGTAAAATATACATTTTTATACTGGGTCCAAATTACATACATTCTTAGAGTAGATCCAAATTACTTAAAAACCAAATCACCTTGGGAAATTTCATCCACTATAACCACCATGTTTTTGATTGATTGATTGATTGACTGATTGTTTTGGTGCTGGGTATTAAACCAGGGTCTCAAACATGCTAAGCACATACTATATCACTGAACTATATCTTAATCCTCCCACAGTAATTTTTTTAATTTGTTCTTCTTAGGTATACTTGACAGTATAGTGTATTTTAACATATTATACAAACATGCAGTATATCTCATTCTAATTCAGATCCCAGTCTTGTGGTTGTACATGATGTGGCGATTCATTGCACTGTATTCATATATCAGAAAATTGAGTCAGATTCATTCCACTGTCTTTCCTATTCCCCGTCCCTTCCTTTCATTCCCCTTTGTCTAATCCAATGAACTTCTATTCTTTGACTCTTACACTCTCTTGTTGTATGTTAGCATCCACATGTTAGAAAGAACATTTGACATTTGGTTTTTAGGGACTGGATTATTTCACTTAGCATGATAGTCTCCAGATCCATCCACTTACTGGCAAATGTCATGAAGCCATTCTTATTTATGGATGAGTAATATTCCATTGTGTATTTTTTTATCCATTCATCTGTTGAAGGGCACATAGATTGGTTCCATAGCCTAGCCATTGTGAATTGTTCTGCTATAAACATTGACATGGCTGCATTACTGTAGTATGCTGATTTTAACTCCTTTGGATATATACCAAGGTCTGGTATAATGGGGTCAAATGGTGGTTCCATTCATGATTTTTTGAGAAATCTCCATACTGCTTTCAAGAATGATTGCACCAATTTGCAGTCTCACCAGGAATGTATGAGTGTATCCTTTCCTCTCATCCTCACCAACATTTATTGTTACTTATATTCTTAATTGTTGCCATTCTAACTGAAGTGAGGTGAATTTTCAGTGTAGTTTTAATTTGCATTTCTCTACTTGTTAGAAATTATGAACATTTTTTCATATTTGTGGACCATTTATATTTCTTCTTCTGAAAAGTGTTCAGTTCCTTTGCCCATTTATTTATTGGATTATTTGTGGGGTTTTCTGAGTTATTTATATATCCTGGAGATTAATGCTCTATCTGAGGTGCAGGTGGCAAAGATTTTTTCCCATTGTGTAGGTTGTTTCTTCATGTTCTTGATTGTTTCCTTTGCTATGAAGAAGCTTTATAGTTTAATACCATTCCATTTATTAATATTTGATTTTATTTCTTGTGCTTTAGGAGTCTTGTTGAGGAAGTCAGTTCCTAAGTCGATGTGATGGAGGGTTGGGTCTACATTTTCTTCTAGCAGGTGCAGGGTTTCTGGTCTAATGCCTAGGTCTTTGATTCACTTTGAGTTGAGTTTCATGCAAGGTGAGAGATAGGGATTAAATTTCATTTTGCTACTTATGGATTTCCAGTTCTTCCAGTACCGTTTGTTGAAGAGGCTATCTTTCCTCCAAGGTATGCTTTTGATGCCTTTGTCTAGTATAAGGTAACTGCATATATGTGGATTTGTCTCTGTGTCTTCTATTCTGTTCCATTGGTCTTCATGTTTGTTTTGGTGCCAATACCATGCTGTTTTTGTTATTACAGCTCTGTAGTATAATTTAAGGTCTGGTATTGTGGTGCCTCCTGCTTCAATTTTCTCACTAAGGATTGCTTTGTCTGTTCTCAGCCTCTTATTTTTCCAAATGAATTTCCTCATTTCATGACTTCTTTTTCTTATTTCTATAAAGAGGGTCTTTGGAATTTTAATAGGAATTTCGTTATATCTGTATAACACTTCCAGTAGTATGGCATTTTGACAATGTTAATCCTGCCTATCCAAGAACATTCCCATAGTAATTTTAGATACACAGAGAATGCATACCATTATTGAGTACCTACATTGTTCCTGGCATTCTGTTAAACATTTTACATTATTCATCTCATTTAATCTCCTCACTAGGAAGTAAGAAAAAGTATATTTATTTATTTGTTTGTTTGTTTGTTTTGAAATACTGGGCCTCTATCCAGGTCTCACAAAGACTGAGGAAGTACTCTATCACTGAATTACACAACCCTACCCCTTTTTATCTTTTATTTTAAGTCCCTCTAAATTGCACAGGTTGGCCTCAAAGCTGCAATCTTCCTGCCTCAGCCTCCCAAGTAGCGGGGATTATAGGAAGGTGCCACCTTACAGGCCTATTAATTCTACTGGCTATTCTCACTTTACAAATAAGAGATCTAATGAAATCAAATGACTTGCCAAGGTCACTTAGTTCATATACATTGGGGTGGAAGAATTTGAACTCATGAAGTCTGGTCCCCAAACCCAGACACTGAACTACCAACTTCATTAAAGAGTTATTAAGAAGGATGGGGAGATGTTGTTTTTATTTGGCAAGAGGTATACAACATGTGTATTTTACTCACACATGATGCCAGGACTTGGGTGTTTACTTAGAAAAGAGAAGGGGAAAAGGAAAGAATTGGCCACAGCTGAGTCAAATGCTTCCTTAAAACTGTACTCTCCCCATGACTGCACTGCCTATTGGTGTGTCAGCTGTTATCCTCCCGTCTCAAGACTTGCCTTCAGGGGAATTTTCCTGCCCATCTCTAACTATTCTAGCAATCACAACCCAAATCTGAAGACAGTATTCTTCCTTTTGTCACCCCCAGAAAGAAAGTTCACAAAACATAATTTCGTGAACTAATTTAGTCAATTCATATCTAAATGTGTAAATCAAATTTTCCACCATTATTTTTTTAAAAAGGAGGTGCTAACTGTTAACAAACCTCTATTTGCAAAAAATAAAATAAAATAAAATAAAATAAATACTTATTGGGTCTACCTTTTGGGAAGGAGAAAGAATCCTTACTGAAAAGTAAGAGAGGTGAGGGAACCAAATTAGAAACTTGGGAGGACATTCACACCTATCCCTAGTCCCTAACCACACTATATGTGCAAACTAAAAACAAAATAGAGCAGTTCTCCTGCTGTGAAGAAAAAGTAAAAATACTTACACATGCTTTAAAAAGCTATAGAGTAAAATCATAAGAACTCAACATAAATAACAACCAATGGCTTTTTAAAGTTCAAGCTATAAAACGACAGAACTTCCTACCATGAAATAAAAGGTTATTAACTTCATTGACCTACACACTTCAATTTAAGATTGTTACCCAGTGGTGAGGGAGAATAATCCCTTTACCAGAGCCCAGATAACTCCCTCTTTACTTCTACTCTGCCTAGCCAAAGCCTCCTGCTTAGGACACTTTATTTTCTTAGGATTTTTACTTTCATTCTTAGTGTCGACCTGAGTGGTTGTTTTAGTTAAAGAAGACACAAACAGCTGCCCTGACTGGTTGAAGATTTTTAAATTGCTAAAAAGGCAGCATATGTATGTGTTTCTTTCTACCTTTCTTCCTCCAGTTCCCAAGGAAAATTAGTATAGTTTTGAGCCTGTTCTTCAGAGACAGCCCAGTCACCTCCCACCCTACCTGCTTCCCACTGGCATGGGCTGGTTCTTCTTTCTCCATGTGGTACCAGCTCTCCACTAGGTTTTCAGATAGAGTCTTTCTAGCTCCTACCCTGTGTCATCTGCTTTCCAGTTTCTGTTTGACAGATAATAGAAGAAGAACAGCAACAACAACAAAATAGAAGAATGATGACTTAGATCATGCTATGGAGAAAAAAGAGGTGAAGCAGGTATTTAGCTTTCATTGGTCCTAAACTGCTCAGGCTAACATAGCTTGTGCTAAGGAATCTCCAGTGGCATTAGATCTAATTCGCTGAATTCTTCACTGGAGACACACCAATGGAGATGTGGCATATTTTCTTGCTATTTCCTTCATGAATATTTTTTTTCAGGACCTTGTAAATAGGAAATGTTGGTGAAGTGCTAGATCCAATTATTCTTTTTTTTTTTTTATTGTAAACAAATGGGATACATGTTGTTTCTCTGTTTGTACATGGCGTAAAGGCATGCCATTTGTGTAATCATAAATTTACATAGGGTAATGTTTGATTCATTCTGCCATTTTTTCCTTCCCCCCCACCCCTCCCACCCCTCCCCTCCCTCTATACAGTCCTTCCTTCCTCCATTCCTGCCCCCCTCCCTAAACCCAACTCCAACCCTAACACTAACCCCTCCCACCCCCCATTATGTGTCATCATCCACTTATTAGTGATATCATTCTTCCTTTGGTTTTTTGAGATTGGCTTATCTCACTTAGCATGATATTCTCCAGTTTCATCCATTTGCCTGCAAATGCCATAATTTTATCATTCTTTATGGCTGAGTAATATTCCATTGTATATATATACCACAGTTTCTTTATCCATTCATCAATTGAAGGACATCTAGGTTGGTTCCACAATCTGGCTACTGTGAACTGAGCAGCTATGAACATTGATGTGGCTGTATCTCTGTAATATGCTGATTTTAAATCCTTTGAGTATAGGCCAAGGAGTGGGATAGCTGGGTCAAATGGTGGTTCCATTCCAAGTTTTCGAAGGAGTCTCCATACTGCTTTCCAGAATGGCTGCACTAATTTGCAGCCCCACCAGCAATGTATGAGTGTACCTTTCTCCCCACATCCTCGCCAACACCTGTTGTTGCTTGTATTCTTGATAATCGCCAATCTAATTGGAGTGAGATGGAATCTTAGGGTGGTTTTGATTTGCATTTCTCTTATTACTAGAGATGTTGAACATTTTTCCATATGTTTGTTGATTGCTTGTAGATCTTCTTCTGTGAAGTGTCTATTCATTTCCTTAGCCCATTTGTTGATTGGATTATTTGCATTCTTGGTGTAGAGTTTTTTGAGTTCTTTATAGATTCTGGAGATTAGTGCTCTATCTGAAGTATGATTGGCAAAGATTTTCTCCCACTCTGTAGGCTCTTTCTTCGCATTGCTGATAGTTTCCTTTGCTGAGAGAAAGCTTTTTAGTTTGAATCTATCCCAGTTATTGATTCTTGCTTTTATTTCTTGTGCTATGGGAGTCCTGTTGAGGAAGTCTGGTCCTAAACCAACACGTTGAAGCTCTGGACCTACTTTTTCTTCTATAAGATGCAAGGTCTCTGGTCTGATTCCGAGATCCTTAATCCATTTTGAGTTTAGTTTCGTGCATGGTGAGAGATATGGGTTTAGTTTCATTCTGTTGCATATGGATTTCCAATTCTCCCAGCACCATTTGTTGAAGAGGCTATCTTTTCTCCATTGCATATTTTTGGCCCCTTTGTCTAGTATGAGAAAATTGTATTTATTTGGGTTTGTGTCCATGTCCTCTATTCTGTACCATTGATCTACCTTTCTATTTTGGTACCAATACCATGCCGTTTTTGTTACTATTGCTTTGTAGTAGAGTTGAAGATCTGGTATTGCGATACCCCTGCTTCACTCTTTCTGCCAAGGATTGCTTTAGCTATTCTGGGTTTTTTATTCTTCCAGATGAATTTCATAATTTCTTGCTCTATTTCTGTAAGGTACATCATTGGGGTTTTAATTGGAATTGCATTGAATCTGTATAGCACTTTTGGTAGTATGGCCATTTTGACAATATTAATTCTTCCTATCCAAGAACATGGGAGATCTTTCCATCTTCTAAGGTTCTCTTTAATTTCTTTCTTTAGTGTTCTGTAGTTCTCATTGTAGAGGTCTTTTACCTCTTTTGTGAGATTGATTCCCAAATATTTTATTTTTTTCGAAGCTATTGTGAATGGGGTAGTTTTCCTAATTTCTCTTTCTGAAGATTCATCGCTTATGTATAAAAATGCCTTAGATTTATGTGCATTGATCTTATATCCCGCTACTTTACTGAATTCACTTATGAGTAGATCCAATTATTCTTGAAATGCTATCTTAATCACAACCCAAACACCCTAAATCCTATTTCAAGAAGAAACTTTCAGTGGGCTGGGAAGATAGTTCAGGCGGTAAAGTACTTGCCTTGCAAGCACAAAGCCGTGGGTTCGATTCTCAGCACCACAAAAAAATAAAAAAAAAAAAAGAAGAAGAAGAAGGAAGTTTCAGAGTTTCTCTTTTTCCTTCAACAATGATGACTGGCATCACACCACACACACACAGAAAAAAAATCTCATTGTGTTTAACTGATTACATCTACTTGGTACATTCTACCATGTTCTGTCTTCAGGATTCCTTGAAAATTTATGACTGGATCTATAGAATTTGTAATATTTTTTTTTGAGAAAAATCTCACCAGAGTAATCTCAGTGTCCACCAACAAACAACTTATTAAACAATTCTTTTTTCCATATTTCTATATTTCTTTTTTCATAATTCATACCAGAGAATATTGCATAAAGTATCAAAGTTTGAAAATTTACAATTGAACACAGGGCTGTATTTTGTGTGGAAAAGAACACACACAGACATGTGTGCGCATGCACACACACTCACACACACACACCACTATTACAAAAATTAAACACACATTCAAGTAATGAAAAAAATCTTAAAACCATAGCAATAACAAATGCAAAATAACCTGGGTATCTAAGGAATACCAAAACCTAACTAAAATACGATTATCACACCTAAAAATAATTCCTTAATAATATAATCATCTAACGTCACATTTCAAATGTGTCATAAATCTTAGAAATAGGTATTTCTTCATATGACTTATCTTAATTAGGATGCAAATAAGGGAAAATATAGATTATATACTACATATTTTCCAGCCGTTAAAATAAAGACTTAGGTGTTCAAAACCTATTGTTTAATCAAAGAAATAAGCTGTGTGCACCAGGTTTTGATTTAATTTGCCTCAGACACCACCAGAGGGAGACCAAGATACATCTAAAAACACTTAACAGGCCTTGAAAGTTTTAAATTTTAATGTTCTTTTATAATCTCAAACATAGCTGCCATTCAAAATAAAAAATCATTCATTTGGTGTTTTATAATAAAACATATACAAAGTAATTTTATATCTAGGATCTGCCTGTAATGTGAAGGAGAAAACAGGTTTTGTGTGTTCTAAACAAAGTACATGATACAAAACATGACTTCTTCATCTAGCCCTTTACAAGACATTGAAAGGCACAAGCAGAAATTATTTCATGATTGTTGAATTAAGTATTTGTAGACATTCTAAGTACTTTTTAAGAAAAAACATTATATTAATATCACAACTTCCTTCCAAATTATAATTTTAAAACAATAAACTGTGAAATAAGCATAAAGAAATCCAAGAAAATTCTATTTTTCCAAAGATGATAATACACTCTGGGAGATTGAGGGAGAAATGCCTAATTTTTCCCTCTTTCCTCCAAAATAAGTTATACTCCTTTGCTGGAGAAATAAGCACATGTTTGAATAACCTTATGGATAATCCAGCACTGCTTTCTGTCCTGCAAATTATTGGCTAAAATGTCAGAGTTAACAACTCTCTCCATTTGCCACAAAATACGCACTGTCCTTATAATTCTTATGCTTTACATTAAGGTAACTCTTTAAAGATTTATATCCATTTCACATGTTATGTCATTTTATCTTCAAAACTTTTTTTTTGTCTTTATGGGAGAATATTGTTCCCATTTTTAAGAAAACTAATTCCAAGTAGCAAAAAGTTTTATTGCAAGTAAAAGAATTTTTTACCACATAAATAGTAATCAAATCTTGAAGATTCTAACTTCTAAAACTCAAATATTTTGTGAATATACTAACAATGCTATTGCCAGTAACTTCAGTTCCCCTATGAATAATCCTGTTTCTCATTATCAAGGTCTTTAAGAGTCTAAAAGCATCAAAGTGACACTTATCCTTTCCATCTCAGTACACTTGGCAAGGAACTCTGCAACCATGCACTGAACAGCTAGTCTTAGTGCCAAATGGAAAACCCATTCTCAGGCTCCTTGGCTCTGCCAGGACAGAGGACTCAGAGTACAGACCACTGTAGCTCTTTAGGCCCCAGAGTAAAAGCCCCATAGGATGCATCCTTAAGAGGTATACATATGGTACAGAGTTTGGGGTTTTTAAATGGTAATAATAAATGTTTCTATAATGCTAATCATGAATATCTTCACTAGATGAGGACGGGGGAAAGCAAAAACCATAAACCTGAGGCAAATAAAATTTGCGTCTAGGGTCAAGTGGTATGCTGGTGAATTTTTAGCAACCAGTTCTACCAAAGAAGGAGAAAGGAAGGCCCTAATTTCTAGTTTGCCAATTCCCACACTCTCAACACTCCCACCAAGGCCAATTTCAATCTACCAAGCATCATATCATTAAATGTGGATTCTTGCACACTACTCCTCAGGATCTATACTGAGAGCAGCTCACTATGGCCCTTTTCTGACTGCAAATATTAGAGGCCAACCTGATGTAAAACTCTCTTTCTGCATTCCTCTGGAGTTCATGAGGATGAACTTTTTTCATATGCACAGTTAGCTTCTTGGCCCATCCTTGCCTTCTCCCCAATGGTGAAGAACATATTTATCTGTTTGGTATTTTAGAGATAAGGAACTGAGTGTGCTAGGTTAACCCCTTTCCTCCCTTTTTTTCTGGAAGAGTGTCCTGCCTAAAGAGGATGTGCTTTCTGCTTTGACTTCTATCATGAGATAAAAGGCAATGACCTTATGGCACAGTTTGCCCAGGACAGTCCTAATATTTCATCCTAATAGCATGCCCATTTGACTCTTAAACGTTTCTTGGTTTAGACAATAAACCATATGCCACCAAACTATAAACAAACTATATGGACTGGTTTGAAAGCAACTAGGAGAAGGGCTACCTATTTCTAGGGGCAGTCCTAGAAAACTGCTCTTACTGAAAACTGGTCACATTCTCTAATTATCACTTTTATTTGTAATAAAACTGACACTTAGATTTCCATCTGCTTAACTCTTTGATTTATTTCTAATTATGTTCCAAGTCTAGGAAGTAACAACACAGGCATTATTTTAGAAACCCTTAACACCAATGAAAGTCAAGAAAACTGACCAGTTGTGACTTCTGAACTGGAAAACAATGGAAGTCCATGTGTACAGGTAGAGGGAAACACTTATTTATTCAATGATCCACAGCTCCCAAATATATATTAAGTAACTGAAAACAAATTTTTCAGTATTTTAGTGGAAACTATTCCATAAACAATCCTGCCATGTTAAAATTTTAGCATTAAATTTGGATGACTTTATTTTTTTAATTTTGAATTATTTTTTAATTTGTTCTAATTTGTTGTACATGATTTGTCAAACTAAATAATTACCACAAACATGTAGGAAACACCACTTGTCATAATTGTATTTATACTAGCTACCAGTAGAGGGACCCTGTGACCTCCACTTTTTTTTTTTTAGTAGTGCTGAGGATCTAACACAAGGTCTCTGGTGTATGCTAGGCAAGCACTCTCCCTCTTGTCCTACGAAAAAAGTCCAAACTTTCTAAGCCCATTTTATGTGTATCTATAGAGATGAAGCTGTGGATCACCTAAGTCGTACTCAGAGAAAGCAAAATAACAAAACACGTAACATTTGTGAAACACTGAATTTACGTATTCTTTCAAAATGTATCCACAAACTACCCTCTCATCTTCAATCAAAGCCCACTTGACCATAGGCTTAATTCAAATAAAGAACTGAACTTTTGGGCAAGAGACATTTTATTTTATTTTATTTTATTCCATATTTTTTATTTGCACATTATAGTTGTACATAATGGCGGGACTTCTTGTTACATATTTATACATGCATACAAAATAACAATATAATTTGGCCAATATCATTGCCCAGTATTTCCCCTTTCCCTCTTCTTTTCCCTCCTCCTGGTTTCCTTTCTCTCCTCTACTGATCTGCCTTCAATTTTTTTTTTTTTGTTTTTTTTTTTTTTTTGGTTTTTTTGGGGTTTTTTTTTTGGTGCTGGGGATTGAATTGAGGGCCTTGTGCATGCAAGGCAGGTACTCTACCAACTGAGCTATATCCCCAGCCCTGCCTTTAATTTTCATCAGATCCTACACCTCCTCTCCAGCTTCTACATATGAAAGAAAGCATATGACCTTTGACCTTCTGAGTTTAACTTATTTAACAACATAATGCTCTCAAGTTCCATCTATTTTCCTGCAAATGATGTAATTTCATTTTAAACATTTGCTTTTCAAAGGCCACATTCAATTAGAATTAAGTCTACGTCTTTTTGCAGTTACAATTTTGTTAAATATTCCTTTTTGGGAATATTTAAGTCCATTTTCATCAATGCATAGACCATCCAGACAAAAGCTCAATGAAGTAACATCAGAGTTAAACTATACCACAGACCACTGGACATAACATATTTATAGAACATTTTACCCAACAGCAGAATTTACATTTTATCCTCAGCATATGAGACTTTCTCCAGCATAGACCATATATTATGCCACGAAATAAGCCACAAAAATTAAAAATTCAATATTATATCATGTTTATCATGTGTCATCTCTGACCAAATGGAATAAAAACTAGAGAGCAACAAGAATTCTTTTTTTTTTTTTTTTTTTTGGTAGTACTAAGAATCAAACCCAGGGCCTTGCCCATGCTAGGCAAGTGCTCTACCCTTGAGCTACATCCAGCTCCAAAAATAACTTTAAAAATTATACAAATATATAGAACTAAATCACATATTCTTGAAGTACCATTGGGTCAATGAAGAAATCAAAAGGAAAATTTAAAAATTTCTTGGACAAGAAATAATAAAGATCAGAGTAGAAATACATAGAGTCCAAAAACAGTGTAAAAGATCAATAAAATGAAAAGATGTTTTTCTGCAAAGATAAACAAAATCAACAAAATACATTTGTCAGGCAAACCAAGAAGAAAAAAAAAAAAAAAAAAACCCAAATAAATAAATCAAAGATGAAAAAGGAGTTATTTCAACTAAAACCACAGAAATATAAAGGATCCTTAGACCCAATAAGCCAAGAAGTTGGAATATCTAGAAGACATGGGCAAATTCCTGGACACATATAACACATTCATGAAGAAATGAATTCCTGAACAGACAAATAACAAACTAAGAGATTTCAGCAGCAATAAAAAGTCTCCCAACAAAGAAAAGCTCAGGACCTAATGGCTTTACTGCTGAATACAAAACATTTAAAGAATACCTAATGCCAATTATTTTCAAACTATTCCAAAATATTAAAAAGAAGGGAACTCTGCCAAATTCATTCTATAAAGCTATCATTATCCTGACCTCAAAACTAAAGATAAAACAAAAAAGAAAATTATAGACCAATATCCCTGATGTCAATAGATGCAAACATTTTCAACAAAATACAGCAAACTAAATCCAACAGCACATCAAAAGATTATATACTCTGTTCAAGTGGTATTTATCCCAGGGTTGCAAAGATGTTCCAACATATACATATCAATAAACATAATATAGCACATTAACTGACTGAAAGACAAAAATCAGATGATCATCTCAATAAACACAGAAAAACCTTTCAATAAAATTCCACATCCCTCTATGATTTAAAAAAAAAAAAAATCAACAAATTAGGTATAGAAGGAACTACATACCTCAACACAATAAAGTCTATAAATGACAGACCCACAGCCAACATCATGCCTAATGAAAAAAGGCAAAAAGCATTTCCTCTAAGATTTAGAATAAAACAAGGATGATCACTTTCAACACTTACCACTCCCATTCAACATACTAATGAAAGGCTTAGCCAGAGCTGGAGAAAGAAAAGAAAGAAAGAAAGAGGCATTCAGATTGGAAAACAATTGTCCCTGTTTGCAGATGACCTGATCTTATATGCAGCAAAACCTAAAACTCTACCAGAAATCTGTTGGAACTGATAAATGAATTTAGCAAAATTGCAGCATACAAAATTAATACCAAAAACACTGGTACATTTATAAAATAAGCTAACTGAAAAGAAATTTAAAAAGCAGTTCCATTCAAAATATCCACATACAAAAATAAAATACTTAGGGATAATTTAAAGTGAAGATTATGAAACACTAATGAAAGAAAGTGAAGATACAAAACACTAATGAAGGAAATCATAGAGGACACAAAAACTGGAAAGACATCCCATGCTCATGGATTGAAGAATTTGTATTAAAATACCCATGCTACCTACAGTAATCTACAAATTCATATAATCCCCATCAAAATTCCAATTGCATTATTCACAAAATTTGAAAAAATGATTGGGAAATTCATATGGAACAACAAAAGACTCAGAATACTCAAAATAGTCCTGAGGGAGGGAGGGGACAAAGTTGGAAGCATCACAATACCTGCCTTCAAAACATGCTACAAAACTATAGTAATCAAAACAGCAGGGTATAGCATTAAAAACACACAAGACCAATGGAACAGAAGAGAAAAATCCAAAAATTAATCCACCTATTTGCAGTCAACAGATTTTCAGCAAAGGAACCAAGAACATATGTCAGAGAAAAGTTAGTCTCTTCAACAAATTGTGCCTGGAAAACTGGATATACATATACAGAAAAATGAAACTAAACACCTGTGTCTCCAATATACAAAATTCGATTCAAAAGAATTAAGGACTTACATGTATGATCAAAAACTGTGAACCTCCCAGAAGAAAACACAGACAGAACACTTTAAGACATTGGTGATAGGTAGATTTTTTTGGATAAATCCCAAAGGCACAAGCAAAAAACAAACAAAACTAAACAATGGGATTATATCTAACTAAGAAGCTTCTGCACAGCAAAGGAAACAATAAACCTAGTTCAAATTTGATCTATTAGAATGGGAGAAAATTTTTGCAAACTATTCAAGAGTTAATATTCAGAATATATAAGGAACTCAGACAACCTAATACCAATAATAATAATAATCCAATAAAAATGGGCAAATGATTTGAATACACATTTCTCTAAAGACATAAAATTGGCTAAAAAGTATATGAGAATGTGCTCAACATTTTTCAGATATTGACTTG
The DNA here is from genome assembly GCF_902686445.1 of Sciurus carolinensis. NCBI lineage: Eukaryota > Metazoa > Chordata > Mammalia > Rodentia > Sciuridae > Sciurus > Sciurus carolinensis. The sequence goes on along the minus strand of NC_062222.1, from coordinate 69,785,677 downwards.
AGAAAATCAATGAGCAATCATCTCACCCAGTTGAATTGGCTATTACCAGACAGACAAAATAAATAAATAAATAAATGCAGGCAAGGATATGGAGAAACAGGAACTCTTGTACATCATTGGTGGGAAAGTAAGTTAGTACAGCCATTATGGAAAACAGTATGAAGATACCTCAAAATATTGAAATAGAATTACCATATGATTCAGCAATCCTACTACTACCAACAGAAATAAAATCATTATTTCAAAGAGATACCTGCACACATATGTTTATTGCACCACTATCCACAGCAACCAGGATATGAAATCAAGCACTTTCCAGAGTGTCTGCACCAATTTCCAACTCCACCAGCAATGTAAAAGTGTGCCTTTTTCCCACATCTACACCAATACCTATTATGCTTGTATTCTTGATAATAGCCATTCTAATCAGAGTGAGATGAAATCTTAGGGTGGTTTTGGTTTGCATTTATCTGATCACCAGAGATGTTGAACACTTTTTCATATATTTGTTGATTTCCTGTATATCTTCTTCTGTGAAGTATCTGTCCAGTTCCTTAGCCAATTTATTGATTGGGTTATTTGTACTTTTGGTATAAAGTTTTTTAAGTTCTTTATAAATTTTTGAGATAAGTGCTCTATCTGAAGTGCAGGGGGAAAAGATTTTCTCCCACTCTGTAGGCTCTCTCTTCACATTATTGATTGCTTGCTGAGAAAAAGCTTTTTAGTTTGAATTCATACCATTTATTGATTTTTGCTTTCACTTCTTACACTCTGGCAGTTCTGTTAAGGAATTTTGGTCTTAAGCCAACATGATAAAGACTTGGGCCCACTTTTTCTTCTCTTTCGTGCAGGGTCTCTGATCTAATTCCTAGGTCCTTGATCTTTTTCGATTTCAGTTTTGTGTAGGGTGAGAGATAGAGGTTTAATTTCATTTTGCTGCATATGGATTTCCAGTTTTCCCAACACCATTTGTTGAAGAGGCTGTCTTTTCTCCATTGTATGTTTTTGGCACCTTTGTCTAGTATGAGATGACTGTACTTACCTGGGTTTGTCTCTGTGTCTTCTATTCTGTACCACTGGTCTGCCTGTCTATTTTGATGCCACTACCATGGCATTTTTGTTACAGTTGCTCTGTAGTATAGTTTAAGGTCTCCTACTGTGATGCTTCCTGCATCACTCTTCTTCTCAGAATTGCTTTGGCTATTCTGGGTCTCTTATTCTTCCAGGTGAAGTTCATGATTGCTTTCTTTATTTCTATGAGGAAAGTCGTTGGGATTTTAATTGGAATTGCATTGAATTTGTATAGCACCCTTGGCAGTATGACCATTTTGATGATGTTAATTCTGCCTATCTAAGAACATGGGAGATCTTTCCACGGAACTTCTAAGGTTTTCTTTAATTTCTTTCTTTAGTGTTCTGTAGTTTTCATTGTAGAGGTCTTTCATCTCTTTTGTTAGATTGATTCCCAAGTTTTGGGTTTTTTTGTTTTTTTGTTTTGCTTTGTTTTGTTTTTGAGGCTACTGTGAATGGGTTAGCTTTCTAATCTCTCTTTCAGTAGATTTATCACTGATGTATGGGAACATGTTTGATTTATGGGCATTGATTTTATATCCTGCTACATTGTTGAATTCATTTATTAGTTCTAGAAGTTTTCTGGTAGGAGTTTTTGAATCTTCTAAATATAGAATCATGTCATCAGTAAATAGTGATAGCTTGAGTTCTTCTTTTCCTATTCATATCCCTTTAATTTCTTTCATCTGTCTGATTGCTCTGGCTAGAGTTTCAAGGAGTATGTTGAATAGAAGTGGTGAAAGAGGGCATCCCTCTGGTTTCAGTTTTTAGAGGGAATGTTTTCAGTTTTTCACCATTTAGAATGATGTTGGCCTTGGGCTTAGCATAGATAGCTTTTACAATGTTAAGATATATTCTTACTATCCCTATTTTCTAGTATTTTGAACATGAAGAGGTGCTGTATTTTGTCAGATGCTTTTTCTGTACCTACTGAGATGATCATATGATTTTTGGTTGTTAGTCTATTGATATGATGAATTATGTTTATTTGATTTCCGTATGTTGAACCAACCTTGCATCCCTGAGATGAACCCCACTTGATTGTGGTGCACTATCTTTTTAATATGCTTTTGTATGCAATTTGCCAGAATTTTATTGAGAATTTTTGCATCTATGTTCATCAGGGATATTGGTCTGAAGTTTTTTTTCCTTGATGTGTCTGTGTCTGGTTTGGGTATCAGGGTGATACTAGCCTCATAAAATGAGTCTTGAAGGGTTCCTCCTTTTCTAGTTCTTTGAATACTTGGAGGAGTATTGGTGTTAATTCTTCTTTAAAGGTCTTGTAGAGCTTGACTGAGAATCCATCTGGTTCCAGGCTTTTCTTGGTTGGTAGGCTTTTGATGCCTTCTTCTATTTCATTGCTTGAAATGGATCTGTTTAAATTGTGTATGTCCTCCTGCTTCAGTTTGGGTAGATTATAAGTCTCTAGAAATTTGTTATGTCTTCAAGATTTTCTATTTTATTTGAGTATAAATTTTCAAAATAGTTTCTAATTATCTTCTGTATTTCAGTAGTATCTGTCGTGCTATTTCCTTTTCCATCATGAATTTTAGTAATTTGAATTTGCTCTCTCTCTTTGTTAGTGTAGCTAAGGGTTTATCAATTTTATTTATTTTTTCAAAGAACCAACTTTTTGTTTTGTCAATTTTTCTAATTGTTTTATTTCAATTTCATTGATTTCAGCTCTGACTTTCATTATTTCCTATCTTCTACTGCTTTTGGTGTTGATTTGTACTTCTTTTTCTAGAACTTTGAGATGTAATGTTGGGTCATTTATTTGTTGACCTTTTATTCTTTTAATGAATGAGCTCAATGCAATGAACTTTCCTCTTAGCACTGCCTTCATAGTGTCCCAGAGATTTTGATATGTTGAATCCGAGTTCTTATTTACCTGTAAGTATTTTTTTTTAAATTTCCTCCCTGATTTCTTCTGCCATTCATTCATCATTCAATAGTATGCTATTTGGTCTTCAGGTGTTGGAGTGCCTTTTATTTTTTATTTTATCATTGATTTTTAGTTTCATTCCATTACGATCTGATAGAATGCATGGTAGTATTTCTTTTTTTTTTTTTTTTTTTTTTTGTATTTGCTGAGAGTTGCTTTATGGCATAACACATGGTCTTTTTTAGAGAAGGATCCACATGCTGTTGAAAAGAAAGTGTATTCGCTTGCTGATGGGTGGAATATTCTATATATGTCTATTAAGTTTAAATTATTGATTGTATTGTTTAGTTTTATAGTTTTTTTGCTTAGTTTTTGTTTGGAAGATCTATCCAATAGTGAGAGAGGTGTGTTAAAGTTACCCAATATCATTGTGTTGTGGTCTATTTGGTTCCTGGAATTGAGAAGAATCTATTTGATGTACATGGATGTGCCATTGTTTGGGGCATAAATATTTATAGTAGTTATGTCTTGCTGATTTATGGTTCCCTTAAGCAGTATGTAATGTCCTTCTTTATCCCTTCTAACTTTGGCTTGAAGTCCACTCTATCTGAGATGAGGATGGAAATCCCCACTTTTTTACTGAGTCTGTGTGTATAGTATGTTTCTTTCCCATCCTTTGGCATCCTTTAAAATTCTATCTTTATTTTGGATGTTAGGCATTTTCATCATAATGTGCCTTGGTGTGGATCTGTTGTAATTTTGTGCATTTGGTGTTCTATAAGCCTCTTTTTTTTTTTTTTTTTTTTTTTTTTTTTTGGGTGCTGCGGATCGAACCCAGGGCCTTGTGCTTGCAAGGCAAGCACTCTACTGACTGAGCTATCTCCCCAGCCCCTCTATAAGCCTCTTGTAGTTGAGTTTGCATTTCATCCTTCAGGTTTTGGAATTTTTCTGATATTATTTCATTGAATAGATTGTGTCTCTGTGCCTTCCTCAATCCTAATAATTCTTAAATTTGGTCTGTTCAGGATATCCCATAGTTCTTGGAGGTTCCATTCATGCTTTCTTACCATCTTCTTGTTTGGTCAGTTTTATTTTCAAGACTAAATATTTTGTCCTCATTGTCTGAAAATCTGTCCTCCACGCAATCTAGTCTGTTGGTGATACTTTCCATTGAGTTTTTAATTTGGTTTATTGTTTCCTTCATTTCAAGGACATCTGTTTGGTTTTCTTTCAGAATCTCTATCTCTTTCTTGAAATGATCTTTTACTTCCTTCATTTGCTCTTTTAACTGTTTATTGGAGTGATCATTCATTGCCTGCATTTGCTCTCTTATCTCATCCTTTGTTTCATGGATCATTTTAATTATGTACATTCCAAACTCCCTTTCTGACACTTCGTCTACCATGCTGTCATTGGATTCTATTAATATAGCATTTTGGTTTGTTTGGGACACCACTTTCTTTCTTTTTTTTTTTTTTTTTTTTGGCCGTGCTGGGGATTGAACCCAGGGCCTTGTGCTTGCAAGGCAAACACTCTACCAGCTGAGCTATCTCTCCAGCCCTATTTGGAACACTTTCTTCCCTTGTTTTTTCATGTTGTTCATGTACCATCCCCTCTAGCAGTGTGGATCTGAGGTATTGCAGTTTCCCCCCATAGGCTTATAGTGATGCTGCAGGTTTCCAATATTTCACCTTTAGGTTGGAGATCAATATTAGCAGCATCCAGTACAGACAATATGTGGCCATAAACCATATAGCCTATGAAGTATTGTCATAACAAATGGAGAGGATGAGTTTCTTATCTACAGTATAACCAGTAGGTTTGCAATGAGGTCTACAATTTCTAATGGTGGTCAAAGAGAATAGGGAGGGGTATAGGATGTAACTGTTAATGGGATAAAAAGAGAGTATAGAGAGGTACTAGATCATATGAAGAGTGAAAGCAGAATCAAGATAAGTTGGTTGTTAGCATGAGAAAAGAGAGAAAGAGACTCTGAGGAAATAGGTAAATAAAAGGAAAATGAGAGTGAGAAAAATTAAAAATTGAAAATTAAATAGAAAAGAAAATCTACATATGAGAGTCATATACTATTCAAACCTTCCGGTCTTCAGTAACCTGATGCATGAGAGGTACCTGACAATGAGTTTCAAGTCTCCAGCAGGTGTCTCAGGATGGGAGCTGCTCCTCCTAAAGATGGCAGTTTCTGCTTCAGGGATAATCCACGTTAACTGAACTGCTTCCGACCACATTGGTAGATGGGGAACCACAGTGCAGGCACCAGGTCCACATGGGACGTGGGTGGGCCAGGGGCTGAAGAAAGTCCCCAAAAGTAATTTTTAAATGACTACTCTTTCCAAGCAAATAAGCACTGCCTATGTTTGAAACTTCTTCCTACATCAGGTCTGAGTGATGAGTAAGGGGTAGGCAAATCTCATGATAACACTTACTCCTATATGCAAAGTTGTACAAAAAGAAAATGGTTCTACATTCCACCTTATATTAATCAAACATTGAAGAGATTTACACTGTCTTGGTGCTGCCTTATTAACTGGCAGCAGATGAGTTACAAGCACATCAAGAACCTCAACTTAAGTGCATGACTAAAGCCACGGTGGGGAGGAGCACAGCAAAAAAAAAAACACTCCCAGATAATTCTGCTGATGCACTTGTTGGTTCAGTTATTTTCTTGCCCAGGCCACCCATGCACACCCATAGGCGGTGCCTACAGATCATGAAATGAGTGGAAATGTGTCAGTTGCTCAGTCAATATCAGCAATACAAAAGCCAAACCATAAAATTCACTTTCCCAAGAGAGCTTTCTGTTTGTTTATCTTCTTTAATTGGTGATTTTGGTTTCTTGCTATAGCTAAGACCCACTAGTCACCTACTCAATAGCTATTCTTTTTACTGAATAAGAGAACTTTGATTTTATTCCAAGTAGTGATGTATACAGCTAAATGACTGCATTTATTAACCTCTCCTATAGGTAGGGATGGTAGATGAATGGTAAATGGACCTTTAAAGAAATTTCCTTAAGACAGACAGCTGGAGTATGCCTTTTTGTCCTTCCTGCTTTCTTTTTGGAACAAGCTTGTGACATCTGAGACCCTAGTAATTATCTCAGATCATAAGACAACCTTGGGAAAGGAAACCACATGCTATGAATGGTAAAGAGGCTGAGTCCTTGAGATCACTTCAGAGCTACCGTACCAACTTAAAGTTTCTTTCTTCAATTTTCCTTTATGAAAATAAAGTAAAATAAAAGTCCATCTTACTGAATTCTGATCTGTGTTACTAGTAGTTGAAACTTATAATTGATCTGTCAGCTATCTGAATCACCCAGACTGCCTGACTACTGCTCAATACCTACTTCATTTGGGGATAGAGAAACAAAGCTCTAAGATTAGCTATAATAGTTATGGTGATTTGGCTCACAAAACCAAAAATTAGGTCACATAATAAGAACAATCTGAATCCACTTACAAGAGAAGCAGATTAACTTATTGAAATAAGGACTATGCTAGAACACCCTGATCATATGATTCCATTTGAACTACTAAATTTAAGCACATTATAGTAATCCTGACCTGATTTCCTCCCATTTTATCTGAAAAAAAAAAAAGATGAGTTTGAACACTGAATGATAATACCCTCTTCTAACCAGGAACTTCATTTTAATGCCTGATCTCTGAATTTTACAGAATGTTCTGCATTTCCTGAAATTCACATTCCTCTATAAACTTTGGGTATTTTGTAGTGATTATACCCATGCTTCTTCTTTCCCCAGGAAGAAGCACTATTAGCACCTTTATCCTATAGAACTCAGTTCTATATATTTAATTTTTGTCTTACCTAAGCCCTCTCTATCTGTCTCCCCATAAACAGATAATAATACTAACCTTTCCTCCAAGCTGTGTTGTGATGTGTTATTTAATTAATGTTTACAAAGTATTTAGCAAGCTGCAGATGAAAGATGCTAAAGAAGCATAAAGAAATATCATTAATCTGACTCATCAGTTACCCTTATTAGTTATGCAAAATGAAAGCCCTGTTGTTACTATATAGTTATGGATACATATTAGGTCAAATATAAATCCCAGAACAACTTAGATCTATATGTTGCATCTGCAAATCAAATCCCTGATTTTACTTATTAGAATAATATACTTTTTTCATATAATACATATTTGAAATTCCTTAACATTTAAAAAATATAAATCGATTAGGAGGTTAGAATAATGGTAGAAACATGATACCTTTGAGAAACATGTAAAGTTCTTTACATTTAAATAGGTAGATGAAGGTTTACAGTGATGTGATACTCTGTACAACTTGGAAAAAAGAAATTCTATCTTATTCTTTTGCAATTGAAACAGTAGTGACATGAATTTCATAGGAAACTAAAACAATAAAAGGATGATCTTAAAAGCTTAATTTGGGGGTAGAGGTATAGCTCAATGTTAGAGCATATGTTTAGCATACAGGATACCTTGAGAGTTCAATTCCCAGAATCAAAAATAATTTTAATTTAACTGTCATTTCCTCAGTTTCTATGTGCCCCATGTTAAAGTACATGCTACTTTATACACAGTCAATAACTTCAACTAAATGTACAATTAAATTTATGTGATAAATACATATTAAGATTTTTATATATTTCTGAACCAAGAAATCATTACACTGTATATAAAATAACATTTTATTGTGTGACATAGAACTCCTTTTCAAACTCAAACAACTCTATTTGTTAAGACCCCTCCTTGTGTAACAGATATTACTACATAGAAAAGGCATTATTGAAAAGAATGGCTCATTCTCCTGAAATGACTTGGAGTAAATCCACACTGTCCTTTCATAACTTCCCCCAATATACAGATTCAAAGACACCACACACACAGACAAACACACATGCACACACACCGTATAGTCAAAGAATGTACTCCAAGGCAGTTCTGAAACAGACATACCAATTGGAATCATTTTACTATGACAGAGAAAAAGTGATTACTGTTCTTTATTCAGAAAGTACATAGTTGAAATTTCCTTCCAACTTCCACACAATTTGGTCAGTTTGGGAACCTGCATTCTTCTCAATTTTACATGGAAGTTAAAGGAGATTCGCAAGCATTTTATTATCCCAAAAGTACCAAGTTAATATTTTCATAAGTTGAATGAAAGTAAAGATTGTTATTAAATTTTATTAATCTCTTACTTAAAAAAAAACACATCAGACAGATATAGGTCTGAGGATGTAGATCAGTGAGAGAGCACTTGTTAGCATTCATGAAGTCCTAGATTTAATCACCAGTATCACAAAGAAAAATAAAATTAAAAAAACAGGTAGTATAGTGTATTACAGGACTTCAGGGACTTTTGAAGGTCAATGAATTTGATGCTAGTTTTACCTTTCCAGATATAAAGTCAACCAAATGTTGGAAATAATCTGAACCCATTTTCTTCTACCTCATTGATGATTACTGTTCTCTGTCTCCATTTCTTTTCTTCCTCTAAGTGTGTTGTGATACACAGGTTTACAACATGGATGTCCCCAAAAGAGTCACCATCCACCTTCCATTGCTATATTTCATCTATATTATGTGAATTAAAATGGTAAGAATCCAATACAGTATATGATTAAAAGAAACAGCATACTCCACCTCACTCCCTATATATCTTCAAGAATTCTAAAGATTATATTTTATGCTAGGTCACTTCTTCCTCAGATTTCTTGCTTTTGCTGAATTTTCCAGTGTCATCTCTTCTGCGTTTTCCCTTGACTTTACTCCATATTGATTCAATGTGGGATATATTCCACTTCAGTCGTTTCTCCCAAAACACTAATCTCAATATCTAACCACAATGGAACTGTTGTTCTTATCTTTATTGAAGTTTCAATGACAACAGGGGGTTAAAGTTATGTTATATTACACTACAGCAAGACAAAAGATTTAGAAATGAATTCAGTATTTACGCTAGTCTAAAATACACTAACCCCATATTTTGGAGTTTTGATATATCTTTCAAACAATATGCGTATTTAATACATTATCATATTTTTTCCTGAAAGACTTTTATTAAATTACAAGTATGCCACATTATTCATTGCATCCTAAAATCAAAGAGGGTTGATTTAAAAAAAAAAAAAAAACTATATTCTTTAAAGTCCAAATCATATGTACCACCAAGAACTTTGCCCTGGTCACCTCCTTTGGTAGTCCTAGCTCCTGTCTCAGTTCAACCCCAACATCCCACTCCTTCCCTTCCTATTTTTTCATCTCCAAGTTTCTTCCAGTTCCCAGGCTTCCTCCAGACTCTTTCAAAACTCATAAAAAATTCCTGTTTATTTCTCTTTTACATCACTCCATAGACCACCCACACCCTACTCCAAGACTGCTCTTTCTTCCACTGCAATATGGTCCATCAAGGTGACTGGCTAATCACAAAGTTTTCTTTTTGAGGAATTTTCTTGATAGATTTTGAATGTGCATCTCCTCCCCTCCATTTTTTAAATTAACTTTCCATTATATAGAATTCTCCATCACCTATAGTTAATATTCTTCTCTTTTTACATTCTTTCCCTTGGACTTCTTATCCAGTTTGATAACAAGTGACTCCCACATTACAGTCTTAAATTTTATGTCTTGTATTCTGGACTTATATTTCCATTCTGAAAGACATTTTCATCAAAATTCACCACAAACTCCTGAAACTCAGCATGTAAAAAAAGAAAAAAAGTGACTTTTTGTGAGGCTCTTGTTCTATGTGAGTCATCAGTACAGACTACACATAAATTAGCAAAGGCTCATCACAGGAATAAGAGTGGGATTCAGGTGCCAAGGCCCCTGAGGATGTGACTTCCAGCAGATCACAGGAAATAATCATTTATCAGATGCCTCTGGAATATCAAAAGAGGAACTGCTGCGAGAAAAGTGGAGAATAATAATTTAAAGGTGAGTTTTGAGTTCAATCTAAATGTCTAGGACTTCAAAGTCACAACATACAAAGTTAAAAGCATCATCTTCCCTAAACAAACTCAGTCTGTTCCTTTTCTGATTCTTTTTTTTTATTTAATTATTTATTTTTTTTTATTTTTTACAGACTGCATTTTGATTCATTGTACACAAATGGGGTACATTATTTCATTTTTATGGTTGTGCACGATGTAGATTCATACGATTCATATAATCATACATGTACATAGGGTAATGATGTCTATCTCATTCCACCATTTTTCATATTCCACCTCCTCTCAATTCCCTCTATGTAATCTAAAGTTCTTCCATTCTTCTCTCACCCCCACCCCCCTATCCCCATTATATATCATCATTCATTTATCAGGGAAAACATTTGGCCTTTGGTTTTGGGGATTGGCTTATTTCACTTAGCATGATGTTCTCCAATTCCATCCATTTATTTGCAAATGCCATAACATTATTATTCTTTATGGATGAATAATATTCCATTGTGTATATATACCACAGTTTCTTTATCCATTCATCTGTTGACTTACAAAACTTTACACCAAAAATACAAAGAACCCAATCAATAAATGGGCCAAGGAACTGGACAGACACTTTATAGAAGAAGATATACAGGCAATTAATAAATAAATGAAAAAGTGTTCAACATCTCTAATAATTAGAAAAATGCAAACTAAGAAAACTCCAAGATTTCATCTTACTCCAATTAGAATGACTATTATTAAGAACACAATAATAGATGTTGGCGTGGATATGGGGGAAAAGGCACACTTTTACTTTGCTGGTGGAGTTGCAAATTGGTGTAGCCACTCTGGAAAGCAGTGTGGAGAATTCTCAGAAAATTTGGAATGGACCCAACTTTTGACCCAGTTATCCCACTCTTCAGTTTATACCCAAAGGACTTAAAATCAGCATACTACACTGATGCAGCCACATCAAAGTTTATAGCAGTTCAATTCACAATAGCTAGATTGTGGAACCAACCTAGATGCCCTTCAACTGATGAATGGATAAAGAAACTGTGGTATAGATACACAATGGAATATTAGCCAGTTCTTAATGGAAACACAATTTTCCTAGTCAAACAATTTCAAAAATTTAGCTTTTTCTCTTCTCTCTAATATTCTATGAAATTGTCTGACTCTTCAATTCAGATTCTGAAATGTCGTTTCCATTCCCACCTTTGCTGCCCTACTTCCTGCTTCCATAATCTTCCCAGTTAGAGTTTTATAATGAGCACCTAAAATATCTATCCTCAGATTTTTCTTCATCTAATCTAATTTGTCCCATTTGCTACTTCTAGTAGACAAATTTTTGTAAAGTGTAACACTAATGATATCACTTCCCTATAAAATCTTCAGTCTTTTTACTACCTCCTTAGTAATTGCAAAACCCAGGGGTCAGTTCTCAGGGCTCATCTTATTCAACAACCAGAAGCATTTGACAATTAATCTCTAGCCTGGATCTCTACAATTAGTCTCCTGCTTCAACACTTACCTAATAATCTATTTCACCAACAGCCAGGGTGATGCTTTTAAAACATAAATTAGATTATGTCACTATTCTGATTAAAATCGTCCAATAGCTTTTTCCTATCTCACTTAAGGTAAAATTCAAAGTGCTTACAATGGCCTACAAGTCCCTACATAATTTCACCACCTGCTGCCGGACTTCATCCTCTGCTACAACCCTCCATTTCTTCAACCCTGCTCTAGCACACTGATCTTCCTGCTGTTGCCCAGGACAATGAACATGCTCCCACTTCTTGGGCTTTGCAGTAGTAGTTTGCTTGACCAAGAACTCTTCTCCCTGCAAACTGCAGGACTCTCTCAGACTTGTTAAAATATCTACCTTGAGTATCACTGTACTAGAAAGTTGCCTCTCTGTCTTTTTAAGCAACATTCTCCCCAGCCTATATAGACAATCCCTATGACACCATTTGAAATAGCTTAGTTATTCATGTTTTTCATCTGTCTCTTTTCCTGGCATATAATGCTCCCTAACAGCAGGGTCTCTGTTTCTTTTACAGTTGTTTTCCCAGAACCTAAAAGAGCAATGTGTACATTTCACTTAGTAGATGTTCAATGAATATTTGTTGAATGAATTGGTGAGTTTCACAAAATGAACCTCTCTACAGAAATTATATGCTAGCCCTGGGGAACTCTACCTGTGTGCCAAAGATCTGGGGAGGCATTGAAAGGTTGTAAACGGATTTGTGAATTGTCATTCTTCCAGTTAGTGTCTATAAACTAAATAAACTTCTACTGTATACACTATTTATTAGTTTTTAGTAAATTTCATCATCACGTATTTTCTCAAGGGATAGTAAGAGTACAGTCACAATTAGGTAGGGACCTACCAATTCTTTTCTTATTAAAAGAACTCTCATATTCAAAAACATTAGGAATTGCACTGCCTTAACCAAGTAAAACACTGTCTTTTCAGCAAGTTGTCCATAAATTTACATCTCTACCTTTGCTCACATTTTTATCTTAACTAACAAAACCCTTTCTTCCTCCTCCCCTTTCCACCCCACCCACCAATTGCTTTGCCTTTCCAAATCCAAAATCATTATCATCTACACCTGAGTGAGCACGTCTCAGAGTGAGAGCTGGCGAAACAAGATGAGTGCCTGGGGTGAGGGATGGGAAGGAAGGAAGTGCCAGAGAAGGAAAAGAGGTGCTGAAAGACTCAGCAGGTAGAACTCCCAATCCAACTTCACCTGCCTCCTAGTTCACCTAGACCCTCTTTGGGTTTAGAGGGGTGTTATATGTACCCCAAACCAGCAAAACTCATCGGTCTGTATCCCCGACAAAGACCACATGCAACTCTTAACCTGCACTGTTTTTCCATTCTAGCCAAAAGGTTCTGACTACTGCTCTCCTCCAAATAGTACTTATTGCATCTTCATTTTAATTCAAACTTTACTACTCTGGGAGTTTTTTCTAGCTAACCAAAACTACATTTGTTTTCCTTCCATGGCCATCAGCATTTTCACATATTTTTTGATAATTTTTATTTTATTTTGTGGTACTAGGGAATCAAACCCAAGGCTTTGCACATGCTAGACCAACACTCTGACAACCTGATAATTTGTTTTTAAAGTTTCCTTTTCTCATTCATTCTGCTAAATGTGAATTCCTTGCCTAAGATGTAAGAGTCTTGGGCATTTCTTTTCATTTATAGGTGTCTTCCCATTATATCATAATGCCTAGTACTATACTAGAAAAGAAATACCAGAAAACATTCTATGAACTCTGGAGTAGCATGTTACTTAATTGACCTATCCAAATTGTACTGGTTTTCAAATTTCTTTAAATTTGAAATAGTCATGAAATAGTCTATTCATTGTGTAAGTATCTATTAATTAATTCCCAATTCATTCCCCTGTCCTTTCTCAAGCATATACTATATCTAAAATTCAATTCAGTGAGCCCTCATTGAACTCCTCCTTAATGTACGACATGAGCTAGACAAGATGGAGACATGATCCTTGCCTTCAAGAAATTTATAATCTTTCCTTCACCTCTTCACCCACCCCCCAAAAAAAAAATCAGGGCAGGGGTGTACGGCAATGATAGAACTATTGTCTAGCAATCACAAGGTCTTGAGTTCCATCCCCAACACCACAAAGGGGAAAAAAATAAAAATAAAAGAACTTACAAAGACCTGATATATATTAGGCACTCACAAAGTACTCTGTGCAGCACAAAAAAAATGACACATGCCCACCAATAAACAAGACAAAGTAATAAATTCTGTAAGAGAGGCATTCGATTATATGAGAATCAGGAAAAAGAGAAATTAATTCTGACCTGGAACATAATGTCAAGGAATTCTATATTGAGGACCTGTCCTTTGAACAGGACCACTAAAAATAGGGGAAATTTCATGAGAAAATGAGTGAAGGATATTCTAGAAGGGTACTTGTTTCTCAATACAATGGTCACAAATGTGTGTTCTGAAGGCCAAAATGCCTTGGTTCAAGTTAATAGTTTTGTCATTCACTTGTTGAGCATCCCTAAGTACCTTTTTAAATTTAAACTTTGGTACCTTCTTATGAGGGAAGAATGAAGATAACATAAATATGAAGATAACATAAAAATGAAGATAACACAATTACACATTTCATAATAGACTCTTGGCACAAACTCTTAGTTGCCTGCCTGACACAGAGTAAGGGCTCACTAAGACACCATTTAATTTGGGTTTCCCCAGAAGCATATGGTGAGGCGAAGGTCCGAGTGAAACAGGTCCAAGGATGACCACAGGAACCACTGGAAGGAAAGTGAGGAAGGGAGTCAGGGAAGGTAAATCAGCACACAAAGGGTATATTATTAAGCAAATTACCATTGTAAAAACTGGGGCTTAATCCAGCTGGAAACCAGGGGAACCAGTGTCCACCCAAATGGCAAGGAAACATGGGAATTAACACCAATCAAAACAATCAAGGCTTGAACTGCTCCCAGGGTAAGGGATGGAAATCAATCTTCAGTATGACAGGAGAAGCTCTCCAGCAAAGACACATGGCTTACAATAAAAGTATTCCTGTTTGGGGCTTGCGATGTAGTTCAGTGATAGAGCCCTTGCCTAGCATGCATGAGGCCCTGGGCTCCATCTCCAGCACCAATAAATAAATAAGAGCAGTAAGGCTTAAGGGATATGAGTAAGGCTCTGAACACACTGCTGCAATATGCATAAAAATGTGGGGTTATTTATACAAGGGGAATATAAGGAATAACTGATAAATTAGATAAAATTAAAACTTACAAGGAACAAAATCCAGGAAAAAAAATTTATGTATATATAACAAATATTATCCTGATCATAAAAGAATTGCTACAGACCAAACATAAATAAAACTGCCCAACATAAAATATATAAACATGTAAATAATAAGAATCAAGTCCCAAAACAATAGATGAAATGGTCAACGAACATGAAAGAATGTACAAAACAGGAGTAAAAGTAGAAACAAAAACAAAAAAATAAATAAAATATCAGTCCTTAACCATTAGATTGACTCCCAAAATTAAGTTCAATATATCAAGTGTTAGTAGATGTGTGGAGAAATAAGTGTGGAGAGAATGCCCTTTCAGTGCAACTGCCCCTTCAGAGGGTAATAGTATCTGTCAACCAAAAATATACAGACTCTATGTCCAGCAGTTCCACTTCACTGAAGTTCTTATGTTCACAGGAACATTCATTCAGCATTGTTTGTAATTAGGCAAACAAGCTAAAAAGGAGATAGTTTCAATATTTTGGAATACTATCTCACTTAAAAAGAACAACCTATCCATGCGCACACCTGTAATCCCAGTCACTCAGGAGGCTGAGGCAGGAGGATCTCGAGTTCAAATCAGCTTCAGCAGCTCAGAGAGGCCCTCAGCAACTCAGCAAGACCCTGTCCCAAAATAAAATACAAGAAAGGGCTGGGGTGTGGTTCAGGGGTCAAGTACCCCTGAGTTCAATCCCTGGTACCAAAAAAAAAGAGAAATTTAAGAAGAGAATGATCTAGATAGATATGTAATAAAGTGGGTAAATTCCCAAGATGTATTGCTAAGTGTAAAAAGAAATTCCATACAGTATTATGCTATTGGTGTAAAACATACACATAATTCACCCCTATTCAAGTTTATAAGAAGTACCAATCTGTATGTATGTTCACATATAACAGATTAAATAATATCCAGAAGCATCCACAAACCCACAATTACAGTTACTGCTGAGTGGAAGAGGGGATGGATTGACTGAGGTGCTAGTTAAAGGAAAGTTTAGCCATTTCCTTGCTACGTTTCAATTTGGGGAGAGGAGTATTGGTCATGTATTATTTGTATAGTTTATACTAAATGTAAAATAATCACTTGTTTTTTGATGACATGAGAGTTAAAGAGTTGCTCTTAAGAGCAGGCTGATGGGTCTGTCTTTCAGGTAGGTTAACAAATACTTGTTAAAATGGATGAATGAATTGTTATTTTTAAAAAAAGGGATTGGAACCAGATTTTGAAGGGCTTTAATTTTCAAGTTCAAAAGTTTTGTAGCTTATTTGGCAAGACAAGACAGTTAAATGAAATGATACATTTAACACAGTTTCTGTAGATAAATTTAGTCATGATAAATACTTCTTTCCAGTTTTATCCTGCTCGATGACCAGAAGATGGAGCTCCGAACATTTAAACTTTGCTCCCACCCACTTCTGTCTTGTAGTCTTGGTAGAAGTTGTTGTTTTATTTCTTCAGTTATGGTTCTTTAACTTCCCCATCTAAACCCTTCGTTTGATTCTCAGATTATCAAAATCTAATTGCTAAGTGCAGAACAGTGGAGTGACCTACAGGAGAAGCCACACCTAGAGTCTAATTTTGCTACTTCCTGTTTCATGCATTGGTTGATAACTGATTTTTACCTAACTTTTCCCACTTTGTTCCCTCCCACAATGGAAAAGACCACTGTAAGAGGAGGAGGGGAAAAAAGCTAATTTTTTACTTCTATTCTTTTATGTCTTTTGAGTTCTGAGACATGTGTACATAGAATCATAAATTTAAATCTTCTAAGAAAAAAATGTAAACCTATTAAGGAATCTCAACTCATTATGGACATGTAAATGGTTTTATTTTTCCAATAAGTGCTCCCATACAGGCAGTATTTTCCTGCTGACATCCCATAAGTCCTCCTGGGAGAGAAAATTCCAACGACTACACATGGACTTTATCACTAGGCCTAGGCAGAAACATGGATCCTGGGAAGAGAATGTGACAGAGCTGGGAATATATATTTTGGACTGTTCTCCCCTCGTGAGTTTCCTACCAACAAAATTCTTCCTCAAAACTCTGAAGACTCATTGGAAATGATGGTTTTTCTAAATTTCCATAACATATGCTCTATTAACTTAATGTTAATAATATTGATATGGTCATATCTCAAGTCATTTGTTCAACACTGATTCATCTATTCGTTCCTTTTTTTCCTCACTAAATATTTACTGAGGGCTACCAAAACGTTGCAGGAGGGTTATAGATTGGTGGAATACACACATAGACACACCCAAACACACACACACTTGTACTGTGGTTAATCAATATAGTTATCCAAGAATACATAACCTAAGAGAACCTGGGGGGACTCAAGAAGCAGCAGCATAGGAAAAGATTTTTCCCTTGCCCTTCATTTCCTACACAGAGGACAAAGCTATCAGTGAAAATTAAGGGAGAAATCTTGCTTCATTTCCCTCATGTGTTTTAGTTTGTGTTTTGTTTTGTTTTTAGGTGTTTGCTGACTTTTTAAAATTAAACTTATTTTTCAAATGATACACAAGACATTAAAAACTATACAGGTTAATGTGTTGTTCAGATACATGTATACATTGTGTAATGTTCAGATCAGGCTAAACATATGTATCCCTTCAAACATTTGTCAGGGATGGAATTGTAGAGCACTTGGTTAACATGTATAAGGTCCTGGGTTCCAGGACCAAAACCAAAAAAAAAAAAAAAAATTGTCATTTCTTTACAATGAAAACTTTCTTTAATTTTTTGAAATGTAGGGTGCATTATCACTATCTACAATCACCTTACTGTGAATAGTAAATAGAAATTCCTGTTCCTATCTCACTATAACCTAGCACTCACACTCAGGCTTACATCACCTAGCAATAAATATATACCATGTTTAAGGGCACATTTATATACATTTGACACTTTTGTTTCTTGATCCAAATTCAGCATCAAGAGATAATACGTTTTCACCCTGGATCAACTTATCAGGTATTCCAGCAAAATTTTTCTACCTCCTGCTTCCCAGACCCTTCTTAAAAGATTCATATGTCTATATTTAGTAAACTTCTCCCAGACTTTAAACATGTATATCTAAATATACTAGGTATTTCAACTGGTAAATTCAAAAAGGTTTAAACTGAATTTCTTTTACTTCTATTCTTTTTCTGCCCTACACAAACCTAGTTTTCTTTCAGTTTCCAGAATAAAGATCATTTTCCTGCAATCATGTACTCAGTAATGTAAATTTAAAACCTTTAGCAATCACTTTTGATTTCACTTCTACTTCACCTCCTACATCAAGTCTGCAAGTCCTGCCCAATCTACCTCCACTAGGTGACTCGAGTTCAGTCCTGGAACCTGCATATGTCAGAAACTCTTCTCTCCCGCAATAATTTCATTAGTTTCTTAGTTATTTCCACTCTCCTTCTCAAGTCTCCTATACTGCCTACATTAACACCATACTATTTTTGCCAGATAAAAACAAGGTATCCTGAATTTTTTTTTGGGGGGGGGTCCTGGGGATCGAACCCAGGGCCTTGTGCTTACAAGGCAAGCACTCTACCGACTGAGCTATCTCCCCAGCCCCCTGAATTTTTGTTGATAAATAAGCAGTCCTTCATCATTCTCAGCTTTCTAAACACATTTCTAGTCATATAATGCTTCAGTATAAACTCTCTCACTTTCCTATTACTGAATATGTTTTTGTAAGGTGGTGTTATTTTAGTTTTCTAGTCATTACTGAATTAATCCTAAAATCCTTAGCCTAGTCACTCAACAAAAATATCTTCTTTTATCTGCCTTATATACAACACTCTGATGTTTTGTGGAATGCAAAAATAAATATATAAATAAATAAATCATTCATTTATTTATAGCCTGTGTCCTTCAGAGCTTGCAAGTCAAAGAATGGTCACTGGCAAGCCAGGCACAGTGTAATCCTACTAACTTGGGAGGCTGAGGCAGGAGGATCATGAGTTCAAATCCAGTCTCAGCAATTTATGGAGGCCCTAAGCAACTCAGCAGACCCTGTCTTTAATAAAATATAAAAAAAGGGCTAGAGATGTGCCTCGGTGGTTAAGCAACCCTGGGTTCAATCCCTGGTACCAAAAAAACAAACAAAAAAGAATGGTCACCAACATAAAGAAATAAGCAAAACAGAGTGGTAAAATCCAGTTTAGGGTTGAGATGAGAGTGAAAAAGTTCCCAGGTGTATAAACATATTACCTGGATTTTAATTTGGACTGAGGCCAGTGGAAACGTTTTTTAACTCACCCACGCCCTCATCCTAAAAAACAGTCACTAAAACAAATCAACTTCTCAGCCTCCACCCTTGGCTGTAAGTTTTAGAGCTGAGGAAAGTCAGTATAGATCTTGCACGACTTTCACAGAATCCTAAATAACTAGAGCCAGAAAAGGGTTCCAAGACTCCTCGGTGTTCTTTCTGAAGTAAACACATCTCTGAATAGTTTTCCAAAACCTTCAACAAATAAACCAAGTTTATTCAAATGAGCAAAATACAAGGAAGAAGTAAAGCATAAGACATAATATAGGAATAGTCATTTCTAATCTCAAAATTAAAAAGCAAAAATCTGAGGATTTCCTGAATATCTGCTTCTGGGGAATTTCAAACAATGTGATTCATAGGGTCACAGAAAATAATGAAGATGAGATGATGCAGTCTGGCAACAGCTTTCAAACAGTAACCTTAGTACATGGAAATGTATCTAACCTATGTATTTCTTGTACATGTTCATCAATGCTATAGAATTGATAAAGAATTATATGACCATATAAAAATTTTAATATAAAGCAATTCTGTGCTACTTCTAGAAAGAAACATTAAAAACTTCATGGTTAAGGGAGAGAAGAAGGAAATAAAATGTTTACTTTTACCCTTTGACATGTCTTTTGAATTCTGTAATGTGCACACATAATTATTTTAAAATCTGTAATCAAAATTTTTAATTCTTGTTGGGAATGTATCTCAGAGATAGAGTGCTTGTCTAGGAGGTTAGGTTCTATCCCTGCCACTGCAGGAGAGAAAAAGAGGAAGGAAGGAAGGGGAAAGAAGGAAGGAGGAAGGGGAAGAAAGGAAGGGAATGTTTATTAAAGAATCTCAACTCACTATGGACACATAATGGTTTTCTGTCAAGTGTCCCTAGCACCACTATTTTCCTGCTGAATAGCAAGTCCCCAAATACATCTTGTCTACGTTCATGCTTTTCAACCAAATATAGGTATTAGGACAATGTCACTCAAGTATTTCAGATTCATTCCTATTTTAACACTTCTATTTTATAGTTAATCAAAACTCTACTCATCCCATGACCCAGAAGAGCTTAGGCCTTCAGTTTTAGATCAAAAGCCCCAGGGAGTTTGGCAGGGTTAAGGAACAGGGCTAGGGGAGGAGTTCTAGCTCTTGATCACCTCTACCCCTCCTTCTGTGTGCAGGCTTATCTAGGATCAAGACAAGGAGGAAGGAGAAAGAAACATGACATCTCCACATATGACTGAGCAGGGCTGTGGCCCTCTGCACAGCTGACTGGTAAGCATGAGTCTGGCCTATGGCCTGTGGGCTCAGTGAAGACCAGTCATGGCTCCACCATTCCATTTTGATGAGAGATTTAGTTACCTCCTTTGGCAGATGCTGACCTGATGGCATTCCCATGTGTGAGCACCTCTTTGCCCCTCAAACTGCACCAATCTTGGGATAATTGTGACTTCCAGTCTCATTTATTATGAGAGCCACATCTCAAGTCTGCAGTCATGTGAGAACGCCATCACTGGCTTTGAAGGAGGCCCCTCTCTGCCTAGACTGGCTCCACTCGCATCTTCGCAGTATTCTCTTTTTCCACATCGAAGTAGCTCACAGAGCATGTCAACAACTATGCTCCTTCAGAAGATCATAAACCCAGGGAACATGATGTCTGTGCAACTATGCTCCTTCAGAAGATCATAAACCCAGGGAACATGATGTCTGTTTATTTTTTTTTTCAAGTGATTTTCTTGAGCTCCCTTCACCCACATTCTTAACTTGAAAGAAAAATAGAGTCTACAACCCACTCCCCAAGAGGTTGGCTTCCTTCCTCCCACCACCCCTCACTGTGGGGACAGTGTCTGTGTTTGTCGAGTTCCCTAACTGGGGACCTCTCAGCAAGCCCTGCAGGAGGGTGGCTCACCCAGACTCCCCTGTAGGTTTAGAATATAGAACATACTATGGCTCTTATTCTGAGTTTGGGCATGGGCAAGTAATTACATGACAAAAAGAAAGTTTCTATTTGACATTCTATAATGCTTGTCTGTGTGCTTGGTTCCCATCATCCATGCATGATTCAGGCACCCCACAATTTCAGTTTTAAATAAGAATGTTTTTGGAAATTATGGTTCTCAAACCAAACTGCACATTGAACTAGAGGATTTTTTTTATTAAAATAAAGAGTTCCTAGCTCCAAACTAGATTCACTCAATTAGAATTTCCAAGATAAAAACAAGGAAATCTGTAAATGATCAAATAAAGCAGCTTGAATGTAGGGATTATAACTCAGTGAGACCATGGGTTCAGTCCCACATACAGGGAAAAACAAATAAATGAATGAATAAATATAAGCAATACCAGGTATGGCGGCACTCCCCTGTAATTTCAGCTACTCTGGAGGATAAGGCAGGAGAAGGCAAGTTCAAGGCCAGACTGGGCAACTTAGCAAGACCCTGTCATAAAAAGTAAAAAAAAGGCTTGGAATGTAGCTCAGTGGTAGAGTGCCCCTGGGTTTCATCCCCAGTATGATATAAATAAATAGTGACAGCTTGGCATTTAGGAAACTCTGGGTGAAAATTCAATTTAAAAAAAGGAGTGATTTGGATGAAAGATCAGAAAATTACTTGGGTTAATACATAAGCCCAGTGAACAGAAACAGAAGCCATATCTAGCTTATTCGTTTGTGTAGCTCCAATACTTAGACCAGTACCTATCATAAAGTAGATGTTCAATAAATTAATTATCACAGTGAATACAAGGTGGCTACTTGGGAGTTGAAGCTGGAAGATCACAAGTTCAAGTCTAGCCTGGTCAATTTAGCAAGACCCAGTCTCAGAGCAAAAATTAAAAGAGGGGAGATATACCTCAGTAGTAGAGCACCAGAATGTGTGGGGTCTGGGTTCGATCCTCAGAACCACAAAAAGATAAATACTTATTGCATGAATGAATGGGTAAGTGGAACATTTCCATTCTGTGAGTCAATCAACTACCCATCTCACCAACAGTGGGAAAACAATATTCTGTCTCAGTCTTTTGGGCTATTATAACAAAATATCATAGATTGGAAGGTTTATAAATAATAGAAACTTATTTTTACAGTTTTGGAGGCTGAGAAGGCCAAGTTCAAGGCACTGGTAGATCTGGTGTCTGGTAAGGGCCCATGATAAAAAGGAGAAAAACAGTTTTCTGGAGGCTCTTTTAGGAGGGTACTAGCACTACACATTAGGGCTCTGCCCTAATGACCTAATTACCTCCAAAGGCTCTACCTCCCAGTACCATCATACTGATGATTAAGTTTCAACATCTGAATTTGGAGGAGATACTTTCAGACCATAGCATCCACCAAAAATAGATGTACTTTTTCTGTAGTCATTTTAATGTAAATAGTTTTTTTCTGAACTTAGATAAAACTAAATAAGTGAAATAAGAATGCAACTTAGAGAGGCTCACTTGTCACACGAGTAGGACTTCTAAGGCCCATCTCTCCACCATGATGAGATTTTGACCATGCAGGATCTGGAACTGACCAAAAGAAAAGAAATTGTAATAAAGCTGGGGAACTGATGAACATCATGATTCCCAAGCTATGGATCACTTGGCATCGTTCTTTTCCATCATAAAAATAGACCTACCAATGTAGCCAGACCATTTTGATTGAAGAATGCTGGAGATGTAATAAGAAATTCTGTCTCACAGGCTACCTTTTCTCCAGATTCCATTCTGTTTATCAAACCATAAGGTTAACCAGTCTTTGTCCAAACAGGCCACAGAGTAGTTGATTGTATTTGAACCTATTGCATTATGACGAAGACCCACCCTCACTCTGAGAATTCATTTACACCCTTGATTAGAGTATATGATATGTAATCAGATGAATTAACAAGAATAACTAACAGGTACTTTTTGAAGTGATAGTGGGTATTGTTATGGATTATTTTGCTATTGGAGTTGATATTGTTTTTATTGCTTTTAGAGTCACCAAGGAGAAGTTATCTCTTTTCCCAGTCACATTTAGTAAAGAGGAAATGCTTGTTTTTTAAAGGGTGATCCTCTGACTTTCTCATCAGGAGGGAAGTAATTAAATAGCATTTATGTTTGAGATAGATTGGAGGAGATTAAACTTAATCCCCCAACTGAGGTGGTGTGGAAGAGAGACAGTGGAAGTTGCCACCAGAGAGGAAACATTTCCAACACAGAAAAGGGACAGGATTTGGAATTATCACAAATGGCAAGTTGGGGTTTCTCCCGACTCAAAGCTTCCAGGACAAGAGGAGGGTGGAGTGGCATGAGAAGGCCAGCCACCAGGTCAGAAAGTTCCAGCAAAAGACCCCACGGACCAATGGGAGAGTGAGAGGAGCCACTTGTCTTCCAAATAGACCATCAGCTTAGATGGGAACTGCTCCTGGGCAGTCACCGGAGGTAAAACCCAAGGGGGAAGGGATAAGGAGCCCTCAGTGACACATTTGGTATTTCAATGCCAGCCCCCTCATGAGTGAGAGCTCAGAGTTGGATTTCATATGATTTGAAAAAAAATGAAGCATTATGATTTTTATTGAGCCAAAGCATTGCATTCAAATCTGTATCCCTCAAAGACTGCCCAAACTCTTTAGACCCAGATTTACAGGCAATCTCTTATGGTTTACTTGCACAGGTGGCTGATCTACTGCTTGGGGGTGAATTTTATAGGCTTAACTCTCAAAGAGTAATCTTATTTCTGTACAGCTAGAAAACACTTCATTGTGCTTCTGTGACAAATATATTATTTCCTAGTGTTCACAGACTGTACTACATTTGTAGAAACTCACAGAGCCCCCAGCTAATCAAACAATCCCAATAAGAAAATGAAAACAGCTAGATTAATTTTACTTTCTAACAAATAAAGAGAATTTTCTGACTCATGTTGACTGCATTTTCTAGAGAAGAATCTGCTTCTGTGATTTCAGAAAGAAAGAAATGATATTTTTTGGGTGTATATTAGGTAATTTTGGGGGGGATTCCACAGAAGAAAATATGCAGGAGGAATAACTGATGGTTCATTCCTTAGCCTTTTGCTTTCTTTCTTCTTAACTTCTGTTTCCAGCTGCCACTGAACGATTATTGGTACATAAAGACTGTGATCTGTTTTCAGATTTTTCCTCAAATCCTTCCCTTCTTGTTAAGACCCAGTGGAGAAATACTTTCATTTACCTCACTGCTTCATTATTGAAATACCATCCCTTATGATTAGTCTGCCTCTACTTTCCCTATATGTTCTATTGGGATCAGCCTTTCTAAGTTATAACTTTGACCATTTTACCCCATAAGCCCTCAAAACTTCATAATCTAAAACCACTCAATTCAAGGATTGTTTAATGAGGGACTAAGAAATTCAAAACATTGTGCTTAATGATAAGGGACACTAACTTGAATAAAACAGTCTGTCTTCAGACAGTTTGCATTCTCCTAGAAGATAGAGATGTTTCCCACCGTACTCTAAGGCAAAGAATGCTAATTGTTCTAATTAAGGTCAAGATTAAGTCTAAGGGAGTTGAGAAAAAGGAAAAAAATAAAGCTCATTCATTTTCTATTGGTGTCCATTATTTACAAAATAATATGAATCAATTACTTCTCGACAGCCGTACTTTATAAACTGGCTCCATCAACCTGCTCCTATCTCCTTCTGCGTTCCATACAAACTCCCTTACAGAGGAAACTTTTTTAGCTACAAAAGTACCAGGCAGTTTGTAATCTCCCTATTTCTCCTAGTGCCAACTCCTCTAAGTAAATCATTATGACTCTTCTCTGCCTGTCTAAATGCTACCCAACTATAAATCACCTTTTCCTTGAAAACTGTCCTGGATCAGCCAGTCTTTAGGCACCTGAGGTCAGTGGTCTCTCCCTCCTTAGCATCAGAGTAACTCACTGGAGTCTTCCCCTCTACTTTTCTGAATGTAAAATGACCTTCATATGTGATATTACTGTGCAGCTAACAGGACTACCAGACCTTACCATTTGCCGTTTCTGCTGCAGTTCAGCATCCTAGCCTGCACCCTTGACTTCGGCCTTGTGGCTTGGTCCTTGTTGCCTGCATCCCTAGTGCTGTGCCACTTCCTTGATCTCCAACTCTGCCTCTGGTAGCTACAAGGCTGGGGCCTCTGTTTTGGAGACTTCAGTATCCTACCTGTACTATTGTCTCTGTACACACTTCCTGCCATTGTGTGTTTTGTGAGTCCTGCTATGAAACTGCCTGAAGGGAAAAACAAAAACTTTACATCATTTGACTGTGACTACTGTAGGAATATAAGTAGAACACCACAACATGGATGAAACTTGAAGATATAATGTTAAGTGAAATGTCATTCGTAAAAGATAGGCCAACAAGGTCAACCCGCTGCACACTGCTGCTGACCCACCACCAGTACCGCTGCCACTGCCATTCAGAAGCCTGCTGCCAGAAGACTACAGGTTTGATTCCTCCTGGCTGTATATATCTTGAGACAATGACTAGGGCCTGGAGGGCTGGGGTGCCAGCAGGTTTGCTGCCACCACAGTCTCAGGAAGCAGCCGCCTCTGTCTGGGGATACCAGACAGGTCCTGCAGGTCCAGAGTCTGGATGCTTGTGGGTTTGTCTGCACCTGAGGCCTCCCTACTGGGAGTGCTGGTGGCCGCCATCTTGCTGCTGCTTCTCAGGATTGCTCCTCTGTGTGAGCCCATCCTTGGTGGTATCTCTACAAATTAGAGTGGCAGTGAGATCTTGGGACTGCAATGTGGCCAGTCCTGGGATATCTGAAGCCCAGATCCATGGGATAGTGACTAGGTTTGCAAGGACTAGTCTGGGCCTAGTAATCCCACGAGAAGTCAGAGAAGGGCTGAGAAACTTTTGAATGCCGACAGAGACAGTTGTTCAATTTTCCATCAAAATTTATTTTATTTTATTTTTTTCTTCTCTAACAGCTCTACCATATTTGGAACAACATATTTTTCAAGCATCAGTTTGTTGAGGACAGTGATATACAAATGGTGTTTTGCAGTTTTGTGGTGTATTCTTATATTTTTAATTCTTTTTTCTTTGTATATATTCTTCCTCTCACTTGTCTATTTTCCTGGATTCTCTTTCTATCTTTTCTCCAGCCAATAGCCAATGTGTCAATTCCTCTTCCACTCTTCCTGTGGACTTTTACTTCTAGATTCTCTCCTCCTCTCTCATGCACATCACGTCCTACATTACTTCTGTCTTTGTCCACCATTTGAAATTGTAAACCCTTTTAGCAAATTTTCTGTTTATATTATAGACAGTGATTGAACTCATCATTTCTGTTTGTTGTGAGAAATCAGACGACTTAGTGGGAGCTATTAGATTTAAGCTATGTATTGGTGACACTGGTTGCTGTTGATATTAATCTCCCCCTTAAAGGCAAGGTACTGAAAAGCTTCAGGGATAATATAGGTCTATAGGGTGGAATCTGTAATGCCTCAGAGCCACACCTCTAGATGGGAAAACACACAAACAACATGAACAAACAAGGGAGCAAGCTCTTCAGATAAACCAAGATGCTCCAATAACAGAATCCACTGACAACACAATAGAAAAAAATATCCAAGGAGTTGAGAAGGTACATAAACTGATCTGCAAAGAAAAGGGTGGTATAAAGGCTGAGGATATAGCTCAGTTGATAGAGTGCTTGCCTTGCAGGCATAAGGCCCTGGGTTCAATCCCCAGCACTGCCAAAAAAAAAAGAAAGAAAAGGGTGATATAAGGAGCGAAATCAAAGAGAAAATACAGATAGTGAAAGGTCACTTCAATAAAGTGTTAGAGATTTGGGGGGAAAAAAAAGCAGAAATCCATAAAATGAAGGAATCAATAAATAAAATTATAAATTCAATGGAAAGCATCACCAATAGACTAGAATAGACACAACCTCAGGCAATGAAGACAAAATATATACTCTTGAAAATAAAGCTGACCATGCAGAAAAGATGGTAAGAAACCATGAGCAGAACTTCCAAGAATTATGGGATAACATGAAAAAAACAAATTTAAGAGTTATTGTTGGGGCTGGGGAGATAGCTCAATCGGTAGAGTGCTTGCCTTGTAAGCACAAGGCCCTGGGTTCGATCCCCAGCACCCCCCCAAAAAAATAGTTATTGTTACAGATGAAGGAGCAGAGATACAAACCAAAGGAATACACAGATGTAATAGCAGAAAATTTACCAAACCTAATGAATTGAAAAATGAAATGGAAAATCAAATACAAGAGGCTTACAGGACCCCAAATGTACAAAATTACAGCAGACCTCCACCAAAACATTATAATGAGAATGAGTAAAATATAGAATAAGGGACTGGGGATATACCTCAGTTGGTAGAGTGCTTGCTTTGCATGCACAGGCCCTGGGTTCAATTCCCAGCACTACCAAAAAAAAAAAAAAAAAAAAAAAAACAGAATAAGGATAAAATCTTAAATACTATGAGAAAAAAATATCAAATTATGTATAGGGGGGAACCAATTTGGATCTCAAATGATTTCTCAACCCAGACCTCAAAGCTAGGAGGTCCTGGAATAAGATATTTCAAACTCTGAAAGAAAATGGATGCCAACCTAGAATTTTATATCCAGAAAAACTAAGTTTCGGATGTGAAGAGGAAATAAAAACCTTCCACGATAAACAAAAGTTTTTAAAAAATTCATAACTAGAAAGCCTGCACTGCAGAACATTCTCAACAAAATATTTCATAGAATGAAGTGGGAAAAAAAGTGAAAACTAGCAAAGGGGGAACTACACTGAAGGGAAGGTCAATCAGAGGAGAAACTAAGTCAAATTAAAAATCAGAAATAAACCAAAATGACCGGAAATACAAATCGTATCTCAATAATAACCTTGAATGTTAACAGCCTAAACTCATCAATGAAAAGACATAAACTAGCAGATGGGAATTTTAAAAAGACCCCAGAATATACTGTCTCCAAGAGACTCACCTCGTAGGCAAAGACATTCACAGACTGAAGGTGCAAGGTTGAAAAAAGCATATCAGTAATATGGATCTCAAAAACAAGCAGGGGTTTCCATCCTCATTTCAGATAAAGTGAACATCAAACCTAAGTTAATCAGAAAGGACAAAGAAGGACATGTCATACTACTTAAGGGAATTTATACATCAACAAGACATAACAAATTATAAATATTTATGCCCCAAACAATAGAGCATCTATATACATCAAACAAATTCTTCTCAATTTCAAGAATCATATAGACCACAAAACAAAAAAAATGGGTGGCTTTAACACACCTCTCTCACCACTGGATAGATCTTCCAAACAAAAACTAAGCAAAGGAACTATAAAACTAAACAATACAATCAATAATTTAAACTTAATAGACATATATAGAATATTCCACCCATCAGCAAGCGAATACACTTTCTTTTCAGCAGCATGTGGATCCTTCTCTAAAAAAGACCATACATTATGCCACAAAGCAACTCTCAGCAAATACCAAAAAAAAAAAAAAGGAAAGGAAAGAAAATAAATACTACCATGCATTCTATCAGATCATAATAGAATGAAACTAAAAATCAATAATAAAATAAAAAATAGAAGCTACTCCACCACCTGAAGACCAAGTAGCATGCTATAGAATGAAGAATAGATGGCAGAAGAAATCAGGGAGGAAATTAAAAAAAAATACTTAGAGGTAAATAAGAACTCGGATTCAACATATCAAAATCTCTGGGACACTATGAAGGCAGTGCTAAGAGGAAAGTTCATTGCATTGAGCTCATTCATTAAAAGAATAAAAGGTCAACAAATAAATGACCTAACATTACATCTCAAAGTTCTAGAAAAAGAAGTACAAATCAACACCAAAAGCAGTAGAAGATAGGAAATAATGAAAGTCAGAGCTGAAATCAATGAAATTGAAATAAAACAATTAGAAAAATTGACAAAACAAAAAGTTGGTTCTTTGAAAAAATAATAAAATTGATAAACCCTTAGCTACACTAACAAAGAGAGAGAGCAAATTCAAATTACTAAAATTCATGATGGAAAAGGAATAGCACGACAGATACTACTGAAATACAGAAGATAATTAGAAACTATTTTGAAAATTTATACTCAAATAAATAGAAAATCTTGAAGACATAACAAATTTCTAGAGACTTATAATCTACCCAAACTAAAGCAGGAGGACATACACAATTTAAACAGATCCATTTCAAGCAATGAAATAGAAGAAGGCATCAAAAGCCTACCAACCAAGAAAAGCCTGGAACCAGATGGATTCTCAGTCAAGCTCTACAAGACCTTTAAAGAAGAATTAACACCAATACTCCTCCAAGTATTCAAAGAACTAGAAAAGGAGGAACCCTTCAAGACTCATTTTATGAGGCTAGTATCACCCTGATACCCAAACCAGACACAGACACATCAAGGAAAAAAAACTTCAGACCAATATCCCTGATGAACATAGATGCAAAAATTGCATACAAAAGCATATTAAAAAGATAGTGCACCACAATCAAGTGGGATTCATCTCAGGGATGCAAGGTTGGTTCAACATACGGAAATCAAATAAACATAATTCATCATATCAATAGACTAACAACCAAAAATCATATGATCATCTCAGTAGGTACAGAAAAAGCATCTGACAAAATACAGCACCTCTTCATGTTCAAAATACTAGAAAATAGGGATAGTAAGAATATATCTTAACATTGTAAAAGCTATCTATGCTAAGCCCAAGGCCAACATCATTCTAAATGGTGAAAAACTGAAAACATTCCCTCTAAAAACTGAAACCAGAGGGATGCCCTCTTTCACCACTTCTATTCAACATACTCCTTGAAACTCTAGCCAGAGCAATCAGACAGATGAAAGAAATTAAAGGGATATGAATAGGAAAAGAAGAACTCAAACTATCACTATTTACTGATGACATGATTCTATATTTAGAAGATTCAAAAACTCCTACCAGAAACTTCTAGAACTAACAAATGAATTCAACAATGTAGCAGGATATAAAATCAATGCCCATAAATTGAACATGTTCCCATACATCAGTGATAAATCTACTGAAAGAGAAATTAGGAAAGGTACCCCATTCACAGTAGCCTCAAAAATAAATAAATAAATAAAATACTTGGGAATCAATTTAACAAAAGAAGCAAAAGACCTCTACAATGAAAACTACATAACACTACAGAAAGGAACTGAAGAAGACCTTAGAAGATGGAAAGATCTCCCATGCTCTTGGGAAGGCAGAATTAATATTTTCAAAATGGCCATACTACCAAAAGCATTATATAGATTTAATGCAATTCCTACTAAAATCCCAATACATTCCTCATAGAAATAAGGAAAACAACCATGAAATTCATCAGGAAGAATAAGAGACCCAGAATAGCCAAAGCAATACTTAGCAAGAAAAGTGAAGCAGGAGGCATCAGAACACCAGACCTTAAACTACACTACAGAGCCATAGTAACAAAACATGGTATTGGCACCAAAACAGACACGTAGACCGATGGTACCGAATAGAAGACACAGGGACAAATTCACATAAATACTGTTATCTCATACTAGACAAATGCACCAAAAACATTCACTGGAGAAAAGATAACCTATTCAACAAATGGTGTTGGGAAAATTGGAAATAAATATGTAATGAAATGAAATTTAACCCCTATCTCTTACCCTGCACAAAAGTGGATCAAAGACTTAGGCACTAGAACAGAGACCCTGAGCCTAATAGAGGATAAAGTCGGCCCAAATCTTCACCATGTCAGTCTATGATCTGACTTCCTTAACAAGACTCCTAAAGTGCAAGAAATAAAATCAAAACTCAATACATGGGTTGTATTCAAACTAAAAAACATCTTTTCAGCAAGAGAAATAATCAATAATGTGAAAAAAGAGTCTAAAGAATGGGAGAAAATCTTTACCGCATGCACCTCAGATAGAGCATTAATCTCCAGGCTATATAAAGAACTCAAAAAACCTAACACCCAAAAAACAAATAACCCAGTCAAAAAATGGGTTAAGGAACTGAACCAACACTTAACAGAAGAAATACAAGTGAAGCAACCAATATATGAAAAAAATGTCCAACATCTCTAGCAATTATAGAAATGCAAATCAAAACTAAGATTTCATTTCACTCCAGTCAGAATAGCAATTATCAAGAATACAAGCAATGTGGGGAAAAAAGTGCAGTCATATATTGGTGGTGGGAATGCAAATTGGTGCAACCATTATGGATAGCAGTATGAAGATTTCTTAGAAAACTTGGAATGGAACCACCATTTGACCCAGTTATCCCACTCCTCAGTTTATAACCAAAGGACTCAAAGTCAGCATACTATAGTGATGTAGCCACATTGATGTTTATAGCAGCTCAACTCACAATAGCTAAACTATAGAACCCACCTAGATGCCCTTCAACAGACGAATGCATAAAGAAAATGTGGTATATATGTATATATATGTATTTACACACACACAATGGAATATTACTCAGCTTTAAAGAAGAATGAAATTATGGCATTTGCAGGTAAATGGATGGAGTTGGAGAACATTATGCTAAGTGAAATAAGACAATCCCAAAAAAACAAAGGCCAAATGTTTTCTCTGATACGCAGATATTAATTCACAATGAGGGGGAATGCCTAGGAAAGAAAAGAGTTACCTTAGATTAGGTAGAGGGGAGTAATGGGAGAGGAGGGGGTTTTGAGTTAGGAAGGATAGTAGAATAAAATAGACATTATTACCCTATGTACATACATGACTACACGACCAGTATGATTCTACATCATGTACAACGAGAAAAATGAGAAAATATACGCCATATATGTATAATGTATCAAAGTGCATAAATGCATTCCACTGTCATGTATTACTAATTAGAACAAATTTTAAAATTTAACTGATTTACTAGCTATTTTCAAATTAAAACATTAAACAATAAAAATACAAAAAAATATGGTATGATTCCAATTATATGAGATACTTAGAGTAGTCAAAGACACAGAGACAGAAGGTAGAACAGTGGCCATCAGACACTGGAGGGAGACAAATGGACAGTTGTTTAATAAATACAGATTATCCATATGGGTTGAAAAAATTCTGAATATGGATAGTATTAATGATGGCAAAAAGATGTGTCTATATTTAATGCCATTGAACCATACACTTAAAATTATTTAAATTGTAAATTTTAATCATTTATATATTTTATCATAACAAAGTAAATAAATATTAAGTCTTAAATGAAACATTCAAAAAGTATACTACAGGGTTTGGTTGAAATCCAAAATGGAGATCTCCACCAGCACTTGTTCTTCTTGTCTAGCTGGCTAAATATCTTCCCCACTGTGATTTCTTAAGACTGAATATTTACATTGTATGTACCTTTGTTCTTTCTAGTTCTTGGCCTTAGTTTATTCTAGGCCACTTTGTGGTCTGACTGTAAGTCATGTTTCTTTAAAATCAAGTATATAAACAGTTTAGAGCCAAGAATTACTGAGCAAACATATTTTACCAAAGTATTGCTGCCTACTCACAGTTCTGTTTGGTTTTCCCACCTCTATGGACTTCATACCCCAAGGACTCAATCTTATTTGTAGACTAGTGAACATGTTCTTCCCATGAGAGAGAAAGTGTCCCCTTTCCTGCCCTGCTGCCCACCCCATCTCACAGAAGAAACATCACACAGCCTAGAATTGTAGGTCCTTGGTACCTCCAAAGATACAGCCCTCTAATGCCTCCCAGGGATACTATTGCCATAGCCACTGAATTTATTTACCTTACAGCTCCCAAGGCTCTTCGTTAATACTTTTCCCCCACACCATATAATGTTTCCTTGTTTCCCCCATGCCATGTAATTTTTCCAAGAAGTGAAGATGCTGTATTACATATCTTTATACTGTTTTCAATGACTTTAACTATGCATCCCACTTTTTTTTGTTTCTTTGTTTTTTGAGATATAACTAGATATCACTGAGACATTTTCAGGAATTATATTCTAATTACCAATCTAGAAAAAAAAAAAAAAAACCTTAGTTTTTAAAGTAAACGCAAATTTCTTTCAGCATGAATTTGTTACTTTCATATTTTTATCCTGTTGCCTGAGTTCCAAAAAATTATATACAAGGCAATTCTCAGAGTCTACTGAATTCCATTGCAGCATCTTTCAGGTATGAATCATTATGACTTAATATGCTGTCAGTTTGATAAATCTTGCTCGCTCTAATGAAAAATTCCAAGATGATATCATCTAAGTATTATTCTTTAATCCTATAATTCAATTAAATACTGCTGATGAAATATTTATAAAACTCCCCATAGAGTAGTTTCCTGTGAAATTCCAAGACTTTGGGTCATACTATTGATCACTATTGTGAAAATTGTCTGAGTTCTGCTTGCCCAAATCTATCTAGGCTATAATCCATTATAAAATGCATCTGAAGGTCATTCTCTAATTGAAGGAACCAGGATTCTCAGAGAAATGCTGATTATGCGGCTGGAGCAGGACAAATATAAAATGAACCCAGCACTTACTATAGTAGCAAAAACTTCAGAACACAAAAGTATAGGAGTATGACAAAGGTACAGATACGCCCACCTGAAAGAATTTCCAATGGCTAAAGCTGAACAGTTTGAGCAATAAAACAAATAACTGAATTATAACCCAATGTATAAAATAAATACTGATGAGTTCATACCAATATAAATGAGTGAAGGAATAAACGAATGGGTAAATAAGGAAGCAGATGAATTCCAAATAATATATCCCTTTATCCCTTCAACAGGATAAAGATCAATTTCCCACATGCTCCCTCCCCCTTGAGTATGAGCTAGAGATAGTGACTTGCTTCTAAAGAACAGAATTCAGAAACAGAAAAATAGTAACTTTACAATGGAGAAATCGGACAAACAACAATTGATAAGATTAACATCACCAGCATTAGTCATGTTGAGCACATGTGCTCCTGATATGATGTGATGAGAAGGTACTTCTTTCTAAAAATCTGTAACTTCAATCTAATCATGAGAAAAACATCAGGTACACCAACATTAGGGGATTTTTCTACAAAAACCTGACTACCACACCACAAAACTATCCAGGTCATGAAAAACAAGAATAGACTAAGAAATTGCCACAGTCCAGGGGAGGGTAAAAGAAATGACAACTTAATGTAATATGGTATCCCAGGTTGGATCCTGGAACAGAAAAAGTACACTAGTCAGAATAACTAGTGAAAACTGAATGAAGTCTGAAGTTTAATCAATAGTGATATACCAGTGTGGGCTTCTTAGTGTGTATTCACTTGTTTGTTACAGTTCAGGGGATTGAATTTCAGGCCTCATACATGCTAGCCAAGTACTCTACCACTGAGTTAAAGCCCTAGCAGCTTCTAAGTTTTGACAAATGCACATGGTATTTGAAGATATTATCATTAAGGTTAACAGAGTACCATATATATGGTAACTCTGAACTATCTTTGCAAACTCTCTGTAAATCTAAAATAATTTCAAAATTAAAAAATGATTTTTGAAACAATTGGTTCATAACATTGGGTGCAGCGTCACATGCTGTAATCCCAATTGAAGCAGGAGTATCACAAGTTCAAGGCTAGCCTGGACAACTTAGCCAAACCTTGTCTCAAAATTTAAAAAAATGTTAAGGGGATGTATTCAGTGGTAAGGCACTATGGGTTTAATCCCTGATACTGTGTAAAAAAAAATTAAAAATAAAAAAAGATTCATACTTCCCCAGTTATCATTAAGAAGCAAAGGATAAAGTATCTAATCCTGCTTCTGGTAGAGGCACTGTTCTAACCTGGGACTTATAAAACCAATAGCACATGTTCCACGCCCATGCCCATCTGTATGTATGGCTTAATATTCTCCTTCTGGGCCGGGAGTGTAGCTCAGTGGTAGAGTGTTTGCCTAACATGCAAGAGACCTTGGGTTTAATCCCCAGCACTGGAAAAAAAAAAAAAAAAAGTTCTTATTCTAGCCTATCATAACTGGGTTTTTAGACCTTTTTTTTCCATTTTGAGTTTTTCAGGTAACAGGAAATAAATGGTCCCTTAAAATTTATTTCCAAGAAGTAGTCACCTAAGATTCTCACACTAAAGCCAGAGTTCCAGAAAAAGTTTACAAAATTCCAGAGTTACTAAAAAATAATAAAACTAATTACTGCTTAAATAAATTTAACAATTTCTTTAAAATATATAATCCAAACATTATGGATGAAGACATAGCTTAACTTATCTATATTCCCTTTCATTAATAATATATTTAATTAAACCAAGAATTCAAAAGTTATGAGACATCTATGTCTCCACATACTCCTTAGTTTAAGTTGATAACTCAACAATTCTCAACAGAAACGATACAAAACAAATTGAGCTAAAAAAAATTTTGATCTACCCAATTCCCCAAGTTGAAATTTCAAAATGTTTTGCTTGCCTATAGTAAAAAGTACAAGATACTTCAAAATATTTTATCAAATGTGATAGAGATAATTCCAGATTTCTATCAAGATCGTGACCATTATGCTCTTAGGGAATAAAGTAGACCCAGGAGAACCATAAGATGTTTCCCAGAAGTAGTTCACAGTAAGCCTTTAGCACTGGAATAGGAAGAAATATAATAGGGACATTTCCTCTCTTCATGTTCCCAGAGACTGACAACTGTGAGATTTTCTTACCAATTGAAAATTGATATGGAAAAACTGAGGAGAGTCTGGGTTAAATAAAGATTGAGGAAATAATAGTATCTACTAAATAATTAAGTAATGCCCAGAAAAGTGTAGTCTATAATAAAAGATCTCTTAAATGCTCAGCAGGCAGTCTTCTTACACGATGCTTGTAATAGTAAACATGACCATATTAAGACATGCTTTTTTTGGACAGTTTTTAGTTTTCAATGTTTAATTTTACTTGACATAATTCAAAGAAGTGGAGCCAAGGGTAAGGAAGGACTTTTTTTGTTGTTTATTTTTCTAGATAGAAACAGATGTGTATTAGAAAACAATCTTTCATGTGCAGCTAACGTATTGCAGTCACAGAGCTCAGAGACAATTGCATTTATTCATCCTGAGGGTTCACATTTTAATAACTTATCCCATTTAATTTTAAAACTCTACTAAGCTGAACATTACATATTATCTTTTTAAAAGAAAAGTTTAGCCTTGTTAAATTCAAGTTTATTTTCCTTGTAGAAGAAATCTCAAACGAATTAGTTTTCATGTTCCTAGGAACTTCTATCTACCACTTACTTCAAAAATAAAAATAGTCATTTATTTCAACATTGTACATTATTATCAAAAAGACATTGACAAGGGAATACAGATAATTATTTAGGAAATAATGATTTGATATAAGTAAAATTAGTCACTCCTTTCCTGAGTATTCAAACCCAATACCTATACTACATTGTTGCAATTACTATAAACTTGTAATAAATCTTAATATCTGGAAGGCAAAGATCTCTGTGTTTTGTTCTTTTTCTTCAAGTGTGTTTTGAATATTTTAGCTCTTTTTCATATAAATTTTAGACAAAACTTGTAAGATTTTATATGTAACCTTTTTAGATTTTGTTGAAATTACTATACATCTATAAGATAGTTTGAGAGTAAAAATGTCTTTAAAACAGTCACTGTTCCTATGCACAGTACTTCACAAAAAAGTTAAACTTTTTTAGATACAATAATAATAAAAATGCAAAAATAGGGGAACTATTTCTAACTAACATGATAGTTCAAAAACTTATATATCTAATAATTTTGAATCTAATAGTAGAAAAACATACTAAACATGAGATAAGAAAGCACAACCACAGAATTCATATGAAATAAATACAAGAAATAAATATATGGAAAAAATTCTGGTCTCATTAATAGTAAAGAAATACAGAGGTTTTCAAGATGGCGGACTAGAGGGCGGCTGCATTTCATGTTGCTCCAGGACGCAGGATTCAAAAGAGGAGATAGTGAGAGACTTGGGACCAACTCAAAGCCGCCGGGTGAGTCTCTCCCGTTGGGGAGGCGTCCCGGATGGGGCGGTAGCCCCGGAACGCAGGGAACTTTGTGAAGTGGAGTTGCTCGGCAAGACGCCCCTCCCCCTGCTGGAGCGGTAAACACGGACAACTGGGATCATCGTAGAGGAGGCGGCTCAGCACAGCGCTTGGACTCGAGCAACCACTAGGGCTCCGGGCGGCTGCCTGAGGAGGAGCTGTGTGACGAGCTGTTTAGACTCAGAGCGATCGATTCTGAACACCGGGGGGTTGTCGGAGGAAAAGGAGAAGCGCAGCGGGTCACTTGGTCTCGGAGGGACTGCATCAGAGCTACAGGCGGCTGCCTGAGGAGGAGCTGCATGGCGAGCTGTTTGGACTCAGAACGACCCGCTTCTGAACACGGGGAGGGGGCTGCCCGGAGGAAGAGGAGAAGCATGGCAGGCCGATGGGTCTAGGAGTGACTGCATCAGAGACACAGGCGATTGCCAGAGGAGGAGGCGAGTGGTAACTTGTTTGGACTCAAAGCGACCGCTCCTGAACACCGGGGGGTTGCCTGGAGGAGGAGCGCGGTGGGTCGCTTGGTCTCCCAGCGACCGCTCCTGAATACCTGGGGGCTACCCCGAGGAGGAGGAGGAACAGGGTGGGTCACTTGGACTCGGAATGACTGCCTAAGGCTACGGGCAGTTGGCGGGAGGAGGAGACGTGAAGTGAGTTGCTTGGACTCCTAGTGACTGCGTCGGAAACCGGGCGGCTGTCCAGAGGAGGAGGAGGTGTGTGGCGGGTCTCGGAGCTATTGTACGGGGCTCCAGGTGGCGGCTCAGAGGAGGGACCGCATAGCCATGCGATGAGGTGCAGAGTAGGGTCCCAGGACCGGCTTCTTGGTGGAAGAGCCGCACAGAGACACGCCTAGGGGCGGAGCGAAGTTTCCAGGACTGCGGGCAGATTCTCTGAGGAGAGGCAGCCTAAGGAGACTCGCCTGCGAAGGGTGAGGCTCCCAGGCCCAGGGGGTAGGTCCAAGCCCCTGGGAACGTTGCAGAGGAAGACAGCCCAGCCCAGGCGGAAGTTGTAGATTGAGGGGAACCTCTAGGAGGGGAACTGACCAGCGAGACCTCCCCACCGGGTGACTCTTCCCTGCCAGGTGAGGTTTTCCCACAAGGACGGTAAAACCAGAGACACAGGCTCAACAGGCCTTGCCTCAGCCCGCAGCCTGGTTCCCCTTTGGACGACCATTGGTCAACAAGTGGAGGCACCTCTGCCCACTATCAGGGAATATACTCCACCTGAGAGTCACCACTCCTAGAGAGGCAGCTTCCTTGGGGAGCACCACATTATCAACTTCCTCCAAGACTGCAGGCTACTGAAGGATAAGAGGGGATATACTAGCAATCTTCAGGGACATTATAAGTCAATAGAGGAAATCTGCAATATCTTAATGACCCACTGATTCCTGAACAATATGAGAAAACAAGGGAAGAAAATGCCCCAAACAAATCTAGATGTTACATCAATAAAATCCAACAACAGCATGGCAGAAGAAATGACAGAAAGGGAGTTCAGAATGTACGTAATTAAAATGATCAGGGAAGCAAACGAGGAGATGAAAGAGCAAATGCAGGCATTGAATGATGAGATGAAAGAGCAAATGCAGGCATTGAATGATAGCACCAATTGACAGTTAAAAGAGCAAATACAGGAAGCAAAAGATCATTTCAATAAAGAGTTAGAGATATTGAAAAAAAACCAAACAGAAATCCTTGAAATGAAGGAAACAATAAACCAAATTAAGAACTCCATAGAAAGTATAACCAATAGGATAGAACACCTGGAAGACAGAACCTCAGATATTGAAGACAAAATATTTAACCTTGAAAACAAGTTGAACAAACCGAGAAGATGGTAAGAAATCATGAACAGAATCTGCAAGAACTATGGGATATCATGAAAAGGCCAAATTTGAGAATTATTGGGATTGAGGAAGGCTTAGAGAAACAAACCAAAGGAATGAACAATCTATTCAAGGAAATAATATCAGAAAATTTCCCAAACCTGAAGAATGAAATGGAAAATCAAGTTCAAGAGGCTTATAGGACTCCAAATACACAAAATTACAACAGACCCACACCAAGGCACATTATAATGAAAATACCTAACATACAAAATAAAGACAGAATTTTAAAGGCTGTAAGAGAAAAGAACCAAATTACATTCAGGGGGAAACCAATACAGATATCAGCAGATTTTTCAATCCAGACCGTAAAAGGAGAAGGGCCTGGAACAACATTTTTCAAGCTCTGAAAGAAAACGGATGCCAACAAAGAATCTCATACCCAGCAAAACTTACCTTCAAATTTGACGATGAAATAAAATCATTCCGTGATAAACAAAAGCTAAAGGAATTTACAAAAAGAAAGCCAGCATTACAGAACATTCTCAGCAAAATATTCCATGAGGAAGAGATAAAACACAAAGAAGCAAATCAGCAAAGGGAGGAATTATCCTAAAGGAACTGTCAAATAAAGGAGGAACCAAGGTGTGTCAAAAATAAATAATAAATAAATAAAATTTCAAATATGAACCAAATGACCGGGAATACAAATCATATCTCAATAATAAACCTGAATGCTAATGGCCTGAATTCATCAATCAAAAGACATAGACTGGCAGATTGGATTAAAAAGAAAGATCCTACAATATGTTGCCTGCAAGAGACTCACCTCATAGAAAGAGATACCCATAGACTAAAGGTGAAAGGATGGGGAAAAACATACCATGCACATGGACTCAGCAAAAAAGCTGGAGTATCCATCCTCATTTCAGATAATGTGGACTTTAAGCCAAAGTTAGTCAGAAGGGATAAAGAAGGACATTTCATACTGCTTAAGGGAAGCATAAATCAGCAAGATATAACAATCATAAACATCTATGCCCCAAACAGTGGCTCATCCATGTATGTCAAACAAATCCTTCTCAATTTTAGAAACCAAATAGACCATAACACAATAATACTAGGTGATTTTAACACGCCTCTCTCACCACTGGACAGATCTTCCAAACAAAAATTGAACAAAGAAACCATAGATCTCAATAACACAATCAATAATTTAGACTTAACAGACATTTATAGAATATACCATCCAACAAAGAGCGAATATACTTTCTTCTCAGCAGCACATGAATCCTTCTCTAAAATAGACCATATATTATGCCACAAAGCTAATGTTAGCAAATACAAGAAGATAGAGACACTACCTTGTATTCTATCAGATCATAATGGATTGAAGTTAGAAATAAATGAAAGAGTAAAAAAACAGAAACTACTCCAACACCTGGAGATTGAACAATATGCTATTATATGATGAATGGATAACAGAAGATATTAGGAAGGAAATTAAAAAATTCTTAGAGGTAAATGAGAACAAAGAAACATCATATCAAATCTCTGGGACACTATGAAAGCAGTACTTAGAGGAAAATTTATTTCATGGAGCACATTTAATAAAAGAAGTAAAACTCAACAAATAAACGACCTACCACTACAGCTCAAAGCCCTAGAAAAAGAAGAACAGACCAACACCAAAAGTAGTAGAAGACAGGAAATAGTTAAACTCAGAGCTGAAATCAACGAAATTGAAACAAAAGAAACAATACAAAAAATTGACAAATAAATAGTTGGTTCTTCGAAAAAATAAACAAAATTGATAACCTTTAGCCACACTAACAAAGAGAAGACGAGAGAAAACCCAAATCACTAAAATTCGGAATGAACAAGGAACTATCACAACAGACACGACTGAAATACAAACATAATTAGAAGCTATTTTGAAAATCTATACTCCAACAAAATAGAAAATTTCAAAGACATCAACAGGTTTCTAGAGACATATGAATTGCCTAAACTGAACGAGGAGGACATACACAATTTAAATAGACCAATTTCAAGTAATGAAATAGAAGAAGTCATCAAAAGCCTACCAACAAAGAAAAGTCCAGGACCAGATGGGTTCTCAGCCGAGTTCTACAAAACCTTTAAAGAAGAGCTCATCCCAATACTTCTCAAAGTATTCCATAAAATAGAAGAGGAGGGAACCCTCCCAAACTCATTCTATGAAGCCAATATTACCCTGATACCTAAACCAGACAGAGACACATCAAGGAAAGAAAATTTCAGACCAATATCCTTAATGAACATCGACGCAAAAATTCTGAACAAAATTTTAGCAAATCGCATACAAAAACATATTAAAAAGATAGTGCACCATGATCAAGTGGGTTTCATCCCAGGGATGCAAGGTTGGTTCAACATCAGGAAATCAATAAATGTCATTCACCATATCAATAGACTTAAAGTCAAGAATCACATGATTATTTCAATAGATGCAGAAAAAGCATTTGATAAAATACAGCATCCCTTCATGCTCAAAACACTAGAAAAAATAGGGATAGTGGGAACATTCCTTAACATTGTAAAGGCCATCTATGCTAAGCCCATGGTTAATATCATTCTAAACGGTGAAAAACTGAAAGCATTTCCCCTAAAAACTGGAACAAGGCAGGGATGCCCTCTTTCACCACTTCTTTTCAATATCGTCCTTGAAACTCTAGCCAGAGCAATTAAAGGGATACAAATAGGAAAAGAAGAACTCAAACTCTCCCTATTTGCTGATGATATGATTTTATACTTAGAGGAACCAGGAAATTCCACCAGAAAACTTTTAGATCTCATAAGTGAATTCAGTAAAGTAGCAGGATATAAGATCAATGCACATAAATCTAAGGCATTTTTATACATAAGTGATGAATCTTCAGAAAGAAAAATTAGGAAAACTATCCCATTCACAATAGCATCGAAAAAAATAAAATACTTGGGAATCAATCTCACAAAAGAGGTGAAAGACCTCTACAATGAAAACTACAGAACACTAAAGAAAGAAATTAAAGAAAACCTTAGAAGATGGAAAGATCTCCCATGTTCTTGGATAGGAAGAATTAATATTGTCAAAAATGGCCATACTACCAAAAGTGCTATACAGATTCAATGCAATTCCAATTAAAATCCCAACGATGTACCTTACAGAAGTAGAGCAAGCAATTATGAAATTCATCTGGAAGAATAAAAAACCCAGAATAGTTAAAGCAATCCTTGGCAGAAAGAGTGAAGCAGGGGGTATCGCAATACCAGATCTTCAACTCTACTACAAAGCAATAGTAACAAAAACGGCATGGTATTGGTACCAAAATAGAAAGGTGGATCAATGGTACAGAATAGAGGACACGGACACAAACCCAAATAAATACAATTTTCTCATAGTGGAAAAAGGGGCCAAAAATATGCAATGGAGAAAAGATAGCCTCTTCAACAAATGGTGCTGGGAGAATTGGAAATCCATATGCAACAGAATGAAACTAAACCCATATCTCTCACCATGCACGAAACTAAACTCAAAATGGATTAAGGACCTCAGAATCAGACCAGAGACCCTGCAGCTTATAGAAGAAAAAGTAGGTCCAGAGCTTCAACATGTCGGCTTAGGACCAGACTTCCTCAACAGGACTCCCATAGCACAAGAAATAAAAGCAAGAATCAATAACTGGGATAGATTCAAAGTAAAAAGCTTTCTCTCAGCAAAGGAAACTATCAGCAATGCGAAGAA
The DNA here is from genome assembly GCF_902686445.1 of Sciurus carolinensis. Lineage (NCBI taxonomy): Eukaryota > Metazoa > Chordata > Mammalia > Rodentia > Sciuridae > Sciurus > Sciurus carolinensis. The sequence continues at coordinate 69,743,061 of NC_062222.1, read as the reverse complement.
AGAGCCTACAGAGTGGGAGAAAATCTTTGCCAATCATACTTCAGATAGAGCACTAATCTCCAGAATACATAAAGAACTCAAAAAACTCAACACCAAGATTACAAATAACCCAATTGACAAATGGGCTAAGGAAATGAATAGACACTTCACAGAAGAAGATCTACAAGCAATCAACAAACATATGGAAAATGTTCAACATCTCTAGTAATAAGAGAAATGCAAATCAAAACCACCCTAAGATTCCATCTCACCCCAATTAGATTGGCGATTATCAAGAATACAAGCAACAACAGGTGTTGGCGAGGATGTGGGGGGAAAGGTACACTCATACATTGCTGGTGGGGCTGCAAATTAGTGCAGCCACTCTGGAAAGCAGTGTGGAGACTCCTTAGAAAACTTGGAATGGAACCACCACTTGACCCAGCTATCCCACTCCTTGGCCTATACCCAAAGGACTTAAAATCAGCATATTACAGAGATACAGCCATATCAATGTTCATAGCTGCTCAGTTCACAATAGCCAGATTGTGGAACCAACCTAGATGTCCTTCAATTGATGAATGGATAAAGAAAATGTGGTATATATATATATATACAATGGAATATTACTCAGCCATAAAGAATGATAAATTTATGGCATTTGCAGGCAAATGGATGAAATTGGAGAATATCATGCTAAGTGAGATAAGCCAATCTCAAAAAACCAAAGGAAGAATGATATCGCTAATAAGTGGATGATGACACATAATGGGGGTGGGAGAGGTTAGTGTTAGGGTTAGAGTTAGGGTTAGGGAGGGGGGCAAGAATGGAGGAAGGAAGGACTGTATAGAGGGAAAAGGGGTGGGAGGGGTGGGAGGGAAGGGAAAAAATAACAATGAATCAAACAACATTACCGTATATAAATTTATGATTACACAAATGGTATGCCTTTACGCCATGTACAAACAGAGAAACAACATGTATCCCATTTGTTTACAATAAAAAAAATAAAATAAAAAAAAAGAAATACAAATTTAAGTGTCTACAAGATATAGTAGACACTATCAAATTTAACTCTTTTTTTTTCTTGGTGCTGGGATTAAACCCAGAGCTTCATGCACATTAAGCCTGTGCTGTGACCCAGATTATACACAAACCTCAGGTGTTTTTTTTTTTTTTTCCTCACAACTGCAATAGGCACATTAGCTTTAATCTAAGTGAAAATTAACCCCCATCAGAGGCAGAGTTATGAGGTGGGCTTGCATTTGTAAAAATACTGAAGAGCTTCTTGGAAAAAATGAAATTAGTAATAATGAGTTTAACCCAGGAAAATAACAATATTCATAGGTACAATCTGATGTGCTTTTAATCTTTATCTCTTAACCCCATTTGAAAACTTCTACAAAGGAAGTGAGAGAAGCTATGGGGGCCAGGGAGAGAGAGAGAGGAGAGAGAGGAGAGAGAGAGAGAGAGAGAGAGAGAGAGAGAGAGAGAGAGAGAGAAAAGAAAGGAAAAAAGGAAGAAAAGAAAGAAAGAAAGAAAGAAAGAAAGAAAGAAAGAAAGAAAGAAAGAAAGAAAGAAAGAAAGAATCTGAAAAAGCAATTTCATCACCATTTTTAAACCACTGGAACACACCAGTATAGCTTCAGGCCTGTTAGAGTGATACACTGGGAGAAAAGGCATCTCCAACAGTTTTCATGGAACATTCTGAAGCTTCAAATCTTAGCTGATAGACTAGGCAAAGTCAATCAGAAGGAAGTCAGCATATAAACCCTAGAGTGAAAGTCCCAGCATACTTAGAAACACTTGGTGATGGAGCTTAGGGAGAAATTCCAAAATGACTAAGGTCTCAAATCAGCTACAAGGGGAACAAAAGGCAATGTTGAAACCAGCAGTTGTTAATACGACCCCTTTCTGTTCCCATAAGCTAGTGAGGGCTGGGAGAAGTTAAATCCTATCTAATGGCAGCAATACTGCAGCAAATCTCAAAGCCTCCTACACTGTTGGTAAGAAGCAAAATGAGAACAAGTGTTTCAGAAAACTATTTTGCAAAATCTATCTAGAGAATTTTTAAATTTTAATTTTTCTATTGCTTTTGAGATAAGGTCTCCCCTTGTTGCTCATGGGCTCAAGTTATCTTCCTTCCTCAGCTTCCCTAGTAGATGGGACTTCGAGTATGCAATCATCATATCCAGTTTAACCGTATTTTCACACGATTTCTCCCTCTCTCCCCACACACAATCTCTTTTTCTTTTCTTCTCTCTCTCTCTCTCTGTCTCTCTCTCTCTTTCTCTCTCTCTCTCTCTGTCTCATATTGGGGATTCAACCCACTGAGCTACCTCTCCAGTCCTTTTTATTTTGAGACAGGGTCTCACTAAGTCGCTGAGGGTCTCACTGAGTTGTTGAGACTGACCTAAGTTATTGAGATCCTCCTGCCTCAGTCTCCTGGGTCACTGAAATTACAGGCATGTGCCATCAGACAGAGCTTAGAATCTCTTGATAGTGAAACACACAGGATATTGAACTGAATTCATGGTTGGAAAACTTTAACTAAAGGATTTTTTTCTTTCCCAAAATTATATTGTTGCCCTGTAGCTAGCTGAGTACCCATTGGCTCAACCAGAGTCATTATCTTCAGAAGAGTAGAAATTCATTGCAAGTTTGAATGCTTTTTTAACTCATAGGAGGCTTAATACCCTGAAGCAAAGAACCTTTGATACAAACAAGCTGGACCATTTAGAGAAAAATGACTTTATTTTGAATTAATAAAAAAGAACATGATTAGAAAATTCAGGCAGTATCTAGAAGACCAGAATTTAGAGATTACAAAAGTTAATCACAGAATAAAATATGCAGTATTTAACATAAGATCAATTTCCTGCCTGAAAAATTCCCTCCCTAGGAATCTCTATGCTACAGGGAAGAGCCTGGAGAAAGAGGGAAAGAAGAAAAGAAAATGAGACATAGGAAGAGTCCCTGAGGGGACTGTCCTCCTTCCTGTCCATCCTCCCTGGGTTGAAAGGTTCTGACCCCTTTCCCTTTCTCATAATATGAGAAAAGAAGGTTCTTTTGTTAGACTTCTTCCACAAAACCAGTGAGGAACCACTTTCAGAATGCCTACAGATCACACAGGGTCACTGAAGAAGGATATAAATGACAGTGAATCAGGACTAGAGAGGACTGAAGAGAAAGGGCCAGAGAGTCACCCACACACCCCCACAATCCCCATGATCTTTGAAATGGGCACGGAAAGAAATTAGGAACAATGAGACAGCCAGCTTACTGGGGAGGGAGAAGTAGGGGAAGAACACAGTAGAGAAGCAGCTGGTTCTCAGCAAAAGAGAGAAAGATAACCAAACTGGTACTATGCACTCTGCTCAGTCCCCAGAACAAACCCACAAGCAAAATCCAGACAAGGTAAGACTTCATAGCCACGAAGGACTCAAGGAGCACAAAAGACTAGATACCTCTCCCTTGTTGTCAGGGTGGTAGAATAAACCCTCTAAGTTCCCAGAGACACCACAGGGAGAGAGGGAGTTTCGATGGAAAGGAGAAACCTTGAGAGGAAAAAACAGCCCTGAGGAGTCTAAACTTTGACCGTAATGATAACCTAGAAGAGACAGAGTTACACTGAACTGCCAACAAACTGACTTCAGCTACAGAAAATTTTTAAGTTACTCTTTATTCATCCAAGATGTGATGGTAAATTACAAAAGTAGGACCTCTCTATATAATGCAATTTTTGCCTATCTTGCATTTAATTTATCTTCTAAGAAAAGCATCTCTAAGTTCGTACTACAGAGTTCCCTGAAGTTTCCTGGGTCCTATTTTTCCAAGGCCTGGATGTTTTTTTAATTCTGTGGTCTGCCAAGAAATTCCTTTCCTTCTGTAAGTTTGAAACTGGGTCAGTTTCTGCTATTTTCACTAAAGAAGCCCAGTTGACATGAACTATATAATCCCAGTTTCATAAATGCACTTGCGTACACTGGCACATGCACACAAACACACACACACTTTCACACACATATGCACAGGTGGAAAATGATCAGGAAAAAAAGAATAAAATATTAATGATAATTTTATCTGGATAATAGAACTATAAAGCCTTGTTATTTTCTTCTATATTTTTAAATTTTCTCACATCAAACAATTTTTTTTAAACTTTTGTTGTGCTAGGAATCAAATCCAGGATCTTTCACAGGTAGGTAGAGTGCTATACCACTGAAACATCTCCCCAGTCCATGTTTCTAAATTTCCTATTCTCCATAAGGTCTATGCATTATATTTTTTATTAGAATGTGGAGAGAGAAAGAGAAAAAATAACATTAGGAGACCCAATTACATTAAAATGACATGTCATTTTTTGGACTATTTTTTCTTAGTTGTAGGTGGACACAATACCTTTATTTTATTTTTGTGTGATGCTGAGGATTGAACCCAGAGCCTCATGCATGCTAGGCAAGCGCTCTACCACTGAGCCACAACCCACCCTCATTTGTCATTTTAATGACAGCAGATTCTGATACAAATAACAGATGCGAGTATTATAGACCAGTGTGGTATACCGTAAGGAATATTAGAGAGCCTGGACACCTGAGTTTAGCTTTGGACACTGAGAAACTGTACAATACTTATTAAGTCTTTCAAATTCTTTGAACCCCAATTTTCTTTCATCTATAAGATGAAGGGTTAAACTTCCTGTGATATCACTGCTGTTACTGACCCATAACCACAACCTCACTCAGTTTCCAACTCCCAACATTTCTCAGATACATATGTGATATGACAAAATGTCCCAGTTATGCCAGTGAAAATCTTAACTTTCAGAGAACTTCCAGGTAAAAACTATAGACACTGCTTGTTTTACTTCTGAGACCAAAACATAATATCACTTCTATGTTCTCCATCTTAACTCCATGCCATCTCTGTCAGAAGGAATGTGTTACAAGCTAGATTGCCTGTTAACAAAAAAAGAGTGCACTTAGTGCTTAGCCTTGACATCAGTCCCTTAGGTTCCAGCCTAAGAACCCAAATACTGCCATGCTGGATGGCACCCTGGCTCCAGCTACCCTGAGCATACTGCCTTTTCCCGCAGTTGGTCATCAGAACCACAGAGGGCAGGAAAGGGCTTGTGGAGGAGTTTTAGTCACAAAGCCAAACAAGCCCAAAGCAGTCTGGTGCAATCTCACACCACATGCTCAGACTAAGTAGGAGACCTAGACAGAGTCCTGGAAAAATAGGTACACATATAAGGGTGAAGCAGGGCTGGAGCTGTGGAAATAATGACTACTAGCAACTCTTACATGTGTTCAAAACTAATCATGACATTATCAAACTAATTTCTCAGATGTACCTTTTTCTTCTATTCTTGTATCCATGCCTTGCAACTTCCTCCAGGAATTTTGTTCCTCTCCCCATAATACACAATGTCTGAAAGTCCTTCCTGGCTTACTGAAGACAAATTCCCCATGCGCCAGATGTGAAACTCTACCCCATGTCTGAAGAGACACCTAATCACAGGGCTGTAAGGAAAACATGAGCCCTAAGCCCTTTAATTCTGTGTCATAAAAATCTACTGCTCTTTATTCTGTTCATCTTTACTTCTAATCTAAGGAGGAGAAATAGAATGGAAATGGACTGGATAATCTATTCCAAGAAAAAAATTTGAATTTTAAAACACTAAAAAGAGAACTAACATTTAAATACAGAAAAGTACAATTAAGCACACTTGCAACCTTGGCAAGTACACTTAGGGGAGTGTAAGGGAATAAGACTGTGTGGGAGTCAAGCCCAGTCCAAAGAAAACAGGAACAGGAGTGCTTCAAGATGGGATCTAAAGAGATGAAGTGAGTCACTAAGTGAAGAAGGGAAAGGAGAACAGAAAACACCAGAAGAAAAAGTCATGCCACTGAAGAAAGAAAAAAACAAACAAACAAAAACCCATAACTAGCAGTGGGGAAATTTAGAGAAGGAAAAAATAAAATGGAGAATAAATAAAATCTCTCCACAGTGGTATACTAGATTCCTTCAATAGAAATGTCATTTAAGTTAAGACTGAAGAAAACCAGAAAAGTAGAAGTGGGGATTTGTATTGCTGATGGGGAGGGAGGGAATGGGGGATGTGGGAGGGAGGGATAGAGGAATTCTAATTAAAGGCTGTCACCTTCAAAGAATGCCTGAGGAGGCTCTTTTTCAGATTAGGGGGGTTTTGTTTTGTTTTGTTTAGTTGAACTGGGAATCGAACCCAGGGTCTCATATATGCTAGGCAAGCTCTCTAATACTGAGCTACATCCCCAGCCCTAAATCATTATTCCTAACCCAAGAGATCATGGATTGTCATCCTAGTGCTTCTTATTTTAATCTCTGAGCAGAAAATAATTTTCTAATATGAAATAGGGGAGTAGAAGGGCGATAACATGAAAAGGATAAAGATCTCTCAAATTTAAAACAAAAGATAATTAAATAGGGTGTGGTTTAAAAAAAACATTTTTCAGGGAGTACAGATGAGACTGTCATCACAGATTATAATAGTCACTGACTACCAACTATTCTTACTGGAAATGTGACAATATATGAAGCCACAGACATCATCTAACTAGTCATTTCTCTCTCTCTCTCTCTCTCTCTCTCTCTCTCTCTCGCTCGCTCGCTCTGTCTTTCTCTCTCTCTCCTCTCTCTCTCTTACCAGTGGTTTCAAGTCACAAATGTAATTTTAACTCAGTGACTTCAAAGCATCTCTCCAGTTGCACTCTCTACTTTCAAATCTTTCACCATAATTAGTGAACAATGCAAGCTCATTTAATCAATGAAGAAAATACAAATAAATGTCACTTTGAGAGAAGTACAGTTTAGTGATTATAAAAAGAGATCATTTATATTTTGTTGCCAATGGGGATTTCTGGTATTGAGTCTATCTGATAAGCTTCAGAAACAATAATTCTATTGAACTATTGAAAGGAAGTTGTTATGACCAGATTGCTTCCTGTGGTGAACAAAGAAAGGGCTTTTGCTGACATAACAACTTCATGGTTGCAGACACAAGCTGGCAATACCCTGATATTTCAAAATTGAAAGTTGGTTAGTTGATTTTTTGGTTTTTGGGTTTTTGTTTTTTTCATTTCACTATTTCAAGAGGAAACAAGATCTTTAGACTTGTTTCCTAAGAAGTTTGAAAGGAAGGGGAAAAAATGGATGGACGAAAGGGAAGGAGAAGCAAGAAGAAAGGAAGCAAGCAAGTAATAGAATAGTCATGATCCTGAATGTTGCTTATCTCCTATTACAACATATTAAGACATTGGATTATAAAGGAGCCAAAAAGAGTTACAAGGCCCATGTGTGTATCATCAGTCAAAGATACAGGGATACAGGGTTTTGAAATAAGTGCAGGAATATTGTTTACCTGAAAACTTTTTTCTTTGTTATTTATTTATTTATATATTTGCAGTGCCGGGATAAACCAAGGGCCTGGTGCATTGAGTAAGCACTTTACCACTGAGCTGTGTCCCCAGGCCATCTGAAAAGGTCTAAAGGAATAGAATCAATGTATCATGTTAAAGAACAAAATCCTGAGAGTAAGTACCTGAAATGAGATACTTTCTCCCTGGTGTCCTTCCTTTCTTTCCCTTCATCCTTGGTGTGGAGGGGATCTTTTTTTTTTTTTTTTTAATATATTTTAGTTGTCAATGGACCTTTATTTTATTTATTTATATGTGATGCTGCACATTGAACCCATTTCCTCACACATGCTAGGAAGTGCTCTTCCACTGAGCCACAACCCCAGCCCTGGAGGGGATCTTTGATAAGACTGAATAAAGAAGGCATTTCAGAGAGGAAGAGGGAAGGCTGAGGCAGGTATGCTTCCATGGTGTTTTAGACCACCATGAAGAAACTTCGGAGGAATTAGTAAAATAGCAACTCAGGTTGCTATCTGACAGCACAGGGCAGGACTCTTAAGTAAAAGACAAAACAGATATGATGTCCTTACGGGTGTCTTTAAATGAAAAATTAGGATGCTTGCTACATTTTCCATGGTGGGCAAACAGTGGAACCTCAAAGAGAAGAATTGGGGGAAGTCCAGGAAGAAGCACGAAGACCCTAATGGAAAGGAAGAGGAGAGAGGATAATGGAAAGAAGGAATACGTTTCAGCACTTCAAATATTGTTTAGCTTCAACGCCAAACAGGAGCATTGTGCATTAGTGCCTAAATATATCCACAGACAATAAGCAACAAGTTCACATTTTAAAAAATTAATCATCATTGGATATGCATTAGAGAGTATGAAAGTAAAAGCAAACCCTTGCAATAGAATTCACTACACAATTTGAAGGGCTCAGTGAAAAATAAAAATGCTGCACTCATTGCTCAAAATTATTAAGAATTTCAAGACAGCAAGAACAGAGCACTAAGCCAAGCAAGAAGCCCTTCTGAAGATGGGTCCTATGATATTGTAAAATAACAGTTATGTATCACATTAATGTTTCAGTCAATGAGAAACAGCATATAAGAGGGTGGTTCCATAAGATACATTGCCTAGTGACTTCATAGCTGTTTTAGTTTGTGTATGAATAATCTATGATGTCCATACAATGCTAAGTATGCACTCTATCACTGAGTTACACTCCCAATCCCTCAACTTTTTAAATAACAAAACAATGGTATTACATTTCTAAAAAGTTATTTAAGCAACAGAAAAATAGTAGATTACCAAACACCCATTTTGCAGCCATTATTATGGTTCAATTGTTTTTGTAATACAACACCTCATATAATGCAAAGAAGTTAATTTGATTTTCAGAATTTCAAGGTTGCACTTGAGTGAAGTGGAAATATTCTGTGGAATCAAAAACTTAAGCTAAGAATGTTAAGTTCATGGCCCACAAACGAAGGAGGCAGGAGACAGGACGCAAACCTCAGATCAGCAAGCTTTCCTTTATTCTGCAGTGAGTTCCGTGGATCAGGGATGGGAGGGCCCATTTTCTGGGTATGGAGCTGCCCCCCACCGCCACCCCCGTTACAGAAGGTGTCTGGGTTTTTATAGTTTAATTGGAGACTGCGGACATGCAGTTTGGACAGTCAGGGGCTAGTTGTACAGGTTAGAACTTTAACTTAGGGAGGTAGTTGTAAAAAGGTTGAAACTCTGTCCAGATCATGAGGGATAAGTACTCGAATCTTGCCCACTGTTTTACTTTCTCCGGGATCCATTGTTTCCCAGAGTTTGAATACTTGCTGTGCCTCCATTTAATTTGCAATGGTGGAAGGTCAAAGTCCAAGGCCCAGCCTTTCAGTATTTCCTTCCTTCCTTCAAGATGCACTGGGGTTAGTAAGGGGTAAATGTTTGCTTTTGGTGGAGATGCAAGTTTGCTTTTTTCCCCCTCAGGGTCCATTGTTATTGGGAAAGGGAGAGGTTTAATGTTTGGCCAATTTCTCCTCCCTCCTCCCCAGTCACACTGTCCCTCCATTTTTCTTGGGGAGCTGTCTTGTAGGAATAGTATTTTCCATAACCCTTCAAAGAATTATCAGTAATGAATTCTCAGATCACTGAGCAATTAATAAATATTTTCATTTTAAGAGACAAAATGAATCTACATTGTGTACAATCATAGAAATGAAAAGTTGTACCCCATTTGTGTATGATGAATCAAAATGCAGCCTGTAAAAGTAAAAAAAATTTTTTTAATTAAAAAAAAAGAAAGTCAATTTGAGAAAAATTTAAAGAAAGAGATAGAGACAAAATGTGACAAAGAACATAACATAAACAACTATTTTTCATTTTTCATTGTTTAACAGCAATCAACTTGGACCATGAGGTGATAGTGGGAAAAGGTTCACACAGAGTGGAACAAGATAGAAGGACCATGATTACCTGACATGATGGAGTGCAAAATCAGCCTGATGGTAACTATTTCAGTATAGGTACAAGTAAGAAAAAACTATTGCCTATGGTTGTGGTTTACTAGCATTCAAATCTGTTAGATTCACATCTAATACTAACTAATGAAAAGTCCATGTACCAAGTGAACTATTTCAAACTGAAATCTGAAATACGTGGCACAAGCTTAATGAGAGTAGTTGGAATACTTTCCTAAGAGCTAGAAAGGTGGCAATCCTTCCAATGTCTCAGCAAAACATTTAACAAAATGTTATCTATAATAACTTGGAAGGCAGACCACTTACTAACAAAGAATGTAGTACTTAGGAAATTTTTTTTAAAAATCAGAATATTGGTACTTATTGGCTGCAAACAATTCTTAGAAGTTTGGTTAGAGCTAGCCAGACTTAAAGCAAAGATGAAAAAATACAGATGTGCTGAGAGATTCTATAGCCTACAATTGATGAAAACTAAAATCTGATAAAGTAGAGCTTCCCAAGATTTAAAAGCTAAGCCTTCTCTCCCCCAACAGAAGCAGTTTTAAGTGATGACTTAGAAAGTACAATCTTAGCAGGATAGATAGCCTACCTTATCAAGGATGCCCAAAGGGAAAGATTTAAGATTTTGCATTCTCTAACCAGCTTTTTGCTTTAGTTGCTTTTATAACAACCCTTAGGCTGAATAATGGGCATGAGCAAAACTCAGTCTACCAAAACAGACCCAAAACTTTAAGTAAAGAATTATATCTAGATAAGTATATTGGCTGTGATTACTTGCCTATGAAACAAAACCAGTAACAAACAGACTGAATGTCTACCACATTTTTAACAGAAATTTATTGGCAAAGGGTCTAGCCTGCAAAGGGTTGTGATTGTTCAATTCCAGAAGCACAATGCACAGCAAAATCTGAACCACAGAAAATAATGAACATGTTGTGGTATACCTTCCAATACCTGTCTCAGTTGTGACCATGGAAGATAATAGACCAGAAAGAATCTCCCAGAGGACAATGACAGGAGTTACAGGGTTATGAGTAAGGGACTTTCTCTCAGGTAACAGAACCAGGGCCTCCAATGGAGGTGAGGTGAAGTTGGGAGTGGGGAGACTGACCCAAAGGCTTACTCCCCTCCCACAGAAGACAGCCATCCCTACTGCACACTGAGGCTGGTTGTTACCCTTTCTCCCTTTTTCAAATGGGTGTTTCTGTTTTGGTTTCCCTGTTCCTATATCACCACAGTATAAGAAAAGGGAAGCAAATAACCTCTTTAATTTGTGGGCCACTAAACCAAGAGAAGCTAAATTTGGACTGAGTGGAAAAGATTGTATATCATTCAGGTCTTAGACTTTCAGAATTAGATCTGACTGACTGAGATTTTGGAGTTATGTCTCTCAGAAAGATAGTAATGAATGTACTATTTTTATAGGAGAGGGGTGTATAAACATATCAGGTGGCTTAAGGAACATACACTGGCAAAGACTGGCAATTATATGCCAGTTGATTCTGTAGCAATAGAATTCTCAATTTTTATTTATACACATGGCCATCTGAAATAAAAACTGTATTTCTCAACCTCTGTTGCAATTAAGTACACAATCTTCAAGTCACACGACAAAATTTTGATTTAGTAGATAGAAGTGGCATATGTACTTCCAGGAAGTAGTCACCTTTCTCTTTCCTTGTCTCCTGCTTCGTGCTATCTGGAATGCAGATGTCATGAATGGAGCTGAATTAGCAATTCCAGACTAAGAGGTAGCCTTGTAAATGGAGGTCACACAGAAGAAGCCTGGGTGTCTGGTACACTGAGGTGCAATGTGTGTCAGCCCCAGATCTCCTACCTCTAGATCTATGCTATTCTGTACAATGGCCCTTAACCAGAGGTGGTATTGAGCACTTAAAAAATGGCTAATCTAAACTGAGCTGTACTGTACAACACATATATCAGATTTTAAAGACTGCTAATAGGAAAAAATGTAAACTATCTCATTATCTCATTAATTTCATATCAAACATGTTGAGATTATAGAATTTTGGTTATACGAGGCGAAATAAAATTATTATACAATTAATTTCAACTGTTTCTTTTTATTTTTTTGATGCTGCTACTGGAACATATAAAATTATATATAAGACTTACATTTTATTTCTTTTGGATAGCTCTGTTCTAGACTTTCATGTGAGAACAGTCTTTCTTGAACCCTTATTATTTTGGAATTTTTGTTACCCACAGTTGAACCTAATCATAATAAAGTATCTACAAAATACTTTTGTGAGTGTGTGTATGGTACTAGGGATTGAACCCAAGACTTGACACATGCTATACAAGCAAGCTTTCTACCACTGAGCTACATTACATTTTTTATTTTATTTTGAAACAGTGTCTCACTACCTTGCCCAGGCTGATCTGGAATTTTCAATTCCCCTGCCTCAGTTTCCTATATATCTGGAGTCAGATCTGGCTCCAACAAATATGTTGGTAAAAACTCCATATCAAGTCTCAGACCTCTCATCAGAACCCAGATTTATATACTCAAAAGTCTCCATTTCCTTTTGGATATTTCAGAGATATTTCAATCTTATAACTCTCTAGCAAATTCATGATCTTTTCCTACATTCACTTCCATTGAAACCAGTTTTTCTCCTTAGTAACCTCAATAAAAATCACACCATTTGTCCAGTTATACAAGGCAGAGAGCTAGGAATCTTCCTGTACAAGTACCAGTCCTTCAACTCAGCATACCCAATCCACCATGAAGTCCTAGAAATCAAATTAAAAGTATCTATTTATACACTTTATTTCTCTCCCACTGCTACCAATCTCAGGCATCTTCAGTTTTTCTCTGGTCTAATGCAACTGTATCTTAACTGATCTCCTAAATATATAGTATGGCCCATTTCAATTCATTCTTTTTTTTTTTTTTTTTTTTAAGAAACTGGTGTTTATTTTCCGTAACCTTATTTCCATTTTGCTTAATAAGTTTCTGCAGAACAGCTCAAGACCACTCCGTGGTTGTTCCTACCCACTCAGTAGCCTGAGCAGTGGGAGCTGCAGACCAGTCTTCAGTGGCCAGCTGGGCACTCCAGTCTTCAGTAGGGAACTGCTGGATAGGCACAGAGGGCACCTGCACACCTTCAGACCAGTCTGCAACCTCAGGTTGAGTAGCAGTGAACTCAGGAGCTGGAGCAGTCCATTCACCCTGAAATTCCTCCTTGGTCACAGCTTTTTCAGCAGCAGCCTGCTCTTCCTTTTCAATCTCTTCAGGATCTCTGTAGAAGTAGAGATCAGGCATGACCTCCCACGGGTGTTCACGGGAAATGGTGCCACGCATGCGCAGAACTTCTCGGGCCAGCATCCACCACATCAGACCCACAGAATGAGCTCCCTTATTGTTGCATGGAATGGCAATGTCCACATAGCGCAGAGGAGAGTCTGTGTTACACAGAGCAATGGTAGGCAGATTGACATAAGATGCTTCTGTAAGAGGCTGGTAGTCAGCCCTGGGATCAGTAACCACCAGAAGACGTGGCTCCCGGAAGGCTGCCTGGATCTGGTTAGTGAAGTTCCAGGAGTGAAGCGGCCAGCAATAGGAGTGGCTCCAGTGGCAGCAGCAAACTTCAGCACAGCCCGCTGGCCAGTATTCCTAGAGGATATGACACTGACATCGGGGGTTTTCGGTGGCAACAATGGCACGAGCTGCCAGCAGAAGCTTCTCCCAGGTTCTCTTCAGATTTATGATGTATATGCCATCACTTTTCCTTTTGTAGATATACTGTTCCATCTGGAAATCAAGGTTGGTGCCACCTAAGTGGGTTCCTGCTGCAAGGAATTTGAGGACATCCACTTCCTTCATTTGCAGGACATCAAGGGCTCCGGACATTGTGACAGTTTCCCTTTAAGTTACGACGGGAATCAAGAACAACGCCTTATGGACCCCTCCCTGGGTAGCGCGGAAAGCTCGATTCATTCTTTATGCTGTTACCGGAATGTTCTTTTCAAGCACCTAATTTGGTCACATTAGCCTTCATTACTTAAAACCTTTCAATGGCTTCTTACTACTCTTCAAGGGAGAAAAAAATGCTTTAAAAGAAATATTAAAATTTGACATGCACGACTCACTTTCCCCTTACTCTGTACATATTCCTACCACATGGAAAGGTGTCATACTCCCTCTTGCCAGGGGTTCTTTGCATATGCTATTCTCCCAGTCTGGAAAACAGCTTCCACCCTTTTCCTCCAGTCCTGTTTGCCTAGTGGACTCCCATTTACATTTGAAAATCCAGAACATGTATTCTGTCCTCCAATCTAGTTTCCTTTCTTATATATACTCACAGAAATTATGTTTCTTTCTCTTAAACTACAATGTGTTTATAATTATATATTCATTTTTATGCTTATTTGTGTGTCTGCGAAAATTGGGACTGTATCTGTTTTTGTTCTGTAGTGTATTCTCAGTGCTTAGCACAGTTCTTCAGAAGAAATAAGCATTAATGAACATTCATTTTTATTTTCATTTATAAATATTCTATTTTAAGTACAATAAAAAAGAATCAAGCATGATCATTATAATATGACTTTTTTTTTCTTTTTTCTTTATTTACTTATTTTCAGTACTGGCTATGGAAACTAAGGATACTTTATCACTGAGTTAGATCCTAACCCTTTTAAATTTTATTTTGAGACAGGATCTCACTGAATTGCAAAGGCTGGTCTCCAACTTGTAGTCTTCCTGCCTCAACTTCCTGAGTAGCTGAGATTACAGACATGTGCCACCATGCCCAGTATAAAACATTTTAAGTTTCTTTAGATGTGATAGTTCCTCAAAAGCATATCCCCACTGAAGAAGAGCATGTTAAACAAAAAGGGAAATTAAAAAAATACATAAGACCCATTATATTCTAAAAGTGAGGCCTCTAAGAGCTTTTCATGGAATTAAATAAATAAATCTTACTAATTATTATGTATGAATACCTTTCAGGGATAGCTTTCAAGTCACCTGGACTTTCTGGCATATACATATACATTTACTATCTACTTCAAGAATGAAAAACTTCTCCTTGCAAATTTATATTGAACATCTTTCTCATAAACATTCAGTGATTATACCCAAGATGAACTAGTCCACTTAAAACTCAAGAGCACACACAGGTAGAACTACTATCATAACCCTGGAGGAGACTGGATCTCACAAGGAGATCCAAGAGCATTAAAGCATGAAAATGGATAGTTGTCTCCTTGGGGTGTGCTAGATTTACAAGAACAATTTAGCATTCAATATGCATCAGAATTCAATTTTTAAAAATGCAACAGCAGCATTATATTAGTTGTGAGGGACTAAGTGGAGATTAAGTTACAAAAAAAAAAAATTTTTTTTTTTTTAAAAGCAGATCTCGGGCTGGGGAGATAGCTCAGTTGGTAGAGTGCTTACCTCACAAGCACAATGCCCTGAGTTCAATCCCCAGCACCGCAAAAAAAATAAATAAATAAAAAATAAATAAAGCAGATCTCTCAATGTCAGGAGCTTAACACCATTGAAGTTTAGTTCTTGTTCGTATAAAGTTCCCTGCAGCTAACATTGCTCTGTGAGTTGTGCTTTCCAGGCTGCTTTGGTATTATAGTACTTCTTTATCAGTGCATGCTTCCACTAGTGCCCTGGCAGGGGTAGAATGGACAGGGCAGGTAAACACTGGTAATAAATTCTTCCTTTTCAGAGTTGCATGCATCACTTGTGCACACATTTCATCTTAGTAACTGGACAAACTTCAAGAAGGCAGGTAAATACAATCCTCTTGTCTACATAAAATAGAGAATTTGGTAAATACATTAACATTACCTTTAGAGTATTACGATTATTATATTTGTGGCAATTTGTATAGTTTAAACTTGTTCATCTAATGCTTATGGTAAAAAGAATGGATAATTAACTAAACTGCATATCTAACCCACTAAATCAAACCATTTCATTGATGTTGTGATTATTATTATAATATAGGTACTGGGGATTGAACCCCGGTCCTCCTGTGTGCAGAGCACATGCTCTATCACTGAGCTACATCTCCAGCCCCATCGTTAATATTAATTCATAAAAATTTGTGTTTTTTATTGTTAATGATTGCATATTTGCTGAATGTAATAATGTTAATTTCTCAGTTGTGTTATGCTTTTTACCTGTGAATTAATTTAACCAGGCAAACCTGATGAAAGAACTTTGGTTGTCATTTTAAGAATAGCTTTTATGCATAATTGTAGTGAAGCTTACTTCACAAACAGAAGTTTGTCAAAAAGATCATTCCTGATTTTAAATTTTTATTAAAGTTGGTAAAATATACCTTTCAAAATATAGCATGAGTTTTCCTTTTCCAAAATGTTCCCTTTCCACTTTGTTGCCATGACAATTTGGGCCTGAATAATGTTTTCATATGTTTAAATGTAGATATTTATTTCTCCTGAATTTTGTCATTAAAGGATATTGATTTATTAAAAATAATCTGAATGCATTAAGTTACACCTTAAAACAGAACAAAGAAAATTAAAAATATAAAAGAAGAGGACTTAAAAGAGGGAAAAAGAAAAGAACACTCAGAACTTCCTTGTTGGCAGATAATTCTTCATGGGTCTGTTGCATTTTTGCAAGGCTTATGAGAAGAGGAACTGACTTTTTCCCCTGGATTATCTATCTTTTCAAGAATTTTTGCATAGAGAACAATCTTAGAAGAAGAGCAAAGGGCAGGTTCGTTTGTTCCCCAATATTAAGATATTGTTTCCTTCCAAGGCAAAGATTGGGTAGGTTTGCTTGCAGCCCTTTTATAAGGCACTGGAGTTTCCTATGCTCAGAGTCCCTCAGTGATGAAAACCCACTGAGGGTACAACATTCACCTTGACTGCTGCACATCACATCCCTGAAACGTTTAAGGGAATGGATGGTGTGAACATGAAGTGTATGCTGCCTGATATGCTATGAGTAAAGTCCTCTGACCCTGAAGTCTCACATCCTTTGCCAGTATCCACAAAACTGTGGCAAGCTAACTTGACAGGGTTTAGTAACAAGAATGGAATGCTGACAGTCATGGCCTTCTGGGAGACAAAAGGACAGAAGATCCTAAGGACTAAATTAGTACTTACTTTTTTATTTTATTATTATTAATATTATTATTATTATTATTATTATTATTATTGGCACCAGGGACTGAACCCAGAGAAGCTTAACCCATCCCTTTTTATTTTTTTATTTTTTATTTTGTGACAAGGTCTTACTAAGTTGTTGAGGCTGGGCTCAAACTTGTGATTCTCATTCCTCAGCCTCCCAAGTCACCGGGATTACAGGAATGTACCATCATGCCCAGCTTGAGTTAGGACTTTTGAGAAGACTCCCTAAAAGCTGTAAATACTCAATGGTGGCCAGGCGAGGTGGCACTCGCCTTAATTCCAGCGGCTGGGGAGGCTGAGGCAGGAGGATCGCAAGTTCAAAATCAGCCTCAGCAAAAGCACGATGCTAAGCAACACAGTGAGACCCTGTCTCTAAATAAAATACAAAATAGGACTGGGGATGTGGCTCAGTGGTCGTGTACCCCTGAGTTCAATCCCCAGTACTCAAAAAACTAACAAACAAACAAACAAATCTCAATGGTGGTTAGGCAAAGACCAATGAGAAGAGGAAGGATCTCCCATTGTCCTACCTATTCATGAATGTTTATGGACCCTGAGAGGCAAGAGATAAGGTTGAGAAAACTCACCTAAGTAGTGTTTTAGTTGTTGCATGCTCTCTACTGGAAAGAATGAGAAGGGACCAAGGGGTCCCCAAAGCTGATAATGAGCTTGAGTAATCCAAAAATAAAAAAATATTGGTTGAGCCTCAAGAAATTATGGGATTGGCCCATTCTACTCAGTTTCATGAAAGGAAGCAATGTCCAAATTCAATTGATACAATTTGGTCAGGGTTTGCAGTAGTGATGTCATGCTACCTTATCTTCTGGGATGTCATCCACTCCTGATTTTCCCTCAGTTTTTAAAAAATTGTATCCTCCCTTAAATTAGGAATTTTTAAAAGAAATAGAGGGGGAAGAATGGAGGAAGCCGGAATGGGGTGGGTACTGATGAGTCTTTAAGGGGAAATGGACTACCACAATTAGAGGTAGCCTGAGATTTTCATATTTTCAAAAGGAGATTGGTTGAAAATGAAAGAGGATCACTGTCCTAAGTTCTTAAGTCTTCCTGGGTTTCATCCTTTGATCTCTGTTCCTTCTTCATTTTTAGATACATAATTTTATTCACATTCTAGAAGCTATTTATATGTGTAAGGTTCCCAAATCTGTATCTCCAGTTTTATCTTGTCTATATTCAAGTTCTAGACCAACTTTTCAAATGCTTGTGAATTTGATTACCCTATAGATATTTCATCCTAATATACTTTCTCCCCCCTGGTCCTGAGGATTGAACCCAGGACTACTCTACCACTGAGGTACATCCCCAACACTTTCTTTCTTTCTTTCTTTTATTTTTGGTACTGGGGATTGAACTTAGGGGCAATCAACCACTGAGCCACATCCCCAAGTTCTATTTTGTATTTTACTCAGAAACAGTGTCTCACTGAGTTGCTTAGCACCTCACTGTTGCTGAGGCTTGTTTTGAACTCAAAACCCTCCTGAGACACTGGGGATACAGGAATGTGCCACTATACCTGTATCTTTTTTGCAACACTGGGGATTAAACCCAGGACCCTGTGCATGCTAAAAAAAGCATTCTACCACTGAGCTAGATCCATTTTATTTTATTCTGAGACAAGTTCTCACTAAGTTGCAGAGGTTGGCCTCAAACTTTTAAATTCCTACCCAAGTAGCTGAGATTACAAGTGTATGCCACCATGCTCTGTCCCTAATACAAGATTTTTAAAAATGGAAATGATCATTTTTTCCTTAAATCTTCCCATCACAGTCAAAGGAATCAACATACTCAGTTCTCCCAAAAAAGAGACTGATTCTGAAGTGGTTCCTCTTCATGTACATATATTCAAATTCTATCAATATTATTTCAGACATATATAAAAAATCTGACCATTTTCTTCCTTTTTATAACTACTAATTCAGTTCAGTCTCTTAGAAATTTCTGTCCTTGACTACTGCCATATCTGGTCTCTTCTCCATCAATATCGACAGCAATTTATCTTTTTACATGCCTGCCATATTTATTTTCTTATCAAATAAATGTGATTATACACTTCCCTTTGTTTAATGATTTACCCTGATTTCCCACTAGCTGTCTTACAAAGTCTTGTCTAAGTACAGTGCCCTTCCTGACACAACCCCAATATACTACTCCAATTTCATTTCCTTCCACATTTCACCACAACCCTAAGCTCCAAACCACAATGAACTTCTCACATATCTTTTCAAAATTCCATGCCTTTGCACATTTTGTTCTCTTTGCCTGAAACGCCCTTTATCCTCTTCTGTATATAGCTAATTCCCATCAAGACTACTCAAAGAGGGCTGTGATTGTGGCTCAGTGGTGAAGCGCTTGCCTCGCATGTGTGGAGCACTGGGTTCGATCCTCAGCACCATATAAAAATAAAACAAAAATAAAGGTATTGTGTCCATCTACAAGTAAAAAAATTTTATAAAGACAATTCAATAATCACCATCACCCCCAGCCCCACATCAAGCCATCCTGAATTTTCCAATGGTCTACCACTGCACTTATTTCTGTGTATCCATTTTTTCATGCATTTGCCTCTGTTGAGTACAGATCATAAATTTTCATTTTTGTATCCTAGATGCCAAAGAGAATGTCTTGAATATGACTGAATAAATGCTTTATTGGCTTAGTAAATTAATTTCTGATGCTAAGTCAAGGCTCAATGAATTGGCCAGGCGCAGTGGCGCACACCTATAATCCCTGTGGCTCAAGAGGCTGAGGCATTTGGATCATGAATTCAAAACCAGCCTCAGCAATTGAGTTGCCCTAAGCAACTCAGTGAGATAAAATACAAAATAGGACTGGGGATGTGGCTCAGTGGTCATGTGCCCTTGAGTTCTATTCCCAGTACAAAAACAAAAACAGACTCAATGAATGCCTTAGCCTGAAATTAATTCTTGAGCCACAAAATGCTGGTATTTTATATTTGAATTATCTATCTTACATAAATTTTAATATTTTTATTCTTCATTCCTTGACTACCTTCATTTTGGTTATTTAAATATATAAGTGAACTGTTACATAAGAAAGAAAACAAATTTTGTGCCTTATTAAAAGTGCAAGAAGAGAGAATAGGAAACTATTAGCTAATTAAGGTTTAATAACATCTATGAATTATCCTTGCACCCCTTGTGACCATTTGGTTAGATACGAATGTATTACATTATCCCTTATAATATCAGGAAACTCCATTAATTAATAAAGGTGTGTGTGTGTGTGTGTGTGTGTGTATGTGTGTATGTGTGTGTGTGTGTGTGGTATGTGTGGTGCTGGGAATTGAATCCAGGGTCTTACATATGATAGGCAATTGCTCTACCACTGAGTGATATCCCAGTTTAAAATTAAAGATTTTAATTTGAAGATCCTAAGAGATTATTCCAGCTACTAAGATTACATTCTGTTCAAAGTGTGGTCTCCAGTAGTTTGAGCCATACTATTTTAGAGCCATAATATTTTAGAGCCTAATACATTTTTTTCGGTCATTTTATCAAACAGAAATAATTCCTGTGCTATATCAAAAACACTTAGGTGGGGAATGAGGGGCAAGGAACAATCCAGGCAAAGAGATGAGAAAAGGTAATGAAATATGTCTTTCATTTTTGTTTCTCTTCTTTTTATTTAAATTTTTTTAATTTAAATTTCTTTTTTTAACTGACATTAAAACACAAAATGTCTACACATTAATGTGGTACCACATAATGTTTCAATACAAATAAGCATTACATACTGTTTACATCTAGGTAAACATATCTTAGCATCTCAAACATCTGTCATTTTTGTTTTTCCAGTATTGGGAATGAACCCAGAGGCACTCTATTCCCAGTCTTTATTTTTTATTTTGAGATAGGGCCTCACTAAGTTGCTGAGGCTGGCCTCAAACTTGGAATCCTTCTGTCTCAACCTTTGGGTGCTGGGATTACAGCCTGTGTCACTGCACAGGGCTTGACAGAGAGCTTTTATTGATCCCTCCTCTTCTCTAGGTAAAACATTCTGAATACACCTTTGTTGAACTGAATTAAATGGAATGCTTTACTCTCACTTTACAAAATTCTAAATGAGGTTATAATAAACCTTACTCATTGATTATCTGATATAATAAAATATAACACATGTACACCTAAAAGAATAAAAATGCTTAATTTTACCTTTATGTAATATTTAGCAAAAATAGGGAAATATTTCTAGACAATCCTGAGGAGAAGAACCTGCAAAGTAATTGCCCATTCAGTCTTCGGGGATAAAGACAGTTTATTTCTGTCAACTGAAAGAGATAATACATAAAACAGACACTAGAGAAAGGAGAAATATTTTTGTTTCTCAGAACAGAAAGCTGCAATTGCAAGGAATTAGATGCTGAGGAAAGCAAAAATATGTTTATTTATTCATGGAGCCCTTTCAAGTTGGGATGCAAAAAAGAGTAACTAAACCAAAGATAACTTGGAAAATATCTCCCAGAGTCTTAAAATCTCTAAAACTTTAAATTTAACAATGTGGAAAATGAGAACCACTTTCATAACACTGGCAAGAAAGTCAGGTTATAAGATGTCTTTAAAATGTCATGCTCAGCTTGAACTCTGCTGTAACCTCCCTGACTTATTTTTCTGAGTAGGCTGGGCAGTGAAACCCATAAGATTTGCCCTCTGGGACAGAGCCATTTTAAATACAGTGCTCTTCCTACTCATCAGACACAAGAAAGCAGTGAATCATTCATCTTCTAACCAAAATTAAGCTGGTTAATTGCATGGCTGTCAACCTTGACAGTTAATGTTGACATTCAAAATTTAGGATAAAGGATAAATGCATTTTTAACAAACAAAATGTGAAGTGGACCATTAATGAAATCCTAAGTGAAACCAAATCTTTCCTTCTTCTTTTTCTTTTAATGGCAATAGTAAATGTTTTAAAGATGTATTACTACTTGTTTTCCAGTCTGTCTTTTTCTTGACCACAACCACTATAGGATATAATAATTCTAAAATAACAGCCTCCCAAGTTATGTTATTGTAGACCAGTTTTATAGCCCAACCCATCACAAAATAAACATCAGTAATGAATTGTTCCCACGAACTGACATAAGGAAAGTCTATTGATTGTCACTAAAAAGTAGTACACTTTTTAAAAACCAAAGAAAGGTAGAACTCTAGAGATGCAAGAATTTCATTGCTAACTTATGTCATCTAAGACTTTGCCCAACTGAGCAATCAATTCATAAGAAAATAATATCTCAAGAATCTTACTGACTCTAGTTGTGATCATTCACAAACTACTGAAAAGTTTAATATATTTCAAAAGATAAAATAGTTCATTCACTTAACACAACGCTATAGTGAATGAAATTAAAAAGCTATTTAGGTTCAGCTAGACATAGGCAACTAGTATTTTTCTTATTATAGAACATAAAGGTGACTAACTCATCAGAACATTTTTTTTTCATATTAGTCATCTGGCATCGAAGAAACAATATAACACAGGGTACGGGGACGGTGCAATAGGAATCACATTTCTGAAAACGAAATTACTGTTTTCATACACTCCTTCTGTTGGCTCCTAAATTCAGGCACTTTAGAGAAACATACTTCCCTTGATTCAATGCCCTAACTCAAGTATAATTTGATAACATCTTTACGATGTTAAATGGTTACAACAAATTAAATGTTCATTTCATGTACCCCCAAGAAGTTCTTCTATACACTGTCATTTGTTTGGAACACTTAATTATCTTACTGACACACAGAGGTGAGACAAAAAGTAAATAAAATATGTATTTTAAATTCTACCTAGTCATAATTTTTGCTGTTGTTGCTTTTTTTTTTTTTTTTTTTTTGCAGTGCCGGGAATTTGACCCAGGGCCTCAAGCATACTAGGTAAGATGCTACCACTGAGCTTATACCCCAGCCTTACTGGTTATAATTTGATTTTCAAATTACTGCTCCTTTAATTCATCTACTAGCCTAGGTTGAAAACTTAAAATAGTATAAATAAATAAAACACATTCATGAACCAATTCATAAATTTAACTCACATAAATCCAAGGAATATAAATTCGTATTTGATGTTTCAGAATATTTCCACTAATAAACAAACTCTTATATTCCATCAACTTCAGTGTTAATGGTAGGGCTTTGTACTTGGTATGGCATCTTTCATCTTTAGCCTTCTGAAACCCTTTATGGTCCTTAATTAATTCTCACCACACCCCTCTGAGACAAGTTGGTATTATCATCCCCTCTTTAGAGTTGTGGAAATGGAGACAAAAAGAGATTAGAATGAGATTTGTTCAGTGACATAGAATAAATCAGAGACTCATTCAGTGTGAGCTGCAAAACTACTCACAGATAAACATGCTGTTGACCTCTTCGTTTCTCTTTCCTATCAGTAAGAATGTTTTAACATCCTCAATAGAAAATGTTTCTCGCTTAGCTACATAATTAATTACTTTTTCACTTCGAAAATTCTTAATTTCCTCTTTGAAGATTTATTTTGTTGCTCTTTGCTACAAATGGATTTTTGACATGATTTTGACATGTTGAAATCAAATATGCAGATGAGTATCCAGAGGACATTAGAATATGCACTACTTATAATTAGACATAACACTTTCAGGAAATGTGCAACATACAGTCTCAGGTCATTTATAAGAACATTTTAGGGCCTACAGCGGCCATTTGCCTAGAAATCTTCATGGTAATACTATGATAGAACCTCATGAAGTGACTCATGTTGGCTTGTTCAGGCTTGTGTTCCTGTGAACTGAAGACCTGCTGTAAACCCAGTTACAACTAGTTTCTCTTCTTTTGCATTACGCCTCACATTGACTACTAAAGTAAATCTGCATATCCTTTTTTCTATTAGAGTTCAGTGGCAAATGTCTTTATGAAGCAAAATTTAAAAGACACTTTTTGTTGTTAGTGTTTGTTTTTGATGGTGCTGGGGATGGAACTCAGGACCCCAAGAGCGAGCGCTAACTACGCACTGTATCACTGAGCTACACCTTCAGCCTCACGTTGCCCTTTTTTTCTATCATTCTCCTTTTTGGTGAAGCACCGCCAAAAGTTCATTTTTTAAGCTTAACCAAATCCATTTGCTTTACTATTTCACCCCAACCCCCAACATGACTTTAGCAACTCTTTTTCAGAGATAATGCTGTCTTTCCAAAGAAATCATCCAAAATCACAGAATTTAAAAAATATTTAGGAGTCTGGAAGACTGTGGTAGAATGCATGCTTAGCTTCCACAAGGCCCTAGGTTCAATCCTCAACACCAAAAAAAAAAAACTTAATTTGCCTTGTGTAGATGAATACTTGTTTGGGAAGCATTTCTGTGACAGGATTTATCCCAACTTGGATTCCTTATGCTGTTTGGTTTTCTTATGATGCCCTACTCCTCTAAATTGTATCCAGTCATGATACTAGCAAATGGTCTCTCCCTCTCTCTCTCTCTTTTTCCTTTTCTTTCCAATGACATCTCTTCTTTCCTCTGCTCTACTTTGTATAATTTGAATAAAATAAAATGCAAAACCTTTCTTTGAAGAAAAGGAAAAGGGAGAAAAGGTAAAAACACAACATTTTAGTTTTGAAAATACACTGTTCAAATATTGTTTCATCCCTCATACCCATTCACCTTTCTTACAAAAACTAGCCAATTTTTATTTAGAATGTTAAAAGTCAAGATTCCAGCAGAAAATATTGGTTTTAAAGTTCTGCTAAATTAAATCATTGTGAGTGTAAAGAGTCATGTAAATATGCATACTTTAGAAGAAATGACAAAATTTTCAATATATATTAATAAAAATGCATTGTGTGTGTGTGTGTGTGTGTGTGTGTGTGTGTGTGACTAGGAATTGAACCTAGGGCCCTATGCACGCTAGGCAAATAGTCTGTGGCTAAACGCAAAGTTTCAGGATCAGAGGCAGATTAAAACCTGTTGTTAGCAAACCTCAACTGCTGGAAATTTTAAACATTTTCCGAAGTCCACCAGTGTGTGCCCATAATGTTTATACATTTTACAAAATCACATTTTCCCTTCAAAATGGAAGTAATTTCTATTCTTCTCAAGAGTTTTCAAGAGAAAGACCCATCTTCTTTCACTATTTATTATACTTATAATGAAATTCTTGTTCAAAGTTTTGGATAAAATCAGCTACACTCTTTTGTTATATACTCACAAATATTTACTTTAAGGGGTAGTTGATAAACCTGTTGGTTCTATCTGTAAGTTTAAAATTAGGTCAATTTCACCATTTGGAGCTAAGCACCATTCATCACCCTTATCTTCCCAACAGCTAATCTGAAGTACTTAAGTAGTTATACATTGGCATTCCCCTTTTTAACCAATGTGGCAAGCTGTAAAGGTAGCATTGCAAAATCAGGAAGAAATTGTGCAATAATTCTTACTGACTTTGGGGTAGAAATCTTGGGAAATTATTCTCAGTTCAAAATTAAGAGCCTTAAAATCATTTTCATACAATTAGTAGATTCTTTCCTATGCAGTCTTAGGACATAACAGCATATATTTAATGAGCTGTGCAAAGAAAACAGTCTTTTTGCTGCTATTAGAGCAACATACCTGAAATTGTGTTCACATGTAGTACAAGCCTTGTTCAACTTTCTAGGAGACTCTGTCAGTTGTTGTTTAGCATGAATTTTTATGATAAAATGTGAATAATATAATGCTTGATAGTAGTAGTGGTAGCATTTCCAACAATCATTCTATCATTAGCCTTAGTCCAGACTCTCATGTGCTCTGGCATTACTTAAACTTGCTTTCAAAAGCTCTTTCATTTTTTACTGAGAGCAATTCGCCAAAATCTCCTCCCTCTTATTCACGATCACCTCTTCTTTGTTGCTTTCCTCGTTGATTAGCAGTGAATGAAAAACTGCCTTGGTGTTATTGAAGTCTGCATTTTTATGGAAAAGTAGCTGTACTGGCTATATAGAAAGAGGGGAGGATAAGAAAAGAAGGTAGATTCATTTTCTATGCAAGTCATAATTATTTGAAAGTAGACAACATGAAAGTGGATAAAATAGAAAATAAATAGAATATTTTTTTCATCATAAAATACTTCTCTATGCCAAGCAATGTAATATGTCCTGGGGAGACAAATAAACATAGTCCTTGATCTCAGAAAATTGACATTCTAGTTGGAAGAAAACAAAACTGCATCTTCCTTTACAATTCTTATCAAATTATTATCTCTTCCTCCTTCTAAATTTTTAATCATAGTAGTTTGGGCATTTACCACTTCATTCTTGGATCACTAGAATTCTTTCCTCTAAGGTCATTCAGTCTAGTAAATCCCCCCAGTTGATCCTTCCTGGATTGATTCTTCCTTTTAATTTCTACATTCTTTTACTGCATGACTATCCTGTTCAAAAGATTCAAGAATTAATGATGTTAGGGTAAAGTTTTAATTCTTAATCTTGCCTCAACCTCCATGAATCTAAAATCAGACGCCACGCTGCTCAACTTAGTCTGCAGCAATATCCCCCCAACACTAAGTTAAACTCTACAGCAAATAATTCCCTACCTGTGAAACATATTTCCCATATTTCTTCCTTGGATTACTCTGTTTCCTGTTTAGAATGCCCTTTGTTAAAATCCTGCCTATTGAAGGTCAACCTCATATATCACTTCCTCCATAAAGCCTATCTGAAATCCCATCAGCTGAAACTGCTGTGTCTCTCATCCAAATGCTTTAAGTTCCTTCTTTGTATCACTCCTATGGTGCCAGTCAAACACTGCCTTGTATTGTTATGCTCATTTCTTCCTCCCTTACAAGCATATAAAAGCCCCCAAATAGTCTTTGGCATGTGTCTTATATATATTGAGCACTTAGTAAATATTTGTGAGGTGTGAATGAAATACAATGAGAGGAACAAGCAGTGCACAGGAGATGAGAGCAAATGTGTAGGTGGAAATAAAAGACATGGAAACCTTGGTAAAAATGAAAGACATGGGGCTGAAATTTCAGTTACAGAAAGTAATTTTATTCATAATATTATCTTGATTTATAGCCTCCTTAAAAGAAATTTTCAATTTCTTACATAAATATTTCATTCATTTAAAAAATACGGGGGTTATGCAAAAAATTTAAAAAATAAGGAAAAAAAAAAAAAAGTGTTGTGGTCAATGGGTAAAATCATTGTTAAAATTCCAGGAGAGAAACAAAATCAGACCATCCAAACCAGAACTTGTTCATTATGCTTTTATGTATCGGTTAAAAATAAAATAAAATATTTAAAAAGTAGCAGTATTATTTGTACCCAGTTAAATGACCAGATTTATGTGCTGAAGTATCTATTCTTTTTATTTTTATTTTTTTTCATTTGTCCTGTATTTGTATGATAGCTAGGCCCATATTAGGATTGGAATCGCTTTTTTGATTACTTGATACATCTAACCTACCTATTTCTGGCTTGTATAACTTTGAGGTGAACAGTCTTCTGGTCACTGAAAGATGTTGGAAGTATGATGTTTTGAAAAAGAAACACAAGGAAAGAAGAAGAAAATGCTTGAAAGTGTTAGTAGTATAAGATTTGCCTCCCTCAAGGCAACTTGACTCAGAGCCTCTTCCCCTTTGTAGTCTCTCTCCCTTTTCTCCTCTAAAATATAGCATAAGATTGAAAAGGAATGCAAAGTAGACCACAGAAAGAAGATAAGGAGGAGTTATGTAAAACATTTATTTGCCCAGGAAAGAAGAAATGCTGAGACACCACCAAATGAATCCTATTCTCCCACTCCCCACTTTGTAGGTGAGAAAGTCTGTGTGATCCCAAGCAGGTATGACACCATGAAGAGAGACTCCTGCCCCTCTTCCACCAGCACTCTAAGGAGATGAAACAAGTAAATATTCTTTAAGTTGTATTTAGGCCTCAAAGTCCTGGAAAGGATGCCTTTCCGGTAGGGCAAGACAATCTTAGTGAGGAATTTTTCAAGTGTTCAAGGTCAAACTACTCTGGAAAGTAACACAATAAAGGATTTGCCGAGGCTTGTGGAACAAACTGCGTTCATTCATGCCAGAGATGATGGGGGAGGTTCAAGGGCCTCCCACACTGGAAACTGTGCTCAAAGATTTGGCATCCTGAGAACTTATCCAGACTAGCAGGAGGAAGTGTAACCCTACAAATGTGCTTCTGTAAGAATTCTCCAACCACAGGGCACTCCTGTTGAGAGTGCAGCTGGCTGCACATATGACAGCCAGATGGCCCACGTGTTCACTCAGGACACGAGGTGGTAGAGACAGGAGAGAAGATGTGTCTGCCTCCTATTGCATACTGACATCATATTAGTTGAATCGAACTACACATGAATTTGCTTTTTAATAGCTCAGAGCATTACATATTTTATTGGTGAAATCCAGAGTATATCTTTAAATAACATATACCTTTATTTCTCCCTTTTCTCAAAAGAAACAAATCCATGTTAAGATGAACTACCAGATTTAAATCCCAACATATGTATTACTTTGTAATGATTTTAGAAGTGTACATAGGATACAAATCTTCAATGAATAAGATATTAAAAAAGTAAAATTTCCTAACACTATGGTTGACTTCAAAGATGCTCTCAAACACATAATTTTTTTTCTAAAAGTTAGTATGTCAGTTGATTAAAAATATAATTGATCAAAAATTTTAAAAGGAACACTTAGTTGAGGCACAGGAAGCTCTTCAAGGTTCTTCCGAATCACTAGTGATAAAACTGTATTTAGCGTTTTGAAAGTCAACTCTAAAGGAAATAATGCACAATGGAAAAAGTAAATAGATGTAGCATTTTTATGTAGCAAAAATAATTAACAGTATTCAATGTTTTGGCCCAGAAATAGATAAGACTTAGCTTGCCTAGAATACTTGTCTCCTCCCCCATCCTCATCTTTGACAGCTAATCACCTCCTGCATTAACATTTTAAATTTGGGCAGGGGATGTAGCTCAGTGGCAAAGCACTTTCTATCATGCCTTAGGCCTTGGGTTTGACCCCCCAATACCACAAAAAAATAAAATAAAATAAACAAACTAATAAAAACTTTTTAAACTCATTTACTTGGCCTTTCTCATCACATTCCTATCAACATTCCAAATGTAGCTCCAACTTCTTCCTTACATGAAACCTCTGCCCTAAGTGAACTAGTCTATTTATGGTTTCTTGAACACAAATTCACATTCTTTATAGTTTCATGATTTTCCTCTTCCTCAAGTGTTTTATAACTTCACTGCAAGGTTGTACCCTTTCTTAAATATGTAGTTTAACTGCTGCCTCTTCAGGAACCCTTCCAACCATCTCCCCACTAAAAGAATGACACACTTTCACATCCTTGTGAAACATTTTCTTCCCTGTGCTCTTGGGGCAAGTGTTGTCTGTACTACCATTTGCTATTCACTTTGTTTCTCCATCTATTCATTGGTATACTGTATATATTTACTGTATGATCCTCCACTTTGGGTCAGAGATAACACACACTATTTTTATCCCAAGAAACTAGAACCAAAAAGAACTCAATAAATACTGTTGCTAATAAAAAGTAATGTTGAAGCTGGTAGTAGTGGCTCTTGCCTATAATCCCAGTGACTCGGGAGGCAGAGGTAGGAGGATCGCAAGTTCATGGCCAGTCTGGGCAACGTTGCAAGACTGTCTCAAAATAAAAAGGGGCTGGGGATATAGTTTTATGATAAAGCACTCCTGGGTTCAAACCGCAATATTAAAAAAAGAGTAATGTTGATATGACGATAATAATGAACCTATGGAAAACAAAAACAGGTCCTGAAACAAAAACAAAAATGAGTTTATTTCAGTGAAATCACTTTGGTCCTTTCCTGGATTCATCAACAAACCATTAAACATATGTTTAATGAAACACAATGATTAATTTTATGTGTCAAATTAATTATACCACAGGGTACCCAAGTTAAACATTATTTCTGGGTGTGTATATGAGGGTATGTCTGGATGAGATTAGCATTTGAATCAGTGAGTTTAATAAAGTAGATGGCCTTCCTCAATATGGCTGTATTTAGGGCTGACTACAAGATAAAAGTGGAAGAACAGGGACATTGGTCTTCTCCTGCCCTTGGATTACAATTTACACTTCCCAATTTCAATAATTACATGGGCCAATTCCTCATAATAAATATCTCTCATCAAAAGTTTAGAGAGAAAGCTCCATCCTATTAGTTCTATTTTGTGGAGAACCCAAAGTAACACACAGAAGTAGTTAGAACAGAGATCTTTTCTTTTTTCTGATTTAAGGAAGAATGTAAAAATCTTTCATCATTACTTGAAAAGTCTCTTTCCTTTTTGGTGGTGCTGGGGATTGAATCCAGGGCCTTGTGCATACTAGGCAAGCACTCTACCATCTGAGCTATATCCCCAGTCAATATCTTTCATCATTAAACATGATTTTAGCTCTAGTATTTTTGTAGGTGTCTGTATTAGTTCATTTTTCATTACTGTAATGAAATACCTGAGGCAGACAACTTATTTTTTTAAAGGGTTTATTGGGGCTGGTGATGTAGCTCAGCTATAGAACATATACTTAGCATTCCTGAGGCCCTATGTTCCATTCCCAACACCATAGAAATAAAAAGAAAAGAGGTTTAGTAAGCCTAAAGCTATAGAGGCTGAAAGTCCAAGATCAGGTAGCACCATTGGTTTACCCCTGGTGAAGGCCTAACCATGGACAACATAACATCATGGTGAGAGCACCTGTGAGGGAGAAATCACTTTGGCAGAGGGAAACTGATGCCCCACAATCTCTTCCAAGGGCATGCCCCTAACCAACTTAATGACCTCCCACTATGCCCCACCTCTTAGAGGTCCACACTACTTTCCAATATCACTGTACTAAGGTCCAAGCCTTGGACCCTTGAGGGACATGCTCAAATCATATCCAAACCATAGCAATGTTTTTTATCAGGTTGAGGATGTTATCTTCTACTTTTAATTTGTTGAATTTTTAAAAATTATCAATAGATAATAAATTGTTTTCAAATGCTTTTTTATATACTGATGATCTCTTATTTTTTCTATTGAATATGATGAATTACATTGCTTTTCTAACAGCAAACCAACTTCACATTCTTGTAATAAATCCCACTTGGTTATGATTTAAGTAATTCACCATTAAACATGAGAAGGTACACTAGGATCACAAAACATTTGAAGGAAACCTCTAACATGAAAGACAAGATCAAAATAAACAGGAAGTTGGGGTAAGCAGTATAATAAGCAGAGAAAATATTTAAGAATATTGTTGCCTTCAAAGAGATACCAAGATACTGCATGTAAAGAAAGCTAATGGCACTATATATTTTAATTTTTATTTATGTATGTAATTTTATGTATGTATATATTTATTTGTGGTACTGGGAATTGAACTCAGGGGTGCTCAACTGCTGAGCTACAGTCCTCAGCCCTTTTTATTTTTATTTTTTTATTTTGAGATGGGGTCTCACTAAGTTACTGAACCTTAAACTTGCAATCCTTCTGCCTCAACCTCCCAAGTTGCTAGGATTATAGGTGTGTGACACTCTACCTGGTTAACATTGTATATTTTTAAAAGGATCATTCAAAGAAAGACCATAAAAAGCTGCTATGATTTTAAAACATAGGACATAAAAATTCAATGGTGGCAACCTGGGAAACCGAGGCAGGAGGATCTCAAGTTCAAGGCCAGCCTAGGCCACTTAAGTGAGACCCTGTCTTGAAACAAAATACAATAAAATATGGGGATGTAATTCAGAAGTGAAGCACCCCTGGGAGGGAACAAGAAGAAGAAGAAGGAGGAGGAGGAGGAGGAGGAAGAAGAGGAAAAGGAAGAAGAAGAGGAGGAAGAAGAGGAGGAAAAAGAAGGAGGAAGAGGAGAAGGAAGAAGAGGAAGAGGAAGAAGAGGAAGAAGAAGGAGGAAGAGGAGGAGGGGGAAGGAGATGATTTTAATGGAGTAGGGAATAAAAAAACAAATTTCCCAGAAAAAAAGGGGGGAAAGGACAAAAAGAAGAAAATTTGCAGGAGAGAAAAAAGAAAGAAAATTAAAATTTAAGCATCTCTTTAATGGTAGCTCCTCAAAGAAATTGGGGATTGGGTTGGGGGTCTCAGGAAGGGGAATTAATGTAGTTACATTACAAGGACAGCCATTATATTCCTAAATCAAAAGGTCTGAATTTTCAGTGCTCATCATAATGATTTAAAAAGACATATATAAGGCTCATTATGTGAAATTTCTGAGCAGTGTAGACAGATCCTGAATCCTCTACTGAGGAAAAACATTTTACATACAAAAACTCAAACTACAATGGCAAATTTTTCGACATCAATCCTGAAAGTCAAAAGACAATGGACTTACATAGCATGCGCAAGTCCCTGGGTTCAATCCCAGTGTCACCTAAAAAAAGACAATGGAGCAATGGCTTTAATATTTAGAGGGAAAATAATTTCCAACACTTTATTTATTTATTTATTTATTTATTTATTTATTTATTTATTTATTTTTGCGGTACTGGGGATCGAACTCAGGGTCTTGTGCTTGTGAGGCAAGCACTCTACCAACTGAGATATCTCCCCAGCCCTCCAACACTATATTTAGAATAAATATATTTTTAGACATTCAATAGATTTACTGGAAATTGTATTCCATTAAAATAGGGAAACAAACTAGAAGAAAAGAGGCATAAGATCCAGAAATAAGGGACCAAACACACAATAAGGATAGGGGGAAATCCCCAGCGAAATTCCAAGATTGAGAGAGATGCAGAAGGACATAGGCAGACAGAGCAAGATGGCAAGTGAGGAAGTCAGAGGCAGGTTCACAACAAAGGATCATGGAGAGGTCTTCCAATGAGGTCAGCTTCCCAGGTGACAAAAGTGCTCGTGTACCCAAGCAGAGGGTCCAATCAGACAGCCCCTTTTGTACTTATGCTCTTAAGTGAGGGATCCAATAGAAAAACTAAAATAGACACATGTATATGGGGGACACCAATGAACAGGGGTGGAGATAAGGGAAGGAGGAAATTCCAGAGACCATTAAAAAAAAAAAAAAAAGCCAAAACTTCCCATGGGACTCCTGGCTCTGGGGCCCCTTGTCTTCCGACAAGTCTGTCTCTGTCACTTTTGCAATAAACCTGCTGCTTTCTGGCTGTCTCTGTGTCCTGTTCGATTCTTTGCTGAGTAGAGACAATGAACCTAAGACTCCTAGATGGTAACATGATGAGATCTGTGTGTCAGGCCTGGAGAGTAACAGGCCCATATTGGAACAGGAGAATGCAAAGCTCTAGTAAAAATATCCTCACGGGGGAAAAATTGTTTGCCAAATGTGCCCAATCTTAGAGAATATTTACATTTCTGATAGAGAATTTAAGGAGATTTAGGTACACAGAAAACTAAATAAGTGAACAAAAGGGGGCAATTATTTACTTTAGGAGAAAAGAATAACATGAAAAAATTATTGCTTGGTCATAATCATTATAAAGGCTGAATATTGACAGAAACAAATAATAATGATTACATTAGGAAAATGAGGAGGATATTATTAATAAAACAAAGAGCTGAAGAATTTGAAAGAGTATGTCATTGTGAAAACATTTACAGACTGCATACTGTATGTCAGGAAGTAAGAGGATCACACATATTATTGGCTCTATGAGGTAGGTATTGGTATTAATTCCAGTTTTCTGATGAGAGAGTAAAAGTATAGAAAACTGAATCAACTTCCCCAAAGATCAACTGGAGGTGATTTTACTAGAGCTCAAAATTGTTACCAGATGGGGTAGGGGTGCTACTAGCTTTTAGCAGATAGAAACCAGGGACTCCGTTAAACATTCTGACACATATAAGACCGCTTTCTAAAATGAATATTAATTCTGCCGTGGTTAAGAAACAATATCTAAAATGAAAAGAAATGGTAAGTGACCCAGCAGATTTAATCCTAACAGCTCTTGAGGACTCTACTCTGCTGCCTTTCAATAGCAGTTTAAACTTAGTGCAGTGGCACAGGCCTTAATCCTAGCTGAGGTGAGGCTGAGGTGAGAGGATTGAGTCCAAGGCCAGAGTGGGCAATTTACCCACCCACCCCCTTCCCCTGCCACATCTCAAACAAAACAAAATTAATAGTGGTTTAAGAATACTACTTAAATGGGTGCATGTGCATGCCTATGATACCTGCTACTTGGGAGACTGGGACAGAAGGATCACAAGTTTGAGGTCAGCCTGAGAAACTTAGGGAAATCATATGTCAAATAAATACATAAATAAGGTTTTTAAAAGGGCTTGGCTTGTGGTGCAGTGGTAGAGTACACTGGGTTTAATCACCAGTACTGCAAAAAAACAAAAAAACAACAACAAAAAAAGATACTATTTAGAAATATAAAGGTAAATATCAAAGAAAGAGCTGACAGAACTGGAAGTGATTGCCTTTGACCTGGCAATGGGGAATAAAAACCACTGGACTATTACTGTATTTTGTGGTTTCTGTTGTTTCTGTTGTTCTCTTAAAAGACCTGAAGAAGAACTATTTGAGTTATAACATGCTTCTTTTTAAAAGTTAAAATAATTGTGAACATTGAAATGATAGACTATTTTCAGCTTAATAACCATTTCTTATTTCCAGGAGTTTTTATTAAAATGCAGTTTGTAAGAGTTGTCTCTCAGTAAATCTTTATAATGCACTCAATGGGGAAAAAATGTTCATGGAAAAGAAAATACATAGAAAGAAAAACGTTTGTCTTGATTGACATCTTGCACATCAAGTTCCAACTTGCAACATAATTAAGCATTTCAGACAGAAAATCCAGAAGATCCAGATTTGTTATGGAAAGCTATTCAGACCTTATAAGCAAACAAAAAATAGCTTTATGAGATAATGATAGATTACCAACTCTATCATTACATATATAGAAACATTTACATTAGAGGAACAGTGAAGCTTTTTTTTTTTTAACCCTGAAAGCAAGTAAAATAAGGATGATGCCTTTACTCTTAATAACTACTTTTACATTCATAGGTATAATTTTTAAAATTCATATGGAAAATACAACTCTAATTTAGAAAAGCACCCTCAACCTCAATATCTTCTACCACTAACAGGATACTGAGCAGAGAAGAGAAAGAAAGATACCAAGTTTATGCCACTACTGCAGCAATACACTAAATCCGAAGGTTATCTCACCTTTTATACCAGACAAAGCAAAAGCCAACTGCACAAATCTTCCCCATCTCTATTTCTTTCCCCTCATCTTAATTTCTCAGGTGTTTAAAGTTCTCTATGGATTCTCTTATTTTCTGACTAGGTCATTTCACATGTTTTAAAAAGCTAATAGATATCAAAATGTATACAGTAGGAATTCTTGCACCTGCTACTGTCCGCATTCACTGCATTCTTCCCAGTCCCCTATAAATAACCTTTTTTTTTTTTTTTTTTTGGGTGCTGGGGATCGAACCCAGGGCCTTGTGCTTACAAGGCAAGCACTCTACCGACTGAGCTATCTCCCCAGCCCCTAAATAACCATTTTTAAAAATAAGAACTAATTGATGCTCCTTTATATAAATATAAGAAATACAGAAATTCATATAGAAATATATTCTTATATTTCCCATATACTCTTCTATATCTTGTTTTATTTCATACAATATTTTGGAATAAACTTTAACATAGTTGAAGTTTCACCACCATTTAATCATTTAATCATCGAAAGATAATAATAGTCATTTAACAGATTTTTTTCTGTTCTCAGATACACTGAGAAAAATATATTTTTAAACCAGGTATATATATTTTTTTATGTTTTTTAGGATTTTAAAAAAGTTACTAATTAAGTCAAACTAAAGAAACTTCATAGTTTAAAAAGTAGTATATTTGGAAACAAATACTTAACATAACCTTAAAATGTCCTTTGTATAAAAGTAAAAAGGTGTTAATTTGGCTCGATTTTATTATTTTCCATACTTGTTAGTAATAAATATGTAAATTTTAAATAATATTCAGCTTTATCAAATATTTTGATATCACATGTGTATATATGTCATACATATATATAAGTATATACCTGATATAGTCAAAGATTATAAAACAAATGCTAAAAGACTAAGTAATCATAGTGAAATTAAGGTTGTTTTTTTTTTTTTTTTAAGCGTTTTTTTAGCAAGATTTTAACAGGAGCCAAGGTGCTTTGGATTGTAGGTAATTAAATCCTTTCCCTACACCCTGCAACATGGACAACTCAAAAGGAAACATTTGAGTAGAGCTCAGAATGTGGGATTTGGTAGAGGAGATAAAGAAAAACGCAGCACATGACAACCATACACCAATATAACCTTTGTCCTAGGACTTCTCAGTCAAGTTAATTTGTCCTAGAACTGTGAAATCAAAGGCAGGTGAGAATTGTTCTGTGGTTTTGCATTGCTAAATGGTCTTTGAATGAATGGTCTTCTGCCCCAGTTCAAATTATTATTATTTGGGGGGTACATATTAAAATAGTTGGCCCTTTTACATTTCAAGAGAGAAAGGAAATTTTTGTGTCTCCTATGGATTCAACTTATGTCCCAGAACACAGGGAGATGAACCAGCAATCAATCAGAGACATCAAACTCTCTGATTTTTCCATTTTTTTAAGGCATAAAGGCATACCCTTATCTAAAATAAAATCTATAGAAAGAAATGAAATAGCACCTCCATGCCAAAAATAGGAGTAAAATAATTAGAAGGAATTCAGTTATCTATTGAAAACAACCACAAAGAA
Source organism: Sciurus carolinensis (assembly GCF_902686445.1). NCBI lineage: Eukaryota > Metazoa > Chordata > Mammalia > Rodentia > Sciuridae > Sciurus > Sciurus carolinensis. Next base: position 69,706,304 of record NC_062222.1, on the reverse strand, counting down.
GACAGACTCCCCTTTAAACCTACTAGAGGTTGATAAATAATAATATGTTATTAAAATATGGTTTTAAAATGCCAGTCAAATATCATCTCTCAAATAAAGAAAATTAAATCAAGATTCTTCCATGAAAATTCTGTATGCTCACAAGCATGAAAATAAAAACCAAAGTAAAATGGTAAGCACTTTGGTAAAATTCAATTGACAATGTTTAAATCACACCAAATATTCCTATTTGGTGTTCACTCTGAACAAATTTGTTATGTTCATCCTTGTTCAGAGAGAGTCTTTGAGTAGTTTGTCATTGTATATATGTATGTGCTTTTTGGTGAAGATGAAGTATAAGAACTCTAAATTCTCTATACAACCTCTATCCATGCATCTGTGAACAGATTCTTTTTTTTTTTTTTTTTTGGGCGGGGGTTACTAGGGATTGAACCCAGGAGCACTTTAACACTGAGCTACATTCCCAGACTTCTTTATCTTTTATTCTGAGTCAGGGTCTCACTAAGTTGCTTAGGCTCTCACTAAATTGCTGGGATTACAGGCATGTGCCACATGGCAATTATCAATTTTTAAAAATTATTTTGTCTTCATTGAGGTGACATATGAATCAAGTGGTTTGAGCAACTGATGTCCAAATATAAATAAGTTTATTTATTCGTTTATTATTTATTTATTTATTTACTGTGGTGCTTGGGATCAAACCCAGAGCTTCACACATGCTATTCAAGTGCCCTAACGCTGAGTTACACCCGCAACCCAGGAATTCATTTTTGGTTAAAATATCACTTATTATTAGGTATCAATTAGGAATACTTGGGTGCTTCAAAGTGAATCAATAAGCATTTTCCTTTCTTTATTTCTCTCTCTCTTTAAAAGAAATTCTTTTTTTTTTTTTTAAAGAAATTCTTTTGGTCTTCAAAAGCATAAAAAATATTTCACCATTTATCATCTATAAAAATGAAAATAATTATAAATATAAAATTCATTTAGGAAAGAATTTTAAAAGTTAGCCAAAAGTACTCTCTAGATCTTTTAAAGTAAAAAATAGTCCCTTTTGGGAGAAATTTATTTAAAAGTCCAAGGCAAATTAATGCATTTTTGTTTACTTTGTCAGAAATACAGTATAAAATTTGTATTATTTTCAAGGACTGGATACCATATTATTAGGATGAAAACATGCTCAGAGAAATTAACCATAGTAGTATAAAACCCAAAGTCAAGCAAGGGGTTTTGCATGTATCATGGAAATACAAATTCAAAACTTTAGTTTTATCAAAGCTATCTGAAATCAAACTTTCTCCATGAATATATCAAATAACTACTTTTTGTAGGTTCTTTGTTTTCACTCTCAAAAGAGGCTCCTTAGTGCCTTAGAGTGATCACATTTAGGTAGATTAATCCATTAACTAGGATAAGACTAAAATAATCATCTGTGTCATCTAAAAGAAACACACCTATACAAATTACATTGTGGGAGAAGAGTCTCTGATGACCATCAAATAGAAATTGAGAACTAAACTGATGGACCCTGAAAGACCAGTAATTTGATAGGAAACTTTCTATGGTAGCTGAGAAACCAATGATACTTTACATAAAATGTAATCTCTTTATAAGATTTCTGCATTTTAATTTATATTTGTATATTTATATTATAACTATGGTTATAGTCTGAACATGATATAACATTTGAGATGATATAAAGAAAATCATTATTTTATGAAGATACTATCAAATTATTCAAGATCCAAACAATTCATTTAAAATTGTTTAAAATTGAAATCACACACATATAAGATCTTGCTTATTTACTTAAGTTTCATAGAAAAACTTAATGTCTAAATAACCTATTTACCCTACCCTCACTACCTACTGAAGGTTAACTCAGCACGTAGTTATCTCCACACTATGGATATGAAAATAGCTGAGACTGATGATGGCCTAAATAAACCAATAGCTGTTTCCAATCCCCATTTCCCAATGTCTGCCTTCACAAAAGGCTAGAAAAGCTAAGTACTTGATTTTTTGCTCTTCTTGCAGTCAGAAGTGGTCATATAAGTTCTGGATAATTCGAGGGTGAACAAGTATTGGAGAGAAGTCTTTTCGGCTAAGTTGTTAAATTTTCTATATAGAAAATGAAACCGCCAAGGCTAGTCCCACAGTTTTCCATCCTTCTTCTAATCTTCAAAGAGGATTGGATGCCTAGAATTATAGCAGTTTTTTTTTTCTTTCTTTCTTTCTTTTTTTACTTGCAAGAGAAAGGCAAGGAGAATCGCAGTGGACCTAGTTCAGACATTGTTGAGCTACTGTATGTACTATTACTGTCTCTTCTTTTTGCCCTTCCCTTCTCTCTCTCCAAGAATAAAGAGATCAACCAACAAACTCACAAAGACTACAATTTGCTGAACACTTATTGCATGTAAGATACTGTGCTAAACATTATATGCAGATATTTTTCAAAATTAATAACTCTATTATATAACTTCCACTTAAACCATTAACTAATATTCTTCATTCCTTGTATAAAACACCCAGAATAATGCCAGAATCAGTGGTCTCTGATTGTTTACAAATGGTCTATATTATAATATGCCTACATATGTATGCTTCCTCCAGCTAAGTTATCACTATGGGGAACCCTTCATTCCTTCCCTCAGTAACATCAATGCCTACACTATGCAACTAGGCACTGTTCTAGGAGATGGGGATACAGTGGTCTACAAAACAGACAAAATTCCTGTCCTTATGAAGCTTACATAAAAAGAAATTGTTTTTAGTGAGTGTCCCAAATTGTTCATGAGTTATTCTTGCTAACATAAATATGTAATTTAAGGTTTATATAATATACTAAATGTAAGTGAAAAAGATATTTTTCCTACTAAAATGAAATTGATACTTTAAAAAAGGTTAAAATGACAAAATTTATGTTATGTATATTTTACTACAATTTAAAAAATAATAAAGTTGAATGCTGCGAAAAGACAAGGTACTGCCATGAATTAGTATGGGAAAGAAAACTGGAATATACTACACAAATATACAAGTATTTCAAATTCATATTGTTTCACAAGCGTCCTTAAGTTTTACATTCCTTTTAACAAAAACTAAAATAGAATGCATATGGGAACAGTTTGTTTAAAAAAAAAAAAAGGATAACTTAGGCTCTCAACAGCAAATCTATGGTCAAAGGGCCTTGGACCAGCATGTAAAGATTGGCTAATGAATGTAATGATAGGTTTCTAGTAAAAATAAAATGCTTAAGTTATTTATGTATAATGTTTTATAGTTTTCTTGTTTTTGCTGAAGAACTATGCATCCTAACAGTTTCAGCTTTCTAAGACAAATTTCTTCTCATATTATCAAATATAGCAGGTTCAGCACTTCCTCCTTTTATATGAGTATCATAAGTCTGGATTGGGTTCCAAAATGATAACTAGTCTCTGTATGTAAGATCATTTCCCTTTAAGTTTTCCATTAGACATTACAGGGGGAAATGTAAAAATCAAGGCAATTAACTTTAAAAAAAATTTTTTTTTAACTGAAATGATGTCTTGTTTTATTAAAAACTCCTACTCCACCTAACAAAGTCTTTAATGATCAACTTTCTTGCTTAGCAGCTTACTCACATCACAATGTTAAATCACCACTTTAAAAGAGAACGTAACCTAGAAAGCTTAACTTCTCTCTTGGTCGCCATTTGAGGGAATACTAAAAAATAAAAAAATAAAAAAAATAATAATAATAATCATGATTAGCAGTCACAAACCATAAGGCAAGTCCCTCTGGGCCAGGTTTAGATGATAGTTTATTCCTATTACATTGTCTACTGTATGCTCTAACAGTTAAGTTTCAAAAAACAGAAGGGTTACGTTTATTTGCCATTCTCCCTTCAACCAAATTGAATAGGCGGTTACATAACTTGCCAGAACAAGTAGTAAAAGTGAGTCAGACAGGACCAACCCTAATAAAAATTGTAAATTAGGCAGTTTGACTTCAGTGCCACACCCCTTTAGTACTACGTATAGTTCCCTGATCCCCTCCCTTGGTATCATCAGCCCTAAGGGTCACCCAAATACTATAGATTTCTCTTCTCTCCTATCACTAAATCTCTCTCTCTCTCTCTCTCTCTCTCTCTGCTTCTCTCTCTCTCTCTCTCTCTCTCTCTCTCACACACACACACACACACACACACACACACACACACGCACACACCCCGAAACTGGCTTCCCTTCTTTCCCTCTTTCCTCCTTCCCCTTCATTAATTAAAATTTACTGCTTCAGTATCTCTCTCCCTCAGGGTTTAAAGTGACAACTACCTAATCTGATAAACCGATCCACACTAATGTGTGAAGAGAGAAAGCTAGAAGGTAAAAGGAGTTTTAACTATGACCTTCTGAAGATAACACCTTTCCAGTTTAACTCATTAGTAACTGAATGTGAGAATTTCTGGCCAAAGAATCTAAGTAAGGAAAAGATTTTGGTTCAGGTACAGTCTTGAAGCACCAGGCAAATCAAGTAGGGATATATGATTGCACTTAGCCTAACATGCAACCAGCCCTAATTCTGTCACCCCAATCAGTTTGGGGCCAGTGAGGGGCAACTGGAAGAGTGAAGTATTAAAGAAGTTGGTTGACAAGGAAAAGTATAAATTACAGGAGTACCACAATTAAATTTTCTGCCTTAGCTGGATATGGTGGCACACCCCTGTAATCCTGGTGACTAGGGAGGCTGAGGTAAGAGGATCGAAAGTTCGAGGCCAGCCTCAGCAATTTAGTGAGGCCCTAATCAATTGAGCAAGACCATCTCGAAATGAAAAACAAAAAAGGGCTGGGGTTGTAGCTTAGTAGTAAAGTGCCTTTGATTCAACTCCCAGTATAATAAACAAACAAACAAACAAACAAAATTCTGACTTTGTCTTTCATAGGGCTACCTAGTTCTAGTACCTAATAAACATTTTCCAAAATTTTGCTTCAAAATAAGATTATTTTCAAAAATTATCTCGTCTAAACCTCCACTAATTTCAAAAACCTACATAACTTGTCATTGTTTTTTATTTTTTAAAATTGTGATTTACAGTTTACAAACACTTCTTGTGCACATAGTTCATTTGCTCCTGCTGAATATTTACAGGCTATCATGTGTGGGACATATTAGCTATTCTTATTTCATTTACTTTGTAAATGAGGAAAATGAGGATCAAAGAAGTTGAAAAGATTTGTCCTTAGGTCTCCTGATTGTAAATGCAGTGCTCTTTTCAATGTTGCTGAGCTACTAGGCTGCCTCCCAACATTTAGAGTTATCTATGCCACTGCTGTCATGTAACTCTACATCCTAAGGGAATTCTCAAATTTAAGAGGGTTCAGCTTTGACAAAAAGAAACTAACCTGTTTATTCAGTGGACCCCAGGGTAATTGTAGTCCTATCTGGTTTCCATCACTGCATTTTCCCCCCAGTTAATTCTTGGTTCACTTGGAAGTGTTAGTACTGCTTCACAAAGTCTTCCTTAAGCACTGTCAGAGTTTGTGCTCCAATTACCTGCTCATGTTTTGGTGGATTACTTATCTTGCTTCTGCTTCTCACCTGGGCAAAGTTCCAATCACAGTCCTCACCCTGTAAGCAAGAAAGGATAATATGTTTCTGGACTTAAAAACAAAACAAAACAAAAAAAACACTAACATAGCTAGTCCCAGGCAGAATGCAACTATTTCACATTGAGAACAACACAAGAAGCCAGCTGGGAAAACACTGCAGATTACAGATTTGGATTACCCCAGAATCAATTTCAGCCTTTAAGGTAAAAAGTGAAGTTTTAAAATCGATGTCATTTGAAGTATGCAATCTTAACATTTTGGAGGGATAAAAACCCCTTTGTGAACTTACTGAAATGTATGGATGCTTTCTCTCGGAAAAAAATTAATTGGGCACCGAGTGGCATATGGATCTCAGGATGCTCCCCACTTAGGGACCATTCTTGTGACATACTAAGTCAGTAATATTTTATGTGGGACTCCGGGATCATCCTATAATGGACACCAGACCCCCAAGACTATATTCCCAGGATGTGTATTTGTGTTTATAAACATTATAAATTGTGAAACATATTGAAATTGAATTCACAAATGAATAAGTCAATCTATAATGCTACCTTCATGGGACATTATCTATTTCACATATTTTCACTAATATTAGATATTAGGTCTTTAAAATATTCCCAACTTGATAGTTACAAATGAAATTTCTCAATTTTTCTTTCTGTAGTACAGTTGTTTCCAAATATTTACTGCTTGTCTGTATGTATCCTTTTGTAAATTTTCTCTTCATGTCTTTCTCCTATTACCCACAGCCCTCAGTCATAACTCACTGATTTTTAAGTTATTCTCACTGATTTTTAAGTTTGTTTGTTTTTTGGTACAGGGTATTGAACCCAGGGTAGCTTCACCACTGAGCTACATCCCCAGTTCTTTTTATTTATTTGTTTTTGTGAGACATGTTCTCGATAAGTTTGCTGAGGGCCTCCATAAATTGCTAAGGTTGGCCTTGAATTTGCAATCCTCCTGCCTCAGTCTCCTGAGTAGCCGGGATTATAGGATTACAGGCATTCACCATCACTTGGAGCTTGTAAATTTTTTTTTTTAATTCAAGGTATTGGCTCTCTGCCAGTTGTATAGACTATAAATACTATCTAAGAGTATTAAAAAAAAAAACTCTATGGCATTTCATTTGTTGTTTTCCATTGTACTACAGAAACTTTGTATTCCTACAAATTATTTTCTTTAGTATGTCTGGGTTTCTTTAGTATGTCTGGGTTTCTTTAGTATGGTAGAAAGACCATATTTTCTCAAAAGTTTTAATAAATTCACTTCTATTTCCTTCTAGTAGTTTATGATTTCATGTTTTTACATTGAAATCTAAATATTATTGGACAAATAGAGCTTAGAAGTAGACTCTAAAATATATGGAAGCATTTCATTGTAGAGGGAGGAAAACTAAATTATTAGGTAATGATGTGGGGACAACTGGGCAGCTGCTTCTACCACCAAAGTAGATTCCATATGGATGAAAAAAAAGAAAAAGAAAAAAGAAAAATAAGCACTTAAAAGTTCTAGAAGAAAACATGGAGAATATTCTCAGTGATAGGAAAGAATATGGCTTATTCATATGAAAAGATGCTCATAAGAGAAATGAAAATTTTACCTACAATGAGATATCATTTTATAACTATCAGACTGGCAGAAGATAAAAAAATTTTGGTAACACTGTATTAATAAGGATGTAGGGAAATGGTATGCCATAAAATTTTCTATTTTTGTTAGGATGACCAGAATTTGTCCCATCCTCCTAGAGGGCAGATTGATTTTGTCCATTAAAGTATGGAATATGCCTATTCCTTAATTTAGCAATTATACTTCTAGAAGTTAAACCTACAAATCTATACCATATGTAATCCAGAACCAAATACAAAGAAATGTATTTCAATTTGTAAGGCATAGCAAAAGTTTGGGAATAATCTATGTGTCCATTGAAAAGGGAAGAGTTCAATAAACTATGCTACATCTAAATAAAAGGATATTGTACAGCCTCACAAAAGAGTTAAGTTCATCTAAAGCATCTGGTATAGAGATCAAAGAAATAAAGTTAAAAATCAAGATATTAGATATGTAACAACCTTTGAAAAAGGATATGTAGGTGTGAGTCTGAAAAGATACACAAGAAATAGTTTTCTCAACACCGTATATTGAATGATATTACATCTAGTTGACCATTTTAGTCTGCTGATAATCATTGTAATTTATAATTTAATTTAATATTTTTCCAGTGTAATTCCTTCCTTCATCATCTTCTTTTTTTTAGTAAATAATAACTTTATTTTTTATTGAGTTTTATATGTGGTGCTGAGGATCAAACCCAGTGCCTCATGTGTGCTAGGCAAGTGCTCTACCACTAAGCCACAATCCCAGTCCTCACTGTCTTCTTGATTATTTTTTGTTATACTCTTCCAAATAAATTTTTAAGTTATTTTATCAAATCCCCAAAGCATATGTTAGCTGATTAGAATTATACTAGATATATAGATTATTTTTTAAAAACATTATAATCATACAATGTTTGATTCTTGATATTTAAAGTACCTCTCTCTTCCTAAAATTCTTATGTAAGTTTGTCATTTTAAATTATTTTATAAATTTCTTTTATTTTTAGATATTTGATTTTTGGTGATTATTATAAAAAGAACTCCTTTTATGTTTTATTTTTCAATTGCTTATGGTTTAAACACAGGAAAACTTGATTTTTGTATGTCAATTTTATAAGTAGTTACTTCATCTTTCATTGCTCATCTCTCATTGCTTTTAATGGTTTTTAGTTGATTCCCTTGGGTTTTCATATCATTTGCATATAATGATAATCCTCCATATGTATATGCAGTTCAACATTTAATCTATTTTCTATTTCATATTTAATTGCATTGATTACCAGTTCCATTGTTAAAGGATCTGATAGTAAGTGTTCGTGCCTTGTTCCTGGGTTCAATAGGAATAATCACAGTGTTTTATTATAAAGCAAGTTGCTGGTTTCAGTACAACATACCTATTTTTAAATCCAAATTCTTGAAATATTTTTTATTAGGAATGATGTGGTAGGATTTTATAAAATATTTTCAGCCTTAATTGAGACATACTGTTTTTCTCCTTTAATCTATTAATATAGTCAACTATATGAAAATTTTTTTGTTATTGAATGATTCTTATATACCTGGAATAATTCCTCTTCATTTTAGCATATGAGTTTAGTAATGAGTTCTATTTAGTAATATTTAATTTGGATTTTTATATTACATCTGAAAGGAGATTAACCTGCAGATTTCCCTTTTGTGTATTTTTTATCTGGTTTTATTTTTAAAACAGCTTTTCAGCTCATCCCAAACAGAGGGATTACTGGTGAAAAGGCCTGAGGGTAACCACCTGAAATGGTCTCAATGCAAAACAAAGAAAGAAAATGCTTACAACACTGTGGTTTCTCTAATTTTCTGAAAATTTACAGCACCATTCTCTCTGCACCTTCTTTTTGACATGACTGCACAAGCTTTAGCAGGTATTATGAATACTGCTTTTCTTTCCGATAAATGTATAAACTTTCTTTCACTGGCAAACAGAGGCAGATGTTCCGTGAAGCCTTTTGTTCTTCCAAAATCTGCCTCTCTCTCTTATTTTACCTCCCTGATACATGAACCAGAATATTTAAAACTGGAGGAAAAGGTGGGAAAAGGGCCCCAGTCATTCATTTCTGTCTTCACTCTAACTACCCTGGTCTTCTCACTGCTATTTACTTTCCTCTCTCATTCCTCCTGTTGCTCTTTAGTCTGATGTTGTTTGCCTCCATTCCCTTCCTTGTCTTTTGCTTCATTCATTCCACTACTTACCCTTCAAAGTCCAAATTAAACTCTCTTCCTTCATAAATTTCTTTTATCTACTTGGATACTCCAACGTGCCTGAAAGTTTTAGCTATAATTGTTTTCAAAATTGCTTCAAGAGTGCTAGCTTGCTTTCTTAGCTCCATGGTTAGCTCCTTGAGGGCAGGGACCTTATCTTAAAATTCTGCTGTATATTTTCCATTGTGTTTGGCACTGTGAGTAATCATATTCAATGCATATTTGGAAGGCACATCTGACTGAAGACATCCATCACAGTTATTCATTTAGTAAATGAGATAATGAAAACTCAAGTGCTAGCCAAAGGTAAATCATTACTATTAATTCCCTCATTCATCATACACGTACAGCAGCCTCAGGGGCTGGGGAACCTAGGATTGCAGTTTTCTTGGGGAAGCCGGATAAGCCTCGGATCTCTCCATTTTGGAGCCAGGCATGAAATAACAATTTACCAAGGGCTCAATACTAGGGGCTTTAGACTAAATTATCTCCGGGTGGGGAGCAGAGGCAGGGGATCTCCTTCCCTGAGTGGAACAGGTTACCTTGTACCTCTAGGATAAACCAAAACTTTCAAAACTCAAACAGCAAAATACTATTTGATCATAAATTCTTCAAGACTTTCTTGTAAAATATTAAAACTTAAATCCCTTAGTTTCTATGAGAGGAATAACTACACAATATACCTTTATCAAGTTGTAGGACGTATAGAAAAATGGAGATTATCTTATTTTATGTTAAACTTCTTATTTAAATTTTTAAACTTTAGGACTATCTTATTTTCAAAGAGAAAATACCAAGACTAGCGTTTACATACTTTTGAAAATTTTTAGTATTTGAGTTTTCCCGAGGGCATTCTGAATTGTGTTGCCTCCACACCTTTGAAGATCACTTTACAACTGTGGGAAAACTCACGGAGCTGTTTTCTTTAACCCCGCCATTTCTAACTTGCTTTATTGCTCCAGGGAGCTGGCACAGCTCTGGTCTTTCTCTTCCACTTTCTCCTCATCCTTTCAAAGCCCAAATCTCCCGGTGAGAATATGGAAACAAGGCTGAGGCAGGGGAGCGCAAGGGGGGAGGGGTAATTTAGGTCGCCAGGGGAACAGCTAGCAGTTACGCACTTTTTACTCTCCGGGCTACGCACTCCCCAGGCCACAAAGTTGTTTCTGAAGTTGGAAGTGTGCGGCCCTTGGATGCATTTTCAACTTAGCTGACAGTAGGTGTCCAGAGAGCAGGCTCTTAGAACTTTGCGGCTCCGCCATCAACCTAAGCGTCAGGCTAGTCAGAGGAACACTAAAAGCCAGGCCCAAGGCACCGGTTGTCATGGGAACTCGGGCGCCGGTCTCCCCGGCGACCTCGTCCCTTGGGAGGGGGCGGAGCTGGAACCAGACGGGCCAATGAGGTCGAGTGGAGCTCAGGGTCGGAGATCCGCTTGTCCTCCTGGAGCCCGGGAAGAGTTGAGTGACAGGACTGAGGGGCGGGGCTGGCGCGGCCGCCCGAGGTGGAGCTCCAGTAGTGCCAGTAGCTCAGGCGGCCGCGCCGAGGCGAGGGTGACACACCATGATCACGGCCCCTGAAGACCGCCGTGCCGCGGAGCAGCACTCCCTGGCTCCCCGGTCCGCCTCGGCCGCCTCGGCAGCGCTCGGAGCCTGCTGCAGGAGTTGAGGCGCTCTCACCAAAGGGTTTGGCGAAGTTCTTGAAGGGACGCAGAGCACAGTAGGGCGGCGAGTGCGCTAACGCTCTGGGGTCAGGCAGTCGGCGGGGGTCGCCTCCGGAGGGGCGTTTCCAAGGCGTCGAGGAGGAGGAGATGCTGCTTCTCCTCTCCCGCTCCCAGGCTTCTTCCTCAGCTCCTTCAGCCCACGCCTGCAGCAGCTCGGGGGAGAAGAGGTGGTGGCTCTCCGCACCCGCGGCGGCTGCCGGCGGCCAGCCCGGACGTCGCGTTCCCGCAATCCTTGCCTCGAGCTCCAGCAGTAGGAACGGGTCTCCAGACGAGCGGGTGAGGACTAGGGCAGCCCTGGGCGCTGGACGGGATGTGCTAGAACCAAAGTACCCCTCATTCGCCCTCTTCTGTCTCTCTGCTTTTGCTCCAACCCCTAAGCCCAATTCCTCTGTTGACCTGGTGAAAGAAACTTTTCTTTGGTTTTGCTGGTCGGGTGTGTTTGTATGTTAAGAGCGGAGTTAGGGTGACTGGGGTGGGAAAGGATGAGATGAAATTTCATTTAGGCAGAGCGGAAGAAAGCCAGATTCTTGGGAATGAAACCCCAAACAGGGAGTGAGAGATTGTGGGGTAATAGGGAGTGACCTTGCCCCATCATACTTGTACAGACAGCTCTACTCAGTGCGTGCTAAGAGAAGGCTCCCGGAGTCTGTTTCTAATTTCTGTAAATGATTGTGGAGATGGTGTGGTTAGAGGCCGCCCAGAAGAATGTGTATGTGTAAGGGCTCGAAGAAGAGGGGGTGGGGAAAGAGGAAGGGGACAGAGGGAGACTCTGTCTGATGCAAGCTCTTTTATTGCTTTTTTTCTTGCTCAAATTAAAACTCTTTCTCCTCTGCACCTTCCCTCTCCCGCGCCCTTGCTCCTTACCTGGTACTGTAAGTGCAGAGAGCTGGAAAGCTGAAGTTAAACCCAAATCAAGAAAATTCTTACGAAGTTGAACTTCCTTTTGTTGTGAATGTATCGGAGAAGGGAGGATGGCTAAAATCATAGCCCCCAAGATTTGCAGCAATACAGTTTTCACTAGCCTTGCACATATAGAATCTACACCTCCACACACTTCCAGGTAATCTCTTCTACAGACTTGTGTCATTTTCGTTTAATTGCATCTTTGAAACAACAAACGCGGTGACTTCATAGGGAGCTGCCTGGAGCTGAGTTTACCTCTCAGAAAATGGGGCAATCGGGTTTGTTTTCAAGGCGGGACCTAAACAAAATGTAGGACACCTGATCTGTGGGTTAAAGGACTCTGGTAACTAATTAGCAAGATTTAAAAATCTATATCTATAGATTTTACTAAAGAGTAGGGGGGGAATTAAGTTTTCTTATTATGAAACAGGTGTTGATATTTTCCCAAATTTTTGATGACTGGGTTGGTCGGATCAAGGTGAAAACTTGCTTCATGCTCATTGGCTGCTTGTGTGGTGCTTTGCTACAAATTATTTCTTTTTAAAATATAACTAGAAGCATTTTTTTACTAAGTTCATGCATATATTGATTCAGTAATTCATACAGAAGCACATTACCTATTTTATCATCTAATCCTAAATTTATTGTAATTTTTTTCATAACATTGTGTTCTAACTTTAATGTTCTGGAGGCTTTGTGGGAGTGTATGTCTGGAAAGGGTAGGATGGAAACTAGAATTAAAAAAATTATTTAGGGTTAATTATTAAGAAAAGGGACTAATTTTATAGTGTCTTTCACTTGTGCAATTAGAGAATTATGACTTCCTTTTCCATTATGTATGTTTATTTTGAATTTACATTTATCCTACCAAAAGTTTTACTAGTGTGTAAAGCTTACATTTTTTTTAAAGATGATTCCCAGCATCCAAAAATATAAATGACCTATTATGTTAACACACACACACACACACACACACACACACACACCATTAAAACCAGTGTCAATCCTACCCCACCCCACATTTGTGTTTGGGGGATTGAACCCAGGGGTCACTTAACCACTGAGCTACATCACCACTCCTTTTTTAATTTTTATTTTGGGAGTCTTGCTAAGTTGCTTAGGTCTCACTAAATTGCTGAGGCTGGCTTCAAACTTCTTCCTACCCTAGCCTTCTGAGTCGCTGGGCTTACAGGCATGCACCACTATGGCTAACAAACTAATGTCAATTTGAAGGGTGGATTTTAATACTGTGGTAGGGATCAAAGGTTGTAAATCTTAGCTAACATCCTCTCTCTCTCTCTCTCCCTCTCTCTCTCTCTCTCTAGAGGGGTGCTTCTTAAATGTAGGGCTTGAATGTGAAAGAATTGAATATCTGTTCTTTTGGATGCTAGGTGTTCATCTTTAAAGGAATGGAATTGATGTATTCTTTACTTATTATTAAGAAAAACTTGCTCTGCCCCACTGTTAATAGATTAAGGATTGTATGGGGAAGCACTGTAGCTTCTTCCATATCAATTGGGTGTATATTTTCTCAGTTTATTCAGCCCCAAGTGTCCTGAAGAAAAGGATTATAAAGGATAAACTGAAATTTCTTTCTCTTATTCTGACTGTGTATAATTTTTAAATAAACTACAAATATAATTTTTAAATAAACTACAAAACATTTCTATAGTATAATCAAATAATGATTTTTAAAACTTCTTGAAATTGAAAAGAAACACAACCATAATCCAAGCCATTGAATTTAGAAGTTAATTCCTTGTCAATATACTCTTATTTTTTAACATGCCCCCCCATTAAACGCAGAATCTTTTGTGTATGCTAGACAAGCACTCTACCACTGAACTATACCCCCAGCTCTTTTTATGTTTTATTTTTGACTTAGGTTCTCCCTTAATTTCCTGGACTGACCTTCAACTTCTGCCTCAGTCTCCCAAGTAGCTGGGATGACTGGCGTGTGTCATCATATGGGACTTGAAATAGGTTTGGGAAAAATCTGTTCCATTAATTAAAATAGCTAATTGAAAGTATTCTCCTATCAGGTCTCTGATGTAACCAAGTTTGACTCCGTTGCATTAATGTCACTTTCAAAGGTATGAGCCTGAGAAAGGAGAAAAGATATTGGGTCTCAGGATAAAAAGGTCAGAGTTGATGGGAATGATGGGGAATCTGTTCTTCTGTTATTTCCTCCACATTTTCTTTCTTTCTCTTTCTTTCTTCCTTCCTTCCTTCCTTTCTTACTTTCTCTTTTTTCCCTGAAAACCTTTTTCTCTTAGTTGGAAAATTGAGATGGGTTGAACAGTTCAGGAATTGGATTTTTTTTTTTTTTTAAAGATAGCTTTTAATAAGTAAACTAATATATGACTTTCAGTGGCCTAAGTTAAAGTTATAATTTCCATACTTATTGTAAATATGTCATATCAAGACTGTGGTCTGTAAACTGTTTTGGGAGAATCCAATAATCTTTGAGTCTGGGGGAAAAATGAAAACATGTTTAATATCCTTCTCCTATTCCCATTTTGTGAATAAGCATCTTGTTCTATCCTATTCCCAAATATGAGACCATTAATAATCACTTGTGAAGCAGTAGACCAATTGTTTATCTTCTCAGGATTAAAAAAAAAAAAAAAAGCAACTCCTAAATATGCTAGTATAGAGACTGTTGTAGATTTGAACCATAAACCTAATTTATTTCCCCCAGAGTTTGCTATCAGATGCACAGGAATTATAGGAATGGGGACTGGTTCAAATACTTGTTTCAACGTGTTTGCCTTATCTTGTGCTCCACCATTGAATTCTACTTTTTCTTTTTCTTGCTTTCTTTTCACACTAGGAAAGTGAAAATTTTCTGAAACAAGCTGCCTCAAAGAGAATGCTTCTGCATTAGAGTGTAAAGGTCTTCACTGTGACAAACATATACAAATTCTAGAATATTTCTTTAAGTTTACTTTCTCATGTGTAAATAATGGGACAATATCTACCTCCAGGGTATTTTGGGGATGAAATTAAATAGCATATGCAAAAGTTGCAAGTACAAGTTGACAATCAGTTCTATCTAGCTTGCTTTCGAATCTCTTTGGCAAAATTAAATAACATTCAGTAATTATAAAAACTTATGACTGTCTACCCAAGTCATTCCTGAATGTCTAGAATGTGTAACTCATGTTTAGTCTGTGGGGTTTTGGCTTGAATTGGGTTGTCCAAAGGCCTTCACGTGCCATCTGAGGAATGTCTTAGCTGAGCACAGTGGTGTATACCTGCAATCCCACTGACTCAGGAGGCTGAGGCAGGAGGATCACAAGTTTGAGGGCAGCCTCAGCAACTTAGCAAGGCCTTTTGCAACTTAATGAGACTCTGTCTTAAAATAAAAAGTATGAAGTGCTGGGATGTAGTTCAGTGATAAAGTGCCCTGGGTTCAATTCCGGAAGAAAAAAAAAAAGCCTTAGGTTTCATACTGCATCTGTACTTAATAAACAGTTTTTAATATTCTAGTTTAGAGGTACCCAACTCTGGTTCTACCTTAGAATCACTTTGATAGCTTTAAGAAATTTTTATGCTCAGGCAACAACCCTGACCAATTAAATCAGAAACCTTGCGAGAGAGATCCAGATAGCTACATTTCTCAAAACTCAAGACATTACAACAGATCCAGACCAATGTAAGGAAGTGAGTATAGAAAATTTGGTTCCCACAAATACAGCAACATTGTTATGCTGTATTATAGTCCTTCCTTCCTTATAAGTCACACACATTTTAAAAAGAAAATTTAGAAGCATCTATGTCCATCTACAGGATTTTTTACTATTTAAATCAGAATTTAAGGTACAAATATTTCTCTTCAATATTCTAGAGCTATACAGTCCACTGTAGTGTCCCTACCTGTGTGAGGCTATTTAAGTTTATATTTGAATTAGTTAAAATTAGGTACAGTTTTTCATTTCCACTAGCCACTTTTTTTTTTTTTTTTTGGTGGTATTAGAGTCTAACCCAGGACCTCACACATGCTAGGCTCAGTGTTCTACCACTGAGCTTTATCCCCAGTCCTTTTCTTGTTTCTTTTGTGGTGCTAGGGATTGAACCCAGGGCCTTGTGCTTGCGAGGTAAGCACTCTACCAACTGAGCTATATCCCCAGCCCACATCCTTTTCATTTAATTTTGAGACAAGAGCTCACTAAGTTGACCAGGCTGGCAAATCCTCCTGCCTCAGCCTCCCAAATCACTGTGATTACAGGCATGCGCCACCACATCCTGCCATTGGCCACATTTTAAGTTGCTTAGTAGCCACTTGCAGCTAGTAGTTACTGTATCAAACAACTCAGATATGGAACATTTCCTCACTACACAACGTTATTTACTTTCTGATTAGGGTTTTGAAATTTGTATACTAGTTTCTTACATCTGAAAGGGAATATGTTTGCTCCAAGTCATTTCTTTCAGATTTATAATTTAAAATATGTACAGTTTTTTTGTTTTTTGTTTTTTTTTTTTTTTTTTTAGGTGAAGAGGAATACCACATTTTAAAAAATTTACATTATCTCTTTCCTCACTCTGTTGTAGCTACTTATAAAATTTTTCTTTTCAGGAATATCTGAGAAGAGGAAATTTAGTGTCAGTAATTCTTGTTACTTATATCAGCATGCTCTCAATCTAACTAACTGACTTAAATGCCTTTGTATACTGTGAAAGTTTCAGGTCTGAAAATGTAATGTTCCCAAACTCTGAAATAGAAATAGTCATCTTCCCAACTCAAGTGTTGGGATTTAATTAAAGACTTTCTTTTTTGATGAAGATCATCTTTTCCTTTATATGTGGAGGCAGTTATCACATGATATGACCAAATTTTCCAAGAAAACTGTCTTATTGGTTTTAACATGAATTTATAGGAGTGATCATTTTTTTCCAATGTGAAAGTTATTCCTTTGAGGGGAAAGATGAGGTTCCTAAAGATTTTCAGATAGTCAGAAATTCACACTGTCACTGAATTTAATGGTGATTGTCACTTTTTAGCTACTGATGCACAGCTTAGAAGAAACTGTACTGTGTAGTTCATTCCACCTACACCCCCTTCTGAAAACACCTAAAAAGATATCCTTTAATCACTTTAATCAAAGTGTTATTGGCTTAGTGTGTTCTGAGTTTAAATGAGAACAGAAATTAATTTCTACTAAAATATTCTTTCTTGGTAGGTGTTACTTTTGTTGTTTTTTTTTAAAGATAAATACATGCCTCTTTTCTGCCTATTCAGTTCAGGTAAATTTGCATATAGAATATTGGGAATTAAGTTGTTGAAAGGATGCTTGATGGAATGTTTTGTGTATAATGTCATTCTCATATCTTATGTTTATTCCATCATTTGTAACATACCATGGAGTCCATGGAACAAAAATGAAGCACTCTTGTTGAATAACCTAAATCGAGGTTAGAATAATTATGTAACCCAAATTTGTAGTAAAGATATTCAGAGTTGTATTTTGTTTTGTTTTGAAGAAATATAGTCTGATGATTTTTTTAAAAAATAAGAGAATCCTTTTAAGAAATTTAGTTTCTCTTAGCACTATGTATTACTTTTGCTTCTAGAAAAGTATAGCTTTAAAAATTAACAATTAGGGCCTAAGGTTGTGGCTTAGTGGTAGAGTTCTTGCCAAGCATGTGTGAGGCACTGGATCCAATCCTCAGCACCACATAAAAATAAATAAATAAAATAAAGGCACAGTGTCCATCTACAACAAAAAAGTTTTTTTAAAACTATTTAAGGATGGTTAATTATTTTAATTCTCATTATAGTTAAATATTTCTTTGGAAAAATAAAATGTAGGACTGGGTATGTAGCTTAGTGGCTGAGTGCTTTTGTTAGCATGTATGGATTTAATTCCCAGTACTACAAAAAACAAAAGAATAGATACACACACACAAAACATGTCAGTTTTTTGTTTGTTTGATATGGGGATTGAACTCAGTGGTTTTTTTTTTTTTTACTACTGAGTCACATCCCTAGTCCTTGTAAATTTTTTTTTTTTTAATTTTTAAATTTCGAGACATGTTCTCACTAAGTTGCTTAAGACTTGGTTAAGTTGCTGAGGCTGGCTTTGTATTTGTGAATCTACTGCCTCAGCCTGGATTATAGGTGTGGATTATAGGTGTGCACCATCATGCCTGGCTTAAGTCTGTTTTTGAAGAAAGAAAATAATACGTATTTTGGGACTGGAATTTCAGTTTTGAATGATAGATTAATAACTTCCTCAGTATCTTTTATTTTCCTAATTACCTAAGCTGATGTGTAATTTCATGCAATTAAATATAATATTGATTAAGTTTATTCTTTACACAATCTGTTTTAGTTTTATTCTGATGCTGTTTTCTATGCTCAATTCAAGGAATGAGTTTACGATAATGATTCATATATAAAAATCTCAATTTTGTAAGTACTGTTTGAAAATTTGTTGAGGCCAAAAAGTATAAATTGAGCTGTACTTCATAAAAAGCTGGAATATCTTTTTTTTAATTTTCAGATTTGAGAATAAAAAAAATCAATACAATAAACAAAGGAACCTTCAGGAATGTTCAGTTATTGAATCTACACCAGAAAAACTTTACTGTAGACATATACCATTCACTGTGTTTAGTTGGAACTTTGAAACTCTGGCACTACTTTAAGGATTATAGAAATGAAAACCAGCGTATGTGTTATTGCATAGTACCCCATAATACTCTAACTGTAGTTATAACTCAAGCCAATTAAATGCTATTTTCATAGCTTATTTTATATAATTCTTAGTCACAATAAAAAAATCTAGAATATTTTATTTTCCAGTATGAAGATTTAGTAAGAATTTACTTTTAAACAAAAGAATATATTTTGATGTGGACACATAAAATATCCCCTTAAATTTGTGACTGAAGACTTCACTGAGCTGTTTCATCTGAATCTTTTCAGTGTTTATGTTAGTACATCAAGCCTTCTCTTAACTTCAGAGGGATTTTGAGATTATATTGAAATGCTAAGATTAAATTGCCACTGATGCTACACAGTGAGGACACATTTCCATGCTTCTTGAGATATTCATTGTAATCACTCTAAGAAAACTGCAGTGAATTATTTGTGCTGCTTCCTGTGTCAGTTAGAAATTGGAATAAGTAGCTAATGTAAGAGACTTAGCACAAAGAAGGCTGGGATTTTCTCTTAAGAGTCCAGGCATAATTATCCAGAGCTGTGAATCCATACATCTGTTTTTTTCTCTCCATTTCTGTAATGTATGGCTTTCATCAAAATGGCCTCAGGGTGACAAATGACTGCTAGCATTCTGTTCAAACTGCCCTTCCAGGCAGAAACAACATGGAAGTGGGAAAACTGCACAGGTTAAGAGTGCCTTCCAGCTGAGTCAGATTCTTTTAAAGAATTTTCTTGAAAGCCTTACCCAATAACTTCCTTTTCTATTGGTCCACTCCTTCTTGTAAAGGAAGCTTAGAATTGTAGTTTTTGCTGCACATTTGGACATCCCAAAGCCACTGAAGCAAGTGCATATTGGGGATCCAATTATTGTTCCCTTTAGATTTCCTGTATCTGGTCCTGTTTACTTTAGGTTTAGTGGAATTTGGTTGTAGTAAATAAAAAAACATAGAAAAAATTATATGTAGTTTGTGCTAGGTTTCTTTGGGGAGGGCTTGTGAACTTAAAACTTGATATCTAGACCCAAATGATAGTAAAGGGGCTTGACCTAGTAGATATTAAACACTCTGGATTTACTTTTCCAGAGTCTGTTTCACAGCTGTTAAGATAATTAGTACTTTTGTTCTTTACATTATTTGATACTTAATTCCTTTTAATAATATTACTACTTCTTATCATTTAAAAAATCAGTATTTGGCTTACCATCAAAATACTAATTTGAGTTAGTGTTAACCCTTTAACAAAACAAAATTTGTCTATTTATATCCCGTCATAAATCTTTTGTTTTTGTGAAAATTCAATCCAGATAATGTCATGATTTTATGTCTGAATTAATCACATTCAGACATAAAATTAGGAAGCACAGTGTGCTTAAGAGTTCAGACTTTGAATTTAGGCAGTCCTCAATTTGAAACTTGGTTCTTTTAGTACAGTGATTTTGGATAAACAAAATTTGTTTGGATAAATAAAATTTAGGGTCTGTTCTGTAAAATAGAAATGTTATCTGTTTGATAAGATTTTGTAACCTTTGGTTTTGAATTATAAATATGTAAAATGATTGGCCACAGTCCATCAATTCAGTTTACAAGAAGTCTTTACCTTTCACTTCTGTCTTCTGCTGTATTACTGGGGGAAATAATAACCTGAGAAATCTGATTAATAATTCTAAACGAAAGTATGGCATATCTTTTCATCACTTAGATTTTACCCTTTCTAGTTTAAATTGTTTTGAATAGGCCTCTCACTGACTATGCTTTGATTATTGTTTTTTTTTTTTTTTTTTGTCTTTTAAGGTAGAGTATATACAGGACACTTTAGGACTGAAAGAGTTAATATTTTAGAGAAAATGAAAAGGGTAAATCTGCCATATGTCCTTGAATATGTGAAAAATTTGGAAATTGTCAGAAAAATACCCACAACATTTTTTGACTGTAGCTATAGCGACAATTACAATGATTTACAAATAATAGAAATTTAATTTTGTTTTGAATGTCTTTTGTTTCTTATATAAACTAATTATATTACTGTATTCAGAATTGTTTTCGGTATTTTGAGGAATATCGACAAAGGAAAAAAATGTTTCCTACCAAAAAAATTTAAAATCTGGGTTAAAAACACATTCTCGTGAAAACACATGAGGAAGGCATGCTGGTACACACTTATAATCCCAGCAGCTGGGGAAATTGAGGCAGGAGGATAGCAAGTTCAAGGTCAGTCTCAGAGACTTAGAGAGGTCCTAAGCAACTTAGTGAGACCCTCTCCCAAAGTGAAAAATAAAAATGACTGGGGATGTAGCCCAGTGGAAAAGCACCCCTGGGTTCAACCCTCACTACCAAACACACACACACACACACACACAAAAGATAGGAAGCCATTGTAGATTGTAAAGCAATGAATAAGTACAATAAAAGTTTTAAGGAAGAAAGTGTGCTCTGATATAATCTGAACATTCACTTGGGAAGCAGAACTTGTTGAGCTAACTGAGCCTTAAAGACATTATTAGAAGTCTGGGAATGAGCATGCAATGTCCTAGAGCGAAACAAAAGATATGAGAAGGTGAATTCAAGAGAAAGGAAGTGTTTAAAAAGAAGTGCTGGAGATGGCATGCGAAAGTGAGAAGGGAGTGTCTAAAGAGTAAAAGGAAATAGGGAAATGTCATATTAAAGGAAGTGCATTAGGAGAGTCAAGAGTGTATGACCTGTGCTCACTTTGGCAGCACTTATGCTAAAATTGGTACAATAGGGAGAAGATTAGCATGGCCCCTGTGTAAGGATGACATGCAAATTTGTGAAGCGTTCCATATTTAAAAAAAAAAAAAAGAGTATATGACTTGCAGTTCCAGATTCCACAGGGAGCTAGTGAAACAAAACTAAGAGAAGTAGAAGAAAAAGAACAGGGTGATCTGTCAAGTGTTGTTACCTTCAAAAAAGCCATTTTACTACCCTGATATGTAGAGAAACAGAGGGAAATGGAAATGAGGATTGGTATTTGGTGGCAAAGTGAATGAGAGTTAGATGAGCTGGGAGGTTTCATAAGGTCAGAAAACTTTTCCTTTTTACTTTTGAAGATGACAAGAAAACATATTCTGTAAGTTTAAGTGATTTTTAGCCAAGCATGGTAAGCACACACCTGGAATCCCAGAGACTTGGTAGGTTCAGGCAAGAGGATTGCAAGTTTGCAGACAGCCTCAGCATCTTAGCAGACCCTCAACAACTTAGTGAGACCCTGTCTCAAAATAAAAAGATCTGGGAATTAACTGAGTGGTAAAGCATCCCTGGGTTCAGTCCCCAGTACCAAAAAATAAAAATAAATTTAAAAAAAGGGGGGGGTAGAGAGTTTCAGATGACAAAAAGAGTAAGAAAGAATCATCTCCTTTTATGAAGCTCTGTCTGGATGCAAAGGAATGAGATGTAGGAAGACTTGTCACTTTTAATCATGAAGAGAGCAACTTTTTATGGTGAGAATGAAGGGAAGGCTACCAAGCTGGGTCAGTGGGCCTCCTGATGAGTGGAAATGAAAATGAAATTCTATAAAAGAATTTGTACTAAATGCTATTATCTTACAGAAAATACTGTCAGAGGAGGCAGAACTATCTCCTTTCAAGTGTAAATTGGGTGGTGGGGAAGAATTAGAAGGAGAGAGGTAAAATTTGGGAATCATTGCTGAGAAAGTAATGAAAGATTGATAAAGGGCTTATAGAGGGCTTATCAGTTTGAAGTTCAATAATTTGAACAGCAATGGCCTCAGTCTACATCTACAGAAAATAAAGAGTAAAATGTAGATATAATACCAACCTGTGATGGTCAAGTAAAATTTGGGGCTTGGCAT
Organism: Sciurus carolinensis; assembly: GCF_902686445.1. Lineage (NCBI taxonomy): Eukaryota > Metazoa > Chordata > Mammalia > Rodentia > Sciuridae > Sciurus > Sciurus carolinensis. Next base: position 69,683,765 of record NC_062222.1, on the reverse strand, counting down.
AATTAGGAAATCCCACTGAGGCTGGGACCATTGGGTTAAGTGGAAAGTGATTTTGCTTAACACCTCCTGATTTGCCCAATCAGCCAATTATTATTGAGTTAAAGATATTTATCATTTTCTGCTATTTGTTAATTGTTAATAAAGGACAAAAGATCTTGTCTCTTAATAAAATATATGTGATGTTTGTTTAATTGAAAATTCTGTGTGGATCATAGTATTTTATTGCTGCTTGGGTGCATATAATCTGGGATTGGGGATTGTATTTAAAATGAACCATCTAAATTATAAGTTCAGAAAAACTTTAAATCAAAAATTTCTGTTGTTTGTTATTATACTATCATAACTGGGTTTTTAATTTTCCAGTAGTATGACTTTCCTCTCAGCCTTTATGCTTACTCATTTATTATGATAATCACTAGGATTCAAAATTTGAAATTAATTGGGAAATGTTTTCTGCAAATTGTGTTGACTACAAAAAAATTTTCTATTTTCTCTTTAGAAATCAGCATTATACCTGACAGATATTTACTGAAAAGTTTTGAAATGAATCCCAGCTTTCCTTGTTAGTGAGATAAATGTTTTATCTGGTATGCCATCAAGTGTAATGCAATTCCAATAAATATATTTAGTATTTTACCCAATCAGTACTTGATATATACATTCTAAATTCCAGAAACAACATCCTTGACTGTTTATAAATACTTAGTTGATTGTCTAAAGTCACCAAGTTGATTGTTAAATTTAACAGCAAAGTTTAGAATAGTATTTAAAATAGTGTCTTCTATAGCCAAATCATCTGAACGGTTGTCATTTCCTGAATTAACAAGGTGTAGATATGGTGGCCAATGCATTATTCTTTTATCTTGCTTTTTATGTTACCAAAAATTTCTAAGGGAGAAAAAAACCTCAAGAGGGAATAATGTTATTCTAGTATGTAAAGTAACTCCTGGTTCACTTAGCATCCTTTTAAATATATTAGGCTTGTTAATGCTGTGGGGGGGGGAACCAATAATTCCTTAGTTTGTTTCAAGATAAATAATTACAGTGGAATATGCTATAAGGAGCAAAAATTATGTTTATGAGTTGTTTAAAACTACTATTTAATCTGGTATTTTAATTGCTTTGTGTTGTGGTACTTAGGCTCAAACCCAAGGCCTAGGCCAGTACTGTTCCACTGGGCTACATTCCCAGGCTTAATCTTTTTAAAAACTTAATATTCAAATAGCCATACTGCCATAATAAGGGGCATCATAAAATTTTTTTTTGTATCTCCATCCATACTTTTACAATTAGCTTTCCATGTTGCATGAAAAGTATTTTTTAAGCTATCTATGATATGGAAGACGATAAATATGATTCTGTGCCATCAGATTAAGCCAATTTACATACAAATCATATATCTAAATATTTATATTTTCTTTCAAACCACCTAAATTAACACTGAAAATGGTTACATTGGTAAGGTTCTCTTCAGATACTGTGTGTTCTAAGCACTCTTAAAAATTTGACATGTAGGATATTATTTGTCTTTCACAGTCCTATGAAGTACATGTTATTATTCCTTCTTTCCAGAAGAGAAAACAAGTTGAGAGAGGCTTAATGAGTTGCCATAGGTCACACAACTGGTTGGTAGTGGAGCAGACATCTGAATCCAAGTCTGTCTGACTACAGCCAATTATCTTAACCATAACTTCTTGTGTAAATAGTATCTTTTAAAGTGAACGGTATCAAGGTGGGAAAAAATTACCTCAGTTTACTTGGAAAAGATGAAAGAGATGTTGGCACTTTAATTTAGAATCCAAATTTATGAGATCGTTCATTAGCTTTCAAATAGTTTGTTCTTTCAGTGATGTACTTTCCTTTCAGTTTATCTCTCCTCCAAGGTCTTTCTCTACTAACCTGTCACTTTTGTCCTTCACAGCATTGAATTCCTATAAAGTGTTGAGTAAAGAAAAGATAACAAAGTGTCATTTCGAAAATCATAAAACATTTAGATGGTCATCACAGCATTATTTGTAGTGATATAAGACTAGAAACAATAAAAGTAGCTTACAGAAGAGGAATGACTTAAGGTATTCTAAATTCTTATAGTGGAATTTTGTGATCATCAAAATTTAGGTTGTTAAAATAGGTGTAGTGGCACATAGTTGTAATCCCAGTTACTCTGGAGACTGAGGCAGGAGGTTTCCAAGTTTGATGCTAGGATGGGCAGTTTAATGAGACCTGATCTCAAAATAGTAAACAAAAAAGACTGGGGGTATAGCTCAGTGTTAGAGCACTTTTACCTAGTGTATGTGAGGCCCTGCGTTTAATCCCTAGTATTGGGGGGGGAAAGATTGATTTGGAGCTTGTAACATGGAAATAAAATATTCAACTTAAAAAGGTAAAACTTAGTAAATAACACATGATTGTAACCATAGTTCTTGCTTTTGGTTTATTGTTTTTTAAATGAAAACTTTCATTTAACAAGGCCAGAAAGAGACAAAAAAATGCCCCAAATGGTAATTTGTAAGGGAAAACACACCTATTTTAGGAGTAGAATATTAAATTCTGAAGAGTTTATAGGTATAGAATATGTTGAGAAACAGACTGTAGTATTTAACTGGAAGTTGTTTTTTTTTTTTTTTTTGTCTAAATATGAAGAAGATTTACCGATTCTCATGAATTATATTATTTTAGCCAATTCTTTCTTTAGACAAACTAGTAGATGTTATTTGAGGCTGGGTTACTGTTTTACAAAGGTATTCAGGTAATAATAAAGATAGTATATATTTGCAAAATATACCATTTAATGTGTTAAAATTTTTATTCTTCAAAACAACCTTAACATAGATGCGCCTCTGTATCTATTTTTACAGATATGGAAATTGAAATGACCTATTAATAAATTAATTAGTTAATTTACCCAAAGTAACATAGATGGTAAGTGAGAAGCCAGCATTTTGCATCTAGGCAATCTGGTTCCAAGCCTGTGCACTTAAACACCGCACACTAGATATACTAATAGTGATAATTATTTCTAACTTTTGGTTCAGGGTTAGAAGTAATAAACTTACTAAAGTGTGTTGGCTAAGAATAATGCATCACCAAGTCTCCATTCGGTGCTAAGTGCATTTAAAAATTGTTCTTTGGTTTGGAGGACAGCTGTTATTTACAGAGCTCCAAACTGTTGGTGACTGCAAACAAAGTATCTTTTCTTCTCCTTTGAATCAATTCTTTCAGCAGACTTGGATGCTTTGATTGTGGTAGTATAAAAAGAGTCTGATGGGAGAATGGCAAAAGTTTCTAAATTTTGGTTTTATCATATGGTTTTAAAATTCATTCACAATATAGTTGGCTGTTGACATTTGCTCTTAGAGAAGTGGAATTTGTACCCTAGAGTTCTTTGAGACAAAAAAATTAGAATCACTCTTTCCATCAACTGATTCTGTTCATATCCCTTTTTTGTTTGTTTGTACTTCAGAGTTGTTTATCACTGTCCACATGCAAATGGTTTAGATAATCACACATCTTTTGTCTTTTATTAACAGTTTCATTGTCTTCTAAAGAGCATGAGTTGGTTAAACTTGGGTAATTAGAGCAGATAAAGTTTATTATTCTTAAGTATCTTACTTTTTACCATAGGTAATGGTTATACATTTTACAAATTTGAAAGTGTGTACTGAAATGTAGCAGGCTGTGGTTTCATATGCCTGTATTCCTAACTAGTAGGGCAGCTGAGGAAGAAGGATTGCAAGTGACATTCGAAGCCAACCTGGGCAATTTAGTGAGACCCTGACTCAAAATTAAAAATAGAAAGGACTGGGTTTGTAGGTCCATGGTAGAGCCTATGGTACATGAAGCTCTGGGTTTTGGTTCCCAAAGACAGCCCCTGCCCCCCGGGGGGTGGGGATTAAACCCAGGACCTTATGCACCCTAGGCGGGCGCCCTACCACAAAGCTCCATCCCCAACTCTCTCTCTAGGAATCTTGTTTTTCCTTTAAAGAAATTAGATATTTTGGGGGTAGTGAACTTAAGAGCTCAGACTATAGTTACTGGGGTTATCTGCAACCCACCTGAACACTGTCACATCTCCTAGTATTTTTCCCAAGATTTTGACATGAAATCTAATTTGTAAAATCTCATTTTCAAATGTTGGTTGAAGTTGCATACTTTTACAAATTGTGGTGTGGATCATCACTCTGCAAGCCAAACAAAACACGTCTGTAAATCAAATCAGTGAGCAACCTATGCATTACACTATTTTAGCCTTCTACTTATATGAATTTGCCATATTGGGTTTTGACATTTGTTGAGGGGTAATGGTGATAATCATGATGCAAGATGTCTATTTTGATTAATATATCACCTTAAACATATTAGATAAACATTAGATTTTTGTGTAGAAAGAGAACAAAAGACTAGATCCAAAATGTATAGAAGATGATGTGTTTCGTGTAAATATATCAGATACTTGGTCTTCATGATTTTTCTTAGAAAAATTTTATTCTCAGCCTTTCCTTCTCAAGGCTTGCCATTCTTCCTTTTTCCTGCCGTCATATTCAGTATATCCCTGCTCCTCCCATGAATGTTCTTTTCATTTGCAAGAATTATAAAAGAAAAAATCCTTCTTAGAGAAACTCTATAGAAGGAAAACCACTTTGTGACTTACTTAGCTGCACAAACTTCCATTCTTTCCCCTAGCATTAAAATTCCTTAGCCTTACTGCTATTTCTTTCAAATGTGCTTTTTAAACAGAATAATGCCTGCCCTTAAGGCTGTTAGTGAAAAGATCCACAGAAATAATCTAGAGAGGCAACCTCCCATTTAAGATTTGACCCCAATCCATCAGGGATGATTGAACTGTATATGAAAGATGAAGAAAAATATACCAGTGAACATTATATTTAAACTATTCAAAAACTGTGATAAAGAGAAAATCTTAAAGGTCACTGAAGGAAAAAAGCATGTTCTGTACAGAGGTACGAAGAGAGATTACAGTATATTTCTTGTCAAGACCAAAACAAAGAAGACAACCATATAGCGATACCTTTAAAATGTTGAAAGAAAATGTCAACCAAGAAATTCTACCTAAAGAATATCTCTTCCCAAAGCAAAGGTGAAAGAAAGAATTTTTAAAGATACAATAGCTTAAATAATCACCACTAACAGTTATGCACTACCATAAATGTTAACAGAAGTTGTTTAGGCAAAAGGGTAGTGATACCACATGATCTGTGCAACAAAATGAAGAACAACTGGAAATGCAAATGACTGGGACAGATGTGTTCAATACTTTCTATTATTCATAATAAAAAAGGAGAAGTCAGACAAAGAAGAAAAGAAGGAAAACAGATAGGAACAATAAAAAAAAGAGCAAAATGATAATTTAAACCTAACTATAGCAGTAATCACATTTAATGTAACTAATTAAATGGAGTAGGAACATTGTCAGACTGATTTTCAAAGAAATCGAGACCAAACTATATGCTGTCTGGTACTGTGGTTTGAATGTTGATGTCTTCCAAAATTCGTACATTGAAATTGTAACCCCAAACTGGGCCTGTAATCCCAGGACTCCAGAGGCTGAAGCAGGAAGATTTTGAGTTCAAACCCTGCCTCAGCAACTTAGCAAGGCTCTAAGCAACTCAGTGAGACCCTGTCTCTAATAAAATATAAAAAAAGGGCTGGGTACGCAGCTCGGTGGTTAAGGGCCCCTGGGTTCAATCCTTGGTACAAAAAAAAAAAAAAGAAAGAAAGAAAGAAAAAAAGTCGTAACCCCAAAGGTGGCAACAGGAGGTGATTTTGGTCATGAAAGTAGAGCCCTCATGATTGAGAGTAGTGCTCTTAAAAAACGAACCTCAGAGAGATAGCTAGACCCTTCTACCATGTGAGAATACAGCTAGAAGAATAGAAGAATACAGCCATCGATAAGTAAGCAGGCTCTTAATAGACATCAAGTCTGCCAGCACCTTGATCTTGGACTTCACAGCCTCTAGAACTGAGAGAAATAAATTTCTGTTTATGTTTCCCAGCTTATGGAATTTTGTTATAGTAGCCCAAAAGGACTAAGAGACTTGGTTAAAAATAAACTATGGGAAAATATACCATGCTAACACTAATCAAAAGAAAACTGGTTATGGTAATACCAGACAAAGTAGATCTCAGGACTAAGAATATTACCAGGATTAAAAAATAAATATCATTTTGTAATGATAGTGGAGTCAATTCATTAAGAAAACATAGGAAATCTTAACATTTATCTACCTAATGACAAACCTTCAAAATATATGAAACAAAACCAGATAAAACTGTGGGGAAAATGGACAAATTCACAGTTGTATTTAGGGCTTTTAATATACCTTTGTCAAGAATTGACAGACAAGTAAACAGAAAATCAGTAACATATAGAAGACTTTAACAGCATATCAGTTAATTTGACCTAACTGACATTTATAGGACGCTGTAGTCAATTATACAGCTTAATGTATGCTTTTTTCAAATGCACACAGAACATTTAACAAGATAGTTCACATTTTGGGCCACAAAACACATTGTTATATCTGAAAGTCTCCAAGTGATATAAATCATCTATGAAAAATCCTTAAATATTTGGAAACTAAATAATGCTTTTGTCAACAACCCTCAGCATAAAGAAGAAATGAGAAAGTATACTGTATGGAATGTAAGTGAAAATGCAATTTATCAAAAACGTGTGTTGCAAGCTTCTAGAGCAAGACTTTAATTTATAGCACTAAACACCTATAAAAGGAAAGAAAAAAATGTGCCAAGCTAATATCAGCTTTGTCTAGAAAAAGAACAAAGTAGTATGCAGTAGAAAAGTAAATAGAATAGAATAAAGATGAAAGAAGAAATCAATAAAATAGGAAAACAGGAAGAAATATGAAGATCAATGAAACCTAAAGGAAAGTCTTTAAGGAGAGCAATTAATTCAATAAAGCTCTAAACAGATTGATCAGAAAAGGGAAATTCAGTATCAGGAATGAGAGAGGTGATATCACCAGAGTCTGCACTTATTAAAATAATAATGAGGAGGACTGGGATAGGGGGTAGAGCTTATGGTTACCCTGCATGAAGCCTTGAGTTTAATCCCCAGAACCAAAAAATCAAAAATCCAAACAAAAAAGATTAAGGAATATTATGGGTGACTTTATACCAATAAACTTGACACTTTACTTCTGAATAAACTACTAAAATAGAGGTATTTTCAATCTTAGATATAACTAAAGAGATGTTATGAAATGAAACATTTTGCTGGATGCAATGGAATACATTTGTAATCCCGGTTACCCAGGAGGTTGAGACAGGAGGATTGCAAGCTTGAGACCAGTCTCAGCAACTTAGTGAAACTCTGTCTCAAACTTAAAAAATAAGAAGTGCTGGGAATGTAGCTCAGTGGTAGAGTGCTCCTGGATTCAATACCTAGTACCATTAAAGAAAGAAAAAAGGAAAGAAATAGAACATTTTGAGCATATTTTCTTTATATATTTATTTCCATGGAAAAATTAATATATAATTTCTTTAAAAACCCGAAGAATAATGTCTTAAGATGATCCTGTTTGATCTTCACATCATTGGTTTTTTAGACAGTCTAAGTATTCATTTCATTGCAAGTGATAGCTTATCTTATTTAAAAATATTGAACATAAGCAGTCTGGAGGAAGTTAGTTCAAAGATTTGTTCATATACTTCATAAGGTCCCTTGGTTCCTCTTTCTTGCTTGCTTCTCCTCTCCCCACCCCGATGCTGCTGTTCTGAAAACGATCTTAAGTTCTTCTTATTCTCCAGTAGTTGCAGTAGATATGGCTGCCACAGTTACAGGTGTTGCCTGAAGACATCCCTCTACCTAGCGTCAAGGATCCCCAAGATCACCCTTAGATTCCATTATTTGCCAGGAGGACTCAGCTCAACAGATTTATTACACAAAGGGTACAACAGAACAGCAAAGGGAAAAGACAATGGGGCAAAATCTGGAGAAATCCAGGCACAAACTTCCAAGAGTCTTCTCCCAGTAGAGTCATACAGAATGTACTAAATTCCCTCAACAATGAGTTGTGACAACATAAGTGAAATACTGTCTACCAGGAAAGCTCTTTAGAGATTCAGTACAAGGTTTTTACTGAAGGTTCATCAAGTGGGCACTCTCTGCCTACCAAATACTAAATTCCAGATTTCCAGAAGAAAAGCAGGTGTCCTGCATAAACCACATTGTTTGCACAAAAAGTTTAGACACAGTCACTCATAAGAGTTCTGGAAGTGGTGGGAACCCTCCTGTAGTTCCCAAATGCCAACCAAAAGCAGACCTTGCAAGCAATCCTGCTATTTTAATCCTTTCCTGCATATCTAGAGGAACAATAGACATTTCCTCTTATGCATCTTTTTACTTTTTAGCTTTAGTACCAGGAATTGAACCCAGGGTTGCTTACTCACTGAGCCATACCCCCAGCCCTTTTTATTTATTTATTTATTTATTTATTTATTTATTTATTTATTTATTTATTTTTGAGACAGTGTCTCACTAAGTTGCTGGGGCTGACTTTGAAATTGTGGTCCTCCTGCCCCAGCCTCCAGAATCACTAGGATTACAGGTATGCGCCACTGTACCCAGCTCATGTATCTTTTTTATAGGATGAAAAATCTTTCATGGTTACCCTCTTAATAAATCTGTCTCAGTACCATTAGCTAGATAATGGGTATGGGTTATTAACTTACATACTAACTGCAGTGATGCTGGGAAATTAAATATCTGACATTTCTCGCTTCTATATTAGAAGACAGATTGCCAATAAGAAGGAAGAACATGGGAGTGGGGGAGCATTTATTTTAGGAAGTTGAATATTTTTCAAGCTCATTGTCAAAACTAGTGTTATTAAGGATAAAGTGCTAAGAGATTCATGGTTAGGAAAAATAAACAACAATTTATTTTTTAAGCAAAAGATAATATTGGGACTGGGTAACTCAGTGGTAGATCTTGTTTGTGCTTAGCATACTCAAATTCCTGGGTACCATCAGTACCACAAGAGGAAGAAGGAAAAAAAGGGATAAGAGGAGGGGGAAGAGGAAGAAAAAGAAGAAAAATTATAGTAGAATCTATTATCAATTTTTCAGTTATTTAGAGTAGATTTGTTGAATTTTAAAGTATACAAAATAAATTTGTAGACAAATTAAGACAAAATCTTTTCTTTGCTGTTGAGCAGACCCAGGACTTTGCTCATACTGCCATGGAGCTGTGTTTCCAGCCCTTTTTATTTCGAAAGGGTTTTGCTACGTTGTTCAGGTTGGCCTTGAACTCCTGGTCATCCTGCCTCAGCTTCCCAGGTAGTTGGGATTACAGGTGAGCACCACCATGCCCAATGAAGACAAATATTTATCAGTGAACTAAAAAACAAAATAAAATTCCAAACAATCCCCTTTTATCAACAGAACAAAGTAACCCCACTCTAAATTTCCTCCTAGTTGATTCATTAAAAAGAAATTGCTTTTATTAGAACTGTAATATTGCAATTTTTCTCACACAAGAGTTTTTGTCTACACTATTCTTGAAAAAGGATCACTTTTTTTACCATGAGAACTTTCATCATCTCTCAACAATATTATTGTTTCTTAATTTCACTTTTAGGAATTTCCTATACTTCTAACAATATTTTAAATAGGTAGTTAATTTAAGCCCCAGACCAGTTGGAATTGTGAGATAAATGTAAAATGGGCATTTAAAGTGAAGTGCAAACTGTCAAGATACTTTTCCTGATATGAAAGCAAAACATTTCTATAATGAAGAATATAAAAATCTCAGTACCGAAGGAACACTATTAATACCAGTAAGATATAACTTGTTTTGGAAATAGATCGAACCCAGGGCCTTGTGTTTGCAAAGCAAGCACTCTACCAACTGAACTATCTCCCCAGCCCTGGAAATACTTCTAACATTAGACTTCAAATATTTAGATTTAGGTTTAAGAAAATTAAAAAGCCCTTCATATAGCCATAGACCTAAAAATTGTACTTGGTTTTTGAATTGAGGAAAAAAAAACTGTTAGAAATATAATTTCATTCATTACCTAAAATGTAATTTCTTTTTTTTTTGGGGGGGGTGGGTATCAGTGATTAAACCCAGTGGCACTTAACCACTGACCACATCCCTGGCCCTTTTTATTTTTATTTTTCAGACAGAGTCTCACTAAGTTGCTTAGAGCCTTGCTAAGTTGCTGAAGCTGGCTTTAAACCTGCAATCCTCCTTCCTCAGCCTCTCCAGCTGCTGGGATTACTGGTGTGTGCCACCATGCCCAGCTCTAAAATGTAATATCTAACTGAAGTAAGGGATTATCACTCAGATTCTGATTATTGGCTAACAAAAAGTTTACATCTGCTACTAAATTACTTGTCTAGTATGGACATATATATTTTACTATTTAGTTTGTTTTTAGCTGATTTTTCAAGATCCTAAGAATTTATTGAACTGTTAGTTGTAGAGATTAAGAGTGACTCTCAGAGCTAGGATTGTGACTCAGTGGTAGAGCACTTGCCTGGCATATGTGAGGCCCTGGGTTCCATCCTCAGTAACACATATAAATAAATAAAAAATAAAGGTCCATTGACAACTAAAAAAAAATAAATTAAAAATAAAGAGTGACTCTCTCATGGTCTACTGTTTGGTTGGGCTAAGTGAAATTTTAGAAGACCTATGCTATTGAATCGACTTTGTTTTATTTTCTTTCCTTTTTTTTTTTTCCTTTTTTTTTTTTTTTTTGTACTGTGGATTAAACCCAGGAGTGCTTGAGTGCTCTTAACACTGAGAACCACATCCCCAGCCCTTTTTATTTTTAGGCAAGATCTGGCTAAGTTGCTTAGGACCTTGCTAAGTTGCTGAGACTGGCCTTGAACTTGTGATCCTCCTGCTTCAGCTTCCTGAGTTGCTGGCATTACAGATATGCATCTCCACACCCAGTTTTTTTTTTTTTTATTTAATTAAATTCTTTTAAGCTGACTGACCCTCTAATAATACAAATACAGAAATTACATAGTGACTATATTTATAAAATTTGTCAATTCATTTCTAATTCGAACCATGAAAAGAGTCAAATATTGTTAGTTTCATATGGATAACCTGAGGTTATTATTATGGGTGTATTTCTATAGGCACAGGTACAAAGTGTTCTTAATTATTCAGTAGAATATTTATGTGTTAATTCTGTTTTGGTTCTCATTTTCTGTTTCTTGCTGTCAACCTTCAGAATTATTACTTGTAACAAGCAGGAAGCAACTTATCAGAAAATAGCTGATTTATTAAGTTGCATTCAGTATAGCATTTTGCAGACAATCTCAAGTGGAAAACCTGTTAGAAGTCTTCTAAGGCTACTTTACTAATACAGGAAAATCTCTCTGACACTCATACAGATGATTAGTTCCTACTACTTAACCACTTTAAGACATTTTCTGAAGAGTTTTTCAATATTATTAAAAAGGGCTTCATACTGAACTGAAAAAGTACCTAAATTTTCACTCACTGGTCTCAGTTCTACCTTCTGTTAGGAATACCATAAAAAGACTACTCTTTCCAGAAGGCAAATGTTTTAACATTTAAAGACAGACATATCTCCTGGTCTCTTCTCTAAGAGAAACAGTTCCAGCTATTTCTCATTGAATTCATTGGGTCAAAATTTTAGGATTCAAAGGACTTTAAGGATTATTTCAGTGGTAATCTGATTTACAAGGTCTAAGCTACTTTCAACTTGAATTCTGCACGTTGTCTGATGCAGTGCCATGTAAACAATTAGCACTGAATGAATACATGTTACGTGAATGTAAGACTGAAGGATTATGAGATTTGAGTTTATTGTCATTTAATAAATAACATTAGAATCACTATGTGCCAGAAACTGTCCTAGGCATGTGGGGATACACCATTTAAAAAAGGAGACAAATTTCCTGTCCTTGTGACTTTTACATTTTGTTATGAACAACATTCAATAAAGATTCATAATTATTTTCAGGTATTATAAATGTTATGAATTATTGTATAATTGGATAATGGTATGAGAGAGTGAGGAATTGGATGGTGGTAACTGTTTTGAGTTGAGATGGTCAAGACAAGCCTCTCTGTGAAGTACCAATTGATCAAAGAATGAAGTGAGGAGTCTCTGCCATGTGACTCTTTGGGACAGAAGTGTTCTAGAGTAATGCAAGATCTTAAGAGTCACAGTGGCTGGAGTAGAGTATGTTGGGACTGAAAGGGAGATAGTTTAAGTAGTTGAGGTGGGAAGAGCCCGGGGAAAGATCATATAGGAAACTGTAAGGTGAGTAGGGATTTGAGACTTTATTCTATTTATTTATTTATTTTTTTGCGGTGCTGGGGATCGAACCCAGGGCCTTGTGTTTGCAAGGCAAGCACTCTACCGACTGAGCTATCTCCCCAGCCCGAGACTTTATTCTAAATGTGATGTGAAGCCATGGAGCAGAGAAGTGACAGGGCTGGACCTATATTTAAAAAAAGGATTTCTATGGAATATACTACAAGGGAACAAGAGAGGGAAGAAAGTGACCTATTGTAAGCCTATCATCTAAAGTGTTCCAGACCCCCACTGTCCAGTATGTTAGTAAGTCATTTAAATTTAAATTAATTAAAACTAAATTTAAAATTAAGTTCCTCTGTTGCAGTAGCCACATTTCAAGGGCTTAGTGGCCACAGGTATTTAGTGACTTTACTACTCTGGACAATACAGATACAGGATATATACAACATCACAAAAGTTCATTAGGCAGCTCTGTTCTAGAAAATATAGAGTATTAAAGATTGTAGGGTAGCAGTGGAGGTCATGAGACTAATCAGATATATTCGATACAGACTTTGAAGGTAGAACCAACAGAATTTTCCAATAGATTGGATGTAGGAAGTGAGGATAAAATAGCAGCCCGGTGAATCCAAAGTTTGTGGCCTCAATAAAATGACATCAGTTCCATTTCAAAGTGGGAACAGTGAAGAAGTTTAGTAGTTGAAATCCAGAATTCAGTTTTGGATCCAGGCACGTGCCTGTAATTCCAGCTACATGGGAGCCTGAGGCAGGAGAATCACAGGTTCAAGGCCACCCTACACTATATACAGAAACTCTGTCTCAAAATAAAAAGAGCTGGGATTGTATCTCAGTGGTAAAGTGCCCCTACCTTCAATTCCCAGTACTGGAGGGTGGGTGGGAGGCAGTTTTAGATTTAATAAATGGCCTGCTTATTAAATTGATTATAAGATGAGGATCAGTTATTTAACAAAATCAAGTTTGTTATTATTTTTTAAATTTTTAAATTACTGATTTTTCTACTTACTATCTGCCTTATCATACATCTGGTCTATATACAATGAACTATAAATAAGGATACAATTGTTTAGTGTATATATGCATCAGAAAAAACCCAGACTTCTGATGTAAGAAGGTTGGGCAGATTTATCAACCCAGTTTTCTAACTCTGCTTAAATGATAGTATAGAAATTAAGATCTACAAACTCACAATAAAAAAGTAAAATGATGAGGGACTACCTGTTTCTAGAAATTCCAAAAGCTCCCAAGGCACAAAGGTAGCTAAGAAAGCAAAGTGGAGGAAATCAAGTACAAAAAATGCATAGAATGAGAGAAAAAGAATAGACCTATTTTGTCCCACAAATCTTGGTGAGACATAGGATTAAAAAATTAGGTACGAAGGGGAGCAGTAGTGAGATGTACTATTGGTAATGAGAATGTGAGTTCAAAGATTTAATATGTATCAAGTGTATTTATGCTTGTTTTTATTTTCCAAAATTCATTTAAATTATTTTTACATTTTAATATCAATGAAGTTTTAAACTATACATGGGTTTTTTTTTTTTTTGTTTTGTTTTTTGCAGTACTGGGGATTTGAACCCAGGGCCTTGTGCTTGCAAGGCAAGCACTCAACTAACTGAACTATATCCCCAGCCCTTATACATGGTTTTTATCTTATATTTTTCAAAACATTAAGCAAATGTGCAAGAAACTCCATGCCTTGACTATGTGCTTACTGTATATTGAATCCCAGTTGATCTCTAATTTTGGCAATGGCTGGGCGGGGGCAGATATGTGTCTCACGTGGCCTAATTAGAAGGGGTAGGAGGAATGACATGGAATATTAAATATGAAAGAGCCATTTTCAGTTATTCCTTTCCCATTTCTTACTCTCTGCCTCAAACGGAGGAAATTAGGAAAAATTGTCTTTTAGGTATCAGATGTGGCAAATTCCATACAATTAAATCTGTTACTTCACTGTTTTTTGTTTGTTTTCCTGGTGTTCTCTCTATAATTCTCATAAAACCGTGTGGCTAACCTAAAATTAGACCCGTTACAAATGGGAGAGAATTAGGCATTGATTTAGGGGAGAACATCTTGAAATAATACATTTTTTCATTAAATGGGAAAATATAAAATGTATATACATAAGCGCATTTTGTGAAGTAATTTGAAATTTACATGGAACTGAGGTATAGCAAATGGGCTTCATTGTATCAGTAATGTTGGCTATTGAGTTATGAGATTTTGATTTATAGTTCTGGATCATGAAATTTGGAGAAAGTTTCTATAATGTTCCATATACGTACTGCATTAATGAACCATCTTGTTAAGTCCTCCATTTTTTCTCTCTTGAACCCAGAGACATTTAACCACTGAGCCACATCCCAAGCCCTTTTTATTTTTTATTTTTAGACAGGGTTTCATTAAGTTACTTCGGGCCTCACTAAGTTGCTGAGGCTGGCCTCAAACTTGAGATCTTCCTGCCTCAGCCTCCCAAATAGCTGGCATTACAGGTTTGCACCACCATGTCTGGTCATTTTCTCTTAATAGAATTTTCTTCAGCTGTATTTCCTACCTTCCATAATCTTTGCCATATCAAATGTCATTTACTTAATATTTTTAAACAATTTTATTTATATATTTGAAATTATTTATTTAAAAAGGAAATCTTAGATCAATTATTATTTCCTTGAATGGAAAACCAGTAAAACATTCTTTAAGTATTAGGTAAGTATAAAGCCAATATCAGTATGATACATGAAAACACAGTAATGTGATTAAATCTGAGCTATGGGAGGATACTTGCCTGTGTAACAACACTCCCAGCTTGAGACATGTCTCTATTTGTTTAGAAGGGAGACTGGAAAGTCAAACAAACAAACTAGCCCCAAACCGGAACTTTCTTGATGACTTAGTCAGAAGTATTGAAAAAGAATTAAAAGGGAATAATGTGCTTATTGTTGGCAACCTTTTATAAAATTTAGCTACAGAAATGATCTCTCTTACCACTAGTGTGACTCTTAGAAAAGCCCCGCTTTAAGCCAAACGTAATAATCAGAAACGTTAGAAAAGATAGAAATAAGGAAATGTGATATGACAATAGGAATTGAAATTTAGACTCTTCCCTCTTTTCCACTCCCCATAAGAAACTATAGGCTTCAAGATGTGGAGGACTTACAGAATTTTCTCTCATCTCTTTCTGTATTTTAATGTAATTTCAGCATGTTTATTTACTAAAACAGCTAGCAGTGCCTTTTTTTGTTTTTAAATTTAAGAAAATATATTAGGTATATAAAAGATAAAAGAACTTGGGTTTTCTTTATGCAACTGTAGGTTAACCCCTCTCAGGCTAGTGTACTTGCAAATGCAGCCTACATTCTCCTCTTTATCAAATTTCCATTTTTCTGAAGACTGAAAAATGTTTTTTAAAAATTTCTCTATTGATACCTCTCACTGATGTCCTAATTTTTAATAATTGCATTTATTAACCAATCATTATATATTAGGTACTTGCTCAAAGAATAGCTTATGTATTAACTCAAGAACTCACATTTTATAAAATGAAGAAATCAATAGCACTCAAATTTGTATTCCAGCTCCACGATTTTCTAGCTCTATAATCTCAAGTAGATTATTTCTGTGCCTTAGTTCCTCATCTGTCATGGAATAATTATAGTACCTATCTCAGGAAATGGTTGAGATGACAGACTATTTTTCTGTGCTATCCAAGAAAATGTCAGCATCTCTTGCTTAGTATATTTAGTCTGCAACAAACTTAGTTTAAAAATCAAACCTTTTATTTTTGCAGTTGGCATTAGAGAAAAAACAAAAATTCTATAACTTGCAGAATCTTATTACAGGACTGAAGTGAATAAAAGTACTACTTTTCCCTGTTTTTGGAGACATGAGGAAGAAATTACTCACAGGTCATTTTGACAGGTTCCTTTTTCTGTAAAATTACTTGTACCAAGCACAAAATCTAGTGATTATTTTTTTAAAAAATATATAACTTTTTTGAGATGATTTATTTTTTATTATTAAATTTTTTAAAATTTTTACAGACTACATTTTGATTCATTGTACACAAATGGGGTACAACTTTTCATTTCTATGGTTGTATACAATGTAGATTCACACCATTCGTGTAATCATACGTATACATAGGATAATACTGTCTGCTTCATTCTACTCTCTTTCCATCCCCCACCCCCTCCCACCCCATTTTCCTCCACCCCATCCAAGGTTCCTTCATTCTTCTCCCCCTCCCCGTTATATATCTTCATCAACATATCAGAGAAAACATTCAGCCTATTTTTTAAAAAACAAAAAACAGTGTCAGTAATTTTGTATGTGTTCCTGGATAAAGCATATGACAAAATTAAGACTTAGACTAAAGTCCAACTCCAAACAAATAGCTGGGAAGTAAAGATCTTTAAAAAGGTCTGCCATGGAGGCACATGCATATTATCCCAGTGACTCAGGAGGCTGAGGCAGGAGGATCACAAGTTCCAGGCCAGCGTCAGCAATTTAGCAAGACTCTCAGCAACTCAGTGAGAACCTGTCTTAAAATTAAAAAAATTAAAAGGACTGGGGATGTAGTTCAGTGGTAAGTACCCCTGGGTTAAATTCCTAATATCAATTGATCAATCAATCTTTTTTTTTCAGAACCAGGGATTGAACTCAGGGGCACTCAATCACTGAACCACTTTCTCAGCCCTATTTTGTATTTTATTTAGAGACAGGGTCTCATTGAGTTGCTTAGCACCTCATTGTTGCTGAGGCTGACTTTGCCTACCTCTCAACCTTTTTTTTTGCCCCCTTCCCCCTTGGTGCTGGGATTGCAACCCTTAAACTTGTGTATACCAGGCAAATGCTCTACCAACTGAGCTACATCCCCAGACCGCCTGAGGTTGACTTTGAACTCTTCATCCTCCTGTCTCAGCCTCCTGAGCCACTGGGATTACAGACAGCGCCATTGCACCTGGCCGATCTGTCAGTCTTTAAAAAGCAAACTATATGTCTTGAGCCTTTTAGTAGATGTGTTTCTTAGAGACTTTGCATATTTTTCCTTACTGAAAGTTAAGAACATGACTCAACAAACATTTATCCCCATTAAGATGCCTAAAATCATTTTTTACATGAATATGGAGGTGTTTTGAGGGTATTTCATCCTTTGACTATGAAATATCACTCAAGTTACATGTAAGATAATGTCAATAAAACAGAAGTATTGTATTCTTTCAATCATAATGTTCATATGTATTGGGTCACATTTCTTCTTGATTAGTGAACACAGAACATAAATTAAATCACCACAATGTTCATTACTCAAATACCAATGTTTAAGTCACCTAGAATGTGCAGATACCCTTAGCCATTCTCAAATACATAAAGTCATTGCACTGGAGGTGATTTTAGAAATACACGTCAGGCAACAATTACCATTTTGTAGCCCTATCTGTTTCTTATTACCCGAGTGATTACATCTAATTGATCTGGGCTAAAGATTTATTTTTTAGTTTAGGTATTTATTCTCTAGCAGTCTCTTCTCTGTTTTTCTTGAAGCCTCTCCTGTTCTCCATGAAACACAGATTTGGGATGTAACCCTTTGTCATATAGGCTACCAATACTTCTAACTGGATCTTGTGCTTCCATTTTCTCACTGGCTTATTGAATTCTGTACACTCAAAA
Organism: Sciurus carolinensis; assembly: GCF_902686445.1. Taxonomy (NCBI): domain Eukaryota; kingdom Metazoa; phylum Chordata; class Mammalia; order Rodentia; family Sciuridae; genus Sciurus; species Sciurus carolinensis. Next base: position 69,665,784 of record NC_062222.1, on the reverse strand, counting down.
AGCAGAAAAAAGCCTGGTCTTGGGATACACATAAGGGTATCACACTTCAGGCTGGGTATGTAGACAGAGATCCTTTGTTGTGGTGTGATCATTTTGATAATTAGAGGATCAAAAACTCTGCAGTCACGATAGGCAAGGGAATATTGAATTAAACATTGTTATCTCCATCAGAAAGACAACCTTTTAATGTAATCTTGACTCTACCATATAAGTTTTAATTGGGTACAAGTCTACCCTCAAGTCCTTAAATTTATGGCAAAGTGCATAATCAGGGACCTGTGGAAGAGATGGGTTTGGGGTAAAGCCATCCCTACTTAATCTCTTTTTCTTGTTAATCTTCATCCCTCTGTCTTTTGATTTCTACTCTATCTGCATATACTAACTGAGTGATCTCATGAAATTTCAGGGCTTTGAAAGACCATATATATGCTGCTACATCTAAATGTTTATCTCCATCTCATATAACCAGAACTATACTTAGCATCTTCATTCTTCACTTGAATGTCTAACATACCAAAACCAAAACAAACTTGAAACTCTGAAAAAAAAAAAAAAAAATCACATAGAATTTTTGCTCCAAATTAGTTCCTCTCACAGTCTTGCCCATCTTAGCTAATGGTTTCTCCATCCTGTCAGTTTCTCAGTTCAAAGAGCATACATATCAACAAATCCTTTTGATTCTCACTTCAAAATATTTCTAGATTCTAGTGCTGTACAGATTTAAAGCAACTCCTATTAAAATTCCACTGTTCTTCATAGAATAAAAAAAGCAGTCATGAAATTCATTTGAAAAAATAAGAAACTCAGAAAAGACAAAACAATCCTTAGAGAGAAAAGTGAAGCAGGAGACATCACAATACCAGACGTTAAATTATGCTACAGAGCTATAGTAACAAAAACAGCAGGGTATCAGCACCAAAATGGGCATGAAGACCAATGGAATAGAATAGAAGACACAGAAGGCAAACCCACACAAATACAGTTATGTCATAGTAGACATAGGCACCATAAACATACAATGGGGAAGAGATGACCTCTTCAACAAATGATGCCAGAAAAACTGGAAATCCATATAGCAGAATGAAGCTTAACCCTTATCTCTCACCCTGCATGAAACTCCATTCAAAGTGGATCAGACTCGAGGCATTAGACGAGATACCCTTCTCCTACTAGAAGAAAATGTAGGCCCAACTCTCCATCATGTTGGCTTAGGAACCAACTTCCTCAACAAGACTCCTAAAGTTCAAGAAGTAAAATACAAAATCAGTATACGAGATAGCATCAAACTGAAAAACTTTTTCACAGCAAAGGAAACAATCAAGAACATGGAGAGCCTACAGAATGGGAGAAAATCTTTGCCACCTGTGCTTCAGATGAGGCATTAATTTCCAGGATGTACATAGAACTCAACAAGCTTAACACCAAAAAAACAACCCAGTCAATAAATGGGCAAAGGCACTAAACTGACACTTCTCAAAAGAAATATGAATGGTCAACAAATACATGAAAAAATGTTCAACATCTCTAGCAATTAGAGAAATACAAATTAAAACTACACTGAGATTTCATTTTGCTCCAACCAGAATGGCAATTATCAATAATACAAGTAACAATAAATATTGGTGAGGATGTAGGAAAAAGGTACACTCATACATTATTGGTGGGACTGCAAATTAATGCAATCACTCTGGAAAGCAGTATGGAGATTCCTCAAAAAACTAGGAATGGATCCACCGTTTGACCCAGTTATTCTGCTCCTTGGTATATAGCCAAAGGATTTAAAATCAGCATACTATAGTAATACAGCCACGTCAATGTTTATAGCAGCACAATTCATAATAGCTAAGCTATGGAACCAACCGAGATGCCCATTAACAGATGAATGGATAAAGAAATTGTGGTATGTATACTCAAAGGAATATTACTCAGCCATAAAGAAGAATGACTTTGACATTTGCTGGTAAATAGATGGATCAGTAAACTATCAGGCTAAGTGAAATAAGACAATCCTCTAAACACCAGAGGTCAAATGTTTTCTCTTATATATGAATGCTAACCTACAACAAGGTACAGGGAAACAATAGAAGTTTAGTGGATGAGACAAAGGGGAATGAAGGGAAGGGAGAGGGATGAGAATGGGAAAGATAGTAGAATGAATCTAACATGATTTTCCTATGTATATATATATAAATATACCATAGTGACTCTCACCATCATGTATATCCAAAAGACTGGAATCCTAATTAGAATAAGATACATTCCAAGCTTGGATAAATATATCAAAACAGATTCTACTATCATGTATAACTAAAAAAAATAAAATAAAACTTATTTAAAAATAAAATCTGGTATATAATGGAATACTATTCACTATTAAAAGAAATAAAATCCTGTCGAAATTTTTTTGTCTAGATTCTGATCATTTCCTACCTGCCCTTTAACTACTTTGAGCCAGACTACCATCATTTCTTGCCTGAGTTATTCTGTAGTCTCATTAGTCTTCTTGTTTCTACCCTTGCTCTTCTGTAGTCTATTGTTGAAACAGAAGCCAGAGTGATCTTTATTTATTTATTTTTTCTGGTAGTGGAGATTGGACTCAGGGACACTGAACCACTGAGCTGCATCCCTAGCCTTATTTTGTATTTTATTTAGAGATTGGATCTCACTGAGTTGCTTAGTGCCTCCCTGTTGCTGAGGCTGCCTGAAACTCGATCCTCCTGCCTCAGCCTCCAGAGTCACTGGGATCAGAGATATGCCACCACGCCCAGCCCGAGTGATCTTTTTAAAGCAGATAAATTACATCTCTCCTCAAAACTTTCCAGTAAACTTTCCATTTCAGTGTAGGGAGTATGCGTATTTTCAGGATTCTAGAAGACCCTATCTACTACTGTTCCTCTCTTTACTGATGATTTTTCTCCTTATTATTTCTGGGACATCTTCCCACACCTTTTCACTTTTTTTTCCAGACCATTTTTCCCAGACAGCTGTGGCTCACTCTCTCACTCCTTCAGATCTTTACTCAAATGAGAAATTTTCAGTGTGGCCTTCCTTGTTTAATTATTTTAAATATTCCACTTCTAACTTCTCTGGTATTCCCTAGCCTCCTTCTCCAGTTGTTTTCATCCACAGTATTTATCACATGTGATTTTGTATTCATTGTGTTTATTACTATTTTCTCTAATAGAATGTAAATTCCGTAGGATGGGGTGTGTTTATCACGTCGGCTCCCTGATGTATCCTCAGTGCCTAAAAGAGTGTCTGGTTCATAGCAGTTATTCAATGAATATTTGTCGATTGTGGAATAAAAAGTTAGCACCAACTAATGTCTAGCACACAACACTTCTGATGGATATTTAAATGAGTGAAATATTAAGTAATCTTTCACTACCTTTCACTAGGAATCATCCTATTCTTTCCCAGTCTATTTGACTTTCTTCAAATACCATAGTGACTCTCACCATCATGGTATTTTCTTTATTTTTCTTTTTATTCACCTTAGACCCTCTGGTCCATTCCCTCAGAATCTCTTGCCACAACTCTCAATTCTCTTGCTGTCATATCCACCAAGGAAACCTTTGGCTTCTCTTTTCTTACTTATTGATTGCTAAGTGCAATGAGGATAAAGATGAGAACCTGACCTCTGACTTTAGGGACATTGGGGCCCGAGAAAGAGAATACTAACGGACAGTGCTTTCCTTAAGAGATGATAGATGGTTCTGAAGTTCCTGAGCACTGCAACACCAGCAGTCCTTTTGCTTTGGTTAATTTTCTAGTTTTATAGATAGAAAGGATACCATTAAAAATAGCCCTTTACTCATTTATTATAGGCAGGAGAATTAAGTTCAATGCCAGTCAGGGCAACTTGGAGAGACCCTGTCCCAAAATAAAAAATAAAAAGGATGAGGTTATGGCTAAGTGGTAGAATGCCCCTGAGTTTTATCCCCAGTACAAAGAAGGAGGAGGAAGGAAGAGAGAGAGGAGAAGAAGAGGAGGAGGAGGAGGAGGAAGAGGAAGAAATAGTCAGAAAAATAAGAAAATCAGATGATCATTATGTTAGAGAGGATGAAAGAAGTTCCAAAGAGTGTATCAGCAGAACATAACATTAAGCATGTATTTTAGTACCTGGTCATCTGGGTTCAAATCACTGCCTCTGTAACTTTTGGCAAAGTATTTAATATTTCCGGGTTCAGTTTTCTTCTCAAAACAAGTTATTAACAGTTCCTTTCTTGCCTCCCAAGTAGCTGAGATCATTGGCAGTGCCACCATGTCTGGCTCTGTTTCACTGCAGATACCTTTGCAGGCTTCATTTTTCTTCTAACTTTTAAATGCTAATCTCCTCATGGTTTCTGTATTTGTCTTTATTTTTCATCTACCTCTCTATCTACCTCTGTGTATATACATGTGTGCTCTTCCAAATGGACTTTATCCAAATCCATCTAAGTGACTTTATCACTAAATAGATTCTATATTATCTCTAAATAATCTACAGAATTTGAGCACCTTCTGTTTCATATTTCATATTTCATAGCACTGTGGGGTATATGTTTTGTATCTGATATTCATATTTCAAATAGATTATTTCTTCTGTCAGGAAGGTCTTAATTATAATGCTTTTGTATCTACCTTTCTCCTATCCACTTAGAAGTCTCCATATTCACTGTGTAATTACTGATTTAGCCCTTCACCTTCTAATTGAGGTTTTTTCCCCAGATTCTATTCTTGTTCAGTTTCTTTTTGCTCCATATTCATTATAAAACTTGCCATATATGAGGTATTCAAATGAATATCCAAGTATCAAGTTAATGAATTTTTTAATATGCTTGGACTTTATCTGGTGATTAGTGTGGCCTTAAATGTTGTTTATAAGAAGAGATGACAGATTTAGAATTGCTAATTCAGAAGTATGAAATAGATGGAGTATAGTTTATACTAAATTAATCTTTAAGTAAGACATCAGTAACTAAACCAAGGTATAGATACCAGGCTCATTGGCACACAACTATAATCCCAGCTACTCAGGACACTGAAGCAGGAGAAGTGCAAGTTTGAGGCCAGTGCGGGCAATTCAGTGAGTCCCTGACTCAAATTTTAAAAAGTACTGGGGATGGAGCTCAGTGGTAAGGTGTCCTGGATTTAATCCCCAGCTATTAAAAAACCAACCAACCACCTACTGTCCTATTGCACTCCTACACCCGTTAACCATTCTTTTTCCATCCCTTTCCCCATGGTTATGGTTTGGATGTGAGGTGTTCCCCCAAAAACTCATAGGTAAGACCATGCAAAAAGCTTTGGAGGAGAAATGATTGGGTTATGACCTTAACCTAATTAGTGGATTAATCCCTGATGGGATTAACTGAGTGGTGACTGAAGGCAGGTGGGGCGTGGCTGGAGAAAGTAGTTCACTGGGGGCAGCACTGTGAGGTATATGTTTTGTATCTGATGAGTGCAGCCTATGTCCCTTGGCTTCCTGATCATCATGCAAGCAGCTTCCCTCCGCCTCACTCTCCCACCATATTGTTCTGCCTCACCTTGAGTCCTGAGGAACGGAACTGGCCTTCTGTAGACTAAGACCTCTGAAACCGTGAGCCCTCAAATAAACTTTTCCTTCTCTACAATTGTTCTGGTTAGGTCTTTTAGTCACAATGGCAAAAAAGCTGACTAAAACATCCATGTTCTTCCGAGGCTCTGGTAAACACTATTCTATTCTCTACTTCCTTGAGAAACACTTTTTAGCTTCCACATACAAGGGAGAATATGTAATATTTGTCAGAAAATGGAGTATTTCACTTAAGTAACATCCTCAGTTCCATCCATTTTGTCACAAATGACAAGAGTTCCTTTCTTTTTTATGACTGAATAATATTTCATTGTGTATAAATACCATATTTTCTCTACCCTTTCCTCTGTCCTTGGACACCTAGGTTGATTCCATACCTTGGCTATTGTGAATAGTGCTGCAGTAAGCATGCAGATGCAGATGTCTCTTCGACAGACGAATTTCAATTCCTTTGAATTTGACTCAGTAGTGGAATTCCTGGGTCATATGATACTTCTATTTCTAGTTTTTTTGAGGACCTTCCATACTATTTCCATTGTAGCTGTACAAATTTGCAGTCCCCACCAACAGTGTAGGAGAATTTCCCTTTCTTCAACATCCTTGTGAACATTTATTTATTTATTTTTGTTATCTTTTTGATAATAGACATTCTACCTGGGGTTAATTAGGAAAGTTTCATAGCAATTTTTAAGGTACATTTTGATAGAGTTGTATAATCGCATTTTCAAATCTAGTTAATTAAAATCTCATATATTTTAAACAACATTTATATAATTAGATGTCTTTTTTTGTTTTTTTTTTTTGTTTTTTCCCCTTATTTTTGGTACTGGGATTGAACACAGAGACACACAACCACTAGGCCATATCCCCAGCTCTTTTTGTATTTTATTTAGAGGCAGAATCTCACTGAACTGCTTATTGCGTTGACTGTTGCTGAGGCTGGCTTTGAACTCTCAATCCTCCTACCTCAGCCTCCCTAGCTGCTGGGATTATAGGCATGTGCCACTGTGCCTGGCTTAAATGCCAATTTTTAAACATGTTTTGTGAGTCTGACAAAAAACAAAAACAAAAACAAACCTTCCCCAGTACTTACATTTTCTAATGAGTGAGGATTTATCTGAAAAGAGTTATGTATTGCAAGACATTAATTTCTCTTCTATGTTCAAATGACATTTTGTCTTAATCATTTTCAGAATTACACTTTAAATTGGACCCACAAATCTAATCTAACCAGTTATTCTAACTGGCCTATATTTCTTAGTTATGTATGTATAGATTCGTTAATTTAAAAACTCCCGATATGTAAACTTGCTTCTCGTAAAGTTTTATAACTTAATTCTGAATCTTCCTGGGTTAGAAGATGCTTGCGTTTTAGGGGGTTGCTTCCTCAACTCACTGTGGTTTCTTTGAGAACCTCAGTTTGATCTCCTGCACTGCAATACTAAATAAAAACAAAGAAACCATGAGTTGTTTGGTGTTGCAGTGGGAGAGATCAAACTGAGGGTCTTGCCTAGGCCAGGCAAAGGCTCCACAAGTCCCTGGTTCTCACCATGGTTGGTTTCTTTTCTTTTCTTTTCTTTTTTCTTTTTTTTTCCCCACTGTGGTTTCTTAATGACTAAAAAATCTCTCAGGCAGGATGCTGACTGGATTCTTGCTCAAAACTAGTTGCATACACAGAGCTCTAGTTTATAGCTGCTTTGTTCTTGAAATAGGGTGCTCTTATAGCCCTGTTTCCCTAGGTTCCAGTTAAGCATTGGTAATTAATCTACCACCAGACAGGTTATTATGTTACTGGATTGGATTCAGTTAATCTGTTTACTTTTCTAATCTGAATCACTTTTCTGTGTTTTCTATTCTTGAGTGTCACACTCCTTCAGGATTACAGTAACATCTGTGTGTATCCTTTTATGGCCCTGTCTGACTCTATGGACCCAGTTTTATGGTCATGCCAGTAATTCTTATGTTAACTAAAAATGTAATAATGATTGTAGTTATATAGCATAAATAATTTTTCTTATTTCAATTTTTTTCCAATAATTTTGTAGTTATGTAGCACACAAGTTTCAAGTAAATAATATGGTGATTTTTATTGTACAGCAGAGCCTTTGCAAAAGTAAAATAATTCCAGTCATATATTTGTACCCCAAGTTACATTGTGTCTAAAGGAAACAATTGCAACCATAAACTGAAATTTTTTCTTAATTTTTTTCCTAGCCATAACCCATGTTCCTTCTGTGTTTTGGAGTCCTTAAGAGCCATCATAACTGTGTATAGAAATCAGATACTGAAAAAACAAAAAAGTATTTTAAATGAAAATTAATGGAGGATTAATCAAATATAATTTAGAATTGATTACATCAAGCAACATTGGCATAATTAATAATCTTTAGATAGAAAGATCAAGCATTAAAAAAAAGCCATTATAGGAGAAGTTAATTTTGCTTTTTTATTTTATTATTTATAGGGAGTAATTATATATATATATTTTTTTTTAGTTGTAGATGAATACAATATCTTTATTTTATTTATTTATTCTTTTTTTGTGGTGCTGAGGATTGAACCCAGTGCCTCACACATGCTAGGCGAGCACTCTACCACTGAGCCACAACCCTAGCCCCAGGAGTAATTGTATTTTAAAAACCAATTTCTTTAAAAAGGTACATAACAACCAGTATTTTAAGATTGGAAACTGAGAGCCAAGTCGCACAATGAGTCGCACATTGCCTAGGAAAAAAATATAAGATAAAATTTAGAACCAGGCATGGTGGCACATACTTGTAATCCAGCTACCAGGAGGCTGAAGCAAGATGATCACAAGTTTGAGGCTAGCCTGGGCAATTTCACGAGGACTTTCCCTCCTCCCCCCAAAAAGAAAGACAGAATCATAAGCAATTTACTTGGTCCCTCACTTCACTTCTTTCTTTTTTTCCCCCGCCTCCAGGAGTTCTTCCCCTGCATCTATATAAAGACTCAGGTCCATGATTTTCTCCTTACTCTTTGATAGTATAGTCACTTAAGTTTAAAAGACAGTTCCATAATTAAAAATGCCTACTCGGTATATTAACCGATATTTCTGTTTCCATTGAAAGCTTAAACTTTTCCATTCCCTAACTGCAGTTAGCCTGTAGATGGTAGGCAGTGTATTTAACTCTACATTTTATTGCTTATCCCCTCATCTTCTGGCAAGTTGCTATCTCTGACCTCATCAGGATTTAAACTACAGGAAGAGAAGTAGAAAATCAGTTTTTCCTGACTTCTGTTGTAAAGAACTTCATTCGTTTGGTCTGTTTTGTTTTGTTTCTTTTAGAGCTATATGGTTATCATAGTCGGTGGGATCTTTTATTTTACTCTAGCTTCCACACAAAAGAGAAAACATTCGACCTTTGAGTTTCTGAGTTTGGCAAATTTCACTTACCACAGTATTCTCCACTTCATCCATTTTTGTTTAAAGGTGGCCCTTTCTCTTGTGTGTATTTGGTGTTTTTGTTTGTTTGTTTGTTTGTTTTTTAAGAGTCCGCTGGAACCGTACTTCCTGTGATAATCCAGAAAAATTTTCCTCCAATTAACCAGTACCCTCTAACTCTTCTGGTCCTCAACCTGCTTTCCTTCCAGACCATTTTTCAGTATTAATAATTTGAATTCTTCCTCCTCCTCTTCTCTCTTCCTCTTCTCCTCCTTCCCTTGCTTTTTCTTCAGGTGGTGCTTTGGGTAGACATGCATGTGTATGTGTAGGTTTATATGCAGTGCTGGGAATGAAAACTATTTTGATGCATATTTTGAGATATAAGTCACATGCCATTCAATTTAGCACATACCTACATACCTTGGGTGTTTTTTGTATCTACAGAGTTGTGCAACCATCACTACTATCTAAATATTAGGATGTTTTCATCCTCTGGGCAGGACTTGAGATAGCTCCAGGCTTGTCCTCTGTGCAGCCTGCTTCCTTGCCTCTCTCCTCCCTCGTTGTGCAAGTGTAGCTGGCTCCTTGACGCAGCCTGCTGCCTCATTCTTGTGTGTGCTCTCCTCCTCTCTCCCTCTTTGTGCTAACTTGGGTAATTGCCAGTGCCATTAGATTCCTGTATCGGATACCAGTCTGCCATATCACCTCCAACTCCAGGGAACATATTACAAACACTCCAAGGGATCCCCATGAAGCCTCTTTAACTGACTTGAGGTGAAAGTAAGGCCCTTCCTACACCCCTCCTGCTTTAAGGGAGACAAATTTCTTCAAAGAAATCTTGTGCAATCTTCTGTCTTTATAACCCAAGTGTAGGCTTTGGAGCCATCTAACCGGTTCTCAGATGTAACACTTTGGAAATTTGCTACAGGGTACTCTTTCCCACAGATCATGTTGGTATCTGATTGCTAACAGTATCTTGATGCCTCTGTTGAAACTTCCAGTTTATGAATATTATGAGAAGATAATAGCTCGCACATCTCAAAGAAACACAACTTCTATTTTTTACTCTTGAATTAAGGTTCTATGGTTATAATAAAGTATGTGAAAACCTAGAGACTTTTGCTGTGGGCAAGAGTTCTAAATAATAACACTTGTACAAGCTAAATAAAAACCCTTTGGCTTTTTCAAAACAATATCTTTTATCTTTCCTTTTAACTACCACATTATGCATGATAGAAGACACCCCTCAGAGGTAGTCTTTGAGCATAAAATGTTATAGTAAACGTTTTTAAAGAAAAGTGAAAGACAAGACTGGCCTCCCTGGAGCTGAAATTGCTTTTGTTCAAGTGGATTAAGCTACCATAAATGTAAATTAAAAGAAAACGCTTGCTTTTCTTAGTATTTTGTAATCAAAGTCAACTTTTGTCCAAATCAGATTTTTTATAGGTTCATTTTAAATTTTAATGAGAAACTTAGTTACAAAAAATATAATTAAGTGTGCTATTAAACATTTTTAATACCTTTTAGCTTCTTTCCTAAATCTATCTGCTGCTGTGTACTAATAGATATACTTTTTAAATTTTTTTTTTTTTTTTTTTTTTTTGGTACCAGGAATTGAACCCATTTGTGTTTTTCCACAAGCCCAGCACCTTCTGTTTTTTATTTTGTGATGACATGTTCTCACTAAGTTTCTTAGGGTCTTACTAAGTTGCTGAGATTAACCTCGAACTTGGCAATCCTCTTTCCTCAGCACCCCAGTCACTGGGATTATGTGTGTGCCACAGTGCCCACTAATAGACATATATTATATATTATGCTTAAATCCATTTGGTTTAAGTAGAAATCTTAGTGATACTATAAAGAACAAGTTTCAAGGCATGCCAATTGAGAAAAGTTTATATGGGAGGATTTCGAATAGCTGCATTTTCCCCTTCCAAAATAAAAATAGAATCATTGAGTCCCATAAAGAATCTTAAGTTTTATCAAAATATCACCTACTTAACTGAACAACATTCAAAATATTTATTCTATAAACATTTCACCACAAAGACTCTTTTCTGATCTTTTATTAATTCAACTTATGTGGAGTCTTAGTGGACAAAGCATACTTACAGGCCTAACTTCTTTCCAACCCAAAATCCTATTGTTGTTGTTGCTGTTATTCCCAGTTCACAGATAGGAAACAGTTTAGAGGTAAAATGACTATTCTGGAAGCAAATGATAAGTTGGCAGCAACGTTGGGGCTAGAAATAGATAATTCCATTTAGAAAAAAGTTTACAATTATAGTGTATACTTATTAGAGATAATAGAATCAGTTAATAAATGAAAGAAATGTGTTCTACTTGATTCCCAACTTCCCCTACAATGGCTAAAGTCTCTTTTCCGCTCTGCTCTTTATACCCGGGGTGCATAAGATGAAACTTACGAAACTTGGAACTAAAATCCAAGAGGCTTGCAGTTTAGTCTGGCTGCTTTGGTTTCATCATCTGTATTTGGGTGTCTCCTGGTACCTGGATTCTCTGTCTTCTCTCATGAAATAGTCATCACTACTCTTGTCCAGCTCTGTCTCTGAGGTGAACCCTGTCAGGCAAGAGCAATTATTTGTTTTGAGGGATTTCCTTCCAATTCCTTTACTCTTTGTGAGTTTTAAGACTATAGACTATAGGATTATACTGAAGGCTGTATTGAGAAATTAGGTACACAAGGGTTCATAGTCTCTCATCATATGTAGACTTTTTGCTACTATAAGTGTAGTTAAGTTGCTAATGCCAGACCATCTGTTACCTTTGTTTTCTAGTAATATGCATGTGTCACTAGCTGAGGCCCTGGAGGTTCGGGGCGGATCACTGCAGGAGGAAGAAATATGGGCTGTATTAAACCAAAGTGCTGAAAGTCTCCAAGAATTATTCAGAAAAGGTATGACTTTTTTTTTTTTTTTAAATTCATTTTGTTTATTGGGTAGTTGAAAAGCTGGTACAGGGTAAGAAGTTAGATTTTTGTTTTGGGGAGGGGACTGGGAATTGAACCCAAGGATGCTTTTCCACTGAACTTTATCCCCAGTCTTTTTATTTTTTATTTTGAGGCAGGGTCTTTCTAAGTTATTAACATCTTTCTAAGTTCCTGAAGCTAGCCTCAAACTTGTGATCCTCCTGAATCACTGGGATTACTAGTGTGCACCACTGAGCTTGGCAAGAAATTTGACTTTTGTTTTTGTATTTCTGTGTTTTGGGTCAAGCACGTGAAGGACTACTTAATCTTATCTCTCTTAGGTCTAAAAATGCTCAAATCTGTCTACATTAATTTGAATATATTCTAAGCACCTGATACTACATCAGACATTGAAAATGTAATGGTTATCAAAATAAATCACTTTCCTTTACTGCTTGGAACTTATACTCCTGTGTGAGAAGTAACTATTAATATAATAATTATACAAACAAATGTAAAAAGTGCAACCATGACAGGGGCTAGAAAGGAGAGGGTTCAGTGAGTCTCTGAGAGCACATAATAGTATCTGACTTGATCATGGCAAGGAAAAGGAAGGCCTCCCTGCATAAGTCACCCCTGAATTAACACCTGAAAGAAAAGTAGATGTTAACTAGATGAGAGGGAGGGTAAAAAACCAGTCCTGGCAAAAAGAAAAATATGTGCATCCCCTTTACTCTAAATTAGGTAATGGAGGCTGAATAAGTACCCTGGTGCTTCCTTATATTTGCTCACTTGGTCCAAATGGTTATGTGACACTTCAGCGATTGAATAGTCACCTTTTGGTTGTCCAAAACTATTTGATGTTATACTGAAAAGCTCCACATGAAGATCGAGTTTGTCATTCATATCACACGGCAGCCTGTGTTTCGTAAGTAAATAAGCCAAGCTTCATCTAATAGAATCGGTCTTAAAATTGAGCTGAATTAATAATAATAATAATAATGATACCTAATAAACATGACAGAAATAGGTGAGGATTGAGGATACTGGTAGTCCTCGAAGTGTGGTACCTGGACCAACAGTATTGATGTCACCTAAAAGCTTATTAGAATGTGAACACGAAGGTCTACATTAAAGATCCACTAAATAAGACACTCTGGGGGTGGAGCCTGGCAATTTGTGTTTTAAAAAGCACTCAAGGACATTCTGATGCTTGCTACCCTGTGAGAACCATCCATAGGACAGAATTGCTAAAGACCAGGAGCCAAGGGAAACTTTTGTAATAGTACAGGAATAGCCACTGATTGAGTACAGGAAAGTATAGAGCACAGGGATTTGGAGAAAGGTGGTAAAGCTTTATTGTTGTTTTCTGATCCAGGGACAGGAAGTTGAACAAAACTGTGTTAAGACTCACTCATCTTACTGCTTATTACTTTTATATTTGAGACACCTATTTCCTAAGAGTTTGAAGGTTCTTCAGTTAGAGTTAGGATTAACCTAAGGAAAATTTATTCTTTTTATCTGAAGTCACTTGCCAAAAATCTGGCTATTTTAAATAATCCCTGTTGCTTTGCTTGCTTCATTTTAATTTTCAGGAAATTCTTAGAAAATCCAAAAGCGTAGGCACTCCAGAGTCTAGAGCAGGTAGCCACACTCCAAAGGTATTGTTGAAGGAAAGACATGTTGGTGGTATTACTTAGTTAACAATTAATGAGAGTCAGTTGATTAATATTTAAGAAACATCTACTTGTGAGGTATTGTGTGGAAGATCCAAATGAATAGAAGGGTGTCACTGTTGCCCTTAAGGGATTTTTTCAGATCAAAAAGATGCATGTGAGAAGTTTACCACTTCAAAACAATATGCCAAATGAATGACAGAGCCAATGAGTACTACAGATGTTCAGAGGAGAGAGAGAGAGAGAGAGAGAGAATACCTCTTTTTATTATACAAAAGGTAGGATCACTGCCCAGCTCATGACTCACAGAGTATAAAACATCTTGCACTCTGTAAGTACCTAAGGGTTTTTCTTTCTTTCAAATTTCATAATGTTAATAGAGACTGAATGTTTAAATTTACAGTTCTTGTTATTGAGAAGCAATTATTGCATAACATATTGGCACATTACAATAGAGACTCATTGGATGTATTATAAAATTGTGAGGCAACTGTGTCTTATATATTGTCCAGTGGGAGTTTGTTACCATGAGGCCCTCAGTCTGATTCTCAGAGTAGTATCAGTAATACAGAGAAATTAAATTTGACTTCTCTGGCAGTTGGGAGATTACCTATTATTATGACTGCTACCTGGAAATTTTATTTGGAGGAAACAAATGCTTATTTGATTTACCTGAAATCTATGATCTTTTATTCCTTATATTTGATAATTCAGTGTCATTTTACTATAAGTTTTCCTGACTCTCATACCAACTGAAATAAAATAATCATTAATTTGTTATTTTTTGGTTGAATCGTAGGTGTCTTAATTCTCTATTAGAGATACTATGAGTAATACTGGGAATGTATTACTGTAATACATCAGCCTTCTTCAAGTTTTTCTAAAATGTGTTTTCCTTCCTTGGTCTTCTTGGTCTTTCTGGGTCTGCTATATAAACCTTTGTTTTGGTTCTCGTCAATGTCTTTTTCTCCTATCATCTTGAACTTGTTTGTTGCTTTTGTGGTTTTTTTTTTTCAGTATGTGAGTACAAGCATGCTATTCCTATAAGAGAAAGATGGAAATAAGCATTTCCTCTGGGGGATTTTTGAATAAAGGTCAAGATAATAATGTTTCTTCATCTTTTTGCGCCTCCCAACAATTTAAGACTTCTAGCATTTCTTAAAACAAGTTTTATAAGTATTCTTCATAGAATCATGATACCTAAGCAGGACCTTGTTAAAAGACCCCATCTTCAAATGAGTTTTTCTTCAGAGGAAGAAAAATTTTAATCTTTTAAGAAACCATGCAATTCCAAACACTGACAGTGATGATAGTAGTTGATGTCCAGCCTGTTCTCTGCTTTAATACCAATATTCAGGAGATGGGTATTGGTAGGGAAGAATCAAGTTTACTTAATTATAGCCAGTTTTGAAGAAGATAGAGCATCTAGCTCCTATAAAAGCTCTATCCTTTCTGGCCCAGGGAAAGGTTATTATGGGAAGGGAAAAAGACAGTGAGACTGCAAGCTGAGTAGGGTCTTCATCAGTGAGGGGTGTGTCTTCACCAGGACATCACAATGGATTTCAGTCTTCTACATCTGGTTTCTGAGAGTGTTAAAAAGGCCTTCTGGGTTCTGTGCATCCAAAGGTTTAGCAGTTAACATCTAGGTGGGGCTTCTCTCTAGCCAAAAGATTAGGGAGGGTAGGAGGGAAGAAGGGAAGGGGGAGCAAAGGACAATTTCAAGGGAGCCCCTGTTATGGTTTTGCATCAAACACCACCTTGGGTGCCCTCCAGTTCAATCCTGATCACAGCTTGAGGACTCAATCCTCCAAGTTTGCCCTCTCATTTTAGACCCCAATCACAAGCCCTGCATTGTTTTACCTGTGCTTCTGTCGATGGTTATAAATTAAGGTTCAATTAATTTGCTAGAGCAACTCACAGAACTCAAGAAAGCATGCTTACTGGCTTATTATAAAGGATATTGCAAAGGTTAAAAATGAAAAATGCATAAGTCAGGGTACACAGGAAAGGCTGTGGAGTTTCCATGCTCTCTGGGTGTTCTCCCTCCTTTAGCAGCCTCCACATGTTCAGGTATCAGGAAGCAGTCTGAGCTTAGTTCTTTGGGAATTTATGGAAGCTTCTTTGTGTAGGCATAATTCACTATATCACTGGCTACTAGTGATCAACATAATGCTCCCTATCTTCCCAGGAGACTGAGGGCTTGACTGAGAAGGAGGCACTTACTAGACTAATATTGCTGTCTAGACTAGAATGATATACTAAAGTCCTAGTTAGAAGCCCAGTTCTAGAAATCCCAACAAATCAGGTTCAGCTACTTGCCCCAAAAACCAAACGGGAAAAAAACTGTGTGTGTGTGTGTGTGTGTATTGTGAAAAGCAGGAAAGGGACTTTAATCAGTATAACTACACCAGAAGAACAGAGAAGACCAGCCTTTCCAGCCCTGTCTTCAGGGTACTAGCATGAGCTTCCAGATTATATAGACAAGGGGACCAGAAATATGCAGAGTCAAGCAGTTATGCTCAAACTGTGGCCTGTTTGATCATTATCTGAGGATTGGTCAGGCAGAGGCCTTGTTAGAGATAAGAAAGTTGCTATTGCCAGGGAGGTAGTTTTCACTCATCACAAGAGGTTTATAGATCAGACCTGTTCTTCTTGAAATCCACAGTGACTGATTCAGAGCAAAGGAGACAGACACAAATGGAGCCAAAAGCAGGGCATGGTGGCACACGCCTGTAATCCAAGCTACTCAGGACTGAGGAAAAAGGATCACAAGTTCAAAGTCAAGCTGGGTAATTTAGCAAGACTCTCTCTGAAAATAAAATTTTTGAAAAGAAAGGGAATGTAACTTAGTGGTAGAGTGCTTTTGTGTAGCATGTGCAAGGTGTTCTGGATTCAATCCCCAATACACACACACCATGCAAAAAAGGGAGAAAGAGACTCTGAGGGAACAGGTAAACAAAAGAAAAGAGAGCAAGAAAAGTAAAGAAATAAAAACTTAAATTTTTTCAATAAGGAGAAAAAAGAAAATCTATAGTATAACAGTCATAGAGTAATGAAACCTCCCAGTGTTCAGTAGCCTGATGCATGAGAGGTACCTGACAATGAGCTTCAAGCCTCCAGCAGGCGTCTCAGGATGGGATTTGCCCCACCCAAAGATCGGACTACGGCTTCCAGGATTATCCAAGATGGCTGCTCTGGCTTCAAAATGTGTTGGCAAATGGGGAGCTGCAGCTCAGGGTGTGGCTGTGGTCAGCAGGAGGTCCTGGAGGCGGTGTGCGGTTGGTCAGGCAGGGGTCCTGGAGGTCGGGTGTGTTTGGTGTGGTTGCAGGATCCTGGAGGCCAGGTGCAATCAGTCGGTCTGGGGTCCCGGTGATAGGGCGCAATCAGTTGGTCTGGGGGTCCTGGCGGCATGGAACAGTCAGTCGATGTGAGGGCCCCAGAGGCAGGGAGTGATCCGTCGGGCTGAGGGATCCTGGAGATGGGGCTCAGTCAGTCTGGCCAGGGGTCCTACGGGCCTGGCTGTTGTCTCAAAATGGCGGCAGCCACGTGTAATCAAACCTGCAGGTACTGTGACAGAGAACTTCCAGGGAATAGCAGGCAGCTGGTGCTCCACTGACGGTCGGCGATCAGTTTGCTGACTGTTGTCGGACAATCGGTAGGTGAACCTCGTGCGTTGGGTAATGGATAGGTGTAAGGCAGGCGATGGACAGGCAAGAGACAGGCAAATGGCGGATGATAGGCGCCTGACAGTGGGCAATCAGAACATGGATATTTTTGGATGAGAGGATGGAAGAGAAGATACAGGACTCTTGGTTTTACCAGATTCTTAAATGGTCCACCACTCTATTCACAAAGGAAAAGGATGCTTTCTCCAGAGATGGTGTCTCACTGGTTATCTTCTACACACACACACCAAAAAAAAAAAAAAAGAGAGAGAGAGAGAGAGAGAGAGAGAGAGAAAGAGAAAGAGAGATGCCAAGTTTTAAATCTGGTTTTATTTATACCTATTAGATGTTTGCAAACCCAAGTGAAGAGTCCCTAAGTTCTTGTCAACATTAATGTCCCTTACAAAAGTCAAAGAGGTTGAGTATTGATGAAAAGAAAGGTAAAGAAATGACTAAATGGGTTACATAATTTAGGAAATACAATATTATGTAACATCTTAAAAGAAGCTCAGACTAAGAGATGACCTTGTCTCTTAGCTCAATTATAAAAATTGCCTGATAGGTAGCTTAACACATATGCTTTCCAAGACCACTCCTGTTTTTCAACAAGATCAAAAATATAAGCAAGCTTGCAAATCTGAGTGACCTTCCCTTGGGGGACATTTTCATGCCATATAATAATAGACCGGACTAATTATTAATGACCACTGGGATTCTATTAACATACCAGTATCTTTTGAGTTCTGTATCCTTTCCATGCAAGGAATCCATGTCCCAAGTCTAGGGGTGGATTGATACTGTGAAATATATATGCAGTTTTTAATCCCTGTTTCTTACATACAGCTCCTAAAATCCTTGGAATCTGAAGTGATAAGTATCTTTTTGTTGCTAATATGTTGACTGGTGACTGGAAGTCCCCAGGTAGTTAGGTGGTTGTTGGTGGTGAGGATTTGGTCACTGAAACCCAAGGCAGAATTCGAGGGTTGGGGCCTTTCAGTTCCACTTCTCTTAATGCCACCTCCCTGCCCCAGCACACACAGATGAATGTGGGACTGAAGGTTAAGGAGATCCCTGTGGTCGATGATTTTGTCATCTTGTTTATATATTGAGACTTCAGGAGAGCTTCAGATGGCTGAACATAGAGATTCCTGAAGAGTGTTGTGCCCAGAGAGAGCAGAGAAGCTCCACACCCCTCCCACAAACCTTGTCCTGTGCATCTTTTCCATTTTTGTATCATTTAAAAACTATTCTTTACAATAAAGCAGTAAATGTAAGTAAGATAGTTCTCTGAGTTCTAGTTCTCTGAGTTCAGTGGGAAGCTCTTATCAAATTCAGTGAACCTGAGGAGGGGAGTAGTAGGAACCTCAGTTTGTAGTCCATCAGACAGAAATATAGGTGATAACCTATTGCAGTTGGAGTCTGAAATGGGAGCTGTCTGCAGGTAGATAGTGTCAGAGTAGAATTGAATTAGAGAACACCCAGTTGGTGCTCGCTGTATAGTTGATTATTTGGTTGGTTGTGTGAAGTAGAATCTTACATATTTGGTGACAGAAGCATATTGTAAGAGCATAGCAGGTAGAAACTGAGATTGTTTGTTTTTCCTACATTTTAGAATACATCTTTAAGAATTTAGTTTTTGCATCTTAGATGAATTCACATAGGTATTCAGTGGTTCTAAATAATATTTTTAAAATGCTATTCTTGTGCTTTTTCTGGATAATCTTTATAAGTGAGATTATTGCTGTCTTAGAAAGCTTAGCTTACCATTTTGTAAATTGCCCCAAATAGTAATTATTTTAGTTGTGAAGCTGTTGCCCTCTGCAGAAAAGAGCTCT
Organism: Sciurus carolinensis; assembly: GCF_902686445.1. Lineage (NCBI taxonomy): Eukaryota > Metazoa > Chordata > Mammalia > Rodentia > Sciuridae > Sciurus > Sciurus carolinensis. Next base: position 69,646,719 of record NC_062222.1, on the reverse strand, counting down.
TTTGAAACTATGGCATTTTAAGTTGTTAGAGTAGTTGATTAGAAAAGGATTTCCAGAAAAGGATTTAAGTCTTATACAAATCTGTTTATATGTGGTTACTTCTGGTTCCTTGCTTAAAAAATAAAATAATAATGAAATGAGCAATTTGAGGTTAAAAAGATAATAGAATAAAACAAAAGAAGTACCGAAAGCATACGTGATTTACTATCAAAATAAAAAAATTCAAAGAACTACTAGCAGGTATTTTTGGAATACGAAGAAGATCATGTTATATTTCTTGTCATCTTTAGAAAACAAATTTGGGCAAGGTAGCAGAGAACAGGGCATATAGAATCCTTTGGCTGTATTTTATTATAAATTCTTGCTTTTTACATACAAGAGTGAAAAATGATAAGTACAGATCTGAGACGAATATCAAACTTCTCTTCATTCCCTAAAAAGTATTTAAAAATCAGAATTTATGGGTACTTTTTAAAAAAGTCTTATTAGAGAATGAAAAAATCTGCTTTTTATCAGCAAATCCAGTGATATATTAATGTTTTATAATATATAAAATTCCATGTATTATACAAATAATTTCAGAGACTCTCCTGATACTGAAAGAAAAAAAAAAAAAACAGTAGAAGAAATGCCTACATAAGCTCAGAACACTTACACATACATTTTACTTATGGAATAAAACTTTTAGAGCTGGAGAGATCTCCTTTCTGTCTACATTTTAGAGATGAAGAAACAAGTTCTAGCTTAAATAACTCAGAAGTATTAAAATTGGCAGAACAGAAACAACTATTTTAAAGCAAGTCATTAGAAGCAATACCTAAAAATTAATAGTTCTTTTATGACAATAGATACCAGTAATGTGTTTCAAAAACAATATCAGATGACATCTCCAGATTTTATAAATATTCAAAGAGTAATAAGGGAAAATTGTGAACAAAGTTGTTAAAATATTCAATATTCATTCCTGGTTTTTAAAATACTCTCAACTAGGAATAGAAAGGAACTACTCAACCTGATAGAAAGTATATACAAAAACTTACAACTAACATCTTAAATGGTGAAACATTGTCTCTTTCCCTCAGATCAGGAATACGTCAAGGATGTCTGCTCTCATTATTTATTTTCAACATTGCATTTAAAGTTCAAGCCAATGCATTAGTAAGTAAGGCACGAAAAAGAAAGAAAGGGCATCCACATTAGAAAGAAAGTAAAATTGTATTTATTTGAAAATAATATCATCATATATAGAACATTTGATAGAAACTACAAAGAAAGCCACTAGAACTAATGTGTTTGGCAATTTGAAGGATACAAAGTCAATATTTAAAAATCAATTATATCTTTACATAATATCAGTGAACAACCAGAAATTGAAATTTTCAAATATTATGTGAAAATGATAAAAAACATAAAATGGAATTTCAAAATATGAAAAAACTAGAGATGAATCTGAAAAAAGATGTGAAAGCCTATAAAACTTTTAAAAAATGCTGAAAGAAATTAAATGCTGACCTAAATAAATGGAGAGCTATGTTGTGTTCCTGGGTCAGAAGACTCTGTTAATTTTGTCTAAACGGATAGATTCAATTCAGTCCTAACAGGATTTATTTTTCTAGAATTCAAGAAGTTTATGATAAAATTCATACGGAAATTCAATGGACTTAGAGTACCCAAAACAACTTTAAAAAAGAATGAAGATTCACAATACCTAATTTTCAAAACTTATTCTAAGAATTAAGCATGTAGCTCAGTGGTATAGTGCTTGCCTGGCATACATGAGACCGTGGGTTCAGTCTCCAGCATTGCCAAAAAACAAAACAACAAACAAACAACACCAACAAAAACTTATTATAAACCTATAGTAATCAAAATAGACAAAGAGATCAATGGCACATAATAGAGTTTAGAAATAAACTCACATTTACACTAACCTTCAAACACACACTGAACTTCAAACTGACTTCCTGGGATTTATTGCTGTTGTTATTAAAGCCTTTATATGAAATATAAAAAACATTTTTTTTTGTTTTGTTTGGTACTGCATATTGAATCCAGAGCCTTATGCATGCTAGGCAAGTGTTCCACCACTGAGCTACAGCCCTTTTTTATTTTTGAGATGGGGTCTTACTGAGTTTCTGAGGCTAACCTCAAACTTGTGATACTCCTGCCTCATCTCCTGAGTAGCTGGGATACAGGTGTGTGCCACAGAGACTGTTTGTAGAGAGCTTTTATGGATTAAAAGTTTTTGAGTAAATCTTTACATAGTATATGCAGCTTTTAAAGGACAAGATCCTAACTACCCCCCTTTTATGTTCCTAATTATCTACACTTATAATTTTGTTGATTAAGAGGGCGTATCAGTTGTCTTTGACATGCTACATCTTGCTGTGCATTGGTAAGGGCCATAACGAACAGGTCTATCTAGTTAAATGTGTTTGAACCAGATAAAATTACCCCATTTGTTCCTTGGAAACAAACCATAAAACTCGAGATTAAATTTAATATCTGGCATTCTTAAAATGAATAATGTATGTGGTTTGACAAGTGTATGAAGCACTCATAATGAACAACCCTTTCTTTCCCTACGAACACATAGGCATTACACTGTTTTAATTTGAAATTATTTTGACTATAGATGTTTTGAACAGACAATTTTTGTAAATTTAAAGAGTCATATAGTTAGAGGGAAAAGTTGCAACTTGTCATCCTGTCTTATCCCATTCTTGGTGAAAAAGGTAATTTTTAGCTACTCAGTATATTTGTTTTAATTTGTATGGGAACTTTTAAAATATATATATATATATATATACACATATATATATTTGGTTGTAGGTGGACACAGTACCTTTATTTTATTTTTATGTGATACTGAGGATTGAACCCAGAGCCTCATGTGTGCTAGGCAAGCTCTCTATCACTGAGCCACAACCCCAGCCCCTTATAGGAACTTTTTTAATGCTGAGGCATAACATGTACAGTAAATAGCACTATTCTTGGTTGTGCAGCCTGATGAATTTTATGAATGTATGCACACCCAAATCAAGGTACAGAACATTTCCAGAACCCAGAAGATTCCAAGTTCCTTACCAGCCAATTCTTTGCCACCACAGCTAATCATTACTATGACATATCACATAGAAAAGCTTGGTCTAGTTTTGAACAGTAGAATAAGAGAATCACACAGTTTCTGCTCTTTTTGTCCAAGTTTTTTTACTCAGCATTCTAACCATGTTTTTTTTTTTTTCCCCCCCTTCAGATTAATTATCTTTCTTATATTTCTAGACTCCAAAATTATTCTGGTCAGTTAGCGATTGCATTCCAAAAATTGACCTTGGAAAACATTCTTAGTATTATAACTAAGGTTTTTCCTTTTCTTTGTCCTCTTTTTTTTTTTTTTTTTTTAATAGCTAAGTTTTAAAAAAAGATGTTTTGCCAATTTTGTTCAATATAGAAATCAAAGGATTTTTTATGCCTTGTATTTTTTAGTTAAGATTTTTCTCTTTCCTGGGATGATGTGTATCGATTATAATTAACAATCTTACAAAAATATATAACTAATATTTCTTTTAAAAAAATAGAATAGTTGACCTTTCACATAATCCTGCTCGCCTCTTTTGGTTTTGAGAAGGAAAAGGTTTTTATAATATAAGCAAGGGAATGATGTCTGAAGAGAGCAGAGAATGAATGGAATTAGTAACAAGAAAAATATTTTTCTTATGTGGGATCATTTTGATACAAAACGAAACTGGTTTCTCTCTGGAAAAGTATATTTTCTTCTTCTGGAAATTGAAAATATACACTACTCTTCATTGACCTTTCATCCAGTTCTCCAAAAATAAGACAAATGCCAATCCCTGTTGATACTATTGGTTTTTCACTCTGTAAAAATTCCAGACCCTTGAAGGTAAAACGAAGTCACTCACGTCATTCTTTAAATTTTGCAATTTTCCCCTTAGGTTAGAAGAGAACAAAAATCTCTTTAAACTTAGAAGTACACCTGGGAGAGAAAAAAGCTGCTTTTTAAAAAGATCTTTACCATAAAACTTATTTCTGTTGGTAATTATTTGTTATTGTTTGGTCAAATATAATGTGATAGTTTTATGATCTACAGAGGCTATCATGGAGTTCTGAGGATGCAACAGAAATGTCAATGCTTTGAGAGGGTTAGCACCCTATCCCAGAATTGCTTAGACAAAACAGTTAAAAGGTAGCAGTAAAATTGTTTATAAATAGACCCTTTACCATTCACAATTGACATTTTTATAACTGCTTAACTAGAGTGGCCAAAAAAGACATGATGGTTGTATTCTTAAAAAGAAACCACCCTTAAGCAAACATTTTTAGACGTATGCAGCCTAAATATTACATATATTGAATAGTATTTCTCTCAGAGTTTGGATCCTCCTCAGGGAAATAAAAATCATTATTAATCTAAGGACCCTTTCTAGGTACTGGTTGTATGCCTAGTAACCCATTCATTTATTAGGGTGGAAGAGATCAAAGGTGCTCACTGCAAAGCTTGAACAGGTACAATATATTTATTGAATTTATAGAAAGTGTTGGAGAAGAAACAAAATACATAGGAAGTTCTTTCATAGTTTGTTTTAGTTTTGTAACATTACCAAATGAATATAATGTTATTAGGTGGTGTAGGGGGGGAAAATCTTTCTTCTCCATCACTAATTCACAGTAGAGGCCCCTATCACAAAAGACAGATTAAAAAGTGAAAGCATAAGTATTTATTTAAAGTAAGTTTTAGGTAACATAGGAATCTTGAGAAATGAAAACCCAAAGAAATGGATGAATCTATTTCTGTATAGATACTCTTTTGTTTTGGTTTTGGTGCTTGATATTGAACCCAGGGTCTTATGCAGTCTAAGCACATGCTCTACCGTGGAGCCATACCCCCAATGCCAACCTGTATAATTTTTATGCTATATTTGGTGTAGAAAGGAGTAGTTGTAAAGAAGTATGATTGTATAATGAAGTTTGTTCTAATGGTAATGAACTGGGGGGAACTCTTGTTTGTTGAACTTCTTCTCTGTATCCCTATATCTTCAGAGAGAAGGATGATCCTTTCCTCCAGGTATAGAGAGGGTACTTCTTGAAAAGAGGGTCTTATGACCTCTTTCAGAGGAGAAGGTTAAGAAAAGATCAGAGCATGGCCTTCATGCTTCCTCAGTTCTCAAACGCCCACGTATGATATTTGGAGGTAGCAAATCCTGATCCATGTTCGTGGATAAGGCAGTTTATTTTTAAATGTCACTAGCATCCTCAGTTGGGTGCCATTTAATCAGCTTCCTCCTTGTAAACAAAGAGAAGCATTTTAGATTTCACTTCTAGTCTAAATTATTTCTGATAGGTATTTGGCCTAATACAATGACTATTTTGTAATTTGGATAAAATAGTTACTTGTAACATTTTCTGACTTGCCATATCCCTTGTTTTTCCTCACTTATAGCTTGTTTTTGCCTCTCATATCTTTTTTCTCACTTGCAGCTTTATGAAAGTATATAAAGTCAAATATATATGTAAATATATATTATATATTATAAATATGCTTTAAACATATTCTATTTTATGAGAAACTTATCAGTTAACATAGAATTGGAAGCAACTTAATTGAGCTACAGCACCATTTTTTTAATGATACCATTTAATGCCCCCAAATAAGGGCAGTGGTTCTTATATGCATGTGACGTCAGTTGGTCTGAGCATCTGAATCCCCAGGAAGCTTTTTAAAAGTACTGTGCAGAATTCCGTGCCCAGTCTTCAAAATTCACACAAAAATTCACTGTGGCTTAGAAGATGGAAGGTCTGTGTGGTTTTTTAAAAATTATCTCAAACTCCCAAATAAAAAACTGTGTAAGTGTGTTTGTTTCAATATCCAGGTTAACAAAGCTGATACTTGAAAGCTGACTCATACTTGAAAAGACAACGAAACTGGATTGGAGAATAGACTACAGATCCAGAATGTTCTCTGGAAGAATAATTTAGAGTTTCTGATATTTGGAAATTGAAAGAAAATTTTTCTTCACAACAGAACTCCAAAATAACTTTGTATGTGTGTATTTGTGTGTGTGTAACCAGCATAGTCTAAATTGATAAATTATTGTCACAGTAGAGCAACACAGAAGAGCACCTTTAAAACTTGTGGATCAGTGCTGTAGAGTTAGAATTGTAAATAAATTCTTCCCCACCACTACCAAGTACAGTAGACTCTGCATGCCTGGGTTCTGTATCTGTATTCCACCAACCAGAGATTGACAATGCGATTAGACCTGTGATGATCGTGTCAGTACTAAATAGGTACAGACTTTTTTCTTGTTGTTATTCCCTAATTGTTATACAGTGTAACAACCATTTACATAGCATTTACATTGTTTTGTGTATTATAAACAATCTAGGATGGCTTAATGTATATGGGAGGACTTGCGTAGATTTTAGGCAAATACTATGATGTTTTATATAAGGAACGTGAGCATCTGCAGATTTTGGTATCCATGATGGGTTCTGGAACCAACACCCTAAGAATACTGAGGGTTAATTATATTTCATTTACATTAGTGTAATGACATTGTAGGATCTTTAGAAAATTCATAATTTCTGTCTTTAATTTACAATCTGAAAGAAATGTGTGAAAACAATTACAAAAGCATTTTCCTTATTACTTGGGCATAATTTTTGTGGATGTGATCCTTTTTTAAATTTTTTTTTAGTCGTAGATGGACACAATATCTTTATTGATTTGTTTATTTTTATGTGGTGCTGAGGATCAAACCCAGTGCCTCACACATGGTAGGAGAGCTCTCTACCACTGAACCACGACCCCACCCCTGCGAATGTGATTTTTTATTGATGATGAGGATAAAGAAGATTGGAAATGTTGGAAACCAAAGGAAAATCAAAGAGGAAGAACTTAGTATATCAAAGGACTAAAGTGAGCAGGTTTCTCAGAGTATGTTAAAAATGGAAGATGGAAATGAAAGGAACTGCTAATATTTCTTTCATGCTATTTGATCATGTGCCCACGGAAGCTTACTGAAGAAGAAAGCAAATTCTTAAGAGACCTTCTTCCCTCTATCCATGTTGATCAATCATTTAGAGCCCTGTCATTTTTAACAATAATAACCAATTTGGTTTTACCCATATATATTGTCCATATATTACTTATTATGCTCAGATCTCACTAGTGTTTTGTTATTAGCAAGTTGCATATTTCTAGAATTACCTCAAGAATCTTCCAAGTGCTTAACAAAACAAAACTACCAGAAGCCTAATTGATCATAAGCCATACCAAGATTCCAGTGGTTGTGGTTTGGGCAAGCAGCTTGCATCTGTTTAGTCATTCAAAACCAAACAGAAAGAAAATGTGTGTTGGGGGTGGGGGAGGACTGTCATTAAGAAATAAAAATATCTTTTATTTTCTATTCTAAGAAAGGCAAACTCATAAAATAATCAGTTTGGAGTGACAACTTTGCATAATTTTGTGTTATCAGAATTAACTACAACTTCTATTACAAATATTTTTTCTAAAATTATACACTGATATAGTGATATATATTCAAATAAATATTTTTATTTAATAATTCATGCTGTATTCCTAAAGATAACAATTAGGTACAGTAAAACATCGATTTGACAAACTATAGTTACTTAATAAATGCTTGTTGGCGTGATTGTCAAATCTTAAGCCAAATGTTACAAATTGGAGAACTACACTAACTTGGAATGACATGTAATAAATAGAATACTTGTTGAAGGGTTGTTCCCCAAGGGATTAATTCTAATTTTAAAAGTAGTATTTTAGAGTACTTTATCTCTTAAATCACCTGTATTTCTAATATGACTTATAGGTGAGAGGTGCCAAAAAAAAATTCTCAAACATCTAGAATAGAGCAGTTTGAGATTTTGATCTGTTTTTCTGAGACTGATACTTATTATGGATGATGCACTCCTTGTCTTCCACTGGGGGAAAACATGAAGTGGTTGAGTTTGAATTTGAATAGTGGCTTTTCTTAGATGGGTTGTTTATATCTGGTATATTTAAAGAGATTTTGTTAAATAGTCATAGTGGAATTGTTCTAAGTGGTGTCCCCCTCTCCCCCCATTAATCCTCACCAGCCTTATCTTTGAGATAAGAACTGTCTTTACAGAGAAGGAAATTGAAGGACAGAGAGGCTGTTTAAGATCACAGTGGTAAGCTATAAATGTCAAACCTAGGATTTGAACACAGGGCTTTTTGCTTAATCTGTACTCCTAACCACTGCACCTACCATCTTTCTTAAGTGAAACTACATGCTAAATTAATGAATTTAGATATTAAAAAGAATAAGATGAAACTGACAGTTTCTCTGATGTTTCCAAATCTCCTAGATGAACTTAGAGATTTGTATAATTAGCAAGGTCTGGGACCTACAATACCAGAATATGAACTCCTGAGAACCAAAGCCTTGTGGGAGTTTATTAAATGCTGTTGAGTGATTGGCTGTTCCAAAAATACTTACGTGATATAAAATGTCTTTAAAGAGTCTATCACTATCAATTTGCATCGTTATAGAAGTCAGTTTCAATCATTTATACAATTTTATTTTCAAAAGAGATTGCTGTTCTATCATGTTTCATATTAGAGAAGGTGAAGTTTTAAAAAGCAGTAACAAAACTTAGGAGGAATTAATACATTCAATGAATCTTACATAATTTATCACAAAACAGTAATATCAAAAAATGTTAAAATATAGGAGAACTATTCTAAACCCTTTTTTCTTGTTTGTGCATTAAAGTATACCAGGTGATTGAGATTTACAATGTATATTCATATGCTTATATGAACTGAATTTTTGAGAGAATTCTATATTATAGAGTGACTTCATCAAATCCTTCAGGGTTTGGAGCAAAGGCTTTTGCGTAGATTTTTGCCTCACAGAACATATAAAATAGGAGGATGACAGTTCTTTACTTGTACTTGAATAGGCTAAGAAAGGGATTTTTGAGTTCAAAATTGTGTTGTTGCTGTTCTGAGTCTTTACATTATTTCCTGATGCTTTTGATTAGTGTTTCTTTACTATGTTTGTTACCCAGTTATGATCATTTTCTAAATTTTTATATGACAAATGGGGGCATAAAAATTAAGAGGGAATCCAAAGGAAATGGCAATATCCCTCAGGCAGAGAATATAAATGTTAAGTGGTCTATAGATTTTAAGTTTAAGAAAATATTGTAAAGAAACTTTTAAGATGTTTCTTTGCAGTCAGGTTTGGTGGTGCATGCCTGTAATCCCAATCACTAGGGATGCTGAGGCAGGAGGTTCACAAGCTTAAGGCCAGCCTCCACTACTTAGGGAGAGACAGTGTCAAATAATAAATATATATATTTTTTAAAAGGGAGGCAGGGGAGAATTCTATAATAAAGAATTCTCTCAAAAATTCAGTTCATGTGTGCATATGAATACACATTGCAAATTAATCACCTGATATAATTTAAGGTACAAACAAGAAAAAAAAAGGTTTAGAATAGTTCCAATGGTTTTTAAAGATGTAGTTCAGTGGTAGAGAGCCACTGGGTTCAATCCTTAGTACCTCCAACAACAACAACAAAAAACTTCTCTGCATATCAAATTTCTGTTTATTGCTAACTTTGTCTCTAGCTACTTGAAATTCTGTTTAAGGAGCTTTTCCTGGGGAATGTTGGTACAAGTCTCTAAATAGAATCACTTGACTACTGGAATCAGTGCGTATCAGATTTAGTCTTTCACAATAGCATTCTTGAGTGCATTCAGCACACAACTAAAACATAGGACATAAAATTTTAAGATTCTGAACTCTCATCTTAAAATATTCTTTTGTTAGCATTCTTTGAAGCATTTTGAAAACATTTGCTTTAAATTCCTTCCTCAAAAAGGGTGAATTAAAGACCAATTCCAGCCACAACTCTAAATTCCTTGACTTGTAAGTTTGTATAACTCTTTACAATTATTTAAAAATATATTTTGTGGTTTGACTCTATTTTCTGAAGAATCCAATATTTAAATGTCACATGTGTGCTTTGGAAATTTGACAGCAATGTAGTTTGTGACAGTTTCTTTAGCTTTATTACAGGACCTTTGGAAACTTTTGTGTCATTTCTGTGTGTTTTTTAAAATGCAAAATCATGACCCACCTTGATAATTCTGTTTCCCAGTGCTGCCCACCATTTTTCTCTGCCTAAAATTTTTGCTGTTCCTTGCCCAAATGTAATAATTTCCTGACCACATGCCTTTGCTTTGGCTATTTCTTCTCTTTGGAATCTGAAATCATATCTTAAGCCATGATCAAGTGTTAACCCTCCGAAAAGAGGAAAGGGAGGGAGGGGGAGAGAGGAAGAAAGAGAAAATTCTCTCTGCATCGTAGTTGAAGTAATTTTGCTGTTCTTGAAACTTCCTTTTATATTCTTTCTTACTTTATACTTTCCATCTTACATTTGTTTATGTACATATTTTATATCCCCCAAGTAGCACTTTAGATTTTATTAGTGATGACCTATAATGTCAAGAACATTATATTAATACACATAGTGCTTAGAGTCATGATACATATTATATGTTCAGGAAAAAAAATTAAAAATGTATTATATAAAACAGGTTGAGTTATGCAGTTTTTGCTAAAGTAATAATAGTTTTACTAACTTTGTGCTGGTAAGTGAATAAATCTCTTAATAACTTCATAATGATAAGCAATAGTGAATTGCTTTCACCATCACAGTTGTATATTGGAGAAGTCATAGAGTTGGTCTGTGGCCAAGTATGAGGAGGAAGAGTGTAGCAAGCCCTTTTCTAGTCTGTGTGGACACGAACATCCAGGATAGCAAAATAGGATATAGTATTTAGATTTCTGTGACATTCAAGCCTTTGTGATAACTGTGACCCCCAATAATTTATAAATTATAATTTATAATTTCTGGTAACAGGCATACCTGAAATTATAAAGACTGTGCCCAAAATAAGGACTGTCAAGAATTGAATGTGTGAATTAGAATCCTAGCCTCCTAACTTAGGTTCAGGTGTAGGAACCGGGGAACTGAACAGAAAGGCTAATAGAAGAACTAATTAAAATAGTGGGTGGAGATTGTCAATAGTGAATGATGTGTCACGGGCAGTTACAGCAATATACTTCCGTGGATTCCCTAGAGAAGGAAGAACCTAGATAAGAGACTGAGAAGGAACAGACTTCATGTTGGGAGTATAGCAGGGCTATCCTTGATTTCCAATTCTTTTCTATCTTAAAGTCATTGTTTTGGAGATCAGTCACATGACTTCAAATACCATCTATTAAGCCAGCGACTCCTAAAATATATCTCCATTCCTGACCTTCATCCCACATTCTAGATCCGCTGTCAACTTGACATCTCCATCTCAATGTCTAACAAATACATTAAATTTATTAAGTCACAAAGTAAAATTCTAATTCCTACTCCTGCCCCAGTACCCATTTTGGCAACTCATACTGTCTATAGTCATCTCCATCTTCTCTGTCTTCTCAGTTGATGGTACTCCTATCTTTCTAGTTACTCAGATCAAAACCCTGGAGTCATCCAGATTCCTGTCTTCCTCTTGCTCCTCAATATTTTGGGAAATTCTATTATCACTTCCTCTAAACTATGTTCAGTTTCCAGGGGGTTCTCACCACCTCTACTACTATGACTCCAGTTGCAGGCCATCATCATCTTGTACCAGATATTAGTTCCTTGGCTTCCTAATTAGTCTCCTAGTGTTCATTCCCCCTTAGTGGATAATCTGAAAGGAGTTGATTTTAGATTGTTTTATAACAATCATGTTCTAACAATCTAAAATCATGTTCCGTGTGTTTTTTAAAACGCAAAATCATGACCCACCTTATATAAAATCTCAAGATATTGAATAGCAGCTTTGCCTCATTAGAGTTCTTTTCTAGCTGTGCTGTATGTTGATGATTCATGAACTACCAAAGAAGCAGCTTTTAGCAGAAAATGTGCAGAGTGGCTGTGAAAGATAGCAATATACCTAGAATTCCCTACTGCAATGACATATTGAAATGTATTTTGCCGTAAGAATTGTGAGCCATGTTTCAACAGTCTGATGCATGGTTAATTAAGGCTATGAGGACCATTAATCTGTAACTCTGCATCAGCTCAGTGTAAGATGTGCTTACTAGTTAAAAGATGCATTCAAGCATACTTTCCTCAGCATAGTTATTTAAAAAATGCAGGGACATTTTTATCTTCAAAAGCAGAATGAATTGTATTAGTTTTTTGGTTCATTTTTTTACATAAGTCAATTCTGATGATCTGACAATAGGTTGAGGTTAAGTCAAAGGATGATTTATTTCTCATAAATTGTTTTCAAGCCTGTTGCAGTGGCACACACCTGTAATCCAGCTACTTGAGGCTGAGACGGGAGGATCAAAAGTTCAAAGCTAGGCTCCTCTAGGGAGACCTGTCTCAAAATTAAAATGGACTGGGGATATAATTCAGTGGTAGAGTACCCTTGGGTTCAATACCCAGTACTGCAAAAAGAAAAAAAACAAGTTGTTTCCTACAAAGCATAGATAGATACTTGGATAAACTATCCCAATGGATTTCTGTCAGTTTTTAATCATCTGAAGTAGAGAGACACACAGTATAATGCATTCAAATTGAATAATGGAATTGGTAGTCACAGGCCTTTTGTTACTTCTCTATGGCAATTTCTTGAGTCTCTGACCCAGTTCACCTAGTAATTATCTTAAAACTTATATTAACTTCCTTTTGATTTGGGAGGACAAAACTAAGTTCCTTCTAATGATTCTGTTTCGTTGAACTTAATGTCTGGCTTTACTTTTAGAAGGAGGCCTGCCATAGTCAAAGAAATTAATGCTTCAAAAAGTCTTAAATATTCAGCTCTTAAGCATCTATACAGGCAGACATTAAAAACAAAAAATTCAGAGACTTCATTGCTCACATTGGTAGTACAAAACAAGCTACCTGATAAATTTTGTGAAAATATGAAGAAACGCAAATAAGACAAAATTCAAATTCAAGCAAATACATCTTACTCAAAAAAAAAGTCCTTGAGTTGGAGACATTACTATTTCTAAATCTGGGGAATTCTCAAAGGAATGGATTTCTATCAGTTTCAGAACTGCATAGTCTAAAATCAAGAAATCTTAATTTGGGATCCATAAATGGGCTGTATGCAGATCTATGAACCATAAAATTTTTGTACAGAGTCTTATATTTATGGGCAGTGTCCTTGAGAGAGAGCTTTAACCAATTTCTCTAAGAAATCCATGATTTAAAAAAAAAAAATTAAAGAACTATTGATTCTTATTCACTTCTGTTTATCACTATAATAAAATACCTGAACCAAGTATAATTCTTATGACTAGTCATAAAAATTCTCTATTTCTGGGCTGGGGTTGTGGCTCAGTGGCAGAGTGCTTGACTCACATATGTGAGGCCCTCAGTTTGATCCTCAGCACCACATGAAATAAATAAATAAATAAAATAAAGATATTGTGTCCATCTACAACTAAAAAAATATTTTTAAAAATTCTGTGTTTCTAGTTTGTAGAATCTGCCATCCAGATTTTGAAAGGTTAAGCCAATCAAGGCATTGTTATTAACAATGGTAGCCATTGTTATTAAAGATGGTGGCACTTTCTTTGTGTAGCTCATTGATTTGGTATATGTAACTGTACACTAACATCTGTACTAATAGACTGGAATGTACACTTGAAGTGATCTATAAGTTCCTCTCATTATAATTTTAAGCAATTATCTTTTCTTTTTTTCTTCCTTTTCATTTCATGCAATTATAAACCAGTAAGCATTACTGATCCTGCTGCCCTGGGCTTCATCATTTCTCCATGGTCTCTACTGTTGCTGCCATCTGGTAGTGTGTCATTTACGGATGAAAACATTTCCAATCAGGATCTTCGAGCATTCACTGCACCAGAAGTTCTTCAAAATCAATCTCTAACTTCTCTCTCAGATGTTGAAAAGGTAACTGTTAAATATTTGTTGTTGCTGTTTGTTCTTTCTTTTGGTGGGAGAAGGGCAAGTTAAGACAATGGGCCACCCTATTTTAGCCCCCTGAAAAAAGTTCACTGAACTTTATTTATCATCTATTCCAAGAGGTTTGTACTTATTTTACTTAAAAATGAAAAATAATGATTTGTGAATTTTTATAGACAATAATGCTTTTAAAACATGAGCCATTATTAATTCATGTTCATAAATATTTATTAAATGCCTTCTGTGTAGAAAACACAGCTCATGAAAAAATACAAAAATAAATAGAAAACGGACTATGATTTTATGTATAGAACAATCTATAATGTATGGCAGGCTGAAATAAATGTGTAGGGGAATGGAGTGTTCTGAGAGTTTGCAAGAAAAACAGTTAATTTTTAATGTAGAATGATATTACAGAGAAGGTAGCATTTGGCTATGAAGAGTAGGAATTCTGATAAGTGAAAACAGGTAAAAAGGACATTCCATTCAAGGCTATGAGTATGTACTATGACAATAAATCGTCCACTATGACTGGGAATAGTTGATCAGACCGACTAGACCAGAGCATTAACTGTCTAGATGGCTGTGGGTAAAGAAAGGGAGATGACTGTAGGTCAACATGAGGAAGATTTTGAATGCCAGGACTTGAGCCTTCCTTCTGAGGCAGTAGGAATCATATTTTAAGGGCTGTTATATGATGAGATTTGTGGTTTTGTGAGTTAAGCTTGACAAAAGGGGTAGCTTAGGGTGATCCATGATTTCATGGAAATCTAATTAAAATGTTTTAATAACCTGGAGAAAATAATTGAAAATACTATAATGCCTTCAGAATATAAAGCTGTGAATGAAGGGAATATAGTGGAGGCAAAATGGACAGAGTTCAACAATTTATTTGATGAAACAATAAAGAAGAAAGAAAAGTCTGTGGTGGAAATATCTACTCTGACTATGGTGTTATCATCAGCTTAGAACAAGATCTACTTTTGTTAAAAGTCATGAAAAAAATTGGGGAGCAAATATGTTTTGGGTTATACAACAGACTGTGAGTAATTTAGATATGGAACTCTGAAAAATTCAGAATTTGCTATCAACATCCTTTATCATACATCACTCCACATAAGTGTAAAGAACAACTTAATAATTTCCTAATAGTAAAATTGTCAAATCAAAAAGTATGCATGTTTTACATTTTCATACACTTTACCTCATTACCACCTGAAGGAACTGTAACCATTTATCTTTCTATTGATAATCATATTTCCCTTATATGTGCTTAAGAGGGTAGGAAATATGTGGTGATTAAGGGGGAGGAAGGCCCCTTGATTTGGGCTATCAATTGTATTTGCTAGGGCAAATCCAGCAAAAGTTTATCCTTTGTATTTCTTGAAGTACTTAAGACATTTGGGAGGTACAGGCAACCCATCAGAGAAGACAATAGCTATGAGGTGGAGCCGATGTTTAATGCATTAGCCCTAAGAAAATTCCCATTACATGAGATGAGGTATTTGAAAAGGACTTTGTATACTATAGAGTATATACAGTCTTGGTCATTGTTAGCATCTCATAAAGGCATTCAGATGTAGTGGGTACTGTTTTATTAAGCTGAATAGGTATAATAGACATAATTATTCATTTTTATTGTTATTTAACCAGCATACATTCCTTTTGTACATTGTGTGATTCATTTAATAATACTTTTAAAAGGATGATTAGAATTTTAGGAATATGCAATGGAGAAAAGATAGCCTCTTCAACAAATGGTGCTGGGAAAACTGGAAATCCATATGCAACAGAATGAAACTAAACCCCTATCTATCACCCTGCACAAAACTCAACTCACAATGGATCAATGACCTTGAAATCAGACCAGAGACCCTGCATCTTATAGAAGAAAAAGTAGGTCCAAATCTTCACCTTGTTGGCTTAGGATCAGACTTCCTTAACAGGATTCCCATAGCACAAGAAATAAAAGCAAGAATCAATAACTGGGATAGATTCAAACTAAATAGCTTTCTCTCAGCAAAGGAAACTATCAGCAATGCAAAAAGAGAGCCTACAGAGTGGGAGAAAATCTTTGCCACTCATACTTCAGATTCTAATTTCCAGAATATATAAAGAACTCAAAAAACTCTACACCAAGAATACAAATAACCCAATCAACAAATGGGCTAAGGATATGAACAGACACTTCACAGAAGAAGATCTACAAGCAATCAACAAACATGAAAAAATGTTCACCATCTTTAGTAATAAGAGAAATGCAAATCAAAAGTACCCTAAGATTCCATCTTACCCCAATTAGAATGGCGATTATCAAGAATACAAGCAACAATAGGTGTTGGAGAGATGTGGGGAAAAAGGTACACTCATACATTGCTGGTGGGACTGCAAATTAGTGCAGCCACTCTGGAAAGCAGTGTGGAGATTCCTTAGAAAACTTGGAATGGACCTACCATTTGACCCAGCTATCCCACTCCTCAGCCTATACCCAAAGGACTTAAAATCAGCATACTACAGAGATACAGCCACATCAATGTTCATAGCTGCTCAATTCACAATAGCCAGACTATGGAACCAACCTAGATGCCCTTCAATGGATGAATGGATAAAGAAACTGTGGCATATATATACAATGGAATATTACTCAGCTATAAAGAATAATAAAATTATGGCATTTGCAGGCAAATGGATGAAATTGGAGAATATCATGTTAAGTGAGATAAGCCAATCTCAAAAATCCAAAAGACGAATGATCTCACTGACAAGCGGATGATGATACATAATGGGGGCAAGAATGGAGGAAGGAGGAACTGTATAGAGGGAAAAGAGAGGAGGGAGGGGTAGGGGGGAAGAAAAAAAAATAACGGAATGAATAAAAAAAAATTTTAGGAATAGACATAGTGTTTGTGCAAAGTATGTAATCCTTGAGATTTCTGAATAAGAATTAATCTTCAGGGTGTTTGCAAACCAGTGAAATGGCATACTGAGTTTTGTGTGTGCAAGCATTTTTGAGAGAGGGTGCTCATAATGTCACGTATGGTGACCTCAGAAAAAGAACCACTGCACTATAGTAAAGTCTTGGCTATCTTAGTTTTAAAAACCTCTGCTGAGTTACAGTAGAATCTCATTCTCTAATTCTTAATAATTTCTGGTAGCTACCTGTGAATTCTTTCTGTAAGGTGTTTAAAATCCACAATAAAAGAAAAAAAAAGTCCTTAGGAAAGTTTCAGGTGCACAGGTGTTTTTCAGATTTGCTAAGTTTCCCAATTTGACCTGTGATGTCAAGATCCACAAAGAGTAAACCATAGTTGGGAACAACAGTTAGACTCTATTAAGTGCTAAGTGTTTAGGAGCAAGTGTTAGGGACAAGATGGTGTGGAAATGTTGCTATTACTGTGTTAAAGTTGATTTCTTTTTTCATGTAATAGGAACTTCCAGTTCACCTCTCATCTGAAAAACTCCAGTGAAATTCTGGAAAAATAAAAAAGGCTGAGTTGGGGAAGGTGGTGCCATAGAAATAGCAATCCCCTGTACTAAAACAAAACAAAAGTGCACTGATCCCAGTTTAAAGAAGGATGGGTGCTGGCGATATAGCTCATCACGTAGAGTGCCTGTCTCGCATGCTGGAGGCCCAGGTTCGAGTCCCCAGCATTGTGGGATTGTGGTAATAACAAACAAAGAAGGATGGGCAGGGGCAAGATGGGAGGCAGAGAACACTAGAAATTGTTTATCACACTGGTCATTTTTGATGAACTGAATTAAAATAGAAGCTGTGAAAACTAACAGAAGAGCACAGATGAGAGAATCACAGGAATTTGAGGGGTGCAGTGGTGCATGCCTGTAATCCCAGCTACTCGGGAGACTGAGGCAGGAGGATTGCAAGTTCAAAGCCAACCTCAGCAACTTAGTGAGGCCCTGAGCAACTCAGTGAGACCCTGTCTCAAAATAAAATATTAAAAAGGGGCTGGGGATGTGTCTCTGTGGTTAAGTACCCCTGGGTTTAATCCCTGGTACAAAAATTTTTAACAATCACAGGAGTTAACCACAGATTGAGGTTTAGGAGAGATGGTCTGAGGTGAATGAAAAATTTCAAATGACATCTTAGATTTTTCCTTGGGAATTGGGGAAATGATAGTCCATTCATTTATAGCAAGCAGCAAGCACACAGGAGAGAAAAGCTTTAGCATATAAAAATAGGAGAGGAAATTGTTGTTTACTGGCATACAGTTTTAGTTTTGCAAAATGAAAAGGCTTCAAAGTTCTATTGCACAACAATGCAAATATATTTAACAGTGATGAAATATACACTTAAAAATGGTTAATGTCACATATTTGTTTTTACCACATCATCTACTAGTGTAGTTGCCCTTTTAGTTTCTGTTTCTGAGATTTTGATTACTTCTGATAACTTCTTTTGAGTAGAATCTCATAGTATTTTTGTCTTTTTGTGATTGGCTTATTTCAATTGGCATAATGTTCTCAATATTTAGCCATATTGTAGCATGTAACACATTTCCCTTTTTTTTAAAAATGGTTGCATACTAATCATTGTATGTGTGTACCATATTTTCTTTATCCATTCAAAAACTGAATTGCTTCCAGTTCTTGGCTATTGCAAATAATACTGCAATGAAAATGAGTCTACAAGTATCTCTGAGATTTACTCTGAGGTCCTTCTTTGAATTCTTCTGGATATAGACTCAAAAGTGTGAACCTCTGTGCTATTTTCCATAATGATTCCCATCAATCATGCACAAGGATTCCAATTTCTGTGCTTCCTCGCCAACAGTAGTTATTTTCTATTGATAGAGGCCATCTTAATGGATTACAGGTGATATCTCCACAACCCCAGCATTTGAAACTTCAATTTAATTATGTGATTACATATTGGATGCTACTATTAAAAAATCTTAATTTTTTTTCCTTCAGTGACTCAAAGTCCTGGAATATAAGAAATGCATTTGTCAAATGTATCTGACTAGCTCTTTTATAAATGCATATCTTCTAGAATCAGCTCTTCTGTCTAATTTGTTGAACCTTGTGTATATGAATCATCACTATCAAATGTACCCACCTCTATAGGAAATGGTCCTGGCTTGCTCAACTACTACACTAAAGAAGGAAAATAGACCATCTCTGTGCTGTTGGTTAGGTACAGATAGGTGGCAAGAGCTTTGAGACAAATAAGAACCAATCAAAGATCACACAGACTCACAAATTCCCTGAGAAATTAAATAAATGATACAAGTGAGAAGCAGCTCAAGACCACTTTTTAAGTGTCTGCTTAATTTCTTTTAGCTCCTGGGCTTGCTATATTGTTAATTCAAGTTAATTGTTCTTGATATGTGAGCCATTGTATTCTCCTATTTTTCTCAAAAAAAAAAAAAAAAGAAAGAAAATAGGTGAACCAAATACTTGGCTTGTTTTTGAACAATTCTTCCTGTGCACAACTTCCCTCTATTCTTCCCATTGTCTCTAAGTAGACTGTATCCATCTACTGCTGCTATACAGCACCTGATGAACTAAGAGCTCTCAGTGATATAAGCATTACTGTATTAATTTAATTACACTTGGTGTCAGTGTTCTTCTTTACGCTTGTGTCTTTTTGGGTTGCACCAACAGTAGAAATTCTGTTTATTAATAATGTATATGGAAGTATCATCCTATTTGACTATATAAGTTGCTAGTAATAAAAGTAAATAGTAGAACATTTTAATTTGTATTCTATAAGAAATATTGCCTGAATATTAGATACTAGGTGTTGTTATTATAGATTATTTTAAGATCTGACATACCTGGAATTATTTCTTTAGCAAAATTTAAATAATTTGAAAATATTATTAAAAATTTGGAACACAACCAGATGTGGTGGTACACACATGCAATCCCAGCTATTCTAGAGACTGTGGCAGAAGACTGACAGCTTGAGGTCAGCCTGGACAACTTAGACCCTTCTCAAAATTAAAAGGGTTAGAGATATAGTTCAGTGATAGAGTGCCCCTGGGTCAATCCCCAGTACTGAAAAAACAAAACAAAATAAACAAACAAAAAAACCCCCATCAAATGTCATCCTAATAAAGTAGCAACTGCCATTTTGCATATTGTATTTCTCTATATAGAATCTCATATCTCTATGTATTGGTAAGGATTCTCCCAAGAAGCAGAACTAACAGAATATGTGTGTTTGTGTATACATATAAAAGATTTATTATAAGGAGATGACTTTGTAATAATCCAGTTATGGAGATTGATAAGCCCCAAGATATTCAGGGCAAGTCTTTAAGCTGAATACTCAGGAGAACTGATGGTGAAGCTTCAGGCTGAGTTCAAAGTTCAGAAAACCACAGGACTGATAGTAAAGTTCCAGCCCAAAGACTGGCAGGCCTGAGAGCCAGGAAAAGCTGTTTAAGTCAAATCCCAAGGAGGAAAAAGTTGATGTCCCAATTTGAAGGCAATCAGGCATAAAGAATTCTCTCTTACTTCCAAGAGTAAGCCTTTTGAGCTCTTTTTAGGCTTTCAGAAGATTGGAAGAGACCTGCTCAGGTTAAAGAAGGGAAATCTGCTTTACTCAACCTACTCATTTAATGTTAATCTCATACAAAATACCTCTATAGAAACACCAAGAATAATGTTTGTTCAAACATCCAGGCACCTCATGGCCCAGTCAAGTTGGCATATACAGTTAAACATTACATTGTATACACTGGTGATCAGCAAGCATACAGTTTCACCACCTAGTTTTAAGGATTATTTTTATCAATTCCATACTATGATGTATAAAAATTATTAACATGTAATTACCCTTTTGGCATACTGAGAAGTAAATATAATAAAGAATCTTAAAGCACTGACCATATCTGAAAAAATGATGAATCAAAATTAATGTAATTGAGTATGTAATTAAAGTTTTATGCTAATGTTTTAAAATGTAAAAGTATTTTTCATATTTGTGAAAAATGTTTTTCATGTGAGTCATTTTGCCAAAGTGTTGACATAGGAGGCTCTTTGAAATTAAACCTAGAGAAGTAAGATATAGATTGACTGCATTATACTGTCACGAACTTCATGAATATTTAATTCAATTCAGCAGCTATGCATTAAGTACTATGTGCAAGTTCTGTGTTAGTTACCTAAAGAGATACTAAAATGTGTTAAAAACTGGGAGCAGTGGTGCACACCTATAAGCCTAGCTACTCTGGAGGCTGGGGCAGAAGGATCGCAAGTTTGAGGTCAGCCTAGGCAACTTTGCAAGACCTGTCTCAAAATAAAAAAGAGCTGGGGATGTGACTCAGAGGTAGAGTATCCCTGGGTTCGATTCCCAATACCAGAAAAAAGAAAGTGAGAGAGAAAAAAGGGAAAAAAAAAAAAAGGTGCCAGACCAAAGGCTCTTTCCCACAAGGAAGACAAAAAAGGATCCAACTATAATACAAGACGGTATTAAACAGCCTCTTCATTAGAACTACAAACAAAATGTAACTGTCATCTAAGAGAAATTACCCTACCTTGTTTAAAGGATTCACATGACATGTATAGTGGAAAACATCTTTGGGTAAAACTGTCATTAACAAAGATAAAGAAAACATTTTTGGTGAAAAAAAAAAAAGAGCTTAAGAAAGGTGGGGAAGAAAAGGATATATTTTTTCATCATAGAATTATCTAGTAGTGCTTAAGTGTTTAGAGTGTAACATGGAAGTGGAGGCAGATCAGTAAGCCTTGAAAGTCCAGTTTAGAGTTTTTAAAAATTGGCAGTGATGAAAATATTTGAAAAGTGGATCAATTTTTCTAACTGGTAATTTAGTGATAAATTTAGGTGGCAGTATAAGGTACAGATTAAAATGCTGTGAGATTTTAATAGTGGTACCCATTTTTATTTATATATCTCAACATTTTCTAAAGAGGATTTGAGACAGTTTATAGGATTAAAAAATAAAGGTAAGAAAATAGGAGCAAAGTGAAATAATGGCAAGAAAATAAGATGAAACTGGGGGAGGGTTGAAGGAACAAAAGCATGTGGTAATTATTCAGGTTTGATAGTATAGATTAAAAGTTTAATTCTGAATCTCTTAACAGAAGGCAAAACAAAAGATGGTTACTTCCAGGATTAACATCCTCTGTCTCAACTGATACTTTTGCTCCTTGTTTCACAGAAAAAAAAAAAAAATACCTGCAATGGAAAGAGACTTTCCCGAGGATCCATTTACCAGTGTACCCACATAAATCCCCATTTTCTCTGCCTTCATTCTACAGGCAACTGTCTGCTCCTCTGTAAAGCTAAGGCCTCCATTTGTACATTAGCTTCCATCTCTTTTTCCTCCAGCAGTCTCCTCTCCTGCACTTCCAGTTTTCCCCATTGGATCATTCCTGTTAGCCTAAAACTATGTGCTACCCTGAAACGCCCAGTCATTTAGAGGCAAACAAAAAACTCTTTCGAACTTGTGTCCTTTGTCTTATATACCCCCACATATTCATAGTGAGAAAAATAGTAATCCAAATCTTCTTGTGAGAAAACTCTTATACGTTGATGGTTGAAATGCAAAATTATAAAACTTCTATGTAGGGGAATGTGACAATATATATGAAAACTACATTCATAATTTCAGAGTCATTTCAAGAGAAACACCTACATGTACAAACTGACATATGACAAGAGTGTCTGTTGAAACATTGTTTATAACAGTAAACATTTGGAAAAATCTTATTTACCCATTAATAACAGATCAATAAAATAATGCTATTTTATACAATGAAATTCTGTGTGGCAATAAAAAATAATACAGTCTCCAGTCATTGATATAGAAATGTCTCTGTTGATAAATTTAAAATGCAGGCTGCTGAGTAACTTTTTTATAAGTGCATTATGATTATACCAAATAGTGGAATTCATTGTTACACATTTGTATATGCACCCAATGTAACAATATAATTTGATGCTGAGTAACTTTTAAATTTTGTAAAAGAAGGAGAATATAATAATATATATTCATATTTACTTGACTTTGCATGAAGAAACTTTAGACTCATTATTAGAAAAAAAATCTGTTTAATAATTTCCAGTCTTATTTTCTGTTTTATGCTCCCACATACTTTTATGCATACTTTTTTCCTCCTATGAAACGTTTTTCTCAAATTACATGTTGTAATCTCTCTGGAACAAAAAATATATAGTACTTTCTGTATTTTTAAATTTTATTTTACCATAATTTTTAAAATTCTATTTCTAGATCCATATTTATTCTCTTGGAATGACATTGTATTGGGGAGCTGATCATGAAGTACCTCAGAGCCAAGTAAGTCAAGTTTTTACATTTGTACAGCTTTTCTGTACTGTTTGTTCATGTTGAAAATGTTGGTTGTACTTTCAGAATGAACTAACAATATAAGTACAAATGAAATTATTTTCAAATATTCTTAGAATCTTAACAATTACCACCTAGGTTTCAGTAATTTAGTCCATCATATAGAGTTAGCCTCTTCAGAAATCATAGCAAGATAAAGTGGGAGTATATTTTATTTCTTCTAATTTAATGACTGATAAGAGAGATTGTAAATATCTCTGATGATTCATTCTTGCACTGAAAGTTGTACCCTTTTTTTTGATGAGGGCAGGTAATCAGGGACTGAATCAGATTTAACCACTGAGACACATTCCCCAGCCCTTTTACTACTTTCAATTTGCTTAGGGCCTCTCTAAGTTGCCAAGGCTGTCCTCAAACTTGTGATTATTCTGCCTCAGCCTCCCAAATTGCTGGGATTACAGGTGAGCACCACAGCGACTGGCTAGTAGTACCCTTTAGATGAAAAATTGGAGCCTCTAATCTGGAGTACTTGGGATTCTAGAGCAGGAGTATCAGAAGTTCAGAATCAGCCTGGGCAATTTAGCAATACTGTCTTAAAGAATCATTAAAAAAAAAAAAGGTTGAGCATATAGCTCAGCCTAGTACCACAGAAAAAACAAAAAGTAGAATAGTAGCTCTCTGTCTCAGCGGAGCTTCATTACTTTTTCTCTTCTCACTGCAGAATCATACTTGGCTACCTCTGCAACAGCAGGCACAGATATTAACACTTTCTCAGGTCTTGGGCTTTGATAACCATTGGACTACCTCTAGTCTTTATTTTCTAAAATACTTCTGGGACTGGAGAGATAGCTCAGTTGGTAGAGTACTTGCTTTGCAAGCACAAGGCCCTGGGTTCTATCCCCAGTACTCAAAAAAAATAAAATAAAATAAAATACTTCTGATTCCTGAAGATTGAACATAAACATAGTAGTAAGTAGTAATTAAAAATTTAGAAATACCCTTATTTCAATAAAGTTAAGATATAATATTTAGAATTAAGTTTTATTTTAGGTATTTTGACATCAAAACCAAAATAACTAGATATGTTTTTATTATTAAATATTAGCAATAACAATGTTTGACTTTTATCCTAAAATTTAAACATCTTAAAATTCTTGAAAGAAAAATGATGTTCTTCAACTTGGTTTGATTTAATTTTATAGCAGGAAGAATACTGTATACTTTCTTTCTCTCCTCAACTTCAATTCTGTAAATAAAAATGAGAAAGCTAAATTATTACTGGAAATGTTAATGTTGTTTATCAAGATCCCTAGAACTTATATGTAAAATATGATCATAGTCCTTAAAGTGGTTGTACCATTGTACTCTTTTCTTATAACTAAAATAAATACCAATAATGCATACATTAGAGGAGAAAGATAGATGTATACTTTATGATCAGAAATCTTGATCATTTGGGAAATATTAATTTAAAAATACTTATTAAGTGTGTAAGTTGTATCAGACACAGTGCTAGACATTAGTACTGTGGATACTCAGGCCTGAGGAATCTATTAGAAGGTACAGATAGATAGCTAACTACACCATGACATAATGAATGCTGTGTTAGGGGAGGTAGAGGGTGCTGTGGAAAATAGAGTTGGGACGTCTGATTAGACTTGAAAGGTTAGGGCAAGTTTCTTAAAGAAAAATGCATCTAAGCTGGAACCTACAGGAAATAATGCCTAAATAGTTGAGAAGTGAAAAGGTCACAGGGAAAACGTTTGTTTAAACCAAAGGGGATGTAAAATTTAAACTCCTGTCAGCAATGGATGAGCACTCCAGTTGCTCTACCAACTGGTAAAAATTACCAGTGCTTTTTATTATGAGTCTTTTTATTTATTTGTGAGTAGATTTTTTTTCTTTTCTTTCTTCTTTCTTCTTTCTTCTCTTTCTCTCTCTCTCTGTCTCGCTCTCTTTCTCTCTATTTCTTTTGACGGCACTGCAGATTGAACCCAGGGTTTCCCACATGCCAAGCACACACAGTGAGTGCCACTGAGCTGCAGTTCCAGCCTGTGGTGACTTTTTGCTATGGTTTTATTTACACTTCTTAGTGAATAATGATGTAGACCACCCTCTCATATGCTTATTGATCATTTGGATATAATATTTCACACACACATTATGTTAACAAGTAAAAATAATCATGAGAACTTATATTTAAATGACCTTCAGTAATTGTAGCATCTGAAATTTTCTACCTTATTGTGTAAATGTCAAATTATATTCATAAAAAAGAATGTATTACATTATTGTGAATATTAGAAAATAGTTCGTTCCACCCAAATGGTGTATATGTAACAGCTGTTTTCAAAATAGTTGAATAACTGAAGAATTCCACTTCTTCATCAAATAAAAAAAAAAAACATGTTTTCTCTAATACTTCCTATCTGGGAAGATGTATATTAACCATATTCTGTTAATAAATTGTTTTATAATAGAAAAAGGTAGAATAAGCAAGGTATTTACAAATGGAGAAAGAATTCATTCCTCCAAGTATGTGAAGTACATTTGCTGTGATTCCTGAGATTGTTAGAATGGCTTTTCTTATATTAGAGGATTTACACATATTAATTAAAATGTTTTTCTTTCTTCATTTTTAGCCTATCAAGCTTGGAGATCATCTCAATAGCATACTCCTTGGAATGTGTGAGGATGTTATTTATGCTCGAGTTTCTGTTCGGACCGTCTTGGATGCTTGCAGTGCCCACATTAGGAATAGCAACTGTGCACCTTCATTTTCCTATGTGAAACAGTTGGTAAAACTCGTTCTGGGGAATCTTCCTGGGGTAAGCTACAGTTCCAATTGACCAATATAGTCATATTTTAAAATTAATAGCATATCACAGAATTTTCTTTGAAGTTATGATATAGGTAGCATTTTCTCAGTGAAGATTAGGAATAGGAAGTTGAATAATTTCTTGTTCTAATGTTAATTGCTTTCTTGAAATAATACTTAACATTTAGAAGCTCTTTGCAGGTACTTAGTCTCTGGCATTTTGTGAGAACTGATCTTTTGTTTTTTAGTACTTTATTCTAGAAAATATCATAGAATCATAACATATTCAAACTGGAAATGTCTGCTCTTGCCTCCTTTCTTATATACTTTCCCTTTTGAGCCCATAAAGTGATTCTACCATTGTGAATACCTATAGAAAAGGACATTAATATGCACAATGGGTTTTAGAAATATTTAAATGCACTTGCTATTTCTTAGTACTTCTTCTTTGTCCACTCATTTGTCTGGATCACTTGTGTATTCCCCAACCTTTCCAATCCTCTTTGGACTCTGGCATAGGGAGTGTAGGAAGGATCCATGCTTGTATCACTGTCATACTGCTCTAAGACTTGGGCTTTTCCATTTTCTCTTGTCTTGAATAGAGGAATCCCAAGAATAACAGATTCTTTATTTAATAATACTACCTCTGATCGGCATCTCTTAAACTCTTCTATCCTGTTAGTCCTAGTTTAGATACTCCTTGGTCTCTGACATCTTAGATTTGTATCTAAGCTCTGTCAGCTCCTCTCCTTTAGTGTTATGGTCGCTTGGTGGTGGTCTCTTTTTCACTTGTTGCTGTCACATGGTGTTCTTCCTGGCTTCCTCTTAATTCTTCATCCCTAGAGGTTTATTTTCCTCATCTTACCTAGGATATTGTATGGCTGACAGGATATATCCAAATTCCATATATTCTGCCAACTGATGAGAAACAGACTCAGAGATCTTCTGGACAAGCAGTTCATAAACTATTTCCCATTAAACTTTTGTGTTTCTGTAGTGGAGGGAAATGTAGATAGATAGTAAAGGCTGAATGATTGGCATTCTTGGCTGCCCTTTTCCCCTCTTTAACTAGGTCAGCTCCTGTTTTATTTAATCTGTTTTTTTTTCTGCATGTTCCTTTTCTTTTATTGTTTTGCTTTTGAACAAAAGTGAAGCTACAAAAAATATATGAAAATCCTTTATCCAGACCAAAGTTTCCCACATTGTTGCAAATATGTTTTTGTTTAAAAAAATTCTTCTATGATCAGATAAGCTTGAGAAAAAACTGCTTAAAGGAAATTAAAGGTATTTCCATTGCAGAACTTCTCAGTCTTTAATATACTATACTGTTAGACGTACACCTTTAAGAATAAGCATATAGAGAAATATTTCCCAAACTATTTTATTCCTGTGGTTCTTTTATCATAGATTTGGGGGGGGGGGTGGAGTGGTTTATTTATTTATTTATTTTAAAATAAATTTTATAATTTTGTTTTGTTAATTAACCATAGATCTTTTGATAACACTAATATTTCTATAAAACTTCTTCCCTTTATAGATGAGGAAATTGAAACCCAAACGTTTTAGTGTTTAAGTTTCCCAGTAGTCAGTCCAGGAGTCTTTTATTATACCACATCTTCTATGACACATTTGTGCCCTTTGCTGATTTTACTTGTATAGTAAATGGCTGAAAATATTTTTCTTTTGTCTTTCCATGAAGAAGTATTCCCCCATAGAAATTCTAAAACCTTATCCAATAATCTATTACCTTTGCCTGTGTTACAGAAAAGATTTCTATTCCTTGAAGGTTTAGCATTTAATTCAGTTTCTTATAATATCTAATTATGAAACCTGTGCTATAGACTTGTAAGAGATATGTTTTAAACAAAGTGGTTGATTTAAGAACTCTTAAATCCTATAATTATGTGCTTGATTATAAAATACAAATAAGACTATGAAAAGTAACAGCAAAAATGTTAAAACCTTTGAGATCTGAGGGGAAAAGATACAAGTCATAACTGTAATAAAAATAGCACTTAGAAAAAGTAGCATTTTGAAATAGATTCTGTAGGCTCGATAGAAAGAGTAATCTCAGCAGAGGAATAAACATAGATAAATGATGTGAAATGGGAAAGAGCAGGGTATATTTGGGGAATAGTAATAGTCTGGTATGAGGTATGCTGGGGAGTGTTTTAGTGGAAGAAAAGAACAGAAGAGTGTTTGGAATCAGCATGGAGAGAACCTGCCTTTACATGAAGGCAGATTGCTGCGAAGTATTCTAATGTACCCCACCTTTCCATTGTTCTTAGTCTCCTGCACAGAATAACTGCAATAATTGTGTTACTTTGTGTCACACAAGTGTGTTACGTGTTTTACCTGCATTATCACATTTTTTTCATAACATACCCCACCTAAAAGAGATACCTTTATCCTTATTTTAGTGATAATGAAACTAAGACTCAAAAGGATTATGTAATTTGCCCATGGTCACATATATGATAAATTACAGAGAAACAGTTGGAACCTGGTCTCTGACCCCAAAGGCCAATGCTTTTAGCTATTATCTTCCTCTGAAACTGTTAACTGTCTCTAGTAACTCATAGAATGAGTTAGGCTTTCACCCGTGAAATTCATTTGAAGTGATCAAAATTCTGATTTAATAATCTTAAATCAGATTAATATAGCATAGCATTGGTTTAAGATGAATTATGCTGGTGCTGCATACAACAACTGTTCAATTAACAACAGGTGTTATTAATGGTTGCATATAGTAACTGTTCAGTTAACAACAGCTGTTACTAATGGTTGCCTCAATGTAGGAATTTCCAAGTATGTAGAATATTCACTGTCTTTTCTGTCACCCACAGCACAATGTAGTCTGCATTAACATGTTTATGTAATTTAAAGGATAATATTATTTCAGAAACATTTGCATGTAATTCTTCTATAGTTAGCAAACATAATAGATCCCTGAAAATAGTACCATAGACGGGTTTTTAATTCATAATCAAACAAATTTCAGTAATGGAGGAATATTAAAATTCATGTGGTGTTTGTGTGTGTGTGAGCACTATGTTCAGTGCTAACTTTAACTTCTCTTCACCATTTTCTTTCCTTCCATTTTGTATCTCCATGTTTCTCTTGTATTTGGTCATCTGAGTAAACTGACTTTCTAGCTTTTCATTCCTCATAATGTGGAGTTTGACCTGATTTGACATGCTTTATTTTAAACAAATATCCTTGGTTAAAATTACTGATGTTGAGACTACTAAAACATTCTGTTACATAGGAGATCCAAAGGAGCATTGATTAAAATCTGTCATCTGCCAATATGTCCATTTAATTTAAAGACCTAGAATTTCTCAGATTGTCTTAACTAGTGTTATTCTGTAGACAATTACCACAAAAATAAAGGGAGATTCTTTTGTCAACCTTGATTTTTGATTACCTATATACAGACGGATCAACTTTCCCGTAACAGTGAACAAAAGCCTGATCGGAGCCAGGCTATTCGAGACCGATTGAGAGGAAAAGGATTACCAACAGGTAAGAGTATATTAATAGGAAATTTCTAGACTTTAGCTTTAGTCTACTGTTTCTTTTATGAAATTATTCTTATCTGACTTGGAAATTTAATAATTGTGGTTATGATTAGTTGGACTATCAGAATGCAAAGTGGAGGCAGAAAGCAGACAGAAACACTAGCTTTATTAATACATAAATCCACTAAAGTTATGTCAGGACTCCTACAACAAATTATTTACCTTTCCAATATTGTGTTATTGATAATATTATCATTTGTTTATCATAGCATTTTATGTTAAAAGTATAAAGCATGACCAAATGAATACATATTTATGACTATAACATTACTGAAGCAAAATTTCAGAAAGCAGCATCATTCTTACTGCACTCTGATATTTTGTATTCTATTTTTGCCTCTTTTACTGGAGATTGAGCCCAGGAGCACCTCTGCCAGTGAAGTTCATCCCCAAGAATTTTTTTATTTTTTAAATTTCCAGATAGGGTCTTACTATATTGCCTTGAACTTACAATCCTCAGCCTCAGCCTCACCAGTAACTGGGATTACAGGTATGCCACTGTGCCCAACTCTATTTTCCTTTTTTTTAATGCTAGTCACAGTTCATTAAATTGATTTCATGTCTAATTTCATGACTTGTAGTTATCAATACTTCAATAGGTTGTATGCATAGTAAATAAAAACAAATGATGAATAGTGATTTTGTTATTTGCTAATAGCATTATATAATTATGGGTCCTATAATAATTAGTATGTAGATTTTTTTAAAAAGAAATGCATAGAAATTCTAAACACCTGAAATAAAACTGGAAGAAATAAATTTTTTATGATAATTTATTTTTTAGTGTTAAATCTCAGACTTGGCTTATTTGTGAAACAAACTTTTGATTTTGCTTGCCTTTTTTCCTTCTAATCAAGCAATACTGGAAATTATAGTGATCTATGATTTCTAATCATTAGAAAAATATTTTTTGGGTGAAATATTTTTTTCTTAGATCTTGGAGCAAGAGACAAGTAAAGACAGCTTAAATATTTGCTAATAAAATATTTAATATCTAATAAAATATTTTAAAATTAGCATATCTAATTTTTAATTTAATCAGGTTATCAGCACATACCTATCTTACAAACTGTAAGAAACACGCCACATGAAAATTAGATAGATAATCTGGACCAAATGTTTTGCAGAGTTCATTCAGCACACTCATCTCTGAGAGAAAAGAGTGTGTCCTGAGCAAGGGTATATTGCTTATCTTGAGAAGCCAAAGAAAAGAAGTAAAATTGTTTCTAGTGGAGAGATTCTGTACTGGTGCAGCTAATTGTCTGTTTTCATACTTTATTTACTTATTGTGAATAAGGATTATTTATCTGAAAATGTATTATAGTTTTCACATCAAGATAATTTATTTCTGGTTAGGTCAAGCTTCTTTTCTGATTCATGTACTATTAGTTTACATGTGGGTAAAAATATAGGGCACACTTTGATTTACAGTGTTTTAATAGCAAGTCAAATATTTTTAATCATTTAATCATTTTAATCATTTCTTACAAGTGTTTACTATAGTCTCTGTATATATGGACAAATTTTCTTATAGGTAAGAATCTATTTCCCTTTATGCTATAATAGGATTCAAAATAGGATATAATATGAACCTCAGTGCTAAGAATAACACCAATTGGATAATCCACCAAATTTTCAGTCACTCTCCTGTTTTAGAACTAACAATAGAAAATTATAGACAAATGGCAAGAGCAAGGTAGAAGGACCTTTTTTCAAGGATGCATAATGAACACTTAAGTAAATGAAACATAGATTGTTTCTCTTTTTTATCCTTTCTCTCCTTCTCCCTTTCTCCCCCTCATGACACCTCCCACCCCTTGCCCTCACTCCTGCCTATCCTCCCTACGTCGTTATTTCCCTTTCCTGTTCTTTCTCTAATCTCTTTCTGGAGTTCTGTACCATCATCTGCTACTGCCACTTAAGTGACCATGTTATGGAATTGAAGTTTGTTTGTTATTTGTTGATTTAGTAATATAATTTATATTATGAATGATTAATTTTATAGGTAGTTTATACATTTTTGCTAAGAATAAAACTGTTCATATATACATACCTATACCTATATAATTGTATGTGTGTGTTTGTGTTTATCTCTTATTCCCCATCCATCATAGGTCTATAGAAAAAAAATTACTTCTGCCATATTTAGTTAACCAAGCTTTAAATATTATCATATGTTAATGTAGTTTAGATTATATTGCTTTTGGTGATTCAGAATCTTTTTTTTTCTTCTCTTTTTTGCATTACTGAGGATTAAACCTAGGGCCTCATAAATGCTTGGCAACTGTTTTGCCACTAAACTACATAGTTAGCCCTTTTAAAATTTTTTTTTTATTTTGAGATCAGGTCTTGCTAAATTGCCCACGCTGCCCTCAGAC
Organism: Sciurus carolinensis; assembly: GCF_902686445.1. NCBI lineage: Eukaryota > Metazoa > Chordata > Mammalia > Rodentia > Sciuridae > Sciurus > Sciurus carolinensis. The sequence continues at coordinate 69,614,639 of NC_062222.1, read as the reverse complement.
TTGTGATTCTCCTGCTGCAGTTTCCCAAGTAGCTGGGGTTGCTGGTGGATAACACTGTGCCCAGCTGTGATTCAGAATCTTAATTTTATAGACGTTAATTGTTATTTAGTATTTTAGAGTTAATAATTAGAGATCTATACCTATTCCATCATATACCTTTAATAGTAGGTTACATATATATATATATATACACATATATTTTTTAATAAAAGATATTTATTAGAAGTTAAGTTTTCTGGACATGCAGATGCTAGGAATAGGGAAAGCCTGGTGTATTAAATACATTAATTATACATGTTCAGTGAATATTTATTCATTAAATGGAAAGAGAAGATTTTATAAAAACATTACACATAATTACATTTGTAATATAATTATTTAATAGTTTCATAAAGAAATATGTGAGACTATGATGGATTGATTTAACCAATTTTAAACATTAGGTTATATGCAAGTAAAAAAAAATTAACTAGTTGAGTGTCTTGGTTCATATTATTAGACCATTTTCTTATTGTAACAATAAAAATATCAGAAGTTTTAAACTAAATTTTTAATTAAAATTCCAATCAGATATTTAATTGGTTTTATTGCAGTAAAAAACACTAATCTGAGATCTACCCTCTTAACTCAATTTTATGTGAGCAACCCAGAAGTGTTAACTATATTAAACAATTTTTAATGCCTTTTATTTGTGGCTTTGTTTATATACTAAGAAAGATTTAGTGTTGTTGTCTTAAATCTCTTTGGAATTCTTATGATCAGCAGACTATGCAAATGCAGGGGATGAAGGGATAGCTATAACAAATTTATAACCATGTAGAAGGCTGCTTAACAGGCTATCCATTGATTTTATTCTCTAATAATCATATCAGAGAATAAAATCTTTATTGGAGAATAGAATCTCCCCTATATCACAACTCAAAAGAATGTCTAAGGAATTACAATTAGACACTCAGGATAAACCAAATTTAGTTTATGTTCATATTTTTAGGTAGAATTAGAGGTCCTTAACCCTGAATCATAGCCTTGTTTAGATCAAATGTAACAGAAGAGAATTCTCAGACCATCTTAGCCATTGCTTTCCATAATAGTATTAAACAGAAGTTCTTTTAATTTACTTTTTACAAAGTTATAAAAACCTGTTTCAAGTTCAGAATCAACATAAATATACTAATTATAGCTATTACTACATAGAAGCATTTAGTGGATAATAGTCAATGGTATATACTAATTTTAAAGTTTAAAATTGAAAAAAGAATTACCTTTTGAAGAAGAAATATTCTTCTAGGACATTGACATTACTGTTGGGCACTGCTAGTTAACTCTCAGTGATCACTTGCACCAAAACAACCTTGTCATCCCAGTTTGGTAGTAAAGCATTTTCTTCAATGTGTACCAATCTGAAATGTTTATATAGGGATATTCTTTGTGTTTTAGTCTTCTAACCTTATATTCATAAAGAAAATGTCAAGATGAGCAGTGAGATATATATAGATTAGATTAAAAGTAGTAAGCAAATCTAGGAATAGTGCCTTATACCTAGTGACCTAATTGTTCATCTAATATTTAAAAAAAAATTTTCACTTATGAAAAATGACCTTCAGGGGTGTCTCCTTATGCCTTACCTCTGAAATCCATCACAAAAGCTAGGGCCTACACCAGTGGGCTGTCTGCCCCTACTCTGTTACTTAATAGTGCTAGTGCTGATGAAATGGCCCCACTAAGCAGAAAGAAATCAAATGTTTCCTGCGAAGCTTAAGGTGGAAACCTACACCATGATCATATCAGCATGGTAGTGCTTCAGAACTTGGGTATATTGATAATATCATGTTTCTTTTTTTATGTACTTGAGCACAGTTGTGAGGAAATGGGTAATGAGGGGCCTCTTTTAATATTTAAATGTAATTTTGATGTTCATTTCTAAAAGATGCTATGAATCTTTGAGTCTGTATGTGAGGAAAAAGGTGAATAATGATATCCAATTAGGGATAATGTTAATCACATATAACAAAAATAGTTAAAACACAGTGTATCTTATAAAGAAGATTTTTTCCAATTTAAAATAAATGGAATGTGTTCTATCATGAAGAATTTTTTGTTCTTAAATCTTCTTTTTTTTTTTTAGTGGTGCTGGGGATTGAACTCGGGGCCTTGTGCATGCAAGGCAAGCACTCTAACCAACTGAGCTATAACCCCAGCCCCTTAAAATCTTCTGTTTGTAGTTCTTGTAGTTCTTCAATGTACGTTTATTGTTCCCTGTTTTGATTTTAGCAAGTTGTGCCTTCGCCAAAAGGAAAGTATTTATGGTTTCAGTTTAAATTTGGATGCTGATAATTATGTATAGTCTAATGTTGGTTGTAAACTCTTTCTGAACTCAGAGTCTCCCCCAGCAGATGAAAAATAGAGTTGTAGTCATCATTTATCCTATTTTAAACAATGTGAGACTTTTTATTAAGTAAAAAATTCTGCAGTTTTTATGAGAAATATCCTGATCTTTGGATTCATTATTTTCTCTCAAAAGAATTTTGAAATCCCCTCTCAGTAGATAATTTTATGCTTAGGAAATAAAACAGAAATAGAAAAGGGAGGCAATATTTAGAATTTTATGTTACTCTTGTTTAGAAGAGCTCAAAATAGTTCATATGGATTAGTTCAATCTATCCTGTCATCTCTACATAGAAGGCTTAATAAATTAAATACATATTATATGGATAAAGGAAATGAGAAACATGGAAATTGAATGGCTTGCCCAAACTCATGAATTGAATGGAAAGCTAGATTTAAAACCCAGATCTGTTGATAGTAATCTAGTAATCTTTTTTTTTTTTTTTTTTGTTTAAAACTGGGGATTTAACCTAGAGTCAATTTACCACTGTGTTGTACCCCCGACCCTTTTTATTTCTATTTTGAGACAGGGTCTCACTGAGTTGTTTAGGGACTTGCTAAATTGCTGAGGCAGACCTTGAACTTGTGATCCTTCTGCCTCAGCCTCCCACACCACTGGGATTACAGGCATGGGCCATCATGCCTTTGATAGTAATCTTTCTGATTGGTAAGGCTACCTAAATTGGATTATAAGAGTTTTTAAAAGTTGCACAATCAATCCATTCTACTGCATTCTTTTAGAAACATTTTTATTAGGAACTGGAAATACAGAACAAATACAACACGGTCTACGTGATTTTTCTACTTCGTAGTAGAGTGGGGAAAACTAGTGGGAATGATGGCAGACACATAGTATAATGAATAATTTTAATACAGTGAGGCAAGGGTTTAACATAGGTCCAACACACTCTGTGTGTATAGGAAGAAGCATCTATGTCAGGATGGGTAAACATCAAGGAATGTTCCTTCTATATGAAATAATTCAAGAATAGCTCCAGTGGCATTGCTGTCAGCAAAAACATTAGCATAATTTCTTGTGATCAAAATATATAATGAGCATAACTGTTTATTTAGGTAAAATATTTTTAATAACCTGGACAAATACTCAGAAAGATTTGGAAAGCAGTTGAGTAAATTATATGAAGTCTCAATATAAACTAAGTGGCAATAGTGTTAACAACAATACATGATTCTCACTGGTGCAGCAGACTTAAACATCTAACATAAACTTAGAGATCCCATGTTTCTCCTCCCTTTATGTATGGCCAGATTCTATATTTAAATTCCTAGATTAGTGGAAATTTTTTCCCTAATGCTTTAGCAACATAAAGCAACTATGGTACTATATAATACAATCACTTTATTTAATAAGATTTGTAATTGTTAGCACTAAATTATTAGTAGTAATACATATCATCAACATGACAAAAAGGCAGTGCTAATTTTGCCAGAAAGGAATATTTGATTTAAGATTGGTATGTTTGTAACAGCTGAAATCTACCTCTCTAATGTGCCCCTATGTGTTTACCTAAAGAGGTGTCATCTTTTCCTCCACAAAGCAAGGAAAAGCAGTCATAGGCTAATAGATCTAGTAGAGAAACTACTCTGAAACCATCTCTTTCCTACTACTTCCTTTTTCTTCTTGCATCTGTTTGGTTTCTTCCTTTAACGCTTTCCTATCTGGTAGCTCTTAAATTTTGTTTAGACCATCTTTGATAGACTATCACTTTGAATCTTATTTCATACTTCCTCAAATTTTTGCCTGGTTTTCTCAGGATTGTCACACTTTCCACTTCTTTCTTCTTTTCTAGTTTCTCTTCACATTTCACCAGTCTTTTTCTTGGATCTGTTGACCACCAGAAAAGAACTTAATTATGACTCAGAATCATCTTTTGTAAAGAATAGTCTTGAGATTTTAAGTTAGTGACAGTAATATGATTTTCAAACTTAGAAAGCATATTGAACCATAGTTAAGTTTGACAGTTTGTAGAAACATAGCAGAAAGGTATTGCAAACTTTTAAATGAATTATTCCCATTTTCATTTGTACTGCTTTATAGAATTTTAAAATGATGACCTCTTGAACTTTCAATAAGCATGTACTGAAATATTTTCATATCAAATTAATTTGCATTAAGACAATAAAATCCCAGCATCTACAAAACAATAGTTATCCAAGAACCTTCTAAATAGCATTTAGTTTTAGGCCTTACACAGCTGGTGAGAAGACACAGCTCTCGGAAGAAACTATGGCCTCAGGGCTGTAGCCCAGTGGCAGAGGGCTTGCCTAGCACACATGAGGCACTGGGTTCAATCCTTAGCACCACAGTAAAATAAATAAATAAATAGATAAAATAAAGGCATGCTGTTTATCTACAACTACAAAAAAATTTTTTTAAAGATACTATGACCCATTAATGTACTGTCAATAAATAACAATGACATAAAGAGCATCACACCTTTACCTAATACAAGAGGAATAGATTCATGATACATTTAAGGTGATCTGTTCATATTACAATGAAGTTAGGGTAGACTTCTTTGAGGAAGTCATATTTATTTATTTATTTATTTATTTATTTTTTATTATAGGAAGTCATATTTAAAATAAAAACTATAGGATGAGAAGCAACTAATCTTGAGAAAAGTTTGGAGCAGTGTGGAAAGCAAAGGGAAGGTCTGTCTGTGCAAAGGCACTTATGTATAAGAGAGCTTAATAGAGAAAAACCTTTGGCCTGGGTAGAATAAGGGAAAAAGACATGCAACTAAAGAAGATTCAAGTGGCAGACCTGAAAGTAGGTTAGACTTTATTTAAAACACTTTAATTTGCCTCATTAAACAGGGTAGTATCATTATGGAATTTGCATTTTAAAAGATAGATCTGTCTGCTACATGGAAGATCGCTGGGTAAGAAAAGTAGAAACAGCAGGAGGCCTATATGGAGGTCACTGCAGTAATCTTGCCAAGCAATAACCTTAATTGGGAATAAGTTGATGGCAATGGAAGATAATCCCATAAAGTATCAACATTTACTGATGGATTTGATATGGGGACAAAGGAAGATGAAACAATGAATCCTGTTCAGTATGGTACCCATATTTCTGTTTTGAGCAAGGAGTTGAATGATAGTGCTATTATAATAGTAAAGACTGAAGGAGAATGGGTGGCTCTGGATGTGGGAAGCAAAAGATGAATTTTAAGTACGTTTCGTTTGAGGTACTTCTGAAATACCCTAGCAGAAGTACTGATTATAAAGACTGGAGCTCCCAGAAGAGTTGATACTAAGAATACAAATTGGGGAGCTATCAGGGGATAGGCAACACTTAAAACCTGTTCATGAAGTTAAAAGGAAAATTCGGGGGGGAATAAAGTTCTAAAACTGATACCTGAGAAAACCCAACATTTGGATTCCAGGAGAGGAGAAGGAAAAAGCAAGTAATAAGAATGAGCAGTTTGAGATGTAGAAGGAAGACTTATAAAGAGTTGAAAGAGATTTGGTAAGGGATAATCATCAATATCAGTTGTCACTGACAAGTCAGACATGGAGAAAAATGTGTCCATGGGATATGGTAATGTGAAGGTCATTGGTGATATATATTGAGGGTTGCCAAGGTATGGAGTAGTTGGAAGCTGACTAAAGTTGGTAGAGTAATGAGTGGGAAGTAAGAAATTTGAGACAATGGTAGATGGAAATGTGGTAATGGGTAAGGAGTTTTACTTGAGTTGGTTTGTTCATCGGTGATATTGGATTATGTTTGTATACTTATGAAATGATGATAAAAAGGGGAACAATGAAGATACAAACAGATAGCTGAGAAGTTAACCAAAGAAGAAAAATCTATGATAAAATAAAAAGAGAAAGAAGTCCAGAATGCATATTGGGAATTGGCCTCCAATTTCCTTTGAGACAACAGGGAAAAGATCTGCAGGCACAAGTTAGATATGTAAAATTAGTCAAGGAAAGATGATAAAGCCTTCCTCTCAGCTTCTGTTTTCTTGGTGAAATGTGAGATAGGAAACCAGCTAAAAGAGTAGAAAGTTAAGGTAGGAAATTTGAAGAAAGAAGAAACAGTCATGGTGGAAATGGAATAAACTTAAACATTAACACGTTGAGTATCCACAGAGATTGACCAGAAATTTATGGTGCTGCCAAAATACCCACTTGTTAAATTTTTTAGGGTTTTGAATTCTTGTTAGTAAAAGGCAGTAGAAGATAGTTGCATTCATCTGTGACATGATTCTTGAATCCTAGTTCTTACTTTCTTGAATCTAATAATGAATTGTTTTCAAAGAATATCTCTGTTCTCTAGTCAATAACATTTTAAATTAATGAATTTCAAAATATAGTTTAAGAATGCAGTTTATCCCTAATGTACTATGACACAGACTTTTTTTTTTAATCAGTTTTCAGATTAATTTAGATTAGAAGCTAGAGCCTATGACGATCTGTGTTTGGATGTGGTATATTTCTTAGCGTTCTTTGTATTACATACCTCAAATATGGATGTTTTCCATATTTTTACTTAAGTTGATCCATGTTGAGAGGAAGAAGAGATATAAAAGATACATTTTTGTGGTCAAATCAATAAAATTGGGCTGAGTTGATAGAGTGCTTTCCTCTCATGCACAAGGCCCTGGGTTCAATTCCCGGCACCACAAAAAAAAAAGGAAAAAATCAATTAAGTTTATAGTTATTACTCTGAAGAGGCAATTGACATCTTCAAATGAATTACTAAACAATTTATTGTTACTACAAAAGCTTAGTCATTATTTCATATGGTATAGCAGCTAAGTTATCAAAGAGAAATCACAGAAGATAACACAGGAAATAATCAGTGTCTATGGGCCATGGTATTAGTAACTATAAAGTATTGTTCTACATTTTTTCCAGTAGTGGACAAATATATGATCTTTTGTTGTGAATCCATGGATTCCCAAAACCTACAGACTGAATGTGCATTTTTGGTGTGTTTCAGTGCTTTTATAGACTACTGACTTAAAGGGCAAGTGGGATGGATTTTAATGATATCAAGACTAAAGAATAAGAATCTAATTCTAATTGATAAATATTAATATGCTCTAGAGGGAAAAAATGTTTTAGTACTTGATGATTTATGAAAAAATTAGGTTTTATTCATAATTTAAATGTTATCAAATTATCTGGGTTGCAAACACTAAAAATTTCTAAAATATGTCTAATTTTAATAAAATCTTGAATTTAAGAATTCCAAGTGCTACAGTCTTGTTCTTATCTAGAATGTAGCAAGAATTCATTGTTTCTCCTTTAAACATATTCATTTTAAAATCAGAATGTATCATGACCTTAGACTCAAGTAATATATATTTAAGTTATATCTTTAGAAAGTAAAGGAGTGTGCTGTTCTATTATTATCTCAAGTTCTTTCATGCATAATCAGTGTTCTACCAAACCAGATAGTATCAACAACTTTTTTGTCAGTTTTAGAACTAAAAATTTCACCTTTGATGTTAAAATAATGCTACTCAAAAAAAGTAAGTTCAGTATATTACTTACTATATAAGAAACATTGGGCTGTGGGTGTAGCTCAGTGGTAGAGCACTTGCCAGGCATGTGCAAGGCCCTGAATTTTATCCTAGCACTGCAAAAAGAGCATTGGGGGTGGGGGGTACATTGAACCTTGAAAAGTTACACAAACACATAGCATCTCTCTCCACCCCCACTGTCACTATAACCATCATTTCATTTCATCTCTGACCTTGCACTTGGAAAATTTAGGAAGTTGCCACTGCATTCATTGTCATTAGGGGGTCACATTCCAGTTTATTTTCTAAAACTTCTGTGCATACATGATAGATTCTTATCATTCCAGGAAGAAGCTCTACTTCTGATGTACTAGACATACACAAGGCTCCATTCTCTCATCAGACCTTTCTTAACAAAGGGCTTAGTAAATCTATGGGATTTCTATCCATCAGAGATACAAAAGATGAAGAAGATTATTTCAAGGACATTTCATCAGATAATAATTCTGGTCATGAAGATTCTGAAAATACTTGCTCCCCTTATCAGTTTAAAACTAGTGGCCCACATAAAAAAGTTATCCCTGGCATCGATGTGCTTCCCAAGAAGAAGATTTGGGCTTCATCCATGGACTTGCTTTGTGCCACTGACAGAGACTCTTCTGGAGAAACTGGCGGATACCAACACTGTCACCCTGATACAGTAACAGGGCGGACTTTAACTACTCCTAGAAAAAAGGAGGCAAGATACTCTGATGGAAGCATAGCCTTGGATATCTTTGGCCCTCAGAAAATGGATCCAGCACATCACACTCGAGAATTGTCCACCTCTTCGGCAATATCAAGTGCTTTGGACCGAATTCGAGAGAGACAAAAGAAACTTCAGGTTCTGAGAGAAGCCATGAATGTAGAAGGTTAGTAATTTTGTGTGTGTCTGAAAGAGATTTGAATTAAAATATTTAAAATTATGTTTCAAAATAAAGGAGGGTTATTAAACCATTCTATACGTCTTATTTCCACTGCTAAGTTTTTGTACCCAGGTTACTTCTCCATTTCTGTTCTGCCTTCCATCAAAATCTTAATCAAAGTATTCTGCCTCTATAGAGACACCTATCCAAAACATGCCCCGTTCAGCCACTTTGCAGTCTCTCAGTATTTTTGGTTGCGTATTAGATTATAAGATTCTCAAGGGCAAGAGGTGTGCTTTCTACTTTGTGTACTATCTTATGGGAGACTTCAATAAATGGCTGCTTTATGGAAATGCAAAGCAGCAAATCAAAATCAGGAATTTCAGAGAGACAGAATGGCATGACAGTGAGGCAGTGCCTCCCAAACCACTCGTTTGGGAGCCTTCCAAAAATAGATTAATAAGGTAATGAATGTAAAGTGATAAAACAAAGTGTTTTACATTTTTATTGTGAGAATAAAATCAACTTTATGTAAATGGTAATTTCTTATTATTCCAGGGTAAAGCTCTGTTTCTTAAAAATATCTGATTCATACACACAAAAAAATCAGCACTTTGAAGGAAATAAAATCATGTTCTAGACAGATGGGTATAGACTACCATTAGTATAAATAGATGCACAATTCAGTTAGCCCTTATATATTTTTAAAGATTGAAGTTTTATAACTTATCTTGCCTCCTAGAAGAACTCTGTGATGTAGCTGAATAAAGGAAATTTTAGATGCTTTCTAGTTCAAAGAGAAAAGTGACATAATTGAGTTGTAGTCATCTTTAAGGTCATTAATCCAATATACCATTTTCAATTTTTAGATTGCTTTTAAATTATCTGCTAAAGGTCTATTCCTCTGTTATGTAAGTGTAAACAGTTCTGGAACTGTACATACTCTCAGAGTTGTGCTTTCCTTCTAGTAAAAGAAACTTTGCAATTTTGGGGGGAGGTGGGGCAGGGGGCTGGTAACTAGGAATTGAACTCAGTGGCACTGGACCACAGAGCCACATCCCCATCCTTATTTTGTAGTTTATTTAGAGACAGGGTCTCACTGAGTTGCTTAACACCTCACCATTGCTGAGGCTGGTTTTGATTTAGCAATGTTCTTGCCTCAGCCTCCCGAGTCGCTGGGAACTTTGCAATTTTTTAAATTCAGAAATTGCAAATTAGTAAAGAATTGGAAATTATGGAGAAAATTATTGAATAGTTAACAGATATTGTGGGTTTGTACATAAAATGCATTTTAGAAAGCACTAGCTATTTTTATTAGGAATTGGTTTTATGTATTTTTGATCTGAAAAGATTAAAAGTCAAAGGCAGAAAATAAAAATTTAGAAATTTATTCATAATTTCACTCTTTAGCTTTTGGAAGCTAAATAAATAGTGAAATAGTGATGGCAAGGAGTAGACATTTCTTATATTTAAAAAAAACCCTCACATTTCATAATTTATACTTTATGCCTAATTAGTGTTGCACAGCAGTTAGCATGTGAACAATAATTTAACCTGGCTTTCGTTTGTCTCCCCATGGAGACATTTATGTAAAGAACTCTTGTCCATTGTGAAAAAAGATAGTCCTCAATGATTCAAATAGAGAACCATTACAGTCTAAAACTATAAAGAGTGAAGGTACATATCAACCTAGATGAATATTTCTAACACTTAGGAGGTTGAGTAATATTTTTTTTTAAATTTGAATATTAAAAATAAAATGATAATATCTGGTGATCTCATGTGGTTTAGTTTCAGAAAATTATTTGCCTTAATATTTGGTATATTAATGGTACTGTTGTTAGTGAAATTTGAGAAATATTTTAATTCTCAAATCTTAGTTTGAAAGTTAAACAGGAAAGAAATCAAACATTAATGGAAAGCCAAGTGTAGCGGTATACTACTGAAATCCCAGCTCCTCAGGTGGCTGAGGCAGGAAGATCACAAATTTAAGGCCAGCCTGAGCAAAAATAAAAATTTTCTTATAAGGGGACTCAGTGGAAAATTATTTGCCCAGCATGCCCAAGGCCCTTGGTTATTCCTCAATAATGGAAAACAACCAATTAATGAAAAGATATTTAATTTGGTAAATCATACTATGATAGTCTATTGGATGTACTTTGTTTGAAAAGATGATTTTGATTACCTATGACAAAATATATTAGACTATTGTAGCATATTATCCTATTACTTTTTCAGGTAATGTGTATGCACGTATGTGTAAGCCTTAAGGAAACTCAAACCAACTTGTTTCCAAATGCTTACATATCTGCAAAGGTGTTGCATAATCCTTATTTGTTGCAAATTCTTATTTGTTGGAAAGATAACTAGTTATGATACATCATTTCCAGATTTAGAAATTTTAGATTTGTTTCAGGAGATGCAAGCAAAGGAAGAGCTTTCTTTTTAAAAATAAAATCTCCTTTGAATTTTTTGATACAGGGTGATTTCTATTTTGAAATCTTCCTTTATTGTTAAGAGCATTTCTGTCATACACATACACACACCCACACACCCATGTTTTTTCAGAGGATATTTTAAAACCCAATTAAACAAACAACCTAAAATGTTGGTTTATTGCAAAAACACTTACATTACTCTAAATAAACCCCCATTATTATATTTGCAAATAGTAATATATTATGTTTGCTTTAGACTAAAAGCATTATTTGAAAAGAATGTTTGATGTTTGGAATTCAAAAGCAATCATTCTTATTAGTTATTTAGTTGAGTAACTTGCTGGCTTTATACTGTACTTTTTCTAAAGGTAAAGTAATTTATGTTAGCTCTATGAATAGTACAGATTGTTACTATGAAGATTTTAAGTAATATACAAAGAAGAAAAGAAAATAGAAAATAACTCATTCATCGAATTTAATTCTCATAGAAAGTAGTCTCTACAGATTACTTTTGTGTATGATAAATCATGCAGAACAGTAGATGTCACTAACACATCTTACACATTTCTTTTTAAATACTCATATGTTTAAGCATTTTTGAAGAAATTCTATATTTTTTTGTGATTTTTAAATTTGACAGTTGCTAATGGATTTCAGTAATTTTAGAATTAGAAAATGGCTTAGAGCATATGTTATCTAAACATATTTTTTGAACTCGTGAAGATTTAATAGTGTACTCAAGACGACATAAGTAGTTAATGATAGAGTTTCCATCATTTGAAGGATTGTAGATTTTCATCATGCACTTTCAGAGTTCCAGTCTGAAGATTTCCTACTACATGTCATTTCAATTTTTTTAAAAAAGACATGTGTTCTATTGTTCACTGAGTTAATATAACAATCAGAAGAAAAGAATTTACTGCATATCAGTGTGTTCTCTTGAATGCTCAAGGAGATGTCTCCTTCAACCTTAAATGTATAGCCCTTTCCTAGCCCAAGACCTACCCTTTTGAAAGGAATCTTTACCTAAATTCACCTCTACAGCATCTTCTCAGCTGACATCAACCAACCAACTGGCACAGGGGAGACCAGACCTTAAAATCAAGGAGTATGGAACTGGAAGGAATCTGACTACAATTTAAGCCAAACAGCTCAGAAAAGTAGACTAGTTTGCCAAAGGAGACACATAATTCATAATTCATAACAGAGCTGTATTTTGAATCCATGTCTCTTGAGCCCTGTTATAAAATTCTTCACTCTGCTATCCTGATTCCAAGAAGAGATCAGAGGCATGTCAGATAGTTTTTTGGGAAGACCATTTTTCTGCTTGGGAAACTAAACATTCACCTGACCACCAAACAAGCCCCTACATCTCTCCTCGGTAAAATTATATAATTTTAATACAGTGAAACAAGTAGTGTTATAAAACAAAGGCTAAAATGAGACACCTTTGGTTCTTTCCTTAGTAAACCAAACTGTACAGAGGGTTAAGATGGTGATCCATTATGTTGCATACTCTATTGTGATTGTTTTTGGTGGATTTCTACCATGGTAGGATCTTTACCCCTGAACTACATCTCCAACTGCTTTTATATTTTATCTTCAGTTAAATTGCTTATGGCTTTACTAAGTTGCTGAGGCTGGCTTTGAACTTTCCATCCTCCTGCCTCCCACTTCTGAGTCACTGGGATTACAAGTGTGTGCCACCTCATCTAGCTCATGGTAGTATCTTGAGGATGGTTAATTCCATGGCTGATGAGATAAGGGAGTAAACTATCAAAAAGCAGTGATTGATATTGAGTGCTCTGTCTTCCTTGGGAACAGAATGAGATAGTCAAAAAGAAAGATCCCAAGAAAGAACTTGTATTTGATATTAGAATATTAGAAATTTGGAATTCATGGTTATTATTTGTTATAATAATTATTAAATTAGCAAACATTCAGATCTCTATATAAAGCAGTAGGGAAAGGGCGGGAAAAATATAACTTTGGTTTCTCTTGTGTAAGTAAGTTTTAAAATGATATCATTCCTCTCTTTGCTTTACTCTTTCAATTTCACTTTTTTTCCCCTCCTCGGCATAGGACTCTTCTACTTTTTTCCTTTCTTCCTTATTGCCAGCATTTTCTCTTCTACCTCATTCTACTGCCATTTTAAGACCTGAGAAATTATCTGTTTTCCCATAGGATTGTCTGACAAATGTCCCTGTCTTCTTGTGATGTAATTACTTTGCACACCCTACTCATTGTGGTTGGGAGTAGATTTTTCATTGTGAGAGTTGGAACCAGTACTGTGAGTATAGTATGAACAGTTCTCCCACACCCTGGGTGGGGATCTTGAATAGCATTTTGGCTTCCAACAGTTGAAACTGCTCTGCATTCTGCACAATACAGTACCATAAAGGAAATTGTGAAGAACAGATAAAATTATTTTATACAAAAGTAACTAGGTTAAATATTACTTATATAAGGAGATGTTAGTCAATCTACTTCACCTCAAAATTAAATAGTTTTCACTCTTTCAAATGCTGTGACATCTTGCCCAAGCCTAACTTTGTTGTCCTGTGACAATCCTGTAAATAAAGCTTGAAGTCTGTTATGCAACTAGAATATGTAAACACTTAAGTATGTTGAGCTTGTTTCTATTACCAAAGCACTTTAATGTTTCATTTTGAAAAGACAGAAGTTACATTTAAGAAAAGGGATAAATTGATAAATGCTATATATTTTCCATGAAGATAGATACATTTTGTCCAAAATTATCATTTTTTTTTAAACCCAAAATTGTTAAAGATGAACCAGTTCAATTTTATTTCTTTACCTTATTTCCCTTTGAGCAGCACACAAAGAGAGAGAAAAGAAAGGAAAAGAAAAGAAACACGATTTGGTTAGTTAGATTACTCCATGAGCAAAAGTAAATAATTTTATTATTCACTTTCTATTTCATTCATATTAGTTCCAAAGAAGTAAGTACCAATAAGCAGGGATTTTATGTGTTATTAGTAGTCAAATACTAAATGCATTTTAGGTATTAATGACAATTAAACCACTAAATTTGAAAACATTTGTATATTTGAAGAACCACTATTATAGATAGAATCAACATCTTGGTCAGAAAAAAAAAAAAATCAGTGTTCTGTATGTTTCCAGGGTGATAGTAATGAGATTTATATTTTAGATCAGCATTATCATAGAACTAATTCAATGCAGGAAATGTTCTGTATCTGCACAGTCTGATTCAGTAGCTACTAGTCACTTGTAGTTATTAAACAATTGCAGTGCGGCTAGAACAACTGAGGAAATATTTTACTTTATTTAAATTTACACAGCTAAATTGGCTACTAACCAAATATTAGATAGTGCTGATTCCTAGTTCAGAAATAAAATATAGTTTTTATAGTTCAGAATAAAATACCAAGAGAAAAGATGGGTTTTAGAAGCATCTGAGAAGAGGTAAGCAGTAATTTGTTCTTTAGTTTTAAAAAGAATTCAACTGACGATAGACATTTACTCCTCTTAATTTTTCCAGATGGAAAAGGTAACATTGCATTTTTAAACATTAAGGAAAATTAAAGGTGAAACCAGTGCAAACTTTCCAATATTTGTATTCATAGCAACATAATGATGGATTTTAGACCCACAGAAATAATGTCCTACTTTGTTGGAAAGTAAGGACCTAATTTAAATCCTCTTGTAGCATTGTTCACATAGATCCAGTTTGGCTCTGACATAACTGTCTCGTGGGAAGTATAGATCAATATGTCTTAAGAAAAATTGTAAGTGGATCGTACTAGCAATGGATGCCAGCACAATTCTTAAGGCCCAACAGTTTTAACCCACAAAAACATTCCTTATTTCATCCCAGTCCCTTCTGTGTCTCTGATTACAATTTGTCTGCCATGCAAACCTGAATACATTTCTCTGCTGCCAGCCATTTAATGTTCCATCACCTGAGTAAGCTAAGATCCCAGCTCCTTAAATCATCATACTTAAGATTCTCCATGAGAGTATCTCTCTAGACTCATCCTTCTGCATCTGTCATTCTCACCCCCTCCCCACTTCTTATTCTCCCTCAATCCCTCTCCCCCACCTCTTTGTATGTGTGTACAAAGAAATAAATAAATGTATGTAAGTAGGTAGAATGTTTAAAGAAATACATGTCTACCTTACTACCTTTCTACCTATTTAAAGGCCATTTTATATTTTTGTGCTTTTATTCATGTAGCCATCCATCCTTGAAACTATTAAAGCTGTCAGGTCTTGCTGGATTCAGGAATCTTTTTCTCATCTTCCCACTTTAGAATGGTGGCCTATGTTTTGTCATTGAAATTATTTCTTTTGAAGAGTTAATCACTCCTACAGATCTTGGAAATTTGGTATGGTCTACTTCATAACTGTATCCCTAGCATTTACTACTATGCTATTATATTGACAATATAATCTAAGTATTATGTAGCTATTAAAGAACTTACTCAGTGGTGCTATTTCAGATATGGGATGCAATAATATTTTCAGGTCATTTATACATATAGTTAGGAGAAATCCCACCTCTTATTTTCCCATTTTTTTCAACTCTGAGAGTAAAATCACATTCTTGTCAATTAAAAACTGAACAACCAACAACAACTGTAATCAATTTCCTGTTGAACTCGGTAGCCTTAAAAGTTTTAGAAGAGACAGGGCCATCAGAACAACAGAGAATCCTGGAGGATGTTAAAGGGTGGTTCAGTAAGCCTAGATTGAAGTCATAACCCAAGTATGTTGCTACTGTGTCACAAAGGACCCTCATTGGGGGGAATGGCAGTGGTTTATGCTGTTTGCTGTTCCTGTGTCTACACAGTTTTACACATATAAAGTGATTTGTAGTTAATAGAGTTTCTCCATATCCCCTTCCTCACTTGTATATATTCTATACTTGCATACTCTGTTCCTCCAACTTAAAAGTAATATTCACAATATCTAGCTCTCAGGGGATTTGAGAACATATTCTATTAATTACAACATAATTAACATAGAATATATTGGGCTTTAGATAACACATAAAAGGTGCAATCTCAAATCTTCAGAAGTTAATCCCCTGAAAAGGAAATAGAGAGAACATTTAACATATGAATACATGGTGATATTACTTACATTTCTCTGCTTTCCTTGAAAATTGAAGTATTTTACTTAATAGGGTCCATATTCTTTAAAGTATGAGATTTTACATGTGTTTTATAGTTTTAAGCTACTAAAATAGTTATTTTAGTTCATTTGTCTTTGAAACCTGTGTCTGTCATTTGAGTCATGACAAACTTAAAGTGGTTATTTAATTCCTGTTGTTGCAGTTGACTGAGTTGCACTCTGCATATTACTTGTCTAAGCTTGAATATGTGTCACTTGTAAATGGTATTTTTAGATTAGAGTTTGTGCTGATTCATATTCATTTTAATGTGAAGATTGTCCACTGAAATAGCTCTATGTAAGCCCAGAATATTTTGCAAATCTTCACAATGGAAGCCCGATGTCCTAAACTTTTAAAATATAGTGCTCTTAGCCGGGTGTGGTGGTGTACATTCCCACACCCAGCTTCTCTGAAGGCTGAGATAGAAGGATCCCAAGTTCAGTGCCAGACTGGCAATTGAACTTAGCAAGACCCTGTCTCAAAACAAAATTTTTAAAAAGGGCAGGGAATGTAGCTCATTGGTAGAACACTTGCCTAGCAAGCCCAAGGCCCGTTCAAACCCAGCACACGCACACACAGAAAAAGCAAGCATTATGTTCATGACCACATGCCACAATTTTAGTGTTCAGAATGCTAAGTGTATTTATATGGCAATGGAAACTGTGACTCTTATTTGTCAAGAACTTTTGACAAAAGCATTTTACCCTACGGAAAACTATCTTTTATTGTTAACATATAAATTAAGTCAATATGATAGTAGAGTCCATGTGAGTTTTGTTCAGAGGATAAGGTTATAATTAAAGAATCAAAATATTTGTCAGTTTCTATACCTTATATTCTTACAAAAAAAGTTCTTAATTATGATAAAATAATACTAGAAATTAAAGAATCTCTTTAATTTCCAAGAAGTATGCCTGATTTTAGAATCGCTATAAATAGATTTCTATCCAAACCTTAATTCTTTAAGCTAGTCTTTAATATTCTTTTCATTTGCTCATGACTATTCTACAAAATGCTTTTTTATAGAATATATATTCATGTATGTTTTATGTGTTTATATAATCATGCAGACCCAATTTGGTGCTTCTTTTTTGGTAACATATATCTAGGCTGATTTTTACTCTCCCATTTGTTCTTTTAAAATCATTAGTTTTCTAACTCTATGATTCTTTCTTAAAACTTAGTTTTTTGTGTTTGAAAACTAAGTACTCCTAAGAAGTTAAAAAGAAGAAAGTTGTCTAATGAAATGAGGAATAATCATGACAAACAGACACTAGTGTAATGATTTGTACATAGTAATGTACTAAAGGAACTAACCAGGGCAGGGGGTGTAACTCACTGGTAGAGTGTGTACCTAGGTTCAATTCTCAGCAACACACACACACATAGTTTGAAAGCCAATGAATTAGATATTGATGCTAATTGTATTCTACAAAAGGCAAATACATTTAGTACTGAAATTGTAATGGTGAAAACTAAAAGAATTTCCTAGTATAGTTGTAACATTGCAATGAAGGTAGTCTCATATGTGCATATTGTATAATGTGTATTTGGATATTATTAGCAAATCCATTGCATATGATTTTTTTAAATTAGCATTCAGAAAACTTTCTAATATTCTGTAAGTATGTAAATGTATCTTTTTGGTTTTAAAAAAGTAGTCCAACACTTTTCAGCTAAAATAACCATTTTGTTGATACTAGGAAATGGGTACAAGAAGATTTATGATACTATTTGTGTTTTTGTCTCTGTTTGGAAGTTTTCATAATAATCAGTTTTTAAAGCACCTGGTTTATACCACATTCCTGGGATCCAAATCAAATCTGAAGTACTAGGATTATACATTCAAATATAGACAGCAAATTTATTTGAGGTGTCTGGATCCTCTGAAAAGTAAAGTTGCTAATAATGTTAGGATACTTCATTAAAAATTAGGTTTTACCTTTCTTCTGCAAGAACAGAGAAAGAAAACCACTTCTATCTGGTTAGTGCCTCCTGGAAGTCTTTCTGTATGTAGGTCATCTCAGAACCAAGAAATGTTCCTGCCCAAATGATCTGGAAGACTGGGAAGTGTACTTCTCAATATATACTAGTACAAGATGATATTGGTAAAAGACACAATTTTATAATAATTCCTGGAAAAGCTAAATTTATTATTTAGTTAAAATAACAGAAACCCCATGCTTACAAGGGCTAATTTTTTTGTAAGCATGACTGAGTAGTAAAATTTGACTTAGAACTTTAATCTTATTATAACATTTTGTTAGCATGACTGAATAATAAATATTGCCTGGGAATTTTAATCTAGTTATATCTGCCATCCCATTACATGAAAGGAACATGGCTAACAGCATTTCAAAAGATAGACTCCAGAATGTAAGAAGCTCACAAAGAAGATTCTTACTACTTTAATTAAAATAGATACTTCTACCCTTCCCTAATCTTAGAAGAAGAAGAAGAAAGGCTTCCTACTCCTAATAGGCAAAACTAGTCCTCTATTTCATGTTTTAGAGTGCCAGTCCTCCATGAGAATAAAACTATAAAACCTTATAATGTAATGCTTCCCTCCCCTGAGGTGTATACTGAGAACACTTACAGACTAATATTCATCAAGGGATGATGATTTACTGTCAAATTTTTAAGAGAAATTTACCAAAGTTATATTTATTTGTCTTACAGAAAGAACCCAGAGATTGAAAAAAGTTGCCAATAGTGTCGGCAAACTGAAGAAAAAGAGAAAACATAGACTAGTAAGAGAAAGAAAATATGAACACATTAAACACTATAAGGACAATTATAGAATACCACCAAAGAATGGAAATCAGATTAAAAATTATTTATGATCTTATAGTGCTTTGCCAAAATAGTTACAAAATAGTAAATTAGATTACTGCTTAATATGGAGTGTGAAATTGTTACCACAAGGCATAACATCTAAGCAACTGTACTCAGTTAACTGAATGGGCTTATTATGACTTCCTATTTTCCTTATATAGTATTAAAAACATTGCATCTTGAAATTTGGGTTTTCTCCTGACCTTGTTGGCTTTACTGTCCTAAAATTGCAATTCTGTGTTTGTAGTTTGGTTATTTCCTTCGAAAACTCCCACAAAACAGTAGCATGGGGGTTCTATAACAATAAAAGTAAAGTACTTTGGTCCCCTTTGAAAACAACAGTTCTTGATAAGTAACTATTTAACTTGTGTATCATGTATTATGCTGTTAAATATAAAGTGGTATTAGATGAAACTGCTGTGTTCTGTCCTCCACAATTCTTTCAAGTCACATTCATAGTAAACCAGAGGATTTGAAAAATGACTCATTTTACCATCAATCTACTCTGTGGTAGAATGTATTATTTAGAAAAAAAAGTACTGGTAAATACCTTGATTTTTCAGTTCTAAAACTCTTTCCATTAATTATAATATTGCTTGATACTCGTGTTCACTGTACATAGAACTGGACAAAGTACCAGCTTGCTTTATTATGCCTAGTCCTCCAGGTAAACATTATTATAGGCAAGATGTACAACTTCCCCTTTCCTTCAAGTCCACTGCCAGTCATCCATCCTTCTCTTCCCATTTCTTTAAAGTTTGGTCTCAGCAAGACTCCTATTCTTGTCTCAGCATGACCTCTCAATTCTCCCAGTCCATCATCCCCATCCTAGTTCCACAAACCTGGTTCCTGTGGTGTCTTTTGACCATTTCATTTATTCATTAATTCATTCTTCATTTAACTCTCTCCATCGAACACCTTCTAGCACACGGAAATAATTCATTGTGTGAAGTCCTGTGCTCAAGTTTGCAGACTACCAAAAAGAATTCCTCACCTAACTTGGTTATCTGCTACCATACTTCCTATGTCCTCAGTTCTAGGTGTTTCCCGTCGGCTATTTTTTACAACACCAAGAAAAGGCCACAAAACAATTCTGATCAGTTCCACTAAAATTCATGCATTCTGGTCTACCTAAATTCTTAGGGCCACATGAAAGATTTCATGTGGTTTTTGCTGACCCTTTTCCCACTCTTCACAACACTATTTCTTTACTCTTTTCAAGTTTCGACCGAATTATACTCTAAGGAAGTGATTCGCTTTTTATTACCAGGCAATTTTCTGACATGAATATCTGGGAATTTCCTCTGTGTTTTACCCTTTCCCTTATCCATTTATTTCTTTCAAGAAGAAAAAGTTTTTTCCTCCTTGCTAAACTAACCATCCCAGTTATGCTCTTTTTTCCATCTCCTGTTTTAGCACATTTTTTCCTGCTGTGCCATTTGCAACTTCAACCCCCTCCCCAACAAGATTATTTTTCCACTGCCTGAAATCATGCACAAACATTCCTCTGTACCAAAAGAGACTCCAATAACTTTCTGTGTTTTTGCCTTTCCTTTTTCAAACCCTCAAACTTAAAGGATATACTCATTTTCCTTAAAGGATATACTCTCTAGTCCTTTGACCTTCTATGACCTTCAAGTATTCACTCAGAAAATATTTTGTGCTTGCCATGCACCAGCAGCACGGTAGATACTAATGGTTCATCTGAAAAAGACAAAATCCTTTTGTCAGAGAGCTTATAATTTAAGTAAGGGAAGCAAAGAAGTAAAGAGAGAACTACTAGGTAGTGGTACAGTTGTAATTAGTTAAGTATAAGGTAATACAGAAGTAAGAGAAACAATGTCTAATCAAGGCTTTTACAGAGAAGGTGAGGCTTCTCAAAGGAAAAAGAGAAGGCATGCAGGTGAAGAAGGGAAATGGAAGAAGTCTGTACTTTTTACCACAAATAAATCAGTGGCTTCAAAATATGAAGTGCCTATACTATAAAGTAGGTGGGTAGCAGGTCATGAAAGGCTTTATACCAAGCTAAGGAATTTTTAAACAGTGTCTTGAAGGACTCTAGTTTGAAGGAGTTTAAGAAATACCGTGGTATGCTCAGATTTTCAGTTCTGGAAAGTTCATTCTTTGTAATGTGAATTATCATGAGAGGAGCAAGACTGCAAAAAGGGGATTTGGGAGACATACGATAGTCCAGGCATGAGATGAATAATAATCACAGAAGCAGTGGGGATGAAGAAGAGGGGATGGATGTTTAGAAGGTAGGATTTAGATTTTAGTTCACACTTGCCCCTGAGCCCTTCCTCTTTATACAGGGCATAATCTACACACCCTCTGCAGGACCCCTAGCCCTAGTGCTTCTAATGGAACTAAACATCTGTCTCAAATTACATATTTGTGTACTTGGCTTCTCTGCGATTGAGTCTTTGGGTTTTCAGTCCCTTTGTAGCACCTAACAGAATTATACATAGCACTCTAAAAACTGCCTGTTGAGATGTTTATATAGTACTTGCTCTAGCTTTGCATATGTTCATTCAGTTCTCACAACAAAACCTGTGAGATGCACAATATTGTGGTACCCCTTTTTTGGGGAGTGAAAAGTGTCACTGGGAAGTTAAATTACCCTCCCAAGATTCAAACCCAGTCTGGCTCTGGAGTCCATGCTCTTAACCGGTATGCCAAACCATCTCAAAGTGTGTGAATGCAGTCCTGCCATTGGTGAATTTAAAGGAAGGCATACATGTTCTAGTCCCACAAAATTAAGCTCCCCCCCCCCCCCGTGGTACTGCTCACAAATTTGCTTTATAATGTTTTTGTTTTAATTCATTTAGAACCAATTCGAAGATATAAAACTTACCACAGTGATATCTTTAATACCTCCAGTGAAAGTCCATCTATTATATCCTCCGAGTCAGATTTCAGGCAAGGTAAGAAGTGTCTGAAACAAGCAAAATGTTTTTAATAAACTACAGTCATGAATCTTTTTTGGTAATGTTGAAATAAAACTTGTCAAAAATTCAAAATTATAAAATTTTGCCATTTACTCATTTTAATAGTAATTACAGGAGCTTGGTAGCAGTTCCATCAAACAATAGTGCATTCATTTTCACCACACAGGGGAACTCATTTTTTTAATAAAACATAATCCAAAAAGTACCATGTCATTAATGTGATTACAATTTCATGATTTATACAAATCATCATATATGTCTGCTTAATGCTTGAGTTTTAGATAAGTTTGCTTTCATATTTTTATCACTTAAGCCATTGTTATTATTATTATTTTTACCCACAACTAGTGAGAAGAAGTGAAGCTTCAAAGAGGTTTGAATCCAGCAGTGGTCTCCCAGGAGTAGATGAAACGCCAAGTCAAGGCCAGTCACAGAGACCAAGGTATGCCAGAAAAAAACAAACAAAAAAAACTAGTAATAATAGATTTCCAGTAACAGGTTTTTTGTTTGTTTGTTTGTTTGTTTGTTTGCGGTGCTGGAGATCAAACCCAGACCCTGTGCTTGCAAGGCCAGCACTCTACCGACTAAGCTATCTCCCCAGCCCCGGTATTTTTTATTATTGTCTTCTTTTCCTTTCTTAGAATCAAGTAGGCCTTTTTTTTTTTTTTTTTTTTTAATTATTGTCCTCTTTATTTTTGTCCATTTTCCTCTGTTCTTCTTTTCCCTTAGGTTCTCTTCTCTGTAAGGTCTCAGGAATTCATCCAATTCTATAAAAGACAGGGTGTTAGAATCTTTTAGAATCGGGTTGGCTCTGATCAGTTACAATTTTTGATTTTTTAAGTCGTCTTTATGAATACAAAATAGTCAAAAAAGTGAAAGTGTGACATTAAAAGTCGTTGAGAAGTGCTGGTGTGGTGTCAAAGGCTGAAATCCCAGCTACTCAGAAGGCTGAGGCAGGAGGATCACAAGTCCGGCACCAGCCTGGGTCAACTTACTGAAACCCTCTCTCAAAATAGAAGTAAAAAGGACTAAGGATGTAGCTCAGTGGTTGAGCACCTCTGATTTCAACCCTCAGCATTGAAAAAAAAAAAATCTGTAAGAAGATAATGAATCTTCATTTCTAAAAGGATATACTTCTTTTGAAAGGTTGTAATAGGCTCCACCAGCAGGCTTTCAATGAGAATCAGTTGAATGAATAATGAGTAGAGTACTACTAAGTAGCCTATTATATAAAAAGTTAATTATTCACTGTCTGGCTTAAAAGAGGCTATTTTTTTTTTTATTGTAAACAAATGGGATACATGTTAAGAGGCTATATTTTTTATGTCCTTCAATTGATGAATGGATAAAGAAACTGTGGTATATATATACAATGGAATATTACTCAGCCATAAAGAATGATAAATTTATGGCATTTGCAGGCAAATGGATGAAATTGGAGAATGTCATGCTAAGTGAGATAAGCCAATCTCAAAAAACCAAAGGAAGAATGATATCGCTAATAAGTGGATGATGACACATAATGGGGGGTGGGAGGGGTTAGTGTTAGGGTTAGAGTTAGGGTTAGGGAGGGGGGCAAGAATGGAGGAAGGAAGGACTGTATAGAGGGAAAAGAGGGGTGGGAGGGGTGGGGGGAAAGGGAAAAAATAACAGAATGAATCAAACAACATTACCCTATGTAAATTTATGATTACACAAATGATATGCCTTTATGCCATGCACAAACAGAGAAACAACATGTATCCCATTTGTTTACAATAAAAAAAAAAAAAAGAGGCTATATTTTTTAAAATCTGATTTGGGCTGTTTGGAGTTTATTTTCATCCTGAAATACTTGATGAATTTCTTACAAGTTCTTAGTGTTATTTGTGGTAGGCTAAAGATGATCATATTATAGCTATGTAATAGTTTGCTTTGTTTGAACCGAAAGAAGTCAGTAGTAAACATGTTGCTATGTATCACTGTCATGTGTATGCAGAAAAAAAAGATGTTGTTAATGGTAGGCTTTAATTTCAAATTTACAATATGATATTAGAGATCAAGAAATTGCTTCAGAATTATTTTTTTTTTTTGGTACCGGGGATTGAACCCAGGTGCACTTAACCACCAACATCCCCAGCCCTTTATAATTTTTATTTTTAGAAAGTGTCTTGCTGAGTTATTTAGGGTCTCACTGAGTTGCTGAATCAGGCTTTGAATTTGTGATTCACCTGTCTGTTTCCCTAGCTACTGGGATCACAGGCTTGTTCCACTATGCCTGGCCAGAATTTACTCTTAAAGTATAAAAATCCTTTTAGGCTCCAGTGCTACCAAATATAAGAAGAGAATCATTTGGAAAATAACAAAAACTTGCCCCTTTGCCCCTTAATTCTCTGAGATAGATTCATAGCTGTAAACTAATACTACATAAGGTAACCCTAGCCATGTGATTAAAACAATTAATCCACAGTTTTTAGTTTAAGTTATTAAATTCACTACATTAAAATTATCCCTAAATTAATGTTCTAGTATTTATTAAATTTATTTCTTTTTCTTTTATTTTGTGTGCCTTTTTAAAAAGTCATTCTATAATAGTTCTATACAGTGGCACACACCTGTACCCCCCACGACTTGGGAGGCTGAGACAAGAGGATTGCCAGGTTCAAGGACAGGCTTAGTAAATTAGCGAGGCCCAAAGCAACTTAATGAGACCTGTCTTAAAATAAAAAAAAATTTACAGGGCTGGGAATGTAGTCTGGTGATGAAGCACCCCTGAGTTCAATCCACAGTAACCCCCCCACCCCCAGCCAAAAAAAATGTCTAATATCTTATTTTCTTTGAGGAGAGCTCTAAGTATTTATTTATCTAAAGTAATGTTATGCTTGGATAATAGCATTTTATATTACTGTTGTGATAAACTCATTTGATGATTTTGAACTAAGGGGTAAGAACAAAGATCTGTACTTGATATCTTGATATTCCACTTTTCTTCCACCCTACTCCCCACCCCCCTTTTTTTTTGGTCGCACTGGTCCTCATGCATGCTAGGCAAGTGCTCTACCACTGACCTACATCCCCAGCCCTTTTATTTTGAGACAGGGCCTCACTAAGTTGCCCAGGTTAACTTTGAACTTGGGATTCTCCTGCCTCATTCTCCTGAGAGGCTGTATTTAAGGTATTTAAGGTGTGTGCCACCATGCCCAATGGATAGCACATATTTTCTTAATATAACAAAAGCATTTGGGGATGAACAGACATAAAAAGTCAAACTGAATTGCACTAAGCTCAGTGTTGAGCAAGAATTTTTTTTAGAATTTACTCTTTTCTATTTCTGACTTGGAGAAAACTTATAAATAGTGTTATGCCCTTTTTAGCTTGATTGAAAGAAAGAATAGAGGTGAAAACTGGAAAAATTATTGAGATCATGTGTTAATGATTTGTTTTTCATTTGTTAAAGAGATATTTCTTCAAAACAAAATTAAATCATTCTGTGAATATTTTATTTTTCTTAAGAATCTCAGGGCTGGGGATATGGCTCAGTTGGTAGAGTGCCCGCCTTGCAAGCACAAGGCCCTGGGTTCAATCTCCAGCACCGAAGGAAAAAAAAAATAAAAGAAAGAAAGAATCTCAGAAGTGTCAAGATTATGAAAGAATCTTAGTTTTGACTATTTCCAGATTTTATTTAAGAAAACCTTAACATTAAGTCTATCTTAGCTTGTCAGATTCATGTTTTAGGGAGGCTCTTTTTTGTTTCATGACTCATGGAGGAGAACCATGTGGTGTTCATAGCATCTGAGTTAGATTGAGCTCCAGGTAAAAGAAAACTAGCTCTAAGACAAGTGTATTGGGGTGTGTGTGTGTGTGTGTGTGTGTGTGTGTTGTCTCATGTCATTTGCCAAACTCTATTTTAACTAATTTCATCCTTTTCCTCCCACAAAAGTACACATTAACTAAAATACTGTCTAAATTCCCTATGCAAGTGCACAATTTCCTGAATGTATACAAAGGGTTCTGATAAATATCCTCAACATGCCGGTACACAAGCTGGAGCTCCTGTTTTGTTCTTGAGGTCACATATCTGTAAGATCTACAAACAGTACAGTATTTATACATGTTGCATGTGAACTCTTCTTAAAAAATTCCATTCCCTTTAGCTAGAAAGAAATGGCAAAACAGATTCAGACAGTGTTACTGGCTTCTATCACAGGGGTGGGGGGAGATTAGCAGGAAATTATGAGTCAGATGCAGCAAATGAGAAATTTTTGGATTCCAAGCTATCAAAAGTGTCTTTCAGTGACCCAAAAAGTTATTTAAAGCTGTTTCCAAAGAGCATCTCTAAGCCTTTTTATGTGTTAACTTTTGAAGTACAATTCATAAGTAGAACATTCCCACTGCTTCTGTGCCTATCTTCTTGTTGAGGTGACTTTTCTCCTGATTTCAAATAACCTACTTATTCATTCTTCACCAAAACAGATTTTCTGGATTTTTTGGATTATTTGTTTTTTTGTTGTTTGTTTTTTGTTTTTTGTATCTCAAACATTTCAGTCCTTATGAACACTTCTACCAGATATTATGTTGGAAGAGATAAAATGATAATCGTTTTTTTCTAACTGTGAGTCTTTCTGGTGTAAAATAATTTGATTGAAAGAAGTCAATATATTTTATGTAAATACCAAGTTTGAGTCCAAATATATTAATTCAAGTTTTTATTGTTATTTTTGACCCCCAAGTGAGGGTGAACCATAAGATTATACTCATTCACTCAGCAGTAATTATCCAGTACTCATCACACACTAGATGCTTTTAGGTACTGAAGACAGAGTTGTGAACAACACAGAAAAACTCCCTCAGAGAGATGTTCCAGAGATGAGAGATAGCCAATAAACCATAAAAATCAAGTAAGTAATGCACCATAATTTAGTGATAGTACTTTGAAGAAACATAAAGTAGACTAATGGAATAGGGAATATAGGAATGTGATACTTGAATTCTATTTTACACAAATGGTATGGTCAGAGAATGTCTCTCTCGAGGAGTGACTGATTAGAAAACTGAAGTACAGAAGTGATCCATGCAGATACTAGCAGGAAGAATGTTCAAGACAAAAGGAACAGGAAGTACAGTGGCTCTAAGATACGGGATGTATACCGCATGTTAAAGGAATAGCAAAAAGGGCAGTGTGGGTACAACAGAATGCATGAAGGACATTGTAACCAAGGTCAGGGGTAACCAAGTGGTCAGGACCCAAATCGGATCAGACTGTGGACGCTAAGTTGAGTACTTATGTTTCAAGTGTAATAGGAAGTTATTGGGTGATTAAAAACATGCAGGGCCGTGGTCTAATTTACATTATAAAGTGATTACTCTGTAGAACAGACTGTAGGAGTAAAAGACCTGTCCAGAGACAGTTAAACTGTTTGAGATGGGTACAGTACAGATGTGGTTGTTAGTGTAAAGTCAGATATGAATATCTTCCAGGTTCTGACTTCAGGAGTGCTGCTCAATTAGATGCGGAATTTATAAGAAGAAACATGAATGGTGCCAAGTTACAGTCCAAGCAATTAGTGAATGATTGAGAAGTGGATAAATATGGGGAAAATGTATCAAGAACTTGGTTTTAGAAATGTTAGGCTTAAGGTGCATATTAACATCCAAGTAGAACATGCTTGCTGATTTTCATTTCAAATCAAAGTGAGGAAAAGTCATCAATTGAGAGAGGAAGAAGAGGATATGGAGCTTTGAAAAAAGAGGTGGAACAAGATATAAAATAGTTCTTTAAGAAAATGAGTCACCAGAGTGTCATCAGGGCACAGGATATCAGCTTGGTTCTGCAGTTAAATGAGTATTGAGGTTGTATACAAATCAGTGATTTTTAACATTGAACCTTAGAATTCAGGCAACATAAGAGCAAGAGAAAGGTAATAGCCAGAAAGAGAGTGGTATAATTAGTAAATTAAAATTATTGACAGAGTCATGAATATATGAAGGAGGTTATTAGATGAAATGTACTAGAAAAATAAGCTTATATAGCGTATGGGAGATAAGGAATAGGAAATTTTGGAGGTAGCTTGATTATTGTTAATAGCCAGCATGACCACAGGTGTAGATTGCCAACTAAGAGAGGGAAGAGGCCAAAATGTTGGAAGACTCCTAAATCTATATATCACCACCAAGAATAATGATAGGAGTAGTGATTCAGAAAAAGACTGAGTTAGACACTTAACTCTGATTAATAAAGAGGGATAGCCAATAACACAATTAATATCTTGATACAGCAGAGTAGAAGATGTTATGATTTCACAATATGTACCTGAGGGGAGCTAGGGTTATTGGAGGAAGAGTCAACAAAAGTATGAAAGCTGAAATAAGAATTCAGGAGAATCTCTCTCCACTTCCAAGTCTCAATTATTTAGGCCTGTAAGAATTAAATGGGGGAACTACAGGGGAAGCAGTCTTCAGAGTATGCTGGAATATTCAGAGAAGAGGTGGAAGATCTAGATCTACACAAAAAAAGAGCAGTATAGCAATGCATAAAAGTACAACTGAGTGTTACTGTCTGCTATAATCTGTTTCTACCCACAGAACATTTCTGACAACAAGTATGTGGGGATTTTCTTCACATCAACTACGAGTTCTCCAACTCTCCAAACACTAGCTGAGTGTCCTACAGTTTAATTCATCCTCAACACTAAGTCCTTGGTGTTAGCATAAGATCCCACAAGTTAAAGGCTCAGCTCACAGCCCCACTTCAGATGAAGGTGCAAGTCCTGGGCTTCCTGTACTTCTGACTGACCAACTGTAAATAGGGGTTTCCCACAGCCGCCTCCTCAGGTTTGATATTTTGCTGGAATGACTAAGGGACTTTTTGGAGATTTCATTAAATAGGCATGACTGATTATTAACTCAGTCTCCAGGTTGTCTATTTTCCAAAGAGACTGGTGGGGAATGTGACTGAAAGTTCTAGGTTTCTAATTGAGACTTGCTTTTTCTGGAGACCGATCCCTAACTGAAGCTATCTAAGGTCCTACTGAGAATTTCTTCATTAGAACAATGCTTCATCACCTCGGAAATTCCAAGGGATTTAAGAACTCTGTGTTAGAAACCAAAGACAATCCTATCACCCAGGAAATTATGAGGATTTTAGAAGGTATGTAACAAGAACCAGGGTCAAAGACCAAATATTAGAACAAAAGATTCTTTGTTAACCCCAAATGCTCAGGAAATTACAAAGGATTTAGGAGCACTTTGTCAGGAAGCAGACTCTTTTTCTGTGTACACACACATATATACACACACACACAACTACACATATGTTATGTTACACTATGTAGTGTAGAGATTCTTCCAAGATGAAAACAATAAAATTCTTTTAAATTCTTGATATCCTACTTAACATGAAGGTTCCTTTTTATTAACCTTAAAACAATTGTTTTCTTCCCAAGTATTACTTTTATTTTCTTCTCTCTTCTGTATAGCAGACAATATGAAACACCCCTTGAAGGCAACTTAATTAATCAAGAGATCATGTTAAAACGGCAAGAAGAAGAAATGATGCAGCTGCAAGCCAGAATGGCCCTTAGACAGTCTCGGTTGAGCCTGTATCCAGGAGACACAATCAAAGCTTCCATGCTAGACATCACCAGGGATCCATTAAGAGAAATTGCCCTAGAAACAGCCATGACCCAGAGAAAACTAAGGGTATGTTGATTCTCAGGTTATTGCGTCTAAACTTGCTCTTGGGGAACTGTTAGGGAAATACTTCAAAAATTGCTGTATGATGTATCCCATGCTTTTATAATTATACCAAAATGGATTCCACTGTCATGTATAACTACAAAAAATAAAAATTGCAATAGGTAACCTAAAGTTGCCTATGAATGAAATTAAACTTTCATTAGTTTCCATTGGGATTACTAATTTTGGCAATATTTCAGTTTTGATCAAAAGATAAAACCACATTAATCTGCAAGCATTCATATACTCACATTAAATCCAAAGGAAGGAGGAAGCAAGTCTGCATCTACTATCTCATTGGGGGGATTTTAAAAGGTGTGTATTCTTCAATTTGGGATATTTTTCTTTAAACATATGCCCTTAAATATATTTTTATAAACATGAGCTCAAAATGAACATTATCTTCTTTTCTCATATAAGATATTTTGGACATTTTGTAACTTCAATAATATTGTTAGTGCTGTAAAGTACTCCATCCTGTGTCTTTATTGGATGTTATAATTTCTCAAGTACATTTTCAATTGTTGGACATTTTGTTTCTAACTTGTCCTTGCTGTGTTTAAAATCCATCTAGCTAAATCTTTATAACTTCCTTCAAGTAGAATAACCAAGCCAAAGACAGACATCTTTTAAAATATTTGATATATATTATCATTTCTCTTCAAAATTCTTGCACCAATCTATGCTTCTTACCATCATTCTTCTTTTACCATGTTCTTATCTACTCAATTTTATCTTTCTATCAGCCACCAATTTGATGAGTAAGGTAGTACCTCATTCATGTTATTTTAAAAATAATTTTAAAAGCAAATTAAATATTAATAAAAGTAAGATGATATAATTAATAATGAATTTTTTTTCTGTTCTTAGTCCTATACCAAAAAAGTCTGTTACTGTATTCTGTTTTTTGGTTTTTGGTTTTCTTTTTTGTTGTTGTTATTGATTGCTTCATAAATTTGTTTGGCTTTTTTTCCCCCAAAGAATTATCTTAAAAGCACATTTAAGTAGATAGAATTCAGATTTCCTATATAGTATTCTAAGGAGTAAAAATAATATTTGGGTGGTGAAAATCACTTTGAATTACAGATTAGAAAACTTGAAATATATTCTTTATGATGCTGTTATAAAACTTTATGTAAAAATTCAAACTTTTTTGTGCCTCATTGTTCTAATTTTTTAGTTGGGTTTTTTTTTTTTTTCTTCCCCCTTCAGTTCTGAGAATTGAACCCAGAGCCTTGCACATACTAGGCAGGGACTCTACCACTGAACTACGTCCCCAGATCCAGTCCTAATTTTTAATGTGGAATTGAGTTGTAATTTAAGACATTATCTTATTTTAAAGTTTTTAGGTTCCAATAAGATATAACTGAATTTAAGCTGAAAGGAAGAAACCCAATAAGGCTTTATTAATTTATCATTATAAGCAATATCCATAATTAGGTTAAAGTAGGACACCATATAAAATAGTGTGTGCTTCCAATCTGATAATTTAGTCAGCAGCTTAAAAGACACACAATATACATAACTTTCCTAAACCATGGTTTTAGAGAGCTAATTTAGAGCGTTGGTTCATTAACAATGCAGAAACTATAGATCCTGTCTTTACAGTATGCCGCTATTATGTATTATTGAAAAATCTATTTTCTTTTAAGGCAATCAATTTCTCATTATTTTGAAAGCAAACGTATCTATCTTCACCAGGGGCACACTATATCAATGATTAGATAATTTGAACTACTGGTTATTAAAGGACCACATAGTGTTTTTAC
Organism: Sciurus carolinensis; assembly: GCF_902686445.1. Taxonomy (NCBI): domain Eukaryota; kingdom Metazoa; phylum Chordata; class Mammalia; order Rodentia; family Sciuridae; genus Sciurus; species Sciurus carolinensis. The sequence goes on along the minus strand of NC_062222.1, from coordinate 69,582,984 downwards.
TCTGAAAAAGCATAGGTTATATTTTTGAGACTGAAAAGGAGTACAGCATGTGGAACAAAAATTTTGCAATTGAATTAGTATTCTCTCCCAAAACATACATTTAATTTTTTTTCTATTCACCTTTTGGTGCAGAAACATTGTAACTAGCTTATACCTTATTGCCCTAGTTGATCTTTAATAGAGTCTGTGTTTCCCGTGGCATACCATTTTCATTTGTTCTACTCTACTTCTTTTCTTTAAAGGTATACTAACGTTTCATGACCATTGGTGATCCCTTAATGTCAAACTTTTACTTAAATGGTATCTGTCATATGTTCCACACTGTTAATTGGAGAGAATTCCCACACCAAGCAACCAAATGAACTGTAAAACAAAATGCAAAGAAGCCAAGACAAACAAAACTCCAGTACCTCTATTAGTTCAAACAGATGCATGTATGCACACATGCACCTCCTATATTCAACCTCTAGGCCCTACTTTCCTTTGCCTTTTACCCTTTGGGACATAATCTTTCAGACTAGTTTCAATTCTGCTCCCACCTGGAGTTTAACTTCTTTTAAGTTATCTTCTAAACCAGTGTTCCCCTCTTGGCTAAAGTCCTGGCTATATAAGAGGAGAGAGGGAACAGTGGCTTGAGGAAGTTCACTGTATAGGCTCTGCTTTCCCCTTCCTTTGAGTCCCCCATTTCCTCAGATATTTTCTTGTTGGGGGCATCTATGAGGGTCAGAGACAATGCGATCTCCATATTGTCCCTGTCACTATTTAAAACAAACAAGTGCAGCATTGCAAGGTTCCAACAACATGATGAAGATAGTATAAAACTGTATTTTGTAGTCACAAATTAGATGTCCATTAACTGTGACACATTGTATATAGGTTGAATATCATTCTTTAAAACAATTCTCTTACTTCATACACTAACAATTATTAAACTAAATCTTTATATGAGCTCGATAACTTTGTATTGTTCCAATAAATTAGTATTACTTATTTTATTTTTTATTTATTTATTTATTTTGGCATGGGGAATCAAACTGAGTACTTTAAGCATGATAAGGCTGTATTACCACTGTACACTCCCAGCCCAAGATTACTTTTTTTTTTTAAAGACTTTTTGAAGGCCAAATAATAAAAACTAATAAAAGACGGTAAAAATCTCAGCATTTTATGACATCCCTGGTAGGAAACAAACATAAGGGAAAACTGATATTGGAACTTTGTGTAAGGAGGCCTACCTCATTCCTGTATTTGGCAAATTCCAGCATACTTCCAGTACACTTCTTCACTGAAAGTTTCTGCATTTGTTTTATACCACCTAGTTCTGATGCAGTGCCTTTATGTGTAATTTATTATTGTTAAATTTTTTTCAAGGAAAGAGCTAGAATAAATGCTAAAAATTATTGATTGTACTTATGTGATTTGCAGAACTTCTTTGGCCCTGAGTTTGTGAAAATGACGATTGAACCATTTATATCTTTGGATTTGCCACGGTCTATCCTTGTAAGTAATAAAACCAATTCCAGTCACTCTTAGGAAATAATTTGGGTAATTTTGTTTGTAAGAACTGGCTTAAATACTTATATATTTACTTTAATAAATGCCATTTTTTTTTCTCAATTATAGACCAAGAAAGGGAAGAATGAGGATAACCGGAGAAAAGTAAACATAATGCTTCTGAATGGACAGAGATTGGAACTGACCTGTGATACCAAAACTATATGTAAAGATGTGTTTGATATGGTTGTAGCCCATATTGGCTTAGTGGAGCATCATTTGTTTGCTTTAGCTACCCTCAAAGGTACCAATACATTTTAAATCCACAACACAGAATGGAAACTTGGCAACAGGCTGACTTCCTATACCTATAAGGCCTCACTTCATTTTGGGAAATACTAACTTAATGAACAAGTCAGCACTAAGAAGTAGAAGTACTATCATTGTATAAATGTAGTTTCGTTTTTTGGTTTTTGGTTTTGTTTTTTGAAACAGGGTTTTGCTACCATTGCTCAGTCTCTTCTCACACTGCGGGGCTCACACATCCTACTACTTCAGCCTCCCTAGTAGCTGGGGCTATAGACATGCACCACCACACTCACTAAAAATAAAATAAAATGTAAAATTTTAGCTGTTACATTTTAGGACCATTACATATGTTAATTACATATATTTGTGTATGTGTCTGTGTGTGTATATGTGTTGGGAGGGTTTAAATATTCTGTACAAATGATATTATTGACTAATCCTTTTAGTTAGAGTCAATAATAGTTAAATGACGACATTAAAATATAAAAATAAAGTGTTGATTTTCATTCCTACTAGGTTTCAGATGGTAGCTCAGTAATAATAGTATTTGTTGAAGTAGTGCCATGGGTTACTTGCTTTACCAAGTGTTCTATGTTCATTTTGTCATTTGATCCTTATAACATTGTCATAAAGCAGGAACTGGCATTCTCCTTACCTATAGACAAGAAAATTGATGTCCAGAGAGGTAAATAATGTTTTCAATATTACAAAGGTAGTAAAAAGTGTGACCAACAGTTGAATCCAAGTTTTATTGTCTTTAGAAGCCGCTATTTAAAAAAAAAATTGAATTGTACTGCCAGGTACAGTGATGCATGCCCATAATCCCAGCAATTTGGAGGCTGAGGCTGGAGGATCACAAGTTCAAGACTACCTTCAGCAACTTAGTGAGACCCTGTTTCAAAATAAAAAATAAAAAGGTCTGGGAAAGTAGCTTCATAGTAAAGTGCCCCTGGGTTCAACCCCAGCAACAAAACAAAACAAAACAAGAACCATATTGCCTCTACCCATGCAGTACCTTAGAGCTCCCTGCCATACTTCATAATTGTCTTGTTTTATTCTTGTCTGATACTATTTTGTGCAAGTCAGACTGAAAAACGAAGAAATCAAAGAGAAACTTCTCATTTTATCTGAACGTTTTTCTCGTTCTGTTTTAGATAATGAGTATTTCTTTGTTGATTCTGATTTAAAATTAACCAAAGTGGCCCCAGAAGGATGGAAAGAAGAACCAAAGAAAAAGAGCAAAGCCACTGTTAATTTCACTTTGTTTTTCCGAATCAAATTTTTCATGGATGATGTTAGTCTAATACAGTGAGTACACAAGAATTTCTCATTTGCTCCTTTTGGCCCCTATTGTTTTGACTCTTTAGCTTACTGATACTAAATTGATTCTGATCATTGATCATTTCTTCTTTGTTGTAAAAGAAACAGCATAGGTTCCCTCCTTTTCATGGTTTTGTTTCCACAATTTCAGTTACCCATGGTGAACCATGATCAGAACATCTTAAATGAAATCCAGAAATAAACAGTTGATATATTTTAATTTGTACACCCTTCCAAGTAGCATAATGGAGACTTGTACCAACTTGCTTTGCCCTGCACAGGGTGTGAATCATCCTCTGTTTAGTCCATCCACCCCGTATGTACTACCTGCCTGTTAGTAACGTAGTGACTACCTTGGTGATCAGATCAGCTGTTGTGGCATCACAGTACTTGTGTTCAGGTAACCTTTATTTAATAGTGGCTCCAAAGCATAAGAATAGGGATACTGGCAATTTGGACTTGCCAAAGGGAAGAGATACAGTGCTTCCTTTAAGTAAAAGGTGAAAGTTCTCAATAAGGAAAGGAAAAAAATCATATGCTGATGTTGCTGATATCTTCGGTAAGTTATCGTTAATCGGCCTCTTCAGCAAATGGTGCTGGGAAAACTGGAAATCCATATGCAGCAGAATGAAACTAAACCCATATCTCTCACCGTGCACAAAACTCAACTCAAAATGGATCAAGGATCCTGGAATCAGACCAGAGACCCTGCATCTTATAGAAGAAAAAGTAGGTCCAAATCTTCAACACGTCGGCCTAGGATCAGACTTCTTAACAGGACTCCCATAGCACAAGAAATAAAAGCAAGAATCAATAACTGGGATAGATTCAAACTAAAAAGCTTTCTCTCAGCAAAGGAAACTGAGCCTAGTTTATAAACTTCATCATAGCTATGTATATTTAAGAAGAAACAGCATATGTAAGGTCTGGTATTATACATGGTTTCAGGCATTCACTTGGGTTTTAGAACATACCCACTACAGATAAAGGAGTCTTCATTATTTCCTTCATCATGATTTATTTACTTCTTGTACCTTTTAAAGGCTTAATAGGAGACTTAATAATAAACCATCTGAGAAACTAACTTTCTTTGTCTATAATAAAAAATTACCCCAAGATTCAAGATCAAATAAATGCCAAGATGTTTCTGTTTATTTTCTTTAGGCATACTCTAACCTGTCATCAGTATTACCTTCAGCTGCGAAGAGATATTTTGGAAGAGAGGATGCACTGTGATGATGAGACTTCTTTATTGCTGGCATCCTTGGCTCTCCAGGCTGAGTATGGGGATTACCAACCAGAGGTAGGATTTATTTTTTTCCCCAAAACCTCTTTTGGTGTTCTTATTCTTAGTGTTATTAAGGACTAAGCCCCATTGAAATGTTTGATGTTTGGATCCAAAGACTTACAGGCTAGTTTGGTGCCTAATTCCCCATATACATTAACTATGTACAATTGTGCAAATGGTATTTCTTTTTCTGTTTAAAATTGTTCTGCCTTGGAGTTCAGGGATATCTAGCACTTAGTCCTCCTTTTCCCAAGTTCTACTAGAGACTAAACATAGGAGTTATTATTCAAATATGGATTAGAGGGATCTTCTATCTTCAACATGGATTCACCCAATGATGGTCTGGGACAAAGCCTGATATTCCTAAATGTGAACCATATAAGAGACTGTGTCACCAGATTAATATCCTTCACAGCATTAATTAACTATAGTGGCATGAGGCCCTTGAATGTCACTCTCCTGAAGTTTGCCAATGAATTCATTTAATCTCCCTCACTGAATAGAAAAGAAATACTGATACACTTTCTCTAAAACTCATTCCTCAGAGAGACAATTAGAAATAGAAATATTTCATGTCTTAGCCAAGGCAAGAGCTTTAAGATAAGAGGAAGAGGGTTCACTCCAATGAAGAGCAAATAGAACCACTTAACAAAACCAATCTCCTTTCTAGGTTCATGGTGTGTCTTACTTTAGACTGGAACATTATTTGCCTGCCAGAGTGATGGAGAAACTTGATTTATCCTATATTAAAGAAGAGTTACCCAAACTGCATAATACCTATGTGGGAGCTTCTGAAAAAGAGACAGAGTTAGAATTTTTAAAGGTAAGCATGCAAGACTACAAATGATAAATACTGCAACTCTTTCAAAATAAGCAAGAAGTGTTGGAGGATATACATCTAAAACCTTAGGTACCAATAACTAATACTATGCATCATCTTATGTCACTTATTACTGACTAAAACTTGCTTAATAAAAGAGGGACTAAAGTTCAAAAAGGACACATAATTTTCCCAAGGTCAGTAACTACAGTGTGAAGCAAAATTACTATTTGAACCCATATCTGGTAATTCTGTTTTTTTCCTATACAGTACTCTCAAAATCAAGGTACATTATAAAGAGGAAACCATTGAATTTGTTGAATGGATATAAGAAGCAAGTTCATACTCATTCTAGAATTGTTTAGTTTTTTTCTAATAAGCCTAAAATTCAGTAACATCCTTTTAAAAATTCTATTTTTACTGAATGGTAACTAATTCATATAGGGATAGAGTTAGAAAAAATGGCTTTGGTTTGAGTTCTGCCAAGTTTCCTGTGAGACTGCAGACAAATAGTAATGCATTTGTGATCAAAAAAGATAATACCATATAAGCTTTCAATGCAAATAGCAACGTGTTTTATTGATAAAAGAAACTTTGAAAATGTTCTGTTTCAGCTCCCTAGGCTGTAACAGTATGACTTCTATTTGCCGATCTGTATTATAGAGAGTCAGGTGTCTCAAACCTATAAAAATCTATAAAGGTGCTTCATTCATAGAAATAAACCACCTTTAAACTAGGATTCATGGTAAGAAAGCCAACGTGATTTGTTTTGTCTGAGTCCACATTTAAAGATAGTAGTGCATTTTATACTTGTAGGAAGTAAGTTATCAAATTATATTTTTACCAACAAAGGCCAATGCGTACAGTAAAAATAATTTACCTTGGGATTTGTAGGCAGATAGTCTTGAATTTCAATTCTTGTTTCAACTAGTCAGGTGACCTTGGACAATATACTCAACCTCTCTGAGTTTCAGTTTTCCTCCTGTAAATAGCATGCCTAATGCATATTACATTACCCTACTCTTTTTGGTAGTATATCCTGCTACTCCTTTTCTCTTTAACTTTAGCATCTTTCTAAATTTTTTATCTTATTAACACAACCTTAAAAGATTAGTGTTCTGCTTTATATCACATTGTCTTTGAAAGACATCTGTATCTTTTTGCTAATCTACTTTGTTAATGTATAATTTACATAAAATAAAATATATCATTTTTCATTGTTCATTTCCATGAATTTCCAAAAATATATACAGTTGAGCAACCACCTCTACAATCATGATAAAGAACAGTTTACAAATTATGCTGTGTACATATATGTATATACCACAGTGAATTCCACCTTTATGTATATCTATAAAGCATCAGTAAAAAAACAGTAAATAAATAGAAGGAAGACCAGTAGAGTAAAGGAAGGAGAATGGTGGGGTGGGAGGGAGTAAGGAATACTGGGGACTTGTAATGGAGCAAATTATATGCCATGCATGTATGATTATGTCAGATGAACCACACTATTATGTATAACTCTGATGCACTAATAAAATATTTTTTAAAAGTTAAAAGAACAAGGTTTACCAAACCATGGCCTACCGATTTTGTAAACAAAGTTCTTTTAGAAATTGGCCATGTTCATTTGTTTACACATTGTCTGTATCTACTTTCACAGTACAGCAGCAGCATTGAGTAGTTAAACAGCAGCAAGCTTACAGCCCATAAAGCCTAAAGTATTTATTGCCCAGCTCTTTGCAGAGAAAATGTTCCAAACACTGATAAAACCTATTTCCAATACACAAAAAAGCTCCTTTGTGTCCCTTCACTGTGATTCCCCTTCTACTAGGCCTATCGCCTGGCAACTACTGTCTGCTATTACCCTAATTTTTTTCTTTTATAGAATTTCATATTTTTAAAAAAATGTTATAGTATGCAATCTTTTGTTTCTGGCTTTTTAACTTCAAGTAATACTTTTGAGATTCATCCATTGTGTGGTATGTATCATTAGGTGGTTTTTTAAAAATTATTTTTTCTGAGTAATTTTACTTTACGGAATTTTAATTTACAGAATTAAAATTTGTTTATTCTTTTCTTAGTTAATAATGGTTGGAAAGATCCCAATACATATTTTTGTGTGAGCATAGTTTTTATTTCCCTTGAGTCAATACCCAACAATTGCATTGCTAGGACCTATTGGAAGTATGTTTTACTTTGTTAGAAACTGTCAAACTGTTTTCCAAAATGGCTGTACAATTTTGTAGTCCTCCTACCAGCAGTGTATGAGAATTCCAGTTGTTCCTTGTCCTCAACAACACTTGATATTTTCAGTCTTTTTCATTTCAACCCTAGAAATAGGTGACTAGTGGTATATCATTGTAGTTTTAATTTATATCTCCCTAATTTACACTGAGCATCTTTTTATGTTTTTATTTACCACTTATATATCTTTTTTTTTTTTTTTTTTTTTTTGTGATGCTGGGAATTGAACCCTGGGCCTTGTGCTTGCAAGGCAAGCACTCTACAAACTGAGCTATATCCCCAGCTTATCTTATTTGTTGATGTGTATAATAAAAACCTTTTGCCCATTTTTCTATCTGGTTTGATGTCTCCTTACTGCTAAAAAGCACATGTTCTTTATGTATTCTGAATACAATTCCTTTGTTAGATATGTGTTTTATGTATATTTATTTCTCAGTCTGTGTTTGCCTTTATATTTTAACATTGACTCTTGAGCAAGATTTTAATGTTGCTTAAATGACTTGTTGCTAAGGGAACTTTTGGTTTTGTTTTTTTATGATGCTAGGGATTAAACCCAGTGAAGTTTTCATTTATCAATTTTTTCTTCTGTGATTCATGCTTTTCATGTCCCATCTAAGAAATCTTTGCCTAACCCAAGGCTATAAAGATTTTTTAAAACTTACACATTTAGTTTCTGTATTTAGGCCTGTGATCCATTTTGGATTAATTTTCATACATCTGGTGAAGTAAGTTGTGAGATTTATTTTTTGGTATGTGAATTCAAATTATTCCAGCCACATTTGTTGAAAAACTATCTTTTCCACATTAAACTACATTGGCACAAGTACAACTTCTATAATTATATGTCATCATTTATCAAAGTAGTATTGTATTGTTCCAACAGGTCTGCCAAAGATTAACAGAATATGGAGTTCATTTTCACCGAGTGCACCCTGAGAAAAAGTCACAAACAGGAATATTGCTTGGAGTCTGTTCTAAAGGCGTTCTTGTGTTCGAAGTTCACAATGGAGTTCGCACATTGGTCCTTCGTTTTCCATGGAGGGAAACCAAGAAGATTTCTTTTTCTGTATGTCCCTTTTAACCTGTTTTTATTATATTTTAAAATGAATGTTAACAATTTCCAATGTAACACATTAACTTTAAGTAAACTTTAGACCCTACCATTCAGTCAGGCTACTATATTTCATTACTATTTAACTCTTCCTTCTTAGTTGTGGAAGTATGACTGAGATTTTGTTTCTTGTTTTCTCAGGAGGTGATTTTTCAAAGCTTAAGATACATTCCTAGCTGGTTACATGCTCAATTAACTTTTTAGTTAAATTACAACCAGGTGGAATTCTCAGTTAAGTCAAACTTATTTGAGTCATAACTTCTCATATGGAGAAACTCTCCAAATGTTTTAAAGATACATAATTAGATTAACCCGCAAAAAAACTTTTGTAACTCAATGGATTCCTAATAGCAACTGTTATGTGAATTTCAAAGGTCCAGAGATTTGTTGGATTTTATAAATTGGTCCTATAACTTTCTGCAATTTTAGATTTAATGATTGTTAGAAAATATGTTTATGGAAGAAAGTGAGCTCTAAAAGCACATTTTGATATTGAATATAGGGTATCTGAACATTCTGGTGCCACTGGCAAACCCCAGAGGTCAATAAAATAATATACACAGGTATTTATTTTTCTAATGTTATTCAGGTATTACTGAAAACTTTAGGTTTTATTGGGGCTGAACTATATTCTTACCAGGAGTTCAGGATATCAAGGTCATGCTGGACTCTGGATAATAGTCAACCTAATCAGTTCTAAACCTAATGGTTAATTGATTTGAAATCTGTTCTAGACCTAATGGTTAATTTCCCGTGAAACCTGGAGACAACACTAAGATTACTAGATAATAATTTATTCTCTCAGGAAAACCCAGACCATGTTCATCTTCCTAAGACTAGATTACCTGGGCTTTATTTACCTTCCTTGAATGGAATTTCTGGCAGAGCAAGTATCTGAAGGAAACCTTAGATTGATTAAATGCAATTCTAATTTGAACCAGTTTTCAAAAGTTAACAATGAAATCATCATATAGCGTTCAGCTGTATGTCACTTGCCAATCTATCACAGCAGCCCCTATGTATAGAACCCTATATATAGCCATGATGAGCTCATTTTTAAAGATCTGCAACAGCAAAGAATAGAACACATTCTCATGCAAACTCTTCCTGTACTTAAGAGGACTCATTTACCCTGAAGCTTTTTCCTCTAACACTGAACTCTCTTTTTTAATTCTCCCTTTTTCCTGCTACTGACTTCCATCTCTGGTGGGAAGATGGAATAGTCATCCTTTGGCCTTCTCACCTCTCAGTTCCCTCAGGCACAATTTTTATCCACTCCATCAATTAACTCTTAGAACCAAATAATTCATTTCAAACCACATTTTATTTAGATATTAAATCAACTATAATAATACTTTTCCTAATTATTTTGAACCTCTTAACCTATATTTGGTGAGGTTTTTTTGTCCTTTCCCCTTGTTACCTTTGGGTGTTTTATAATAGATATCAGTTATATAGCTCTTTTGACTGATAGACTGACATTCTGTCATTTATATTAATGCTTCAATCAGTGAGAGAACTTTACAGTGATGGAATTCACTGTCCTTGCAGATTACTTGACAGTAGTTAAGTGGTATGTTTGTTAGGAAATAAAGTTTCCTATTTGAAAAGTTCAGTTATATTATCAATAATCAAATTATTAGTTTTTTGTTATGTTATCATGCTGCTCTATCACTTGCTCATTTCCATTTTTAACAATTGGCAACAATATCTAGTTAGAATTTAACAATGTTCATTTGTTCTTATTTCATTCATTATAATTTATTCATATAGCTGAATTCTATTTTTGGCAAGGGTACTAGTTTTCTATTTAGAGTTGTGATATTAAGTGTCTTTAACGTTAACATATGTGAGAAAAGTAAATTTTAAAATTTATAAATAGCTGGGTGCGTGGCATATTCCTATAGTCCCAGCAGCTGGGGAGGCTGGGGCAAGAGGATCACAAGTTCAAAGCCAGCCTTATCGACTTAGTGAGGCCCTAACAACTTAGCAAGACCCTGTCTCTAAATAATGGAGAGCGAGGTGGGGACAGGTAGGGAAGAATGAAGGAACTTGAATTGGGCAGAGGGGAGTGAGAGGAGGAGAGTAGGAGTTAGGGTGGGAAGGACAGTGGAATAAGACGGACATTATTACCCTATATTCACGTATGACTCCACTACTTGTGTGACTCTGTACCGTGTTCAGACAGAGGAATGAGAAGTTGTGCTCCATTTGTGTACAATGTGTCAAAATGCATTCTGCTGTCATGTGTAACTAATTAGAACAAATTATGTGTGTGTGTGTGTGTGTGTGTGTGCGTGCACGTACATGTACATATAAAGTGGTGGGGATGTGGCTCGATGGTTAAGCACCCCTGGGTTCAATCTCTAATACCAAAAAAAAGTATAAATAAGCATAAATAATAAGCCAGAAGTTATAATTGGCATTTGGGTAATAGTCTATTATTTTATCTTTTGTGATACTATTAAATTTGATTTTTCTGTGCCTATTTTTGCATTTGAAATAAAGATAATGGACATGAAATAGAATAATTTGAACAGAGGCAAGAGCTAGAATAGAATCTAACTGTATTTTAAGTAATTCTGTAAAGACATTAGTCTTAGATTCCTGGCATGTTGAATGCTCATTTTGTAAGGCATATGGATTACCTGACAGGTCACAGATTTTGGAAAGCCCTCCTCCACAAGAGACATTCATTTTTTAAAACATCAGGGAAATAAAACTGATTTGTCATTATTCTACTTTTCCTGAATTAGGCGAGAATTGCCATCTCTAAATATCAAAGCATTTCATCTCTCAACCCAGTTGTTATGTTATTCAGTACCATTCTATTCCCACAGTTTCTTTAACTTCTGTTGTATTCTAATCCAACCTTCATGGTACCCAGATTCTACCTAACCGATCACAGCTGTTATTGTCATATATTAATTTAAAAAAACAATTTTTATTGAACTTCAGTTTCTTTACCCAAGGGAACAAAGCATATATTCCTTGTCATTTTTTATTTAAACAGTCTCAATATTGTAAACATAGTCATCAACTCAAAATATTGATTAAAAATATCATTAAAAGAAACTGTTTCCCTTGCTGATGGCTGGTATACAATCTGATTTAGGCTACAATTTCTGAAATGGGCAAAAAATGTTAATTTATTTCCTGAATTTGTTTATAATAATATAGAATTTTGTTTTCTATATTTACATTAGGTATAGGTGAAGGAATACCCATGCCTCATATATTTCTTCTTGTTAATTATAGGGTATTTTGGCAAATAAGAAATCATAGGAAAGCATCCTAACTCTGAATACCCCTGATTAATATTGTAGAAAAAGAAAATCACGTTGCAGAATACATCAGATGGGATAAAACATGCCTTCCAGACAGACAACAGTAAGGTGTGCCAGTACCTGCTACACCTTTGCTCTTCTCAGCATAAGTTCCAGCTACAGATGAGAGCAAGACAGAGCAACCAGGATGCCCAAGATATTGGTAAGGAGAAGCAGATTGTTTCAGGAGATCTCAGAGCATATGCTTGACTTTTGTCACAAATTTTAGAACTGCCATGTTTAGTATTGAAAACTTACAAGGCATATATATCTATTAAATGACTAAATCGAAACTATAAAGGTATCACAAATGAAGCCAAGATTTCAACTTTATGTTCATTTTGAAAACAGCACCCCTAGATAAATCAGGGAGAACCTGTCAAATTGTCTATTTTGTACTTAGCAATAAGCTATTCGATGTAAATATTATTGAAAAGTTTGGGCCATGTTCTCTACCCACAGTACAATTCCACACTATTTGGGAAGGCTTAGACCAACATGCATGAAACAATAATACACAGTAAGGTTCAAGATTTTAAGATTATATCATTCAGATTCTATGATCCATATTACAGAGAAGAGGATAATCAGAAACTAGAGGACTGGAGAGTTGACACTTGAATTGGATGTGAAGGAAAAAATAATTAAAGTTGTAAGGAGATAAATTGAAGGATGAAAGAAACAACATGGGAAGCAGGGGACAGGGGAATATACACCCAGAATAGTAAAGAAACAGACATACAGTTTGTAGTGGCAGATTTACCACCTATTAGTTTTACTTGGGTGCATCCCTGTTGGGAGACTGAGATGAATAACCACAGTACCCCAAAAAATGGTGAGGAAAGTGATTGCAGATTTTGAAATGTTTATATATACATAATGAGATTGGGAAGATGTCCCAAATCTAAATGCAAAATTCATTTATGTTTCATATACCTTACACACATAGCCTGAAGGTGATTTTATACAGTATTTTTAGTATTTCCTGCATTTCAACCATTACCTTTCACATAAGATTAGGTATTGACTTTTCCACTTGCAGCATCATATCAGTACGCCATAAGTTTCAGAGCTTGGAGCATTTTGATTATCACATTGGTAACACCTACATCATAAGGTCTTTGCAAAGTAGAAATCAATTCATATATGTAGAGCACTTAAAAAGTGCCCAGCAAACCAGTCTGGGGATGAAGCTCAGTGGCAGAGTGTTTGCCTATCTTGGATAAGGTCCTGGGTTTGATCCTCAGCATCAAAAGTAAAAAGAAAGAAGCGGGGAGGGGAGGGAGGGAGACATCAAAAGAAGGAAAAAGAGAAAGAAGGAGGAAAGGAGGGAAGGAGGGAAGGAGGGAAGGAAGGAAGGAAGGAAGGAAGGAAGGAAGGAAGGAAGGAAGGAAGGAGCAGAATGAAATGAGGATTCAGTAAATATTCATTATTATTTTTACCATACCATCATCAACATTGTTTTACCACTATTACCTTTACTACTTTACTATTGGGTAGTAGTTCTAGTAACAGTATATTAGCAACAGTAGGAGATCCTACTGCAGTTCTGTGTACTACTCTGTTGTGTACTACACACCATGTAGTAGCAACAGCAGTAGTAGATGAATGACCTTAGGAAAGTAACTGAATTTTTAGATATTCATTGTTTTCATCCATGAAGGGGAAATCCTCTTCATATCACACAGATGAGCCCCTAGGAACCAAATGGCTATCCATCCTTAAACTTGGATGGTAAAAGCATTTTAAGATGGTATGATCTCTCTATTTTCCCAGATTTTGCTAAACCTTCAAAGGAACTCTTTCCTGACTGGAATTGGGATAGAATTAGGTATCTACCTATTTAGCTGTCCATACCAAACAAGTGAATTTACTGCTATAGTCCCTAGGAGGTTGATGAGCTAAAAAATGTGTGCTACTTCCTTATTAGGGTAGAATATTGGTGCTAGAAAAGACCTTACAGTCCTCTAAGTCTAAAATTTTACTAATGAGGGAATAGGTTCAGAGAAGACAGTATCTCACCTAATCTCAAATAATAAGAAGTCAAACTAGGGTTGAATGCTGATCTCTTAATTCCTAATGCAGTACTTTTAATATTTGAAGAGTTTTATAAATAAGTAATTTACGTGAAAATAATTTTTTAGAAAAATCACTTACTGAGCACTTACTATTTATAAGTGGCAAGCACTATGAAATAACAGAAGAAATGAAGTTGCTCTCTTCAAAAGAGCTTAAGTTGACAATATAGAGAAATATAAAATGATGTAAGGGACTGAACAATGACAGAAACAGAGTAGAAGGTATACATTGCAGACTAAGTGTGGAACTAGCAAACTTTTGAGTTAAAATTTACATATTTAGTATTAGGATACAGGCTCATTCTAATGTTCTTTTCTATACTAATGGACCATGTTGGAGTTCTTTCCAGTTGGAAGACAGTGTGACAGATGAGATAAGTAGTTGGTTTGTGCTCCTATCCCATGATTATGTATGCTGTTTTAAGCTCTATGCAAGAGTAGGTTATGAATGAATTTGAATATCCATAATCCCTGTTGTGTTCACAAAACTGACAAAATCTAAACTGAACTGGCTGCCCTTATTACCAAAGTTTGGTCTATATTCTCCTTAAAAATGAAGAATTCTTCTGAATATAAAGTCATTTCCTTTTACATACTGAATACAATTACATTACTTTGGAATTATATAACAATTGAATCTGAATAAGGCTTCATTTTCCTTGTTTGATAAAGGCTGCTCTCAAAAGAAAATAGAATGGTGTTATCTGTTCTAACAAAATTCCATATTTTATAGGAATTTTTAAACTAAAAGTCTTTTATGGAGGTCTTATTTTAACCTGAATTGAATTTTCCTGGTGACAATGAGACATGTTTATTTAAACTTCATTTTGATGCTTAGATATTAAAAAATCTCCAATGTTTTCCTACCTTTTTTCTACCTGAGATGAAATATTATGAAACTTCTTAGAAATTAGAAGATAAGTGAAAAAATTTAAGGATCTAATCACTAATTATTTGACATTTTTCTTTTTAAAAGAAAATTTTCCTAACTGTTTTACATAGTGGTCAACACTATTTATTCCAAATAGAGTGTAACACAGGGTTACTACTTTCCAGGAGGGAACAAACAGTACCTTGTGATGTGGATTAATTCATGAATAACTAAATCATTTGAAATTTTATGCTCCTAGTCCTTTATTTATCGATGATGCAGTGTTTTTGTTAGTGGTCTTAAATGTTAAAAAATTGCTCTGATATTAGTTCCTATTGAATAGAATAGCCAAGCACCTCTTTTCTAGTATTTCTAAATTTAGAATGTAAAAGATGATTTTAGATATGTCTTTAGATTTCCAGCTCACTGATCGTGTTAATTTACAGATACCAAAAGAGAGAAGATTAGTACTATTTGATTCTCCCATGGTACTATTTGATTCTCCCATGGCTCCTGTGCCTCAATTAAATCACGAGGTCAGCAAGGTGGGAAGGTGGGAATTGGCCTAATAGTGAAATAACAAGAAAATTTTTTTGCCTTAAAATCTTTTTTATTTTTTATTTTTTATTTTTTTTGGTAACAGCATCATTGAACTATAATGTACATAATATGTCATTGTAAAGTGTATGATTCAGTGGTTTTTAGTACATTCACAGTGGTACACCATCACCACAATCTGCATTAAGCTTTGAAAAATACAATAATCGAGAGCTTTTTCTCTGGGCAAAACTTTTCTCTGTGCAACTTCTTTTTCAGGCATGTTAGCCCATCCGGGTTTCACCTTTCCCTCTCCCCATCCTTGGTTTTCTGATACTTTAGCAGAAATGCTGCTGGAGTTGAAAATTTCTCTTTTAAGTGACACTCTCATTTCTAAGTGAAAGCTATAAAAAAAATCAGGGTCAGCAGGCCTAAATTGTAAACATTTTCGGATCTAAGAATTATGAGATGAAGTGTAAAACATTGAATAGGCTGTGACTGACCAAGAGCTAAAAGGATGGAGAGATGGTATGAAAACCAGGATCGTCAAACTTCTTTTTTAAAACCCTTGATTGCCACACTGTGAGAGCTCTCTACTTATGCTGGCAATCAAAATGGTTAAAAACTGCATGCTGTATTTTACTTATTAAAATAACTCTTCTCACCAAGGTACTGCGGTGTTTCCATCACGTAAAGCAATCCTATTTCCTTGTAGAGAGAGCTTCGTTTAGGAGCCTGAATCTCCAAGCAGATTCCGTTAGAGGATTTAATATGGGACGCGCAATCAGCACTGGCAGTCTGGCCAGCAGCACCCTGAACAAACTTGCGGTTCGACCTTTATCAGTTCAAGCTGAGATTCTGAAGAGGCTATCCTGCTCAGAGCTGTCGCTTTACCAGCCATTGCAAAACAATTCAAAAGAGAAGAGTGACAAAGCTTCATGGGAGGAAAAGCCTAGAGGGATGAGTAAATCATACCATGATCTCAGTCAGGCCTCTCTCTATCCTCATCGGAAAAATGTCATTGTTAACATGGAATCCCCACCTCAGACGGTTGTGGAGTTAGTGGGAAAACCCTTTCACCAGATGGCAAGATCTGATACAGAATCTTTGGCAGCACTCACAAAACTTAAGTAAGAACATGATTAATTAACCCAAACTACATATTTGTAAATTCTACATTTCATACATTTGTTTTTGTTTAGACATTTTATTATTTTCACCATTTTTTTTTTTACATTGACACTTCCCCTCCTACCTTCCTTTTCCCTCTTTAGTTCAAAGTCTGTTGCAAGTTTAAATAGAAGCCCTGAAAGGAGGAAACATGAATCAGACTCAACCACTGAAGACCCTGGTCAAGCATATGTCATAGGTCAGCATAAACAAGCTTACCTTCTTTATCCCATACCTCATGCTCATAGTGAAATGAACAGGATCATGTTGATTACCAAGAAATTATTTTGGGTTCCATGTCCTAACTGCCAAAACAGTGACTATCTACTTAAAATTTACCAAATAAAGTAAAAAAAAAAAAATTGATTGAACACAAAATCGCTTCATGGCACTATTACTTGGCTTCCTCTTAGTCACAGTAGTCATGATAGTCATACTGAGAGAACCCATTTTGTGCCATTGCTTTGGATTGTCTTCCCTTGGCTTTTTATTACAAGCCTGTGTGAGTGGAATATGATACTACTACACTTTTCAAAATGTTTATTTAGGCTTCTTTCAACTTAGCATGAATGGAATTGTCTCTAAAAAACTTAAATAATTTTATGAAATATGCAATGGTTGATAGGTGGAAATTCTTAGTTGATTTTAAGTTTCTTCAAAGTCTCTTAGCTAGCTTTTAGGGACCTGTTAATTATTTAAATGTAGAAGTTGTGTGTCTACAGGAATGCATGTGTGCATATATACACGTATACCCCAAATACATCCTCACACATTACCTTATATGATATATAGTTTAGGATGCCTTTGCCTCATGTGTCTTTGAAGGGAAATGCAGTGAAGTCAGTCTTTCAGAGGAGTCCATATTTTAGCACAGAGATCAGAACTACTACTCAAAATATGAAGCCGCTGAAGAGAAAGAAAGGAAGAAGGATACCCACTTCAGTTGTTTCACCAAATACTAGTGCTTAACTCTCCTTGGGCCCAGCATTTTACCCAAATTACCTAAAGTTAAATGTAGTTTTCTTTTTTTTATTTTTGTAATTGGAGTAGAGCATGTTGAGTAAATGAAGTCAGAAAAATATTTTATGTTATAGTTAAATATTTTTGAAAAGCGACATTATTAATATAGACATCCACAACTTCCAGAGATTATACTGTCCTTTTAAGTTGAATCAGTTTAAAAAATTAAAGTAGATGAAAGACAAGATTTAATCCTACAGATAACCCTGTGTTGTTGAAAACAGTGTAATAAGAATCCTTTGGGGAAAAAAATTTCAGAGTATACTCACATATAATGAGGTTTCATAGATTCTAATCTATTTTTATTAAGAAGGCTTTGTCATACATAAATTTTTCACATATATCAGGCAAGTAATAGTTTTGCATAGTAAAAGAGATAAAACCTATAAGAGGAAATTTATTTTTTGCATTTGTTTTCTATTTAAATCATTCTTTCTTATTGAATATTGAATTTTCTTTTAACATGTGAACAAATGCTTTTAAAGCTCAATTTCATCATTTCATATTTGACATATCAAAATGTCACTGTCAGAAACAATACATTTGTGTTTAAATTTATTCTGCAAAACAAGTTAATATGCTTGACTACTATTTAAAAATAGTATGCCCATTGTGGGAAGACATATTTTTGTCAGTGTAAATTAAAATGTTGCTGCCTTAATGTTTTATTGATTTTTATAAATTTGTCAGAAGAAATTACTTCTATAGTATCTGACCATCTTATAAATGTCTAATAATTTAATTTATACCACAGGAATGAGTATGCATAGTTCTGGAAATTCTTCATCCCAGGTACCTTTAAAAGAAAATGGTAGGTTTACAAAATGTTTTTCCCCTCATTTTTAATATCCTTTCTCTTTTCTTACACCCCATATGATAGGATATGAAATTCTTTAATTCTATGCCAAGGATTTAGGCCTTAATTGGAGTCAAAGGAGAGTTGTATTTTTCAGCATTATAGTTTTGTAATGGGACAAAAATTAAGCTACTATTGATGAAGTAAATGCATGACAAATTGGAGATAAGAACACTAATTGAAAACTAAGGTAGTATTTCAGGTGGGAGATAATTTTGACTAAAAAGTTATTTTAAAAAGATGCTTGAGGAGCTGGGGATGTAGCTCAGTTGGTAGAGTGCTTGCCTCGCATGCACAAGGCCCTGGGTTCAATCCCCAGCACCTCAAAAAAAAAAAAAAAGAAAGAAAAGATGCTTGAGCTGAATCTTCAGAGGAGGATTTGCTCAGCCAGAATAGTGGAGATAAGCATTCCAGATCAAGGGAACAACATGATTAGAAAGACATGATTCTGGAAACAGTAAGTATCAGTATGGAGGCATGTGACGGTCAGGACAAAGCTTGAGAACTAAGTAGGAATCAGTTTTCAGTCTTATCCTAAGTATTATGGGGAGAATTTGGAGACTTACAATGTTGAGATTTACAGTTTAGACGGAATCTTAGAAACAAAGTTGTAGGAAGAAGACTAGAAATGTGCAGTGGCTTGAGTTAGTGTATTCAAATTTTTAGAATTTTGAAAGTATTTTAATATGTATTATCTTTTTCGATCTTTCTAAGAATTTTATGGGTAGAAAAAGTGTTTTGTTACTCCCCATGTATTGATTTTCTCCAAAAATCTTTCAGTCTTCCCCTCAGACTCTGAAAATTAAACTAAAAAGCCTGATGAGAAAGAAGTAAATATGCTAATCAAAATGATTGATACAGCTAAACTTGATGAAGATATGTTTAGTTCTAATTTTCCTGATAGCAAAGGCAAAAAAGGAAGAGTTAAAAAAAAAATTGTTGAATCATTTGGAATTGAAGTTTTTGTAGGCAAAACTGTCAAACACCAAAGTGCTTCTTCATACCATTGTCATTCCCTTAATAGAAATACACATAGTCATTCTTCAAGAGAGAAAAATCTTTCTTGGAAGTAAATTGTTTACAATATAAAATACATACACTGTCTTAAGTACTTATAGTAAATGAGGAAGTGTTTTTTGTCAACTCTATTTTGGATTAATTAATCCTCAGAAAAACTAAGGGCATATAATTAAAGAAAAAAATCCTGAGCATATACTTGGCCCTAAGTTACTAATACCTTCATATATAGTTTTCTGATGATCAAAATTCATACATTAGAATGAAATCTACATCACTTGCATACCTAAAATAGTTTTTCTTTTAACTTGTCCATAATGGTAATAATTATTGACTAATAGTTATTGAGTGCTTGCTATGGACTAAGCACTATTTTAAGGTTTTAAGCACTTTACATTATTTTTCTCTTTATTTCCACAACAACCCTATGAAATGGATGCAAAATGTTATTTCCTCTTCACAAATGAGAGAGAATCCATAGCATAAAGAAGTTCAGTTGTGCAGGTCGCAGAACTAGCGTTTAGCAGAACCATGATCTCTGAACATAGGCAGTCAGTTTCCAGAGCCCATGCTCTAATCTACTTTCTAGATTACCTCCCAGCATAAGAATGACTATCTATAATTTTATATCTCCCTGCTAAACTTTGAAAGAAACAAGATAATAATCTCTTCAAGAATGAGAACTTGCAATATGTTTTAATCTAGTATCTGAGGGCTATTACACTGAATATCCAATAAGCATGGGCAGGTTTAAATAATTTTTCTGCTGGAACATTTAGAAGCTTTATCTTTCCACCCCACCCTTACAGAAGGGCTAATTCACCTTCTCATAGGTATTCCCCAGTCAACTTGCAAACTAGTCCATACTTTTCTCAGAATTCTTTTTGAACCTACCTAAGTGGGCTGGATTAGTATTCTGTTGAGAGTGAAATTTTCACACCTAAAGCATGGCAAACACATTTTTCCAGATAAAATCACAAATGGTCATAAAATTAAATTAATTGCCCACAAGTTGAATATAGGGCTTCTTCTTCTCATATCAGTGCTCTTCCTGCTGACCAAGATTATTAGATGAGAATTATAAAGAAAGCATTATCTAATACTGAATTATTTGTCACTTAAAATAAGAATGAATGCATTAAATTCAATCTTATCTTTTATGGCCTCCAGAAATTCTTTAAGAATATGAAAAACTAAAAAATAAATTAAAAAGTCATGAGTGTTCTAAATTCACACTTTGAAAGAGAGATATGTAAAACATTTCAGACCCTTTTAGCTGAGTTTTTCATGTTGTTTCCTGAAATATCCAAACCACAAAATGCATGCTAGTATTTTATGGGGTTGCACACAGGACTCATAACAAATACAAAATGCAAAAAACAAAAAAACTCCTATAAAGTAGGTTATTCTGGGACATAGTAACATGGTACAAACACTGATATAAATTTTTTCCAGTGTTAAAACTAATTATTATCTTTTTATGAGCAATCTTAACTCCCAAGTAATAAAGTGTTATACAAATAGAAATAAGATTTTAAAATACATTTTTTTTACTCAGGTGTCAAGAACCATTGTAGTTTCAAGTGCTAGTTTTCCTCCCATGAAGGCTTCATTTAAATGCCTGCAATTTGAAAATTATATTTAAAATTGAACATCTAAAGTACAGATAAAGAATGGAACAGAGAGTAGAATTAACAAAATGTAAAAGGTGGTCAACTAAACTGAAAACTGAAGGGAACTTTAAAGGTTATCCAGTTCAAGTCTTTTTATTCTATAGATCATTTAAATGAGTCCCAAAGATGTTACATGATCTTAATTGACTTAACTAATAAGCACTGACTTGGAAGTAAAAACCCCAAAATTTTAGTTATGATCCACTTTACCACTGGCATATATAGCAGTAAGTAACATAACAATGAAAAATACTTCTCTTAGTTTTTATACCACTATGGTACTGCTGACCCATCATCCCCAAGAGGTGAAATAGGTCTTTTTCCCCCTCAGAGTGAGTGATAGATTTACCCAGAGCCTTCTCTACTAAGTTCTGTATCAGAGTTTCCTCTTTTAATTCTTTCAATTAATGGCATGGCACCAATGATATTGACACATTTTTCCAGATTAAATCACAAATGGTCATAAAATTAAATTAATTTTTCTTGCTAAAGTAATGGTTGACTTATTTTTAGATTGATTCAGTTTTTATAGCCATCTCCATTTTTCACTTATTAAAATCCTACCCTACTTCCTTGAAGTCTTCTCCTATTCCATTACAGTTTTAATATTGTTTTACTAGACAATTTAGTTTACTCATAGACATACCTGTCAACAGTGTTACTTGACTTATTTTAATTGAGGACTGTATACGTCCACGAACTTCATGAGAGTTGAGCAGGCAGCATTAGAACAACAGTCCCTAAAGCAGAGTGTGCATACAATTTCTAAATTACATGCTGATCAGTTCTTTTCAGCTTATTTCCCAGGTGAACATTACTGGAAATGGCACCAGCATGTATTACTTAAAGAACTGGAATTTTCAAGTTGAAGTTCTTTTCCACTTCATAATATTTGTAAAATTTGATGTGATGCCTATTAAGGAGAAAAGAAACTTTGCAGACTCCTATATAGCCTCATATGCTGTGTCCCCCAATTTAACAAAAATTAAAAGTATTTTGAACATCAGCTATATGAAAAGAGTTGATAAATGGGCACCCAGCATGTGTACAATATTGTTTAGTAACATGCAACTACTACACTGACATCCTCTGCCCTCCACATTGATATGTCACTTTGTGTATTACCAAGACTGAGTGGGGGAGAAAGAATGTCCCATTTTTAAAAAGTGGGTTAGCAAAGTTTCCATTTCTAATCAAATATTCGTTCTAATCAAATATTCAACTTCCACCTACTCAAATCTCATTCTCCAAATATTTCCCATTAACACTTTTAGACTTCTTCAAATTTCAGCTTTTGCGAATGTCTTAGTTGTTGTGGTATAACCATCTATATATTCAACTTCTTAAAATCCTACCCCACTTCCTTGATATCTACCTCTCTAACTCCTGCAAGAAGCCTCTACTCTCTCCAAACTGCTGTGGTACTCCTTAGGATCTCTCTCTAGGTCTAACGCATTCCTTTTTAATGCAGCTACTTATTGACAGTACCGAAAGCATTCTATTTCATAGTAAAGTTAGTTTGCTTTCCTTACATTTGCTGTGCTAGCATCTTTCATGTACATTATCTCATTTTATTTCCCAAAAAAGCCTAGTGAAAGACTTTGACAGAAAAGTTGCTCAGAAAACATTTGAAGATAGACTAATTGAATTAATGGATGCTGAAATCTCAGTAGTAAGTCCTTAAATAATATAGAGAGCTCTGTTGCTTCTAGTTAGGGAGGTAAGATAGCTATACAAATATGCACACACACATACTTATTAGCCAGATGAGTAATATTAATAACCAATTCTGTTATCATATATGTTGGAAGTGAAAATAAAACAAAATGGCATTTTTATTCTTGGAATGAATATATGACATAACAGATATTCCATAGGAACGTTCATAGTATTATTCAAAAGCAGAAACACTATAACATGAGCTGATTTCATCTTTACAATGGTGACAAATGTTTACATTTAAAAACTGGCGAGGTTAAGTACCTTTCTTTCTTTCTTTCTTATACTTTTATTTTATTTATTTTTATGTGGTGCTGAGGATCAAACCCAGTGCCTCACACATGCTAGGCAATTGTTCTACCACTGAGCCACAACCCCAGCCCAATACTTTTCTTTCTTGATTGGGATAAGGAACAGAGTAACTCGGAAGGGATCATCCACCTCAAACCAGCCCCCTCCTCCAAACACACCTCTTGTTTCTCTTTATTTTTTTCATTTTATTCTGTTTATACTTCTTGGAATTTGTTTTTCTGGAAACTACATGCACTTGGACTTACCAAGTACCATAGAGTAATGAATTTCATTTCAGTTTCCAAGTGTTGTAATTCTTGGGCAGCAAGTGCTTAAATCTGAAACTTGAGGGGAAAATGGAAATTCAAAGCAACCATTATCAGTTAATCACTTTACAAAGCAATTGATTTTGTACTTGTCTCTTACTACTTCACCAAGGTGGTCACTTAAACATTTGCTTGTTTCAATTCTTAATGTGGCCTTGCTTTTTATTTGTTTTATTTTATCTTATGAGTTTTGTTTTGTGTTATTTCATATTTGTTCTAACTGAAAACTAAAAGTAATTGCCTATTTTAGGACAAAGGAATCTTGGATATTTAGAAAATATTTTTAAACTAGGCCTTAAGTAATGGATGGGCTTTTGCTTAGGACTCCCTAACATGCAGAGTTCTTCAAACCATTGTCCAGGAATTTTTTTGGAATTTCATTAACAAAATCATTAAAAATACCTAATTAATGTTACTCATTGATTGTAACTAAGTTTTAGCCAAAAAGAAACAACAGAATAGTAGCACATACACTACTGGGAGCCAAGAAACTTTTACTAAAATGGTGCTTAGGATACAAGGGTAGTTGGGGACACACACTGTAATCCCAGCTACTTGAGAGGCCGAGGCAGGAGGATGGCAATTTTGAGGCCAGCCTAGTCAATTTAGTGAGAACCTGTTTCAAAATGCAATTTAAAAAGGACTGGAGGTGTGGTTCAGTAGTAGCACACTTGCCTAGCATGTAGGAAGTCCTGAGTAGAATATCTCCAGTAGTACAAAAAAAATTAATTATCTCATAAGAGAAAATGATTGTTATTGTTTTCTCAAACTAAAGGGATTTGCTTCTAGAATATGAAGTATCACATTTACATCACTTAGGCATCAATTATCTATTGTGTAACAAAATTACTAGTTGTTTTGTAACTTTAACAAAGTTTTAAGTACATGGATGATGATCTTAAATTGGAACATTTATAAATAAGATAAAAAGATCTATGGTTATAGTGATTTGTTACAAAAATGCATATGAAGATTTAAGGAAATTCTGGTTTATGAGTTAATGAATTCAAAATCTCTACTTTTCAAATAGCTTCATTATGCTTCAGAACTAGGTAGAGTTTGAATTTGAAGATTCAGTTTACAAAACTACCTTTCGGAATGTGTTGAACTCATCACCACTACCATTTTCATACACAGACCAGTTTGCACTATCGAGTTGCAATTGATGTTAAGAATTCTGTGTGTTCAAATGCTTTAATTACTAAATAGATGAATTAACTTGATTAAAATGGCAATGAAGTTTTATATTTATTGATTTCATTAAGAAGGTATTTGTGAGTGTTTAGCCTATTTAAATAAAAAGTAAGTGGAAATCAGAGTAAATTCTAGTTTTGATGCTGACATTTATTTAAATAATTTATTTTGCTAGCATTTACTAAATATTGACTTCAAGCATTTGGGGGGCAGTGATGCCAGCTATATTGCTTACCTCTAAAACGGTAGTTGAAAATCTTTGGAGACTAAATGCGCTAGACAAGTCATTACTAGTGGGATTTTTAAAAAAGATTCAGTTACTTCTTAGTGCTGTTTTACTCAAGAACTTAATAATAGTATTTTATTAATTATTTTAAAAAGTCAACCGTTAAATTAGAAGGAAATGTTGGGTGTGTGTGTGTGAAGGTGCTGTGGTTGTGGTATGGGGGATTGAACCCAGGGCCTTGCATGTTAGGCAAGTGGCAAGTGCTCTACCACTGAGCTATATCCCAGGCCCGGGATATATATATTTTGAGATAGATCTCTGTAAATTGCCTAGGCTGGCCTCGAATTTATAATCCTCCTGCCTCAGTTTCCTGAGTTGCTGGGATTACAGGTCTCCATGTTCTGTCTTACCCAGGTAGAGGGAAGTTTTTAGTATATTGAATGTTATACTCAGACAGTCAACTGTGATGTAACTTAGAGATAGAAAACTGAAGTTGAAGAGTCAACTCTTTTCTGTGCTTTCTTACTAAACTTACTCAAATCATTTATCCTCTTATTTACTCATTTTTAAATAAACTACACCATTTCAAAAGGAATAGTTTATGACGAACAAATGTTGTGTAATCATTTTGTAAACTATAAATTACTATAAAAATATCATATAGATTAGGTAGAGGGGAGTGAAGGGAGGGGAGGAGTATGGGGATAGGAAGGATAATAGAATGAATCAGACATTATTACCCCATGTCCAGTGGTATTCTACTTCATGTATAACCAGAAGAATGAGAAATTATACTCCATTATATATGATGTATCAAAGTACATTCTACTGTCATGTATAACTAATTAAAACAAATTTAAAAATATATAATAGGGCTTGGGGTATGGCTCAGTGGTAGAGTGCTTGTTTAGCATACCCAAGGCCCTGGATTCTATTTCAGGGAGCAAGGGAGATGGGGATATATATATATTTGGTAGCAGTGCCAGTAATGTTAAAATATATTTTTAAAGTGACTGAATAATGTACTAACAGTCTTTGTTAGCACTTAAATTGGAACAAACTGACAATTTTAATGCCTGAGCATGTTTTATTTATATTCTCTTAAAATTATAAATACCCTTTAGATGTGCTACACAAAAGATGGAGCATTGTATCTTCACCAGAAAGAGAGATCACATTGGTGAACCTGAAAAAAGATGCAAATTATGGCTTAGGTAAGTCACCATGAGATTCTTGAAGGTCTGTGAGTGTTCAAACAAAAGAAGTCTAAAGCATAGCATTGGCATTGAGCTGGTTATGATCAAGATACTGGCTGTTCACCCATAACCCATCACCTCTCCCACCAAATCACAAAATACCAAAGACAAAGAGCCTGCAAGATACTTCCACCATGTTTAACAGAGGTTCTGTCTTCTACATGTTATGTATTAATCATTTGATCTCAGTCTTCACATTTTTGTATTTCAAGATGGCTAATCATTAGACATTGGGAACATCAGTATCGTGAAGATCTTTTTAAAATGTGCTCTTTTACAGGATTTCAAATTATTGGTGGGGAGAAAATGGGAAGACTGGATCTAGGTGTATTCATCAGTTCAATTACTCCTGGAGGACCAGCTGACTTGGATGGATGCTTAAAGCCAGGTACTCCACATTTTGTTCATTTCTTAGGTACTTTCTTAAAATAGGCATGAATTTGCAGAGGGCAAAAGGGGAACTTAGGCAAAACAAAAATACTGGAGAAGGGTTGACATTTCTAAGATTTGAAATGATTTTTTTCTTTGTCGTTGAAAGTACTGGGTTTCTATTTTTACAGGAGACCGTTTGATATCTGTGAATAGTGTGAGTCTGGAGGGGGTCAGCCACCATACTGCAGTTGAAATTTTGCAAAACGCACCAGAGGATGTGACACTTGTTATCTCTCAGCCAAAAGAAAAAATATCCAAAGGTAATGTGAATGTCTCTTAGTTATGTGTTCTGTTTCACTTTTCACAAGTACTTCAATGCTTTGACCCAATAAATTGGATTTAAACTGTTTATTTCCTTTCTTGCACTAATTGTTTTAATTTTATGCATATATGTAACTTTTTCATTCATCAGTTCTAAGATATTCTGTTTCAATATCACTTAAGTAATTCCTGGTTATTTTGTATGTTGCATCTCTTCTTAAGTCAGTGAAAAATAGAACTTTTTAACATTGTGTAATTAATATGGCTATATAATAGTTATCTATGAAGTATGTCCAAAATCTGTCTTTTATATAAGAATAAATAAGAAATTTTCAAACAAGACCATGTCATTTTGGCTTATAATATCTGCCAATAGCATGTTGTGGGAGAAAAGGCAGATGAGGAAGAACAAGAATCCTGAGTTTGAGCTTTGCCTGCACTACTTATTAGCTGTATAAATTAAATCCTCTGTTATTATTATTTAAAGAGGAGACAGTGATCTCTGCCCTGTCTTGTCTGCCTTGTGCAGAGTTGTCAAGAAGATCAGGTGGTAGGTGATTGCTTGTCGAAGAAATACACACAGCCCATGTGGAGCAGGACAATGCAGTAGACAAAGAGGCTCCAGAGCCCAGGGTCAGATTCTGTCTCCACCACTTAAAATTGTATACCTTGAGCAAATCCTTTGAACTATGCTCAGAGATCGAATGGTGCCATATTTTATAGAATATCAAAATCAATTGACATAATGCATATAAAGAATCTGTACATTCCTGCTACATATTAAGCACTTAAATGGATTTTAACTGTCACTTAATAGTATTTTCAAATATAGTAAAGTGTTAGATGTATGTGGGTACTTTCATCCCCAAGATCCTGGGAAGTATATTAAAGAATTAAGTAAAAATTATCTGAAAAAACAATTTAGATAATGAATTTCAGGCATAGCTTCTGATGCTTATGATAAATTAAAAGGTAGAAAACAAACATTTCATAAAATTTTGCCCTAAAAATGCCATAAAATTTCTTAAATTTTATATATATTAGTCATCTGACTCTTTTATTCATTAAATATTATATATGTTACATGTATATATATATATATATATATATAATATATACATATATAAACAGCATGTTAAGCATTTGTTTACTGTGATCAAACACAACAGATGGATGGGAAATAGAAGACATCCTGCCTCCCGTAAGAGCCTTCTACCCTAACTAAAACTGTCATCTTAGGCAAAGGAGAACAGTTATAGTTAGAAATGTAGCATACTTCTAAGTTTCAAGCAGTCAAGACCAAAATTTTTTTAAAGAGAAGAATGCTGGGTTCCATTATTCACCATAATTTAGCAAAAGAAACATGAATTCAGAATAAGTTCATTTCCACCTGGATCCCCATCTAAAGGATTTCCATTTTAGTTTTAAGTAGATGTTTTATAGAAAATTGCCTTTGAACACTGGATGACTAAACAAAAAGGTCCTAAGTACATGCAATTCCTTGATTTTGATTTCCCAGCCTTCAGAACAGTAAGAAATATGTCTCTGTTCCTTATAACTTACCCGATGTTGGGTGTTCTGTTGCAGCAGCACAAAATAGATTAATCAATACCTGGTGTACACACTGATAATTTTCTAGGTCATTCAAAGGCAGAAAGGCAGTATAGCACACACAGGAAAGAGGTTGAAACCATAGCTTTGAGCTCTCTTAAAAGTAGCATTATTTCATTCAAGAGGGTGGGGATTCATGACCTCAACACCTCCTATTAGGACCTCCCAATACTGTTATATTTGGGTACCCTTCCAATAGTGTTATGTTTGGGGTTAAGTTTCCAACACATAAACTTTGGGAGACACATTCAATCAAAGCAGTTTTCAATTTTTCTTCTGTTTGCTAACTTCTTTTAAGTTATAGGATGCATATAACTTATTAAGTGAATCTAATTTATACTAAACCCATGAAATAAGAACTAAAAATCCTCTCACCCCATTTCCTTAGGAAACTATCTGGTGTGTGTGTATTTTGACTTATACGTGTATATGACCTATAATGTGTATGTGTGTAAATAAAACAACACATATGCTTTTTTTGTTTGATTTTTACTAAAAATACAATTTCTTGTACTCCACATATTGTTCTTCAACTTGCTTATGCAATATATTCTGGACATTCATGAACATATTCAGGTTAACAATAATTCTGTTACAAATGTTGCTCCAACAAATACACTTATAACATTGGAAACATATATATTTTGGAGGTTAGACACCTGGAACTAGATTAAAAAGTATATACATTAAAGTTTTTACAAGTGCTACCAGATACCCTCCAAAAATTTTACAATTTATTGCCTATCCTGCCAGATATGACAGCTTTATAACTTCAATGATACTAAAATTATCAGTCATTTCCATTTTTGTTGATGAAATAGGTAGAAAACTGTATATCCCCTGAGCAACAAGGAATTTTTTTCATGTATTTGTTACATATTTATATTTACTTCAAATTTCCAGTCCATGTCTTATACCCCTATTCCAAAGGAGTTTTTAAAATCTTTTTTATTGGATCGTAGATATTGTTTGTACTTTGGGATATTAAATCTGATTATATTTCACTGTTGCAAATGATTTCTCTATAGTTTCACATTATTTTAATTTTTCATTGTTGTCACTTGCCATGTAAATTTTTTATAAATGCACATTTATAATTCTTTCCCTCATGTCTCCTGTTTTGTCTCACTTCAGAAAAGTTTATGTGTCTTTTGATAAGAGCTATATATAAGGAATTTAGAGTTGCCTTCCTTGATAGTTTTTTGTTGTCCAAAAAGTGTAGTCCAGTAAGACAATATAAAACAAGTATACAAATAAGTATTGAATAAACAAGGACCATGGTGGGTGCAGATATAACTCAGTAATAGATTGCTTGCTTAGTATGTATAAGGTCCTGGGTTTGATTCCCAGCAATGGGGGAAAAAAATAGACCAAGAATGTTGGAGACTCAAAGAAAGTTTAAATTATCTCTGAAATCAGAAAAGTCTTCACAGAGGAGACTGATTTGAATTGAGTCTTAGAGAATAGAAAAGGGATGAGAAGTTAAGGCAATAAAGGTAGAGATTATTAATAGAGATTGTTACAAGAACAACCAAAGGAGGGAACAAAGGGAATGAAAAGAATGTACTATTTTCTGGGACCCTTCAGTGATTCCTAGGCCTAGGTCAACTGTTTTGTGTGTGTTATCTTTGTATAATTCTCCCAACGATCTCCAGGCAGCTTGTGTGTGTGTGAAAGCACAGGCTTGACCTGCACGTCACTAACTTGTTATTCTCATTCTTGGATCTTGACTTTTAGTGCCTTCTACTCCTGTGCATTTTGCCAATGGAATAAAAAACTACATGAAGAAACCTTCCTACATGCAAGACAGTGCTATAGATTCTTCTTCCGAGGATCACCACTGGTCACATGGTACCCTAAGGCGCATCGCAGAAACTTCCTTTGGATTGACAGGGGGCCTTCGAGAAGGAAGCCTTAGTTCTCAAGATTCCAGGACTGAGAGTGCCAGTTTGTCCCAGAGCCAAGTCAATGGTTTTTTGGCCAGCCATTTAGGTGACCGCACCTGGCAGGGATCACAACATGTCAGCCCTTCCCCATCTGTAATAACCAAAGCCACTGTGAAAAAGAGGACTTCCTCTGACAGTAACCGAAGCAAAGCTAAAAAGCCAGGCATTTCTGATGCAACAGATTGCTCTGACCGTGGAGATTCAGACATGGATGAAGCTACTTATTCCAGCAGTCAGGATCATCAAACACCCAAAAAGGCATATTTTAATTTTAATTTTATGTTTTTGTTTTATTTAGCAAAACAAAAGCAAATATATTTCAGAGATATGTAATCTAGCAAAAGGTGCTTACATGATTCTGGAAAGGAAGAATAGCTCATATCTCCTGCTACTAACTGCTACTGCATATGATGCTAACTTTCAGAGAAATTAGAAGCTTTTGAATACTAACTCTAATATGACTAAACTTACATTTTGATTGAATTTTTACAAGTTGTTTGTCTCTTACATATTACATTTATGTTAATAAGAAGACTTTAATATCTCAAATTGTTCCTGTCCATATAATGGGCAATTGAATTTTTACTTATAATCTAACTTTTTCTGAAGTACTAAATATATGATGATAATAATAACAGTGAAATAGCTCATTTCTAAAAAGGAAAGGTAACATTCACAAACAGTTTTAGAGAAGAGCATCATGCCTTATATTCACTGAAAAAAATCAGTAATTCTCACAAGAGAGTTATGCCCTTATACGTACCACTTAGCTGTTGTTCCAGTGTTTATATTGAAGTTTTCCATATAAGGAAAGTAAACATGAAGCCCACTCGTCTTCGAGGCTTAAGTTAAACCTACCCCTTGGTGTATATTGATTTTTAAAGAAAGTGGAAATATTTAATAAACTTGAGAATATAAAAAGCATTAAATAAGTATTATATAGAATCTCAGTTCTAACTGGGTTCTAGGTTTCCCTCTGATATATCTAGCTGTTTCACCTGAAACAAGCCCTTCAAACTCTGGGCATCAGTTTTCTCAATATGAATGCACTGGAGTTGATGATCTCTTAAGATTCTTCCAACCATTAGCTTTTTACATACACTCTACTCTGTTTCTTAATATTTTGCTTCTGAAAATTTTTTCCAGGCAACACTTATTTGTCTTCCAGTAGTAATTCATTTAGACTCTAACAAGAAATCCTTTTTTTTGTTTGTCTGTTTTTCTTTATTAAGGAATCTTCCTCCTCAATGAATACATCCAACAAAATGAATTTTAAAACTTTTTCTTCGTCACCTCCTAAACCTGGAGATATCTTTGAGGTTGAACTGGCTAAAAATGATAACAGCTTGGGAATAAGTGTCACGGTACTGTTTGACAAGGTTTTCAAATATTTTCTCTTCTTCATTTCCAACAGTCTTTTGTATGCCAACGAATTAGTCATTTAGCTTCGAGTGGAACACTTGTCAAATATTTCCAAAATTTATAAAATGAATATCTTAAAACTTTTAAAAAAATTGTTATCCACTTTTTCCTGTGGTTTTAAAAAAATTAAACAGATGTTGCCTTTTCCCCCCTAGAGTTCATACTTGCTTAATCTGAATATAAGACATGCCAAATTTAAAATTAATACATATGCTTTGTATTTGCATTTGCAAGTTTCTGAATGAGCGTGGAATAAAATAATGAAATGATACATCTTTAATTGTATCATGAATAATTAAATATTATGGGTATTTACATAAAAATATACAAAATAGAATAGGAAAATCACTATAAACATTTAAAATGTATAGAAAAGCACTATAAATACATTGCAATCAAAAAAGAAAACCTAATTTTCTAGCACATTTTAAAATGTTATAATAATAAAGGTAGAAAAGATAAATAAAAGACCCCATAGAAAAATATATGTAACATTTTCCCTTTTGTTCTTAATTTCTTTAAACTTTTATTGTCTTTTTAAGGTAAAGGGAGATAAAAGCTGAATGTTTATAAGAGAGAGAAAACTGATTCACTAGATCTCATGTATATCATAAAAAAAACTCTAACAAATTCTTTTAAAATAAAAATGAAATAAACCTTTTTCCCCTTGACTCATGGAATTTGCTTTCAGATTTGAATATACAATCTGAAGTATATTATTCTATTTGCCATTTTTTTTCTGATAATTATTTTCTCACACTAATTTTGCATAGATTGATTTTGCTTTCTGCTTTGCTCATAATGCATGATGTAGACAGAAAGGAAGAACAGTTCCTCATGTAGTCAAGATCTAGGTTACTTGCTGAATTGAATAGAGTTCTATCGTAGAGAAAGTACTTTGATATTTGGAAAACTTAGCTAACAATATTCTTGGGTATTGAAATAATTGCACATGCTGAAGTAATGCTACTGCTTTCTCTGGTGAACTGAATCCTTTCTAGGGCTCATAAGAGAGTGCAAAATTTTTCATACTACCAAATGTTATTTTGTCTTTTTATGTTTAGGGAGGTGTGAATACCAGTGTCAGACATGGAGGCATTTATGTGAAAGCTGTTATTCCCAAGGGAGCAGCAGAGTCTGATGGTAGAATTCACAAAGGTATGTTTGTATATATATAGGAATTATGTAAATGAGTATCACAGTACATAGATAAGAAATCACAAAGTTGGTGTAGCTATTTCAATTCATAATATGAAATGAGAGCACACTCAGTTACAAACTACAACATTAAAGAATTGGGAAATTCTTCAATGCCACTACAATAACTCTTCTTCTAGCTTATTCCTTAGTGTCAGAAAATATCTAGGCAGTGTTTTAATGCCTATTTCATATCTGCTATTTACAAGCAAAGTGCCAGAGAATGGAGAATGGAGTGTTGTAAATACACTTGATGTTTACATTTCTAAGAACTCACCAGTCTTTCTATGTTTGTGGCTCAGCTGATCTTTTCTCATGATTTAAATTGATTTTTGTAAAGAAATTATTCTAAAATGTAACTAAGATTTGCCATAGAATCAAACGAACAATTAACAACGCATTACAGAAATTATGCAATACAATTTTTTTCAGAATTTGCCCGAGTTTCTCTTCAAATTACTAAGAAATATATCCATTAGGTATTAAAAAGTATATAGAATCTTTATTTTGTGATTTTTTTTTTCCCCCAATTATAGGTGATCGTGTGCTAGCTGTCAATGGAGTAAGTCTGGAAGGAGCTACACATAAGCAAGCTGTGGAAACATTGAGAAATACAGGACAGGTAAAGGATAGTATACCAAGCTGGTAAGATCCCTTAGAAGAACATCACAATGTGTGAACAACATCAGTCTCATTGAAACCACTAAATTTGTTTGTCAAGAAACTAAACCTGATTTATGGAACCATTCTGGTCTTTGAGTTTTTTCTTCCTTTTCTTTTCTTTTCTTTCTTTTTTTTTTTTTTTTTCTACCTTTCAAAATGAGAAACAAGCATGATGACAAGAGGTTTCTTACTGAGAAAACTGGTTTTCTATGTCACATTTAGCACTAATATTACCAAAGAGACCTGACAGAAGAAAGGATGGAAATTGCATTTTTAAAATGTTTTATAGACATTTTCTAGTTTCTAGTGATTTTTACTGCTAGTCATTCTTCAGCTCAAAAGCTCAATATATTTTGTTCAAATTTATTTTGGGTCAGGTAGTTTACCAAAGTATTTATAATGGTTTTTATTTTACAGAATGGTGGTGCTTTTTCACCAATACCCAAATTTTCTATAAAATGCTTATGGTATTATCATAGAATTTTAACAGGTTTTATAGTAGATTTTTTTTCTTTTTAATCATTTATCCTTTTACATAGAAAGTAATAAAAACTTGATTTTTAAGCATTCTATCCTTTTGTCCCTCTATTGCCCCCACCTCTATATTTTGATTTTATGCTACAACTATACAAAGTCCTGAAAGTTTATCTATTTTCTTATCATTCGTCTTTACTAAGAAGTTCTGTTCCATTTGTTCAGGTGGTTCATCTATTGTTAGAAAAGGGACAGTCATCAGCATCCAAAGAACATGTTCCTGTAACCCCGCAGTGCACTCTTCCCTATCAGGATGTCCAAGGTCAAGCCCCAGAAAAAATGGTGAAGAAAACAACTCATGTCAAAGACTACAGCTTTGTCACTGAAGGTCAGGCCTTAGGAGACCATCATGTCCCTGTGAAATTACTCCTAGCTTATTTAAAATGTGAATGACAGAGTGGAGAGATAGCTCAGTTGGTAGAGTGCTTGCCTCACAAGCACAAGACCCTGGGTTCAATCCCCAGCACCACAAAAAAATAAAAATAAAATATGAATGTTATATGATAGATTATAATTCATGTCCTAGTCTCTTTATTCTTATCAAGCATAAATAATAATCTGATGCAGTACCATGCTAAATTAAAAAAAAAAAAAACATAAAACAAAAACACTTGCAGTTCATTGAGTCTGAAAGTCTTTGGATAATGAAATTATGCCTGATTGTAGTCATTTAATTATGTCTTAAACAGTTGTAGCATTTAAAATAAAATTTGGTAAAGAAAATAATAAGTATAAATAATTGCTGAGAGTAACTTCAAACTCATGTGAAACCTTGACCCTTAGATTTTCTATATTTCTATTAAATTTTATGGACTTATGAAGGTAACACTGGGAAGAAATCTACCTAGAAGTTCCCAAATACTGGTTTTCTTACAAAAACTTCCAACCCATGGACATATCTCTAATTGGTAGTAAAATTTTAAAATGAAGAAAGATGTAGTAGTGAGTTCCTTATAAGCCTAATGTTCTCCTTATACTAGAGTGCCCTTTACTCTGAGATTCCAACTATCTGCCTTTTAAGGAACTTACCTGCTCTTTGCTTTATAAGTAATGGTGGTGATATACAGTCATTATTTTGTCTTTTATTTTAAATCTCTATTAGGTTACATAAATGTTAGCAATTCTAAATCAGTCCCAAAAATAAAGGTAAAAAATATACAGCCCAACCTATATTATTTTTCCTGATTATGAAAATAAAATCAATATACATACTTTATCACACTGCTCTTTTCTATCATTCTTTAAAAGATTTTTTTCTGGTTTTGATCCTTTTCATTTATTTTGCTAGTAATAATTTCATTGGAATGTCATTGCAATTTATCTGGATTAAAGTAGACTTCACAAAATAATGTATTGTCAACTTATTTTTCCATATACTTGGCTGACATTTATTTTGTATTCCTACCATATCTTTCCATTATACACCTGAATTTCACTTGTACTTCTCTTTGCCTGCATACCCCGCCTCCGACTTTTTTAAATTTTTCTGTTCTTATACTGTATTTTATTTTATCTTATGCTACTGGTTTTGAACCCAGGGATATTTTACCACAGAAATATATCCCCAGCCCTTCTTTAGTTTTTATTTTGAGACAAGAACTTGCTGAATTGCCCAGGTTGGCCTCTACTTATGTTCCTCCTGCTTCAGCTTCAGGAGTATCTGTGATTACAGCCATGTGCTATCACTCTCAGCTCTTATACTATCTTTTAAAACATGAGATTGAAGCATAGTTTTATTTTCAGAACACTGCTTTCAAAACTCAGTTATGTTCAAACAGCTTAGTTCATGTGGTTAGTTCATTAAGTTTTATTAATGATAGTGAGAAATAGGATTTGAAGTTAGTATAAGGATGTGGTAAGTGCTTAGAAAGCTGTAAATATCCGTAGAAAATGGGCTTTTTAAAATGTGTCCTAAAGTCTGTATGTTTGTGTGCTCATATGTATACACAGCTTAAAAATATTTGTTTTTTTGTTGTTGTTGTTGTTTGTGTGTGTGTGTGTGTGTGTATGTCTTTTTTTCCTCCAGAAAATACATTTGAGGTAAAACTATTTAAAAATAGCTCAGGCCTGGGATTTAGTTTTTCTCGAGAAGATAATCTTATACCTGAGCAAATGAATGCCAGCATAGTAAGGGTTAAAAAGCTCTTCCCTGGACAGCCAGCAGCAGAAAGTGGAAAAATTGATGTGGGAGATGTTATCTTAAAAGTGAATGGAGCCTCTTTGAAAGGACTGTCTCAGCAGGTGAGCCCCCAACATGTGGAGTGTGGCATTTTTAATGACAAGATGGATGGATTGGCCTTTTGGGATGGTTTTATAATGCTGGCTTAATTGTATCTTCATTTGTCATTCACGGTACCCCGCCAGGAAGTCATATCTGCTCTCAGGGGAACAGCTCCAGAAGTGTCCTTGCTTCTCTGTAGACCTCTGCCTGGTGTGCTACCAGAAATTGATACGGCTCTTTTGGTAAGTTCTCTGAAAAGTACTTATGATTTTGTAGAATATCAACTTAGGAATGTGCCAGAGCCGATGTAGTAGTTTCATCATGGATTGGTCTACTGGGTTTCATACTTGCTACTTCTTTACCTGTGAGGTACTATCTGACTTGTGTGTGTGTCACTTAACCTTTTTGAGTATGTTCCATATTTCTAATATAAAGTATTCAATTCACTTTCTATTTTTTCTCTTTCTAATCTGAAAGCCTAGAATGCTAGGATTTTAGAAATTTGTTTTCTAAGCATAAATGGAAAAGACATAAAACCTTACAAAAACCGAATGTCCTTTCTTCACCAAACCAACCAGCAACAGTCATTCTGATTCTCAGATAGTTTGGATAAAAACGAGAGTTAAGATTTTTAGCTTTTTTTAACACTAGAAATCAGAGAAAGAGATATGATAATTTTATTTTCTTACGCCAAGGAATAACTAAAGGATCCAAGATCAAGTTCAGATGGACAGGTAGGAGTCCAAACAGATGAACACTAACATAATAAAAGAAAATCTGCTTTTGACCTGTCTTCTTAAATAGTTCTGCCCCAGTGAATGGTGACTCCTTGGTCTGGAAGGCAGGAGTATCTGGGTCAGAAGTGTTAACCCTCATACTGGGGAGAGGGAAAATGTGAGGAAGACATAGGAATGTGACTTTTCTGTAAGATACATTAGAAATAGCATTTCTTCACTATCTGTCAATAGTGAAGACCTAAAAACAACTCTATATCCAGTAAAAGGATAAGGTTAAAATGCATAAAAGCCATCTTTAGGACTATTATGCAGTTATTAAACTTGTTTTCAAAGCACATTTAAGCACTTCAGATAATACTCATGGTAGGAACCTAAATTTTGAAAGTAGGATTCAAAGTTCAATATGTAACTCTAATTCTGATTTAAAAGATGTCATACAATGTTAGCAGTTGTTTTATATATTTTTTCTTTAATGAGCATAAATTAATTTTATTATCAGAAAATTGATTATTTTAGTAGAAAGTGCTGTTATTCAATAGGTTCGTTCATGTACTTCTAAGGTTAATATAAGTTGTCACCCTATGATCTCTTTAAATGTGTTCATTACAGACCCCACTGCACTCTCCAGCACAAGTGCTTCCAAACAGCAGTAAAGACCCTTCTCAGCCATCATGTTTGGAGCAAGGCACCAACTCAGATGATAATGAAGTTTCTGACAAAAATAGGAAACAATGCAAGTCCCCATCCAGGAAAGACAGTTACAGTGACAGCAGTGGAAGCGGAGAAGATGACTTAGTGAGAGCTCCTGCAAAGATACCAAATCCAACCTGGAGTTCAACTTTGCATCAAACTCTGAGCAATATAGTGTCACAGACACAGAGTCAACACGAAACACCCAAGAGTCAAGAAGACACCTTTTGTACCATGTTTTACCATCCTCAGAAAATACTCAATAAACCAGAATTTGAGGACAGGTATAGTGAATATTATATGTAGCACTCAAGGTAACTGGTTGTTGTCAGTAATAGTCTAAGCTACACAGATTTCTCTAAGAATGGAATACGTCTGTAAACGCGGCAATAATAAGGCATTTGATGACTCTATCAGATGTCCAGCTATTATGACTGACAGTTTTAATTGCAAAACCAGTAAACTCTCTAGCCATTGAACCAGAGCCTCTCTTGAGCATATTTACTAATAGTTGAAAAAGTTGTTTCTCAGTATTAGTCATAAAGAGAAGAGATTTATTTAAGTAATGATACAGTGGGAGATTAGAGAGAGTCACAAAAGAAAGTGAGTGGGGAGAAGAGTTTGCAAATGGTAGAACACAGAAGACAGGGAAAGAAGAAATAACAGAAAACATAGAAGTGTACAAAAGAAACTACATCTATCCATCTAATAGTTATTTCTAAATTTTACTGTTTGGTTGTATCTTTTTGTGTATCCAGATCCAACCATAATTATTCAAGCTTTTTTTTTCTTTCTTTCTTTCTATTCTGTCATCCAAAATAACCACAGAAGCAATACTTTCATGCTTGTTTTTTTTTTTTTAATTAGATTGAAATACACACTAGGCTTCCGATAACATTAGTTTCAGCCTTGAATTAAAGGTTGCAAATCAAACATACAACTTTCTGATATGTCCTTCTGTCTTCATGCAACTTAAAGAGCTGTTTCAAAATAGAACTGGGACAAAGAATAAATCAGACAAAAAGTAGCTAGAATCTCAATCAAAGTCAGAGAGGAATATTTGTCAAGCAGTATCTATTGTGGCACAAAGTCACTATATTAACATTGAAATGTACTTGAAAATAGTCTTCCTTCTTTGTCTCTGTAGTAATCCTCCTTCCCCTCTCCCACCGGATGTGACTACTGTTCAGAGTTGTCAATTGCAATCAGAATCTGCTTCCTCTAATTCCTTGGGTAAATATCATATATATCACTCTTCTGAACCAACTAGACAAGAAAACGTGACAACTTTGAAAAATGACTTGGAAAACCACCTCGAAGACTTTGAACTGGTGAGATGCTTCCTCAGCATTAAAAAAAAAATAAAAAATTTCTCAGTGAAATGTCTATGTATATAAGTTTCCTTTAGTTGGACAAAAAGCTATCTTTTAGAGTAGCTTCATACCTGTCTAATAAATGCATAACATATGTTTTTCTTCTAAGAAATGAGGGGAAAAGACAAAAAGATTTGGGTACAAATCCTGACTCTTATCACTAACTAGCTGCCACTGGGCACACACCTATGGGCATATCTCTTAATTCTTCAGATTCCCTTAGTAGCTTTGGCTGTACAATGGAGCTAGTCACCTCCTAGTATTGTCATGAGAATTAAATGAAATACCATATGAAAACACCTAGTCGGGTGCTTAGACACTGCTTCAGAATGGCCACTTAGTAAATTTGTTTGTTCATTTCTCAAATTCCATTGCATTGTGTATCAGATTTTTAAAGTTCAAATGTAATTTTTTTTCTCTTCCGCATTTTTCTTGTGTGCCCAACTGGAGTTTTTACATTGTATTAATAGCCTTATAACTTCTAAACCTACAAATCAAGCTTGAAAACCAAACTTCCAAGTGTAATATCCTTCATGTGGATTGAAAGTCAACCTGTTTCAGTATTTATTATCCAAATAATAAATGCTTAGAAAAATTATAAAACGAAGAAAAAGAACATTAAAGTCACTTATAATCTTACCACCCCAAAACAACAAATATTTTGGAGTTAATCTTCCCTATGTTTTGGTTGCTTGAATTTGTGTGTGTGTGTGTGTGTGTGTGTGTGTGTGTGTGTGTGTGTGTATGTAGCATCTACATCTCCAATATCATTCTCACACACTAGGCCTCTCATAACATTAGCTTCAGTCTTGAATTAACAGTTGCAAATCAAACATTCTTAGCAATAGAGTGCAAATAGTTTCCTTAGAAATCTGTTATCAGCCACATAAACAGCCTATCTCAGATGAAATCTTTTCATCTATTTTTGTTGTTATTGTTTATACATTTTAACAAAGTCGTGATGTATAACTATCCAAAGATGTCTTGTTTTTACCAAAAACAAAAACAAAACTTTCTTTGAAGACTCTTAGCATCTAACTTGGTTGTTTAGAAATATGTGAAGAATTTTTCTGAAACTTCCCTCCAAAAATGTGTTCTCTGATCTCAAAGTATATCCACTCTTGTGTCCTTGTTTATCTTGTTCATCCTGAATATGTAAGAATGGAAGCACAGTTAAGTTCTGTTCCTGCTATCTCTAGACAAACATGTAATGTTATATTTAAACTCAAATACTCAGGGGAAGGGGCATTCTATCCAGAGTTAGAAAGACTTGGCTTCTTCACATGGTCAAGTTAAGTAAACTTTCAAGATTTGATTTCCTCCTCAGTTAATCAAGAGAAATAGTAGTCATCATTCTGTTTGTCTATGGGGCAAAACAGACAGTTTTAGAGGAATCATTGTTTTCTTTCTCTAGGAAGTAGAACTCCTCATTACCCTCATTAAATCAGAAAAAGGAAGCCTCGGTTTTACAGTAACCAAAGGCAATCAGAGTATTGGTTGTTATGTTCATGATGTCATACAGGATCCAGCCAAAAGTGATGGAAGGCTAAAGCCTGGAGACCGGCTCATAAAGGTAAAGACATTGAAGAGGGATGAAAGAATTGTGCAAATGTGACTGTCATGGTCCATATTTTGTTACTATAGTAAAACACCCAAGGCTAAACAACTTTATTTTTAAAAATGATTCCTTCTGCTCATAGTTTGGGAGATTTAAGGGCATGGCAATGGCATCATCTTAGCTCTAGTAAGGACCTAATGATATGGTGGTCAGAACACATGTGGAAAGGAGATCACATTTCAAAATGGGAAGCCAGAGAAGCTGGGATCCCACAGTTCCTTCTAAGGGCATGCTCCCAGGGACCTACTGATCTCCCACTAGGCTCCACCTCTTAAAGGTTCCACCGTCACACTGAGGACCAAGCTTCTAACACATGAACTTCAGTGGAACAAATTTAAACCATATTCAAACCATAGCAGTGACCAATGAACAAGCCAGGACCAGAAATGGAAGTTTTAATTAACGTAACGCTGTGTTTCTGTTTGGCTTATGTTTTCCTTCTTCACTGCTTAAAAGTAAAGGCCTTTATATAGTTAAGTGCTTGGGAAATGCTTCAAGTTTCCTTTTTAATTTGAAAGTTCCTTTATTCTCAAGGCATGAAATAAGCTACCGCAAGTCTCAGAGACAAAATGTTTCTTAAATTACTAAGAGAATAAATTTTCCATGTTAGCAAAGTAATGATGCATTTCTTAAGAGATTTGACATTATTATTTCATTCATAATCGCTTGACCACTATGTTTATGATTTCTATAATAAAGGGAATTCTAATAAATTAGAGATCATGGTTTATTGTAAATGTCTTACTAATATGTAAGAACTTAGGATTATTGTATTTTCTTGACAATTTAGCTTTTCTGTTCTTAAAATTGTAATCCTAACTTTCCTCTTTCTCATTTTTATAGGTTAATGATACAGATGTTACAAACATGACTCACACTGATGCAGTGAACATGCTCCGAGCTGCACCCAAGACAGTCAAATTAGTTCTGGGACGAGTTCTAGAATTACCCAGGATGCCAGTGTTGCTTCATTTGCTACCTGACATTACATTAACTTGCAATAAAGAAGAGTTGGGTAATGAAATTTCGAGTTTTGTGCAGTATAATTTTCTTGGCTAGATTAAGAATAAGTACTCCTATGACTAAGAAGACAATTTCTATTCTTTGAAGGTTTTTCCTTGTCTGGAGGTCACAACAGTCTTCATCAAGTCATATATATTAGTGATATTAATCCAAGGTCAGTTGCAGCCATTGAGGGTAATCTCCAGCTGTTAGACATCATTCATTACGTGAATGGAATCAGCACACAAGGAATGACCTTAGAAGAAGCTAACAGAACGTTAGACATGTCACTTCCTTTGGTGGTGCTGAAAGCAACAAGGTACTGTGCAATAATTCATGAGCTCTGTTTATGTGCATGCATGCATTTCAGGTTTTTTATTATACTTATGTACTCTTACAAAATAGTGCTGAATTGGTGATTCACATACTAAACTGGCAGGACTGAACAGTTAGAATAAACTTCCCAGTAGGAGATTCTAAGAACAAAGAGGGTAAGTGTTTGAATACATGTATCCAGTTAATAAGGTGGTCGGCACATTTATCAGGATATTTTCACATTGCCAATAACAAAAGATACAACTCAACTTTGTTTAAATAAGATAGGGAAGTTATTGACTTACATTGTTTTAAAAGACTAAAGATAGCATGGTCATCAGATAAAATTCGATCAGGCTTTTGGTTCCATTTATTTGCTATTTTCGGTTATTCCTTTCTCTTTATATTAGTTTCCTTTATGATAATCAAATGACCACATTGGTTTTATACCTCACACATGTGTACCACACCATTTAGAGCAATCTTCAATATTACCTAGTAAAGCAGGTAATATTCATCAGTTGCCTTAGGCCTAAATTGTCAGTCTCTGAACTGAGGCAAAGGGATAAAAACAAATTGATTGGTTTGGCCAGTCATGGCAATTCCTAGAGCTATGATGAGGTCCTGGCTCAAGAACTACATCTACTACTAATGAGACATAGAACTTCCATATCCACTATCTCATTACAGTTTCACAATATTAAAAAGTGCTAATAACAATTCTTGTACC
This sequence comes from Sciurus carolinensis, assembly GCF_902686445.1. NCBI lineage: Eukaryota > Metazoa > Chordata > Mammalia > Rodentia > Sciuridae > Sciurus > Sciurus carolinensis. The sequence goes on along the minus strand of NC_062222.1, from coordinate 69,540,083 downwards.
TTAGATTGGACATAAATAGAAAAAAAGTATGTATGAGTTGCCTATTACTTGTTAAAAATTTTCATAAATTTAGTGGCTTAAGATAATATAAGATTATTATCTTAACAGTTCTGAAGCATAGAAAATATAAAATGCATCTCACTGGGAGAAAAACAAGGTGTCTTCAGAGCTACATTCCTTCCACAGGTTCTAAGAGAAAATCTATTTCCTTGCCTTTTCCGCTTCCACTACCTCCCATTAAATCTATCAGTTTATTAATCCATCAATAGATTAATCCATTGATGAGGTCAGAGCCCTCATGATCAAATCACTTCCCAAAAGCCCCACTTCTGAATATCACTGCATCAAGGACCAAGACTTCAGAACATGAGTCTTTGAAAAACATTCCAGATTCAAACCATAACACAGACTAAGCCAAGTTATCTAAAGGGAAAAATTCACTGTTTTTTCTGTGAATCCATTTTTTTTCAAAATATGGAAACATATGAATCAAATCATTAATAAACTTGTTTCTTTCCTTCTGAATCTTAAAGTTAGATTAGATACTATTTTTCCTTGAATGTCATTCCTGACCTGCATCCTTTATATGTTTCTAAAACCTTAATTGGCATACAGTCATTTTCATAGGTCTAACTGAATGTTAAGTAGTCAGAGGGAAGTTTTCAAACAAACTAGAAAATGTTTTTTGTGAAAATTTACATTGCTGCAAGCTTTAGGGTCTAGCTGAATGTTTTGCCCCCAAATTAGTACTTTCTCTCTCTCTCTTTCTCTCTCTCTCTCTCTCTCTCTTTCTAATGGTACTACATGGAACCCAAGTCTCATAAATACAAGGCAAGTGCTGTACCACTGATCTACATCCCCAGCCCCCACTTATTTTTGAGACAGGGTCTCACTAAGTTACCCCACTCTGGCCTCCAACTTGTGATCCTCCGGACTCAGCCTAGAGCTGGGATTACAGGTGTGTGCCACTGCACCCAGCTAGTAGAGCATCTTCACCCAGCCCTGAAGTCACTTTCTTTTACTTTTCTACTCTAGTAGTCATCACAATCTCTTTCTTTTTTATTCTTCTTCCAGCTTTCTCTCCACTGTGCTTTGTATGTGGTATGGTGTATGTCCTCTTTTAAAGCAATAATGGAGGAATGTATATTTGGAGCAATTTTTTGTATGTCAGGAACTATACAGGGTCTGGGATTTTACCCTACTTATAAGCTAATAAATTAGCCCATTTTTGTTTCATGGATTCTAACAGTAGACATAAAACCATAATCGGTAATACTTTATTACTAACAGTACGACAAGCAGCATGAACATAGCGTGAGTGTCATGGAGATGACGTACGTGGGCCTAATAGGATTACTGCACAGGCAGTGGGTTGTGGTTATAGGAGAGGAACAGCATAAGAGCCTGGACAACCCACCATTTCTTAGCAGCCAAAGAAAGCCTGTTTGTTTGGAGTTTGGATTTTTTGTGGGGAGGCGGGTTGTTACTTCATCCCTCAAGGTTGCTTCCTACAAATAAGACTTTGAGAAATGACCTAGATAGAAACTACTAGGGTCTTGCATTTGGGGGCTACCCAGCAAGAACATACATGGATGCTTAGGGCCTGTGGCATGATACCTCTATTAACACTGTACACACCTATGCCACCTTCCTTTTCCCTCAAGTATCAGCAACAATAAGATTGCATACTAATCCCTGTGCCCAACGTGCTATCTTTTTTACTGCTTTTCATTTTGGGTGCTCCTGTTATAATTCTTTGAATATAGATATTTCATCTAGATTTTCACTGTA